>NC_137251.1:18760189-19395581 GCF_051294905.1 Botryllus schlosseri | reverse complement strand
CACTACGTCACTCATCAGCGATACAAATCATGATCAATAACCTATTACGCGCGGTATCCGACACAGTGCGCTAAATAACCGCTTTTACGAGTAGAGTTCATCGCGCCTCTGAATCGGTATTGGAGAGGTAACCAGGGTTGCATTTAAAACAAGTATGAATTCAAAACAAACATTTTTAAAACAAGGCCCTTGTTTAAAAAATGATTTTTATTGTATTTTTTTTTCATGCCACGAAGTCAGGAATATTCGATTGTGACGTCATAATAGATTGACATTGACAATTGAAAATATAGGGTAAATATAGCTCCTTTGATGAAATATCTACGTACTATAGCTGTGGAACCGACTATTTTGCGGTTTCCAACCATCCCATATCGTATACGTCGGCTATATCGGATGGTAATCGTCCGCAGGCTCATACAACACGCTTATTGGAAAGTAGTTACACAATTATGGCATAATTATTAGAGGTCGACCGATTATCGACATGGCCGATTGTCGAGGCCTATATTCGGAGCTTTCCCGAATATCGATATCGGCCTATGAAGGCCGATATCGCGGCCGATATTTTATCTTTAAAAAAAAAATCAAAAATTTCGGAAATTCAATGCTCCGTGTTCTCAATCTCAAGAAATCGACGACGCAAAGGGCGATATATGACAGATTTACCCTTGCAGGACGAGTTTAGCTGGGTGAGCATGCAGAGAAACTATGCTTCCTACCAGACATGGGGTGATTACTTTATGAATGTAATCGATTGCGATTACGATTACTTCTGAATCCCACGATTACGATTACGATTACGATTACAACAAAATCAGGAAGTAGTCGATTACGATTACGATTACATTGGCAAAGTAATCACGATTACTCACGATTACATTCATTTTGCTTAGAAAACCAAGAAAATTTATTGGAAGACAATATTAGGATTACGATGAAATGGCCTGAAAACAACCTTTTTATCGATGATACGTCATTTTCTTGTTACGTCATAATATTTGCTCAACTTTAGAGGGGACGATTTATCGCACCCACCGATTTGCATTCTTGGCAGGTTCGTAACTACCGCACCCCAACACCCTAATATGATGGTGAGCGAGAAAGGGCCGAAACATCACGTCGTCCCCCTCTCCCCACCAAAAAATCATTTGTCTTGGGCACCCATGGGATCATATTTTTTTTTTAATAATTTTATATAATTCAATATTGATTCGGTCAAAATTATTGGGAATTGCATATATACTGGTATAATTTTTTTTATCCTCTCTCCGCCCATGTAATCAGATTTACCGGTAGCGCTGAGTGAGGTGTTGCCCGGGAAAATGTCGGGCCCGTAAATAATAATTGAACAATGAACATATTCGGGTGGGCCCGTTGTTATTTCATGTATTCCTGTCTGCTATGTCAGATGATATTAAAATCGCCCAAACGTATTAAACTAAAAGACGCACACGATTTCAAATTGGTATTTCTCCACTGGCAAATATTTCTTCTCTGCGGGGTGGCACTTGTCTTGCAGATTGTCAGTACAGGAACATTTGACGCCAGTCAGGCTATGGACAATTGGATATATTTGTATGTATATAAAATTTTTCGGACAGCATAAGGGCAGTTGGTCGAGTTTATTTCGCTGCTTATCATTCTTGCACACTTATCGGAGTTGCATATTGCATGGCCTAAAACTTCATATGTTTTGATGCGTCGTGGCGCGGTAATGGCCGACGCCGAACTGACAATTTCTATAAATCATGCGTATTTTTCTTGGAGAATGGTACTCAACAACGAAGAGGTTCGGCACCATCAAATTGTTGTTGCATAAAGTTGCATATATATTCAAAAAATACTCACGGAATTATTTTGGGCCCCCTTCGAGCCCCCTCCCCCCATTGGAGGGTTTTGGGGTGCGGTATAGTTACGGTCCTGGAGCGAGCTCGAAGGGCAATCAAAAGTCTTTCGTAAATCAACATAAATTGTAGATTATTTTCGAGCAATTTAATCAACTTGATAATTTTCGTCAAGCTTCGCAATTTAATTTCTGTAGATACCTTGGTTCTGAAATGCATACGTCTCCCCTTAAGCAAAAAAGCATGCCTAATTTATAGCAATAGGAAGTTCGGTGCACGTCATTACCGCACCACGACACACCAAAAGACAGGTGCAGTTTCAGCCAACATGGGACTCCACGAAGTGTGCTAGCAAAAAAGTCTTACGCCGAAACTTTAGGTATGTGTTAATGGTCAATAGCCACGATGGATGGACGTGATGAATAGTCATGCCCTCCCAATCTGAACCCCAAAATACAGATGCAACCCGGGCACCCTCAGCGGAATGAATGCATGGGAATTTGTGTGTGTCCCTCGACATTTTTAGTCTGCTACACGTTTGGGTGACTACAATGTCTTTTGATTATATAACAGACGTCATGCAATAATGTAATTATAACAGCATATCAGATGTTATAAATATGAATTACGAGCTCGCAGCTCGAACGGTAAATCTGGACATCGGTGGCTGGGAGAGGATTGAAGATGCATAATAATATTATGTAATTATCCATATAACTAACGAATTTCAGTCATCAACCTGAAAATTGACTACCTTATGGGAGCCAGCCCGAAACCAACGTTTGAAGTTGGGGGACGAATTGCTGTATTGGTCCTGATTCTAGCTACAACCCACACTAACATGGTGCATAAGCGGGTGGCTATGGCGCAGGTCCAAATATTGAGTAAAGAATTGCAAAATAACGATTGGCGCCCGTTTCAAATAGAGTCATATGAGAAAAAGATAAAGTGAACATAAAATTCTGCCTTCCATTTAATACAGATATGCTGCAAGCTGCCGTTACGAGAAAGAAAGGCTCGGATGTGATATATAAATGCAGCTGTTCGTTTTTAATGCTTCATTGTGGAAATCGTAATGTCTCATTTTAGTAGTACAAAATTTCAAATCGATTTGCGGTGTACGTACCCAGATACATAGGCATACGGCTCACCAAACAACAACGGTCCAACTGCGTTTAATTAAGCATACCCATTACCTAAACATCAATTAATATGTTACTATATGAAATTAGGCAGAGTGGTGATTATTATCTTGCTGCGAGGAGTGACGTCTGTACTGCACTGAAAACCTGATATAAAGCACGGGCGGGTGTTTTTACAATCACATTACAATATAGGCCTACAATGTGCTGTACATAGTACATCGGATATCTGTTTACTATGTGTGGATACTTCTTACGCAATGATGAGCAAAGCCAATAGTTCTGACGTAATAATGAGCAGTGGCGTTTGAAAATAGGACGTTGGTGCTATCAATAAGCCTGATATAATATCGCTTCCTTGTTCAGAAATGTTCAGTTTATGTCATGGTCCTTGTACAAATAAAAAGTAATCGTTATTACACAAAGAAATCGATTAGATATGCGAAGTAGTCGATTACGATTACGATTACTTTGGAATTTTTTCGAATGTAATCGATTGCGATTACGATTACTTGGAAATGCTGTAATCGCCGTAATCGATTACGATTACTAATCGCGATTACCCCATGTCTGCTTCCTACATTACAATCTACCTTTTCTGAACTGATCTGCAATTCTGTATCACATTTTGCTTTTTGGATTATCCCAAATTTCATCGAATGTGCACAATTAAGCAATAATTCTTTTCAATTTAAGTTTTCTCGTTTGTTGTTCAGCTTTCTGTGGCATGTACGTACAAGTTCCATCTTGCCTAATATATAATATTTTTGGTGAAATTGTTCTCTGCTCCTTCCATATTAATATCGGCCTGTGATATCGGTATCGGCCTTGTGAGTGAGCCGATATATCGGTATCGGTATCGGTAAATATCAATATTGGTCGACCTCTAATAATTATACATTTATACTACTTCAAAAAACTCCATTTTAAGAATTTTGTTCAAAACCCTATTTAAAACATGTTTTAAACCAGTGGTTCTCAACCGCGACGGTCCGCGACGACATTCCTGCCGGTCCGCCAGGTATTTTACAATTTTATACCTTAATTTCAAGATGCAATGTTGAAGGCTTGTCCATTGATAACATAAATACAGCATCACATTTTAAGCAGATTCAGAACTTCGTGAGGTGAAATTAGGGCTGGAAACATGTTGGATTCGACCTAGAGTTCAAGACGTGTCATTTGACGACATGCGAGCGACAAGTACAGAACGGATACGAGATGACTCATCGCTAAACAGTGCAGTTTGCGCGATCTTTCGGTTTCGATTCCATCATTTTGTTCATGATCGTAACTGGGGCACCCCATACCGCCAAATTGAAGAGGGGCGAGCTTGAAACGGGCCCAAAATTATTTTGCAAATGAACATAAATCATATCGTATTTTCTTGAAACTTTTCCCAACATTTTTCCAGTTTCTATTTGCGCTTTGTGCGATTTAGTGTCACTAAATGTCTCGCTTATTAGGAGCCCTTCTCCGATAAATACACATGATTTATAAAAATCGGGATTTCGGCGTCAGCCATTACCACGCCACGACGTACCACCACATAATGAAGTTTAGGCTAACATGTGACTCAGAAAGGTGCGCCAAAAATTCGGCAGCGAGAAAACCGATTCAGTCATGAATCATCCAAAATTTTCGCTATTGGCGCGAGTAAGCTGCATAATCGGATGGTGTGAACGTGAGGTTCACTTTCGCGTTCTGTGTGTGAACCTCGTAAATTTAGAGGTTCACGGTCCCAAACGAACCTTGGAAGGTTCTGCACTGTGAACCTTCTGCATATATTACAATTTTCACTTCATCATAACATCTTTAATAGAAATTTATTGCATTTCAACTGCGGGCCCCTCTATGTATGGCGATGGAAGCATAAAAAATAAACATTAAATGAGGAATGAGCAATGAGCATGCATATTGACAATTTCAAAAAGTTTTCTTGCTATGTTACAAAAGTTTGTTCAAAATATCCAGCTTTCCGTTTGTGAATGTTAAGTGATTCTTTATGCTGTGAGCTTGAGCCCAAATGACACCACGTGTTTGTTCCATGTATTCAGGGTGTGTGTCGACTACGATGGTCATTTAGACCAGGGCAATTTTCCGCATTTTTATTTCTTAGCTTCCGACTTGTAGCACGGCCCAATTCTATACTTTTGAAGACACCTCTTACACGGATGAAATGGCGTGGAAGAGCCTAGATAAACCTCTAACACTTGGGCGGGAATTTTGGAGTGGACCTTGGTATTGCAGCCGTGGTATATACCACTATGCTATCTCGCCACAATACACTATATGTAGTCAATGAATGATGCTTTAGCTGGTGTAAAAAAATCTAGCATGTGTACGGGTCAATCTTGACTTCATATGTTTATTGTATCATAAAAACAAAATAGGTGCGATCGGGGTGTTGGCTACTACTGCATAACTTGTTAATTTGGTATTGGGTAATATCGGTAGCATAGAAACCCATCTCATAGTCTGCGCAATATCAACGTCGCAAAACCGAGAAACCGAATACATTGTCCGGTTTTGTCAAGACCTTTAGGACGTAAGCTGATATTCCCTTGCAAGTCCTTGTCGAAATTGTAGGCAATACGACGGAAAATATTGATTTTATAGGATTATTATATCATTTGATTGCCCCCAGTTAATACATTTGGCAATTTTTAGAACGTCAGTATGTACTTCAGCATAGTGCAAATATGTTGCCCGTGTCGTCGCTAGGTATCGCGTTCATTAATATAGGCTCTCACTTCACTGAAATGAAGGGTTGGAACTGGCAATATGACGTCATGAGGTTCACGCTAGCGTTCACACATCCAGAACCTTTCAAAAAAGTTCGCGTTCACACAAACCTGAACCTTTCAGAGTTTCACACCATCCCTACTATATAAACTTTCTGCTTACACCGAGTAGAATGAATGTGCTCGCAAGTACAGGCGAAAACATCCACCCAACTGTAGGGTATCCGGACAAAGCCCCCTGAAATTTGGCTTATCGCCATGTGGGGGCTCAAAACCAACGTTTTGGGGAGTGGGATCAGGCTGACGAAGTGCTTTTTCGGCCAGGATTTGCGAATGGCCCGTATAGCTGCTGTAAGGTGTTTTCTTGCAGTACGCGTTGTGCTCGTACTTGTCAAAGTAGCCTGCGTCTGGTGGCAGTGGACAATGGTAACACGACAAGGTACTCGGTTCGACTCCGAAATGCTTCTTCTCTCAATAGTGTCAAAGAGAAGAATTATATCCCAGTTAGGTTGGTCGGTTAAACCCACGACTTTCGGCGCGAAAAACTGTAAACGACTCTTGGCGGTAGTAAGTTTATCTGGACAAGGCAATGTTACCTTGACTCGGCAGACTGGCTACCATAAAATCACATGAAGATAATTAATTACGATCAAAACCCTCTAAATGTCACTCTCTGACACCATATAATTGCAAATCAACCGGTTGTCTGCTTTACATTTCGGCTTCATTTTAATTTTGACAATTCACCGGCCCGCCAGACATTGTTTTTGAAATTTTACCGGTCCGCGAGGTGAAAAAGGTTGAGAACCACTGTTTTAAACGACCATTTGTTTTAAATTATAGTATGTAAACAGGGTTTTGAACAAAATCGTCAGTCGCTTACGCAAAACAATTCTGAATTCTAGCCTCAGCGAAGCGGAACGAAGTTGCAAAATCGGTCGTTTCCATTCCATGTTTATATTCTATAGTTAAATGCACCCCTAGAGGTAACTAAATAGCACATCTGAATTAGCGATGCTAATTATATATTACAAATCAATATGAGTGACCGATGGGAAGTTTTGTCGAAGATTATGAAAGTATGCGTTCAATAACGGTCACTGCTCAGTGGTCACTAAGTATACAATCTTTTATAATTTACAACCTTTACGAATCTACACAATACGAATCTTTGAAACCAAGTCGTATGCAATATCCTGTACAGCCCTTACTGATCATTAATTCTCTAGGACAAGTAAGCGACATGCTGAAAAACATCAGTCGTGCAGATTTATAGGTATTATTACTTCTCGATTGCACCTATAGATTACAAAGTATTCCATCAGCGTGACAATAACCGATGGGTGTCGTATACTTTGTGTTACAATTAATTCTTGAAAACTTGGGCACACAGAAATTATTGCAAGTGCCTATAGATTCAATCTATTTGATCACTCGGGAAAAGTAGAAATGATTCTTTAATGTGCACCTCTGTAAGGGCGAAGATAGAACTGGAAGTACCGAAAATTCTGCTTATGATTCGCACTAGGTTTCCCTCTTCTATTCCATGATACAGGTAATTGCGTACATGTTGTATTGTTCGATCTTTGTCGCATGATATCGTTAAGAGTAAAGAGACATGTCTGAAAAATTTGTAGAGCCCCTTTCCAGATCATCGAAATCTATATGACGTAACAATCACGAATCAATTATATATGATATAATCGTCAAACGAGAAGATTACAATTCTCCGTATCGAATCAAGATGGACGTTCGTCGCAAGCCTCAAGAACCAATGGACGGTGAAGATGGTCCATCCATGGAAAATGATGATGATTATGATGATTTCGAAGATGTCGATGAGGAATTGACTAAACCGATTGGGTACGAACCGGTAGATCTTTGTAAAGATCGTGAAATGAGATAGGCATTCCGTAATATTTCCAGTAGTGTGGAAGATCAGTACATTGTCCAATTAACGTCAAATCGTTTTGAAATCCAGTGTTGCTTATACATATTAAGTGAAGTTATAGTAAGCTCATGCATACCTCGCAAATTATGAATTTCCATTTTTGGCGACTTGATTAGGCCAACTAGAAAGATGTATTATCAACATTGTCGGTTTGTGTCTCTCTGTCGTATGCCTACAAATTTCATCTTGCTTGTACCAACGCCATCCGATTGCTTGTCAAGTTTTGGTGATTATTACTGTGTATTCTCACCTACTGTATGTATATTCCATGACTTTTTTGTAATAACTATTAACTAATCTTCCTGCACTATTGTGGGAAATAGTGATCGTTGTAATCAGTAACCACACTTAGTGGTTTCAAATCTTCTTTGCCTGTTCTTTGAACCAGAATGAGGTGGTGTTCTGAACAATGAAATAAATTAACAAATTCTGGAGAAGTAATTGATACATTTGTCGTAGAGGCGCCGTCTTTTGATATCCACACGCGGAAGTTACCAATCTGGGTACTATCGTTTCACTTCAGGTGTATTGAAAACAGACAGGATAAGGCGCTTCATGATTTTGCGCGTTCGGTGAGCGAAAGCCCCTTATTCAACGCCACTGTGATGCTCACCATCTTGATTAACTCTGTCATCATGATGCTGGAGGTCAATGACAGCTACGAGCCCCTTCGAGAACTATACTCGGTATTTGTTTTATAATTACCGAGGTTTCACCTTTTCTGCGTGACATGCCGTTCTATATTCAGACATTCGATATTATTTTTCTGTCAATTTATACGGTGGAGTTTGCTTTGAAAGTGTATGTCGAGCCTGTCACCTACTGGAAAACGATGTCAAATCGCTTCGATTTTTTCATTCTTTTGATCTCATATCTGCAGGTAAGAATTCGTATGCTATTGATTGGTCTTGTATATAACGTTGTTGATATTCCGAGATAAACGAGAAAAAACTACGAACAGACTGTTTTAGATCAACCTTAGCTAGAATAACTTGATGACTGTGATGGGTATATTGGCAAACAGTAAACCACTAATGCTATATCGGGTGAATTCATTAAATTTTGTTCAGTAATTATTATTATTGGCACTATGACAGTAGTATTGTAAAACCTTAGTGTCAGGTATCCCCGATGAAGGTGTGGTGCACCACTTTCTGTGATAACATCTGTTACAAATGCGTCTGAGATTAATTAAAAGTGTATAATATGGATACAATGACAGAACCAGGCTATAGGGGTTGTTTTCTATTAATGAATGTGAGTGGCATAATTGTAATGGAATCACAAATTGTGCTATATCCAAATTCTCATTCATTGACTCCAGAAGTGATAGACTGGTGGTAGTTGACTTTCCCGAAGCGTAACAAATGTTTGGTTTGAAAAGTAGCATATTAATCAATTTAAAATTCATCTAGCTGTATTTAGTGTTCGCGTAGATCAGTATGTCGTGGATTCCGCCTGTTCGATCCCCGACCTTGCTAGACTTGATGTTGTATCTGCGACTTCCCTGAGGCGTTCTGCAGTCCGCGGTAGAGTGAAAAGGAAATTGTGGTGCATACTCAATAACCTAACCAACGGTTCTTCGCATCTCCATCGTCAATGAGCCTTCCTTGGTGGTGCTGACGAAAAACCTTCTCACATATGCTATGAAATAAATGTATATACGAAATGCGAACAGGATTTCAATGTAATCCGACGCCTGTCGTTCATTCATTCATTCATTCATTCATTCATAAATTCATTCATTCATTCATTCATTCGTAAATATTCATGAATCTATAGGTATTCTTGGATGAGCTTGAGCTGGAAGATAACGAAAGTACAAACTGGACCGGAGCTATTCCAATTCTTCGCACCTTGAAGGCCACCCGAGCAATCAGAGCGATGAGAGCCGTGTCTTTCGTACGCGGTTTACAAGTACGTATTGGAGTAAAGGGTATAGGATAGGTTTGCCATACGTCCGGAATTTCCCGGACATGTCCGGAATTTCACTGTTCAAACTGTGTCCGGTAGGAATTTCCAAATTATGCCTAAATGTCCAGAATTTTGAAGGCTTGACGTATGCTCATAATCTTTTCGTAAATCAACATAATAACACTATTTTGTAGAATATTGATGATACATGAAATTTTTCTTCGCGCTGCGCGCGATGTACCATAACATATATTGATTTTAATATGGGGGTTGCCACCCTCACAAAAACTACAATAACAGAATAAATAAAAATAACTTCATTTACTGAACCAAGCCTAATTGTAATCGCAGTTATTGGAGAACGGTATATTCCTAGACGGTTAAGGCCGTTTAAGTGCTTTATTCAAAGATAGTGGTTCTAAACGTAGGGTCGTATGCCATTTGTTCCGGGGTTCGCCAGGATGTTGAACGTAATCAACTTCCAAAATAGCCCGTGCGTAAGTATGGGCAAAGGTGCTGACTTCTTTTAGTAATCAGCTCGTCAAATGTTGATCTGCGCAACGGAACATTTTCAAATTGCAGATGGATACGCGGCCATAAAAGTTTAGAAACCACCGGATGCGGGGTGATTATAAAGCTCCGTGGTGTGCACCGGCATTAGGCTGATAAATTATCTTATCGTTGTGACATGAACATGACTTAACCATGTATACAATTACGCTCCCTGTATTTTCCCCCACCAGCTCTACCACTAACTCTGATCACGTGGGCGGAGATCGGATCAAACTATACAATAATATGCGGAAGGAACAATATTATTGGTAGAATTCATTCAAAAAAAAAATTAACGACCAGATGCATATAGCAAGCCCCCCCCCCCCCCCCCCCAGAATTTGCATCGATTACCCTATGGTGCGCCCCAAATCATTGTCTAATATTTAGGCGGGAGGGGGGCTGGAAAATGTGGTTTTGGTCCTGTTTACACAACACACAGCCACTCCTGAACCGGATCGTGACCACCTCTGGTCGATAAGCAAAGCTTTGCTGGTGTGACGTCATATTCACAGACAATGTGCCCATACCTCACCTCATACCTTCATTTCTATATCCAGTAGTGGGCGCTAAAGAGGCACAGAATTATGGTAACCCTAGGATAGCCATGGAAGCTATATAGATCCCGAGCTGGATCAAAAAATTTGAAAGGCAGGTGGACTGGATATAAGCTGGTCATTATGGAGAATTCTCGATCATGCCAAATTGATGTCCACGGGTTTGTCTGTCTGTGGTATGTCCGTCTACGGGCATGCTATATGTAGTGTAGGCATATGCTTCCGTGAGCGTTCGTTATTTACGACAGACTGTTCCAGCCACATACCAGAAGTTCATTGATATAGATTCTAGATTGATACTAGGATTGAATTGATATGAGAAATTGTTGGTACTTGAACAAACTATCACTCGCTAGCTGACGCTGACAATTTTGATGTTAAATCCTTTTTTAAAAGAAAAGGAATAAAATAATCGCTTTTACGGCGTATAGGTTCTACTTACGGCTCTATTTGACACCATGAAGAAGTCATTCACAAACGTCATGCTTATCTTACTATTCCTGATGTTCCTGTTTGCAATTTTCGGCTACTACTTGTTCGGATACGAAGGCGGAGATGAGGACAACTGGGGTAACTTGGGAGTCGCCTTCCTCACACTTTTCAGCTTTGTTACGGTGAGAAATAATAATGTATTTCCACTTGAAAAGAATTTATATTTAAACGTAATTTCAAGGTCGACGGATGGTTCGATGCACAGCTTGAAATGGATAGTAAAACGACCATGCTCTCGAGGCTCTATACAATTCCTTTCATTATCATCGGACATTTCCTAATATTTAACATATTCATTGGAGTAAATATTATGAATATTCACGAAGCCAACGAAAACTTTCACGAGCAGGTATATTTACACCAGCCATTTGCAGTGCTATAGGCTAATTACCAACTCGTGTTCGTTCATCTTTGAAACAGGTTATCGCGGAAAAAGAGGCAACACTAGCTAGAAAGAAAGAGGCAATATTGTTGAGTCAACACGAGGGTGTCAGGTAATGTTTCAATCTGATATAATCCTATATATCATATCCTACCTTTCGGATAAGAGTTTTGCTATGATGTCGATGGTGGATGGTGCGATGTTATTGTTCAGCATTTGTTCAGGCAACGCAGTGCTTATATATATTTTAAGAGGCCCAACTTTTTTACTATTTCATAGCGTGACAATTAACTTGAAACGGATACCGGCAAAGAGCGAATTGGCTCTCTAGTTAAATGTAGTGTTCGGGACGACTCGAGTCAGACTCGAATCAACTTTTTCAGATGACTTGACTTGACACGAGTCACTTTGCAAAAATGTCTGACTGACTATAGATATATGTTACTCGATTCAGAATGAATAGCGACTCAATCTGTATACTTCAATCATCTCGCAAAATGCAATGGCTTCCATTGTGCCTCTTATACTTCGTACATGACTTTGTGACTTGACTCGTGACTTGACTTGACTCGAGTCACCTTCAAAAACCGAGTGACTTGACTTGACTCGAGTCACCTTGAAAAATCGAGTGACTTGACCTGATTCGAGGCATTGTGCAATAACTCGACATGACTTGTGACTCGAAGGTAGTGACTTGATCCCAACACTGGTTGAATGTCGATCAATTGATGTAGAACTGCATCTCTATATTCGGAATTACGGCTACAGCAAAATAAATTCACAGAAAGCTACAAGAAAAACAGGAAGAAAACGATTATGGAAATTTTTATGATATGGTGAAACCATTCCGAGAAACTCTCAGAAACGACGATTACGCGATTATGGAAGACACTGTGTCGGATCCAACATGGTTACAACTTTATCTAGAAACGTTGGACCATATGGATGAGACGGTATACAGGTAAAATCAATAGGGGGTGTTTCCGCCCGGGCTCGAACCGGGGACCTTTCTGCATGTTAGGCGAACGCGATGACCCCTACACTACGGAATCGAGACCACTACATTACGGAATCGAGTCCGTCGTAATAAGCTACGACGCATTATAAAATGATTAATCATATTCACTGATGGTCAGGCTTGTGTAGTTGATAGCAGACATGGGGTGATTACTTCATGAATGTAATCGATTGCGATTACGATTACTTCTGAATCACGCGATTACGATTACGATTACGATTACAGCAAAATCAGGAAGTAGTCGATTACGATTACGATTACATTCGAAAAGTAATCACGATTACTCACGATTACATTTATTTTGCTTCTTAGAACTAATCTTAGAAGATATTGGTAGAAAATATAATGATTGTGATGAAAAGGCGTAATGAGATAACAACTTTCTTTATAGTTGATACATCATTTGCGTGTTACGTCATAATATAGGCCTACCGAATGTCCAACTTTATAGATGACAATTTATCGCACCTACCCATTTGATTTCTTGCCCGGTCGGTTACTGTCGCACCCCCAACTCACTAATAGGGTGGGGAGCAGGGTTGTAATGACTCGAGTCGCGATTTTGCTGACTCGAGTCAATTTTTGCATTGACTTGACTTGTACTCAAGTCATTATGCATGACTCAAACCAAGTCATACGACTCGAGACTCGGGCGGCCAAGACAGACATTTCATTGTAACTTCGAAGAATAGTAAAGTCAACACATTATTGATAATTCGTCTATCTGTCCTGATACTTGAAAAATAAGGCCAGAAAGTGTTAACACTGGGGAAAATTACTATATTATGAATGCGAGCCATCTATATCATTCAGCAGAGTTGAAAAGTGGGTTGAACCGAATTGAACTGAAAACTGAACAGTGAACATATATTGACTTGGACTCGGCCCCGTACTAGCTGATTTGGGCTCGGATTTGACTCGTTGGTGAATTAAAAATTACTCGACTTTTCTCGAGTCAAAACTATAAACTGAGATTGACTTGTGACTCGGAACCTTGTGACTTGGTTAAAACGCTGGTGGGGAGCGAGCTCGAAGGGAACTCCAAAGTATTTCGTTACATAAATTATATAGGATATTTTCGAGCGATGTAATTAACTTGAAAATGTTCTTCGAGCTTTCCAAATTATTGTCTCTAAATAACTTGATTTTGAAATGCATTCGTCTCTCCCTCAAGAATAAAAGCATGCCTAAGTTATAGGAGTAGGCATTTCGGCGCCCCACCCAAAGATATATGGAAATTCGGTCAACATGCGACTCCGCGAAGTGTACTACCAAAGTTAGTTTTAGGCTAGGCCGAAGCTTTGAATATGCGTCCATTGTCAATAGCCGAGCTGGATGGACGTAACGAATAGTCCTGACGTTTCAATCTCAGTCCCACCATACAAATGCCACCGGGGCACCCACAGAGGAATGAAGACATGACAATGTGTGTGTGCGTCTCACGAAAGTTTAGTCTGCTACGCTAGGGTGACTACACTATATTTTGATTATATAACAGATGGCAGGTCACGAATTAACAATATACAATAGAGCAATTATACCAACATATCACATGTTAAAATTATGAATTACGTGCCCCCAGCTCTACCAGTAAATCTGACCATCGGAGGTTGAGAGGATTAAAAATGAATAGTAATATATTGTGAATACCAATACTCTGACGAAATCCAGTCATCAACCTGAAAATTGAATACCGCATGGGACCTATGAATAACGTTTGGAGTTATGGTGCGACTTGCTGTTTTGGTCCTGATTCTAGCTACACCTACAACTCAAGCTAACGTGGTGTATTAGCGGGTGGATATGGCGGCAGCTCTAAATGTTGAGAAAAGACTTGGGTAATTACGATTGGAGACCGTTTCAGGTAGAGTCATAGGAGAACAAGATAAGGTGTACATGAAATTTTGTCTTCCACTTAATACAGATACTGCGAGCTGCCGTTATGAGAAACGGCGAACAACGGCTCGCTTATGATATATATCAGCAGATTCATTGTGGAAATCGTAATTTTTCTTTCGTTTGACGAGTACAAAATTTCAAATCTTTGTCCAGTGTACGTAGTACGCACGTACATGGGCCTACTGTCTGCTAAGCAACAACGGTCTAACTGAGCATAGCCATGCAGACATCAGTACTTATAAGTTACTATTTGAAACTAGGCAGAGTGGTGATTATTATCCTGCTGCAAGGAAGTGGCGTCTGGAGTGCATTGATAACCTGATATACAGAATAGCATGACAGGTGTTCTTACAATCGCACTACGATGAACATCGAATGCCTATTTCATATGTGTGGCTTTGGAGTGTGGATACTTCTTACGCAATGACGAGCAAAGCTAATACTTCTGACGTAAGAATGAGCAGTGGCATTTAAAAATCAGACATTTGTGCTATCAATAAATCTGGTATAATATCTCCTTGTTGACGAATGTTCAGTTCATGTCATAGTCCTTGTGCGAATAAAAAGTAATCGTTCATGGGCAAAGAAATCGATTAGATATGGGAAGTAGTCGATTACGATTACGATTACTTCGGAATTTTTTCGAATGTAATCGATTGCGATTACGATTACTTGAAAATGCTGTAATCGTCGTAATCGATTACGATTACTAATCACGATTACCCCATGTCTGGTTGATAGTTCGGTATGCAGCTATAATTAGGGATATCTGGAATTCTTTGTATGCATCATTGTCCATTGTGACTGCGTGCTTCAACAGTAGTTAGTACTGGTATATTATAAACAGTAGCCTACTCACATAACGACTTTCGACTTCATCCTATCGGCGTGTCTGTATCAATCCTGTCTGGATATTTTTACAATGACAGTGTATGGTATGCGTCTTTAAAAAAATGCAACATAAATATTAGAAGAATTATTAATATGGGTCCTAATATTACTATCACAGTGTTTCTAGGGAATTGCCAATACTGCTGCCCAACAACAAGAAGAAATATGCTACGTAATGTCTCTTCATCGATATCTATTACCACATCTCTCAATGAATAGGCCTATATAGGCTTCTGTAAGCAATATGCATACGTCCCTCGTTTGAATTAGATCTTTGTCAATAATGAGTATTGCAACAGATCTTTTCGATTTTGAATGTATGTGTTTGGACTCACATGGATACGTTGTCAATTCCAACAGAACAACTGTGCGTGAAAAAGGAGTAGTTCGGTGTTGGTATTCACTGAATATAGCAGCGTTATCTTTCAGCAAATCGATTATGCCACCTTGTAAATGTCCTCTACCGAAAATATTGGAGGTTTATCTAGGCTCCTCCTCGCCACCTAATCCGCCAAAGCGGTGTCTTCCAAAAAGCCTAGAAGTGGGCCGTGCTAAAGTCGGCAGTTACGGGAAAGAATGAAGAATATCGGCCTGGTGTAAATGACCATAGCAGTCTACAAATACCACGAATACCACAAAAACACAAACAACAACCTTGGAATTGCGTAGCCATCAAGACGTGCGCGAACTACTAAAATCTGAATAAATCTCGAATTCTCCGCTATAGAGCAAACTGATTGCCATTCTTTAGGTTTCTCTCCTAGACACGTGTCAACAGAACTAGTTTGCACTAAATTTGATGATCTCCTCTTCAACGTAAGAGAAATTGCGTCTGAACCACTCATCGGTAATTGATATATTATATACATTATATTCCAATCAGTAATAATACTGAGTGGTGGCCAAAGTAGTCAGGGTTGCTAATCAAGTAGAAGTAGAAGTAAGGCCGCGTAAATTTCTACTCAAGCACACGTAGAAGTAGCAATTTTCAATACATGTCAAAACTGCTCGAAGTGGAAATAGAAAATGAAAGTTCTGCAAAGTCAAGAAGTAGCCTAGTTTCAAAACTTTAATTTGATCAAGGAGTCGCATTTAGGAGTCAGACGGGGTAGCTACAGCCTACTTTCCAAATTGCAAGGAGTATTCGCGAATAACGCATCATGACTATAATGGCACTACAAATAGATGCGATCTTCGAATTCATATTTAGTCAGGTTACTATCAATGAAATTTTGTTACAGAACTGACTGAAAATATTTCACTCTTGTAATAGAACCGTCTGGCCGACCACGGGATATAGGAGCTATTTCATGTACTTGTGATAACTCGGACTTACATACCTATACTTATCAGTATTTTAAATCCCAACTGCTCGAGTGATTAAGACTGTAAACCTTTATTTTCATGAAATAATATTATACCTGGCCACGATAAACTTGAGCCATGATAGTCAAAAAGTAGCTCTGAAAGTAACATGTATGAATTTTCAGGATTCAAAATCTTCATTACGAAATGGCAGATGTCTTAACGCAAAGCATGGGCAGAGAGTTATCAAAGCGCCTAGGAGAATGAAAAAGACACAGTAACCGTGTTATCGGACGGGAAATATACAATTATTTGCTATCGTTTTAGTTAAATACCATAAAGATGGCATACCGACAATTTATCCAAGCTTGGAAGCGCAATGCATGATATATGCAATGGATAAAAAACCACAGATGCTATGGCGATGGTAATTCAAGACGCCTGCTCAGGGTTTCCAGGATATTATCTTAACCGCAGAGGGACTAATCTCTTCGGCTTCCTGTCATTATAATACCCATCCAACATCTGCGGTGCATATTTCGGATACTGTGTATACTCTTTGAACATCAGTTCTTTGGAACTTGGCACTTCTACGTCAGGTGCTACCGCTTCTGCGGACGGATCGATGTAATTTGAAAATTTTCGTTTTCTTCCATAAACTTTTTGGGTTGTGGTCGCTTGAGAGCGTGGCGCACCGTCCCACATAGGAACTTCCATAGTATTTGACCGGCCTACAAATAAACACAGACGAATGAACCTGAGTCCTTATGATCAATTGAGCGACCGAAAATAACATAATACAGCGTCAAAAACTACAATTGTAAATGATCTATTAGAGTAGACTATATAATGATGATTTAAAAGATATACCGTTCATAGGTAAATTTTCCATTGTTCAATTCGGAACAATAAAATCATTTCTTCGGGTAAATATCACAAAAAAATTAAATTGGGCCTCCAAACACCACTGATCCCGTATACGCAAGTATGGTAGCCTAAATAAGCATACAGAGGTGTAGAGGCCGATACTCATAAATAGGGCGATTTTTTTTCTAAAAAACGGAAGATTTTGACCTGAAAAAAATCAAAATTTTGACATTTTTTTACTTTAAAAACTTAATTTTGACCAACTTTTACCAAACGTATGCCAATTAGGTGTTTTCCCACACAATGTTAGAATTGCACTAAACTTATCTTCATTTCTGGTTGGAACTGTCTGTCCTTACGAAAAAGTTTGGCCTGAAAAAACTTTTTTAACTCAAAAACTGAAAAATTTTTACATGAGAAAACTTCATTTTAACGAAATCTGGCAGTATCAATAATCCCAGTAGTTACATCACGTTTGATGGTAGAAATAATTAAAATTTGTTGTAGTACAACGAAAGATACTTTCCTACATTCTCGGGTAGAAAGTGTCTGTCCTTGCCAAGAATGGAAAAGGAAGTCCAACAGCAGCAGTTGTTGGCTGACAACACTGAAGTTCCGCGTACACTGCTGGTGACACACCGTGTTGTTTCATTTTACCAATGGTGTCTACATCACAATTTTTCATTATGCCCTTCAAGAGCCATGCAAGCCCACGCAGTCTTGCTTCACTTAGGATATTGCGGTACGTTGAGCATAACACCATGTCAACCTATCTGTTTCATCTGAATGTTTTTGATTCACAATGATCAGACAATGGACCGTCTACAACGGTAGGCCTATAAAGTAGTCTACAAGCTGTAAAATGTCAAATGATAAGTTCACCGATAGTGCAAATTCTTCGATACAAACGATATGCAGGTTGCAAAAAATTTTGGACTTTGTATACAACTTTGACATTTTCTAACCTAACGCTACAATATTGACAAAATTTTGACTTTTTTTGACATGTCAATAAAATCGTCCTACTCATAAATATTCTCACCGGATAAAGGCTTCAACGCCGGTCTACCAAGGTCTTTCACAGGTAGAAACGGATATATAGGTCCCTCTTCTAATGGATGGCCTCGCATAATATCGCCCATGGATCCTGTAATAGCATTAAGTCAACTTTCGTACACATAGTCATGACAATCAGCCTATTTTCCAATGAAATAAATTATAGACTTATTGATGACTTACATTCCATTGTACCGCATCAAGCGTAATGACATCGCCCACAAATTGTCATACATTAAACCATGCACTATATATTTCTAACGTAATGTAACCAGTCGATTGCCTCTACTTGAAATAAATAACAACATTTATCGCGTGTACCGCGGCTTGGAACCGGCACTGGGATGTATTGCTGTCGTTTGAGGGAGTTAGCCTCCTATGCGACTACAGACTGCCAGACCAGGGTTCCTAAGACGGGGGTTGCTCCGCTACACATAACCGAGGAAACCTTACAATGAAAAATGAGAATATAGTAGCGTGTATGCTTCGCACCAAAGAAAGGGATCATTCAGGCCATAAGAGTAATTAAAATATTCCATACACGGCAACGACAGTGGTGCGTATCGCCTGTGTGGGCCTAATGTGCCAAGGGTAAGTTCTTTCCGTTCGATATAAAAGGACTCGGGTGCTGCTTTGCGTTCCATTATGTAGAATTAGACTGACCAATGATCACTTTAAATCTATACAACTGATGCGGTCATGAGTTCTCAGAAGGTTCCCCACTCATGATCTAACTAAATAGTCATCGTACATCACTAAAACCGTAAAACGGAGTTACCATAAGATATTCCGATTGAATGTACTGAAGGTATATAATCTCCATATCTATAATATACCAGTACCTTTTAGATGAGGCTGCTTCTTGTCTGCACTTGGTTTGATGACTGCGTTCGTAATCTTGGTTGCTCGGTCTGCGGTCAACCGTGCATTACGAGGTATGCAAGGAAACAGTCGAGTCTGTAAACAGAGGTTGTTACTCAATTATTACAATCATTAAGAAAGATAGGGATTGCATTATATAGGTCACGAGCAAAAACAATTTAGAATACATATAGCTGTATGATACTGCAACTATATTTTCTTTACTCTGTACTCAGACTGTGATTTCGCAAGACCCAGCAGAATATACACCTTTGCAGATGGGATTGAATATCAATGATTCCCACATAATTATAAAACATCAAAGTATAGACTAGTTACTCCCGCAAAAACAGTGCGTTTGCAAGGTCTGTCAAATCTACTTCAAATTAAATGGGATGAACAGTTAACGTTGTGAAAGTTTCCACGTAACGTTAAAAGTATAGTAAAGAGGCGATCTCTCTTTCCAATATCCCGAGAAAACTTTCGAAGTTTCAAGATGCACATGCGCCAGAAAACTATTCATATGGCGTCTCCCAAATGATGACAGTCAATGATAGCAACCAATTATATATTGTCTACTGCATTGTACATAGCGTGTCTTGAGAAGATGATGATAATAATAGTATCGCTGGTTTAGTGTTCCTGAGAAGCAATTGGGGGGGGCCGAACTCGAAGGGGGCCCAAAATTATTTCGTGAATTGGCATAAATCATAGAGTATTTTTTGAAAATTTATGCAATTTTTTCAAAATTTTTTCGCGCGAATTCAAGTAGCGTTTTTTCCATATTATTGGGTATTGGGCCATTACCGCGCCACGACCCACCATGACATACAATCAAGTTTTAGGCCATATAACATGCGATTCCAAGAAGTGTGCCAGAACGATCGGCAGCGCGAAAAGCTTGGCCGAAAAGGTCTATGCCCTTATGCCAGGGCCGGCCAACCCGTGGCCCGCGGGCCACATGTGGCCCGCGAGAAGGTTTTGAGTGGCCCGCGAGGTCATTTCCGAAATTTATAATATCATCAAAAATGGATTGCACAGATTTTGAACTTGCAAGGCCAACCAAAAATTTCATTAGTCTGGCCGCAACACTTGAGATGGGATGACTAAAATATCAGTTCCGACGCATTGACAGATCCATCAGCCTTTCACGTATTGGTATATCTTCGTACACTACAATAGAGCAGAATAATTTTCGGTAGATTTATCGAAGGTAAAAATTTTCTACAAGCTTGGCGCAACATTTTGTTACTCGATTTCTTGTTTTTAATATTGTTGCCCTTTTGTGAAAATGGTAGAACACCTAATGTATCAGATTGGGTCTAACTATATTCGCGATTACGAGACAAAGTGTCGTTCAACATATGCGACATTGCGTTTGCGCTCGCACTAAGACCGTCGACTACGAAACATAGGCCCGAAATGATTGACGCATGTTGGTCGCATCTGTCGATATCGGTATGTCCAAGCGCCGAATAGCGCAGTCCTCGCAAAATTAGCCCAGCGATATACAACAGGCACGCAATATAGTCAAATGACAATATTATTGACTTATGAACTTCAAAAAATTTTCGCGCTTTGCGCGGCTAGTGGCCCGCACAATCATTCCACGATCGAATGTGGCCCGTTGGCTGAAAAGGTTGGCCAGCCCTGCCTTATGCAGACCGAAGACTTCGTTATATAGGCTATACAAAATGCATATAGGTTTAATTGTCCAATGTCCATAGGCGCCTAAATGACTGGTGCCGAATGTTCCTGTCATTGCAATCTGAACCTCACAAGACAAATACCATCCGGCTGGGAAAAATTTTATGCCAGTGAAGAAATACCAATTTGAAATCGTATGCGTCTCTTAGTTTAGAAGCCTACTTGGGCGATTCTATATTTTTTAATATAGCAGACTGGAAGTCACGAAATAACATCATGTAACGAAGTCATATCAACAGGTCCGCCCGCCCGAAGATGTTTAATCATTATTTACGGGCCCTCTCGTTTTCAAGACACTTCACTCAGCTCTACCGGTAAATCTAATTACGGGAGTAGAGAGGACAATAAATTGATAGCATAATATCCAGGGGTGGGCAAACATTTGAGCTCGCGGGCCGCATTCAATATTTGAATCTATTCGCGGGCCGCACTATATAAAATTGGGACTATAAACCAAAACGCAATATTGGTATTTGATTTTATAGTGAGGACATGGAGATAATATACATGCTTATTTACAACAATCCACATATTGGTTTGATGATATCGTACAAGCCTCAGAAACAGTGGCGAGATTTCATAGGCTGGTCGGCCTGAATAACCATTTTGTCAAAACTATAGCGATGAAAGTCGGTTGTTCCGATTCTTAGAACAGGATTGAAATTTAAATCTCAGAGCAGAGATCTGTTCAAAGGTTTACTAATTCAACTTTTGGTTCAGTTCCAGGACACACAATGCTGACAGCATCATAACCATGTTAGCTTCGAACACGCTTCTACTATGTGTAGATAAAATATAAATACCCTAATTCTACGCATAAATAGAACGAATCTACCTAAGACACGCGTGAATCATTTTTATAAGCACATCACTGAAATAATTACAACTGGAGTGGCCAATCTGAAATCAAACTCGTGATTCGAATTATGTCAATCTCGTTTAGGATTTCTGTCATGTTTAGCAGATGAACCTTTGAAACTGCGTGGGCTGATGGTTTGATGGCATGGAAGGTTACGACTGTGGATGAGGGATTTTTACATATGAAATTCAGACTAAATAGTAGGAAATAATTATGAATAGGATGTAAATCGCGCGAAGCCCAGGACCAAAGTTATTTTTTTTTTGGGGGGGGGGGGCTGACGAAGTGCTGTTACGGCCCCGTTCCTGGGAATCTAGTAATAAACTACTTTCTACTGCGTAAAGTTTGAAATGTGAAGAGTGTGCTTTTTATTATTATTAATAAAACTTTAAGTAGAGGTGACGGTATTCTAAAGCAAAATAATGTGGTACGTATAGCAGTGTTTGGATGACTCGTGTCATGACTTGTCGCGCTTTCGCATGCTTTAGGTTTAGATAGCTATTATTAGTATCATTATTATTAAAAGTTTTCAGTGGCACTCGTCACCTGTTAAGGTCTTGTGTGCCACGGACGCAAATAAATTCAGAATATTTCATGAAAACGGCACTCATATAGCTAAAAACCTATCGACACTTGGGGAGCAGTACAAGCTATAGCAAACTGGATTTTCAAAATGAGCAACTGGAACTAAAACTAGAACTAAAGGCCATTAAAAATCCGCAACTAACTAACTATACAGACGCAATTCCGAATCAATTTCTTAATTTTTATTTTATCAGAATAGGATCGCATTTCCACACGAATATCAGTGCAAGTTTGAAATTGGATGGGCTGCTATATATTAAGGGCTGCAATAACATCATACAACAGATCAGAACTATTCACGCCAAACGACGACACGTGTTTTCTGGAGGCTAGAACTAGAACTAGTTACTCTTCAAAATCCGCAACTATGTACTGTATCTATAACTCCTTAAAACCTGTAGTTAGTTGACAGTCAATTAACTATAGATTGCGGTAGTTAGTAAAAATCTTCTAGAGAGAGCAGTATTGACGAGGAAAGAACGATTTAAATCCTTATTTTTTTTCAAAACAATGGGTAAGTTTACATAGTTTCTTGGTTAGCTGCACAGCTGAAAAAATCGTTTGATTCTTCCTATGTTCTAAAGCGGACTTAAGTTCTATTAGTCACCTCTACCGTCTCTCCGGCTTTTGGAATTTCAGGTACGATCCCTTCAGCAGCTTTCCACGTCTCTTTGAATTGTCGAGATTTCTGAGCACTCTATGAGCCAATCGAATCGCGTAAGGACAATCGGCATATAGTACCGCATCGCATATCCAAGTCACTTACTGGTAATTTAGTTCCTCTGAAGGATCGATGAGTGTTGGATATCATTGGAGAGTTAATTGGCTTTTCATTCAATTGCTCCAGAGTCATTCTTGTGCTAACGACGGAAATTTTCTGCAATGTTATTTGCATGTCAGATTTTAACAGGGAAATCTTCAAAATCGACACATTATTACCATGTAAATCGAAATGGATTTGCTTTGAACCACACGATTGTCACAAGTTCCAGTGAAGTAGACAAATAATATTTTACGTCGTGTAGAAATGGAAATGTTTTCCTTACGGTCACATAAAATGTACATATTTGAAATTTGCACATCATTCTTACTCTTATGACGTCATGGTGAGTAATGCTCGTATAATAGGGTTACCATACGTCCTCTTTTAAGAGGATTTGTCCTCTTTTTTGACTTTTTTGAAAGTGTCCTCGGAGGACGCCCTTTTGTCCTCTTTTTTGAGATTTTGTCCTCTTTTTTGAAAATTTAGGTCAGATTTAGAGCAAATTGCGAGTGATATGGCGTAAATTAGCACAGAACTGACGCACCGGCGGGTATTTCGGAGTGAAAAACGGTTATTTTAGCTCTGGGCGGAAAGATGACCTTTTTTATATTTTTTTAGTCATCCACCTAGCAATGCGGGAAGAAAAACGGTATTTTGAGCTCTGAGCGGAAAAGATGACTTTTTTTTAGTCAACCGATCACAAAGTGGGAAAAATTCACCGGTCTTTGAGAATTCTTCTCCGGTTTTGCAAGTCTCAAATTTCTGAAAAAGTGTCCTCTTTTTAGATTTCCAAAATATGGTAAGCCTATCGTATAATCGACTGACTCGAAGCTAACATAGCCTTACTAAGTACGTTCATATAGCCTTGAGTTTACGAGGCTGGAATCCCAGTGCCATACTGTTGCCAGCTTTTTGTTCATGGCGCCAAAGATTTGTGAATGCTGTAGGCCTACCTATTACAATAGGATTACAAACATTCGATATTTGTAAGGTGTTCACTGTTCAGCAATGCCGATATTAGAATTAGTTACACAAAAAGGCAACGATTGCGTCTTAATCATCATATTAGATAACAGATTCATTAATTTTAC
This sequence comes from Botryllus schlosseri, assembly GCF_051294905.1. Classification (NCBI taxonomy): domain Eukaryota; kingdom Metazoa; phylum Chordata; class Ascidiacea; order Stolidobranchia; family Styelidae; genus Botryllus; species Botryllus schlosseri. Next base: position 19,371,098 of record NC_137251.1, on the reverse strand, counting down.
GCGTCATAACGCAATTAACACGAAATCGAATAGCTTTATAGCGTGTAAGCGTGAGGAAATCAACATTGTGATTGAGACTGTTATGTCGATGCGCGAGTATTGAGCGCCTTCGCACAGTCCAGCCAGGATACAAACGATGGAATATCAACACGAAACAATGTACCTCATAACTAATTTAGTAAAATGCAGTAATAATGAATATGCATTAAGGCCCCACATGAACTCAGTAACGTCAATTGACGACATGTGTAATGTCGCTACCAATAAAATATATTTCCCTAACACAACAGGATTTAACGTACAATATTGTACAAAAATAAAGAATCCCTAACCTTGTCTGTGGCTTGATTGATATGGAACGTACTCCTCGGATGCGGTTTGTTAAATCGGTGTATCGACGTTGGGCGCAATCGTCGAATAGATATTGGCTTTGTGACGAAATCCGAGTTATACATTGTGACGTACGGCTGATGCACCGGCAGTCGTCGTTCGGCTTTGATCCTGATATAAATCAAGGAGTTTACCTTCAGTCGCATGTTCATTGCGAATTGGATGATTTCAATTCAATTACCCTTTATCGGAAAACGGGTAGACATATGGCGCTTCTTGCCAATGCAGAATGTTATCTGACCATCTTCGATAATCTGGATCGGCTTCCACCATGATTATCTCAACTTTAGGCCTACGTGAATACAATCTAAATAAGAATAAAAGAAAATTGTAGTTGATATGAAACTTAGCTTAATCATCAGCGCTGCCGCTGCTAAATCAAAGAATAACCTGGCTGTAAGCTTGGTCCATATTAATATCACGTCTTCTGCAGTTCTTTATTGTCCTGAACTCCTGTACATAGCCTCACTATTGACAATTCCGTATTTACGAAGCGTGTGTCATATAACAATGACATCCAAGAATCTTTCATAGGAACAGTTTTCACGCGAGTTTCGTTATGTACGTTCAAAACGTGATTCGTTCTCTTAAATCACATCTTCTTTCATAAAATCGCGTAGCAAATGTTTAATGAAGGCCAGGCCTAACCTTTGGAATGATATATATCAACTTTATTGACTTTGTCGCCATTAATATTTTGAACAATTGGACATATGCCTGGACATCTGCAAATGAACTAGACTGTGAAATTTTAATAGCACAAACAAAGTAAGGCATCCAGGTGGTCATATGCCTCTGTAACAGCAATGTAGTCAGAACATCAGTTCAAACCTATTGGATATTGCATTGCAACGGATATGTACTACTCCATATTGTGCTCGATATAACTAATTTATGTTATGTTACAGTGTGAGATTATGTGATTCTGCAATCTATTTTACTCGTGTAACCACAGTTGGTTTCCAACTCGCAAGAGGGGGGTTGAGGGTAAGTGGATTCCTAACGCAAAAAAAAAAATATGCTGTCTAGCATGAAGCTAACATGTACCGGATCAAATGCGCAGAATACCCGCAACATTTCGAATATCATAATATGGACTTTATGACATCAGGACACTAATTAAACGATGCTGATAAAAGTTGATGCTTGTTGAAAAGTTAGCATTACCCGAAAGTGTATATGAAATAGGCCTTGGAGTCGATCTGGACACACTCGCTCCTTCAATTTACCTAACATGAGTTTTAAACTGTATATAAATTGTGACAATAAGACCGGAAACTATATCTGTTATAGTCTCAAAATCCTCAAGGGAAATTTAAGTATACAATGGTCGATTACCAAAGACTCTTGAAGCTCATGATTTTCGCGTGTATCTCAGATGGGCTTTTTATCCCTGCCCAATGTGAGGGCTAGCAACACAATCAAATGTTTCTAGCTACACCGTATGTCTCAGAAACGTCGACCCCGATGCAACAACCATGACGTGCTCTACATATTTTCTACATGAAACAATCACATGTATACTGTCTCATCTAAAAGTTTCCGATTGGTTATATGGGTGCATCTTTATTGATATATTTCAACCCCTTTCTATATGAACAGGCTGAAAGTCACTTTTGCACTTGTCTAACTGTCATCTGCAAGTCTAACTAAACTGTCTTTCTTAATTTAATTTCCCTGCAGTTAGAACCACACGTATATCGAAATGATGAGTTTGTACAGCAGTGGCCGATAAAGTTCTTTTACGATTGATGTGACCCTAAATCGAATATGCCAAGCTGACTCGCTTTTTGATTGTTTGTTGCTAATATTAATTTCGAATCCTCACCTATGTCACATAGCCTGATTAACTTCATGGATACAGTAACATAACCGCAAAGCGGCGTATAGAAAGTGATATAGAACAATGTAGCGTATTATAATAGCCAAGTCACGGGTGTTGCACTTATAAGAGTGTCATACCGAGAACCAATTGAGAGAATGTTTTGATGAGCTCTTTAAATCTTATTTTATGGTGGATAAATAGCTTTAAAACAATAACGCTTATCAATTTTGGTGTCTGGTGCACCATACATATGGTAGGATACCCCAACCGAGTCTTTCAATGGGTGTGTGTTCGTTACATATTATACAGACTGTTACTGAATATGATGCAGCACTGCGTGTGCCATGGGCGTAGGCAGATCAATTACCGGCATAGAGTCTTCGAGTGCAAGTAATCAGTATCTTACTTTTAAACTAAAACTATAGGCAAGGTCAATTTTGCTACTTTCTGCTATAAGATGTAAAAGCTATGTAGAGTCGACGGTTTCGAATTACTGTCGATCGCAAGCTTGTTGGGCGATTTCGTTATTCAGGCCATAACTGTCCACTCTTCACGCCAACATTATGAAGGATACAGGGTTGTATATAAATTTACAATACCTTCTCCACCGAATTCATTTTTTGACAGATCGGTTTCATATGTAATTGAGTCAGTACACATATATATTGAGTCACACATAATGGTCTTTATCCCACTTCTTAGAGAATTGATTCCTAACATTTCTACATTGACAATCTCAACGATCAGTGCAAAATATTTAACAACCGCACAACCGTGCATCGAATAAGGATCAATTGTTGTAGCTGCAATTGGGTACTGCTTCTTATTTTGTAACTAAAAATTTCTTTAGATCGCGAACGTGGTCACGTGGTGATGAACCTTCTTTCTGCGGGAAAATTATTTTTCTTACTAACTTGAAAATCAAATTATCTATCAATCCTCAGCCGTCTAGGCTACCGCACATAGCGCGAATCATGTATTCCAAATAACTTGACTTGACTAAACGTCGTTTAAGAAATATAAAAAGACTATAGCTGCTCGGAGTCAAATTTTGAACCTATTTTCTAAACATTCTGCGTCTTCGCAAGTTATTCTAAATTTCTCAAAAGTACCGAGAAGTTACCACGTCAATAATATTAATCATTTATTTGCTGGATTCCATTCTCATTTACGTTTTTGATATGGTTATAATTCCATCAGCAGCGACACAACTATACTTTGGCATACGCTTAATTGCAGTCATATGGGCCTCGATACTATAATATCACTACATATATATATATAAATTTATTAAATATGTTGTTCAATGCACGCAGACTGTTTTGGCGCTTATCGCTTATGCAGCAGGTCATTTGCGTCACGGCAATGGATACTGTGATGTTCATAGATCTTTTGCTTTGAGGGTTACCATTTGTCCTTCGTTTTCAGGAAATCGAAAATGTACTCCAAAGACGCCTAAATGTCTTCCTTTTTCAGAATTCGTCCTCCTTATAGCTTTGACAGTTAGGATAATGGACAGGCACAACTAAAAAACGCCATAAATGACGCGAAATACGTAATGTGAATGTTCGAACGGGTCTCACGGGATTAGGACTGCTGAAATATGACATTTTTTAGTCAACACAACAGGATTTCCGGTGAAAAATTTAGAATCAGCAGCTTTCTGGTCCAATAATCTAAATTTTGTGATTTGTAAAAAGTGTCCTTCATTCCTGATCATGAAATATGGTAACCCTAGCTTTATAGGCTACGCATTTTGGAAGGCCCCCATTCACACAATATTTTGTCATCGTTCTCTCGCGATTCTGTCTGTATTGTTGCTGCTGAAGTTCAAGCTCGGCTGACGTTATCGGTCTTTACTTCTTGCATAAAAGACCTCCGACAAATAAACCTTGCCGAAGCGGGGCCTGAATTTTTTGTCCGATGCTTTATTCAGTCTCCATTGAGTGAAAGTTTCTGGGGCTCGCGCAGTTTATTTGTATACTGTATACATCACAGCAGATGTCCGATTCCATATCGGGATATATATCAGAATGTAGAAAAGATTTTTAAGTGCTTGTTTAATGGATGATTTAATGATGATATATTTTCTACGTTGTTTTAGCGGTCGTTCAATTAGTAATGTATCCTCACTGAGGACTATTATTATCGATGGATGTTGAAGACAACGGTACATTCAGCCTAAAACTCCGAAATATATTTAATATTCAGTTGAATCTTTGATGATTGTCGGCATTTTGGCAAATTTGATAATATGGTAAACTATTTCATGTTTTTCACCCCCATTTCGGCTAGAATCGATCACGAAACAGCAGTCGTTCTCAACCCAGCCCCCTCGCAGCAACCTATGAAAGGTAAAAATACATCGCGTTACGCTTGCACTTCAAGTACCATGAAAAGGTGATAAAAAAGGTCATCACTTTCGGCCAAGCCTCAATATCAGGGCCTGATTGTCGGTAATGACATTTTCTTGGTCCTCAGTCTCCCAGATGCTACTCAGAATTTGGATATCCCTAATTTATTTTATTTTCATTGCCATCAATTTTGTCTGCGGATACCCACTTTTCAATTCATTTTCTCGCGGCACCTCTGTGCAGTCCCATCGGCACCCCGGTTGAGAACCACTGCCTTAAAGATATGACATTGGCACTTTATACAATCAACCGGTTCCAGACATATAACAGAGTAAGTTGTAACACATTCTTCACAAATATATCCCTGAATATCGCACAACTGCAAGACACACTGCATGTCGTACCCACTGCTTTAGTAATTCGTATCCCTGGTTAAGGACCCCTGATCTGTTAGTAAATAGTTTATTGCGTCTCATTTCGTTTCGTTACATAGCGCGTCTTGAGCGGATGAAAATGTTATGTTCGTGCATTTTACGTTGGTATCGTTTGTTTCTTATTTGTCTAGGATTAGTAATTACCGCCAATCATTATTTCCTCGTGTGTCGTGCTTCGTATTTATACCCTGTGTTCTGTTGTCTACTGGTGTTTCATTTAACTGCACTCTGGATCGTGTCGCTGCCGTAAAGTTATTCTACTGATAATATACTGATTTCTTATTGCAATCTCTTCGTATTGAGTTATTGTTCGAACAAGATCAAGAACATAACAATTGGTGTCAGAAGTGGGATTCGAACCCACGCTTCCATTCGCTGGCTATAATTAATATGATCACTATCGTCCGTTTATTCTCTCGTCATTATTGGTTGGTTGTCTGAAAGTTCTATTCTGTAGACCTATACCCTATACTTATAAGACCATTGTGACTCACCTCATTATTTATCTTAGCTAAAAAAGTCTTGGATTAGATCACAAGATGCGATGAAATGAAACGATAGGAATGAGTTAAACGAATTGCAGAATTCTTTTCAACAAACACCCCCCTTGGCCTAGAACAGGGATGGGCAAACTGAAACGTAGACAGAGCCATGTGCACCCATTTGCCATCATATAAAACCAAGCAAGAGCCGCTAACTCTATTTCATCCCTAAAAAGTGATGAATCTATAACTTGTAACAATCATGTATCGGTACTATTGTGAACAATCTTGCCGAATTCCTCTTGGTGTAACATTTTCTGATCGTAAAGACAAGAAGCATGTGTTACTTACGTCGTTCGAGGAGAAGAGGATTACCAAGAATACCAGGATATCACCGCCAGATGTCGGTTGGTGATGCCCTATTGTGAGGAAATTTCTGAGCACTATCGTAATATAATGCTACTACTGATATAAACTGGTAAGACGGCCCTGCATCTCGTCTTCGACAAATGCATTTCACATATCCAGCGTGACCATGCGTTGCGACTTCTTGTTGTTACAACCTAGAGAGAATATCAGATAAAACCGTGATCTCAACGACTCTTTTCCCAAGTCCTCGCGGCCCAATGTTTATGTAGTGAACATGGGATCAAACATTACGCAGTAAGCGATTCGTTCGTAGCGACTCACAGTCAGAACGCCCGAGAACTTAGGCTACTACTGATCCTGCAGTACGCCAAAATCACTTGAAAATGCAATGTCGTAAACAAGCTAAAGATTAACCGGAATAGTACTACGCAGTAGTGTCGTTTGCAAAAATGGGGTTTCGGTCGAGTAAATAATATTAAATATTGATAAATCATATTTCGTAACTATTCTTCGTTCAAATTTCCTTTGAAAGTCTCCAATAGCCGTAACAGAGGCATAAAAGAGCCGTGGATTGCAGACCCCTGCCCTAATACAGATAAGAGACATATTTTCAGTATGTTCACTGAATTATTAAGTAACGTAAGATAACATAAAACGAGCAAGAATGAAAATGAAGTAGCATGTGTCGGCAGGCGAAATAGATATACCAGATCGAGAGAGAGAGGGGGAGAGAGAGAGAGAGTGTGTGTGTCTTTATTTTCATCCAACCAATATACATAACAACAGGCGGCAATTATGGTGGAACAGAAAGTATGCATGCACATTGTACAGTATTCGGTATTAGATAGCGATGATCGATACCACCTTGAGGGTCAACTAGTTTGATCACACCCGCATCGAACTGGTACACTTTGACTCTCTATACCAGGGCCGGCCAACCGGTGGCCCGCGAGGTAATTGACTAATTTCCGAAATTAGTAATATTATCAAAAATGGATTGCACAGATTGTGAACTTGCAAGGCCAACCAAAAATTTGATTAGTCTGGCCGCAACACTTGAGATATGATTACTAAAATATCAGTTCCGGCGCATTGGCAGATCCATAAGCCAGTCACATTTTAGTAGATCTTTTTACACTACAATAAAGCAGAATAATTTGCGATTGATTTATCGCTTCGCGCAACATGTTGTCACTCGATTTCTTGCTTTTAATATTGTTACCCCTTTGTGAAAATGAAAGAACGCATAATGTATCAGATTGAGTCTAACTACATTCGCGATTACGAGACAAAGTGTCGTTCAACATATGCGATCTTGCATTTGCGCTCGCAGAAAGACCGTCGACTATGAAACCTAGGCACAAAATGATTGACGCATGTTGGTCCAAGCTTTCGATATCGATATGTCCATTGTCCAGGCGTCGAATAGTCCAGTCCTTGCAAACTGAGCCCAGCGATATACATCAGGCGCGCAATATAGTCAAGTGACAATATTATTGACCTCTGAACTTCGAAAAATTTTTGCGCTTGGCGCGGCTAATGGCCCGCGCAATAGTTCGTCAATCGAATGTGGCCATTTGGCTGAAAAGGTTGGCCACCCCTGCTCTGTACAGTCTGGCTGTAAAAAATGTTAGTTGAAAAAAGGAAAATAAAAATAAAATGTAAACGATGGTGGCAAATGATCAATGAAGCAATGTCTGGGCGAGGTAGGGCAGCAGTGTCCGATAATCTCCAGCGCAGACTAATAAATCGATCAAGGGCTTCAAACGAGCTGTGTCGGGGTTTATAGGGTCGTGTGCAATTACTATCAAAAGTCATCCGTCGGTTCGAGGTATTGTCGAAAGATATAGGCTGAGTAAAATTATTATTGATCCGGTATTTTAAGCACCAGCTTGATTTTGGCGTTGAAAGTGAACAAATGAACAATAAAGATACCAACACAAGCACGAGTGCGTTATTGGCTACATCTTTCGTTACATGTGGTCGATACTCCCGTGTTAAAAAGTTTTATGATACATTGCCCTCTTCGCAATAACGCAAGTATTGTACGATAGATGGCGCTATAGATCTTCCAGGAGTAGGAATGATATTGCGCGGACGTTGCAACAATCAGCTGTTTACATTGGTGACTCATTCCCACAGGACGTGCTGAAATTCCTCGGAACGTTGCAAATATTTTGTTCGTCGGTTGCAATATCAAGTTTCTGTTGCACGTCCCTGGATATTTCTGGTGCAGCCGTACGTCTAGGAAGGTGTTGACTACCTTTACAATCTTTCTGAGCAGTAAACGCAACCGCTCATGTAACTGGTAGATGCGTAGAGGGCAATATTTTACTGCGGCGTGACACATAATATGAGATACACTTGTTTTAGTCCATGATTCACCGGGTTTTACCAACGCATTTCTCATATGCTTTCTGCGTATCAGTGCCGTCTCGTCCCGGTAACTGCATGTTGCAGTTCTTGTTAACGGTTCTTGGTGTAATCGCTCGAGTCATCTATTGCGTCAAGCCATTGCTGCATTCACATAATTTTTATTTACCAAATCGATAGAAGTCGTTGCGTGCTTCGAAACGATCGTGCGGCGGCGTGATTGATGATTTCGCGGGCGTGGTGTAACGAGACGCCTCGCTTGTTGACACTAGACCGCATCGCGTAGTGATTCGCTACATCTTTGCACCAGCAGTAACGGAACCTCCACAGCGAAACAGTTCGTGGAACACCCAGCGCTGACGATTCGTGAGTTCGAAGGTGCAAAAACATAGCTCAGTAGCGCAGGTCTTTGTTGTTATTTACTCCTCACATGCTAGCTGGCTGGTAACGAGACACAAGAGCTGATTACATCAAGCCCATGTAATGGTTGCGACAAAGAACGTGGGTTTTCGTCAAGTCCGCGATTGCTTTGTTTCCGTCAAGTACTGTATTGACATTCTTCGTGCAAAATTCGAAAAAATATAGGCCTACAGATCTTTGTACATGCAATTGGCATGAGATGACTCTTCCTGTCTAACGGTACAATCTATAAATATTGGAATAAACCTGAAGTCCCTAGCTGGTTTTCAAATTCGTTGATTTATATTCAGAATCCTTGGTTCAGTGGTTCCAAACTGCTGTACGCCCACCACCGGAGGTTCTAAGCAACAAAGTGCTTCTACTTTTCCTGGGTACTCTAGTAGTTTTATAAGATGCCACACTGGGTCACCGCATCAAATCATTGCTGTTGCACCGAACCGTTTGAGCCCCACACCCACAGATTCCGGCATTACATACCGGTACACGAGTGAAACGCATTGGAAATGCTGCATTAGTTATAGTTTGTTATACATCTCGTAGCCACAAAAATGCAGTGTCTGCCGCGACCTTACCGAATATGTAGGAAGGCAGTATTGTCATTGTCACCTCATCATCGCGTCTACGTTACAAAGGTCAGAATCCAAAGTTTGAACGTTATTGTCAACACCTGTCCGAGATAACCTCACCTGACTTCCAGTCAAATGTGTAGCCGTTGCAGAACATGTTGATTGTAACGTTGGGGCTTTGTGAAACCGGCCATACTCGGACATCAAAGTTGGCTACACACCATACTGCTGTAAACTAATAGTACGCATTCAAATCGTAAATTGCTGAACTACGATGGATTATTATGATGGATGAGCTTATGAATCTGGGTGATTCGACCTGGTGTGGCAGAGGCGTGGCGTGCGGCTATACTTGAGGAGAACGCATCTCCTTCGACATACCGAGGTGTGTCATAACAGTAATTTAAGAAACACGACCCCAGCTACAACGGCGAGCCCGTTGTCCATTCAAGTCGAAATTATAGAGCCAGCATGAATACGCGATCTTGCGACATCTTGGAAAAAACCCGGGCCCTAAATCTTTGGTGTTACCAGAGAGGGGAGGTGTGTTTTAATATGAGCAGTGCATTTCTTGAGCGATGCTCTACAAACAAATGGTTTTTCATATGTTTACGTACATATCTTCGCCAAAATATCATTGAGGATTACATATTATTATATAATTTGAACCATATTTTATACAAACCTCAATTCAACCTGTTTTAGGTCTCTCCAATAATACGCCCTCCGAATAATATATAATTGAAATTATACGTTTGCCGATAAACGTTCTTTGATACGCCGATGCGGTTGCTACGTTGAATTCGCTTATTTTACAGAAATTGACAATCCAGCACTTTGTCGAGCAAGCCCTTTCAACATTGGCGATAACAGATGTCGTAATCTAAACACGCGCACATTTTTCGTGACGGCTAGAGTGCGAAAGTTTTCAGTATAGTCGTCGGAAGTCTGAACTGATTTTGTGATTCCCCTCTTCACATCTTAGCTATGCGTTCATCCGATCAATTTGAATATGAAATTACCACCTCTGGCTGTTTATATAAGGAAAATACAAGTGTCTTAAGGAGCATATTTATGAGCAGACAATATGCTTTTGACCGTAGTATAAGCTCACACGTGTTTACGCGTATCGTTACTTTTAAATGCGATTTGACCGCACATGTATGTTAAACTCTCAACATCCTGCTATATTGTGGCTTCCATCCAGAAAATTAATAACATTTGATTCTGTAATCTAATGGTGGTGTTCGACTGGCAATTTATATAATCGGCACGTAATGCACAAGATAAAGGTCCTTCACATATAATAATATTTGCCTGAGTAGACAGCGGCGGTTGGCGTTTCAATTTACAAAGCAGTCAAATCCGTGACACGCGTTTGTCATCGTATTTGCGCATGTCTCTTCAAATTAAATGCAATCCCGTTTTGCCGTAGGGCAGGGGTGGGCAACATACGGCCCGCGGGCCGGATCCGGCCCGCGAAGGGATTTTGTCCGGCCCGCGGACAGTTTTCTGTCTTACATGATAATGTGGCCCGCGGCCCCAGTATTCAGAGATTCCCTGCTACTTGCGTAAACGTCAAATTTTAGTGACTGTACGTTATTATGCACAATGCACATGTATGCGCACTGCGCAGTGAGCGAGGGTGGTGCTTACTCGTAAGTTAGTCGAAGCGAGAAGACTTGCATTATCGGCATTTACGATGTACTCAACCCTAATGTCATTTGTGGTAATAATGGTGTTTGTCGACTACAATGGTCATTTACACTAGGCCGATATTTCATATTTTTGATTCCGTAACCGTCGACTTGTAGCACGACACACTTCTAGGCTTTTGTAAGACATCGCTTATGCCAGGGGTCGCCAACTCGAAACGGGTCGCGGGCCACTTTCAAATTTTGTAGTGGCCGCGGGCCGCATGAATTCAATATCGAGATAAAATAGGCCACACAGTTGAACAACCACGCTATATCTCGTCACCTACTAAACCAGGGTGGCCAACCTGCGGCCGTAGAAGGGAAATTTGTGGACAAGTAATTCAATTAGTACCGTATGTGCAGGCGGCCGTCGACATGCAATTTGAATTTACAAATTGAGTCTCGATTTTTTGAGAGATCCTAATCAATCTTGAAATTTTCTTTGCGCTGCGCGCGATTCAATGTGACTTCGTTTATCGATTTTAATATAGTGGCGCCCTTTACAATCATGGCCCCACAGTACAGTCGTGAACAGCAGAGGAAAATGATGCGCCTCATATAGAAATACCAACTCGGAGTCTTGTACTCCTCACTATACGGACAATCTTGATGGTAGGTCAAGAAATAATAGCATGCAACCAAGTGACTAATTATAATTGGCCCACCCGAAGATGCATCATCATTGATATCTTGTCCTAAATTTTCGAAAAACACACCCTCCATCAAATCTACAGTTGAATCTGATGACATCGGATGAGAAATAATATGAAAAATACTATTATTTGTGACGAAATTCATAGGTGAATCGGAAAATATTTTCGCGATTATGTACGGCCCATAACATAACCATGACCAGTCACCAGTGACCACTCGCGACGTCGGTGCGTATAGTAAGCCTATGTGATTAAATGGATAAGTCCGGAGTTCACCGGTAAAGGACATGGACACTATAACATGTGTATTTGGCGTCCAGATAGTTCATTACGACTATGCCCTGGAATGCGGCCGTAGGCTACATGAGTAGTCGAAATGCGGCCGTGAATGGCAAAAAGGTTGGTCATACCTGTACTAAACCCTAATGAAGAGATATATTGGTGAATTTGTAGTACCGGGCTTATCGAATGCCTTGAAATCTTAATTAGGGATTGCACCGTGGTGATCGATCAGAGAGAAGCAAACATAGTGGTGCCTGTATGATAATGCTGTTCTCAAATCCACATTGTTTTCGTCATTATTGGCGAGAAATGGCTTTGAAGTTACATTACTGTCGTTAAAATACATTCATTAAATACGATTTATTCCTTGTATATGTGGATAAATGGGCGAATAATGTATCGATTCAGCAATCCGGCCCGCCAAGTATTTAATTTTCCTATATCCGGCCCGCCGACTGGAGAAGTTGCCCGCCCCTGCCGTAGGGGGATACAATGCAATAGATTTCTCGGCATTCCGTGTAGTCCATATTGCAGTTCATGTTATTTTAATCAATTACCAAAGAGAATCCTCCAGAAACGTCGATGTGTTCCGTGCGACAACTTAGCATGGGAAGTCTTCAGATCTTTGATACTTCGGGGTTTCTATGCGTGACAGCAGGCATAATAACCCTTACTAAGCCAACCTCATCCTATCTTATCGTCGACCACATTGTCGTGCATCATGCTGCATTACCTAACCCAGGGTTGGTCCGCGGTAATCCTGAAGCTCAAAGTGTTTTGGAGCATGTGTGGAATTTATGCAAATAGTTTTGATCGGTGTATAGTATTATGGCGTTCAAGACCTCAAGGTCGAAGCAAAGTTTCCGTCGAAGGACTGTATTTGAAGTATAAGCATGTAGACACTTTGTACAGTACAACTGGGTGTCATTTCGTAATTACACCCTATAATCTTACTGATTCATGCCCTGAAGTTCTCGAATATAACAAGCGATGCCCTTAATGCTGCTTTATGCTGATGTCGGGCCACGACTAGGGTTGCATTTAAAACAAAACAAAATAAATTTAAAATAAACATGTTCAAAACATGGCCCATGTTCCTACGTTCTTTATTAGAGTCATGACATCACGAATCTTTGGTTGTGACGTCTACGATTTTGTTTTTAAGGCATTTTTTAAAATACTGTTTGGAAAATGTTTTACTCGAAGTGCTTTAAAATACCATTTGCTTTATATGCAACCCTAGCCATGATGCATCATGAACTGTTGGAATTGTATATATCGCGTCTGTTACATTGATACGCCTTATCGATATTAATACTGGAAAAGTGTGCAGTTCGCTCTGGCTTCACCCTGATTCCGGATCGTGTGATCGGGCGAGAGTCAACGTGCGAAGATCAGTAGATTTACCGACGGATTTTCCGGTCTGAATATAGTTTGCAATGTAAACTGCAATTTTGTGGATTCATGTTCCATCCCGTCAAGACTAGAAATGGTATTTGCCCTATCCTTTTATCTTCAAATATGTTTATTGAAGCAAGATTTTTCATAACTCAGCCGGTATTAACCACGTGTGTGGTGTTGTCGGGATATCCTAGCTAAATGTACTCGGCTCTTGGCCACGTTAATCTTGTTAAGTCCTAAATCCATTTCTCTGTGCGTATTCACTCTCTTCAGCAGCTGCACCCCAACCTACAGGCGTAAATATCTGGTAAACGCAACCGTTATATTGCATACTGCAAGCTTCGTGTAGCAACAAAACTACACCAGCAGTCAGCAGTGTATTGGTGCAACAAGAACGAGATAATAGAACACATGGAGCATCATCATTTCATCAGCGATCTGACATCACATGTACACTATGAATTATGATGTAACCGATAAAATATCGTCACGATGTCCACTTTGGCAGGAGAAGCGGGTAAGAGCTATATTTACCCTCCCGACCTCTACCTGTGATATATTAACTTGACGGTTGACTTATGGCTCAAAGATACCCTTATACACATGACGTTATCTCTTATGAATAAAACATTTGGTCTGTTTGAATATCATCCAACAGCTATTGCCGCAAGGTGATGGTCATTTTCACTTCCAATCCTCGTTGGATATTGACAGATGACAGGTTGTTTCGACAGAACACATATACTTAATAGAGTGCGGCATGTATAGTTTATGAAAGTTAAAGCATATGGTAATAAAAATATGCAAATAAATAAGCATATTCAGATAGCAAATAACGTGAAATGAGGAGGCCGATATTTACGATGTGCAAAATAGTCTCTATCAGAAAATCATTTCATCTCGACAAATGTACTAGAATATTATTTGCATTTACGCAACTTTACATAATACCAGGAGTTCATGTAAATTAATCATTAATCGCCCGTACGATGCTATTCATCAACCACAGGACGCCGTCTATTTTAATGTCATCAATTGAAAGTTCAAAGTCAAGGAAAACCACAGCTGAGTTTTGTCTAATCAGACCGTGACAGATGATTGGAATTCTTGGGAAGATGGTTTTGCGGCAGATCGCTTCGAACGCTTTCAACTAGGGAACACACAGCGCAAAATAAATGGTGCTTGACATAATTCGGAAATGTAAGCGAACCAGATGCTGCTTGCGAGCCTTGGTTTTTCTATATCTGATTCAGAATGATAAGAGGTTGCGTATCATTTATCACTGACTCAGCCGGGAGTGCAAACACTGCATTTTGAGTTTATTTGCATAAGTCGTCTAAAGAGCCGTTTAATACAATATCGACTACCAGTTTGCATCCCCAAAAAGCGTAAGAAGAATTTGAGCATGTGCGCTCAGGCTCACACAATGAAAATAATTTGCCAAGGGCTGTGTGTGCGATTGAGCCGAGTTGGTAGTTTAACCTTTGCAATCTTACCAGCCGTAACATGTATGAGTCATAGGATGAACGGTAAATTCGTAACTACCGTCCGGCATAGTACATTATTCTGCCTTTGTGATTAATGCAAGAAGTACGCAAAGTCCCATGAGTGTGCTCACTGCTCAGCTGACTGTCGAAAAATCAGAAAGGTCCGCAAGTGAATGAAAACTTGCAACTTCACATGATTCGCTACGCAACGTGCGTTATTAGTCATGAGGCATTTCACCACGAGAAATACCCTTTGATATAACTCAGGGGCCGGCAACCTTTCGTGTGCAGCGTGCCAAAATGTCAAAAAATGCCAATTTTTACCAGCTTGCGTGCCAATGATCGAACTTCTGTGCTTGCTTGATTTGGTCGTTTCCAAGACCACTGTGTTCGGTACCATATCCAATAAGTGACTGGCCAAGCAGTGTTGTTGCGATGATATGGTATGGTGATGATGAAAATATGCCCACCCCTATATCATTCAAGTCGGTTTGGTGTCACATTAAGGTTGGTCTGACACTAGATTTGTCTGCAAAAGTCACGGTAAAGCTCCAGGTATATTGGAATCGCTTGCACACCAGATGAAACCAAAAAAAATATCTCCTTCCGAGAGACGAACAGTACACGATTCCAAATTCGCATTTCGATACAGGGCTCATTATTTCCTTCGACAGGTCTCATCTGATACGTTCGGCTCAAACTGCGGGCGCTGGTCTATTCGGCGCTGGTCATTTGACAGTCGACATATCAAACGTCGAACGTTTTGGCCAGCATGGGGTGGTTATTTTGTTTTATCGCCGCCAATCAGTTTGGAAACGCTAACACCGCACGGGAGTCGCATGGTCGCATGCTGTCCGAAACTTTATATCTTGGTAGTTTCTTCTATGGCGTCTTCTGCGCTCCCGTAGGCGGCACAGTGAACACTATTGGGCTAAACCATCAAAACGGTTTTATACGACATTCGGTTGACGTTCTTTCAGAACTGCTAATACGGTTGACTCATTTCTGTACAATGTCCATAGTTTTTAAAAACATTTTCTATATACATATATATTTATTAATTGACGTTTCCCACATTATAATCAAGACATTAGGTTCCAAGAAATTTCAAGATAAGTAAAATCTGCCCTAAAAGACTCTATTTTATGTTGATTTGCGAAATAATTTTATATCGCATACGAGCTTTGTATATTTCGAAAACTTCTGTTTCAGTTTTTGCAAAAACGTGGTCTCAATATGTCGTTTGCGTGAAATCATTTGGCGTGCCATGAAAAATCATGCCGGGGTTTGCCGACCCCTGATATAACCCGCAGCAGAGTTGGATTAGACTTGTCTGAAATGCGAAATCTCAGTCAGCTGTTTCCCTAGTCAACGGAACAAGCTCATTCACTCACAACAATGCGCATATAATGGGTCATCACAATGGTATGGGAACGCTTCAGCTATGCCAAACACTCAAGGATTTCAGTAGTGGCGTCCGTACTGCTCAGTGCTCAGTTAAGAGAGAGTGGGAGAGGCCTTTTATTCGTTATCAACACTGATATGAAATAGCATTACCAAGCACAATTAACGCCGGACGCGAACGCGGGTATCGGGTTCGATGTCCAAAAAGATTAAAATAGTGATGTTACGTAACACCCATGATTTCATTGCTTCGCTAGTACTTTTCGTTCGTGACATAGTAGATTTATGTATGCAATCCGATTTACTGGATAACAGAACCGTTATGAAATAGTAGCAACGTAGTATGTAGGCTAGTACAATAGTTTGCTCGAAAGTCTGGTGACATAGAAGTGGACATATTATTGCACGGGTATTAAAATGATATCATGCAGGGCCCCTGGTAATCACACAGGTGTCACGAAGCGACTGTATTATTACATGGATAACATTTTTAAAAATGCGTCATTTTGGTATTCTACAGTAAGCCTAGAATACATGAGTATGTGGGGGATTTAATGTGAACTCAAAGTAGTGTTCGAGTTTACTGAGTGGTTGAGCGCCCCCATAAATAAACGCATACATTGAAAAACACGAGACAGTGGAACGGTTGGCTTTCAATACGACTACAAAGAAGATTATGTCAGACGTGTTTCGTCACAAAGAATGTGGAACATTTGACAACCGATAAGTATGAAATAACGCCTTGTAGTTGGCGCGGTCGACGACTGCCACTTGACCGTAGTGAACATCTGTCATCTTGTGCAACATGTTTTCGTAGGTTACGAGAACGCATGAGGACTCGAGATTCTATTGCGCTCTCTGTGATGTCTTGGTGAGGCAGCACTAAGATGCGAGCTGCAATGAATCGCAGATATCATTGTGCGGCTTGCTGCAAAATGGTTCAGTGTTGGAGGTTAATGCCGTTACGATGCCGAAACTCAAGACTTACGAGCCATGCTCAAAACATCTTATTCGGGCGGGATACGAATTGAAAGCGGGCTACTCTACCAATCATTATTATTCAAGTTCTTCCGCCTTGCACTCCCATTTACATTCATACTTATTTCTAGTGTTCAGCACTACTGTAAACATAGCATTCATATCAGGCGTTTCCCTCTTTACGTCCATCATTGTGCTCAAGGTTAGCGAGGCGCGCTATAGCAACACGAGATGGAAACGGAGTTACACAACACGAGGGGATTGTGATTCACTCGCTTACATCGAATCAGTTCCGAACCGTTGGTATGATTACGCGACTCTACACGGCGTGGCTCCATTGGTGTCAATTATTACTGACCCGGCGGACACGGCTTCGATGATATTCTAATTGAATGTTGGAATAAATTTGAACGCAAATAGGTGCAGTCAGTGACAGGAAATGATATTGATATCCACGCATATCCTGAAACTCGAAGACGTCTAAAACGGCGCGTTTGCGAAAAGTGCCCGATAAAATATGGTATAAGCCGCAGTTTCTGGAAGTCGCCGTGTGTTCCGACCGTGTGTCACACGGCGCTTGTTTCTCAAGTAGGTAATTTGCTCGTGGCAAGTCATTCGGGTTACGTTGAAGCGTTCCACTGCCGGCAGTGTGTCGAAAGGCGGTCTAGTATCTTCCCGACAAATTCCAGACTGACGCATAAAGGATTACCGTAATTTGGGAACTTGTTTCCGGTCTTATAATGCTATGTAATTGAATATTTGCACCTTTTGATTCACAAGTGAGGCGAAAAGTGAAGCTGGCTTACACACTCTTATATGTCGCCTTCACTTATGCTCACTAGAGTTGTCCGTGCGTAGCGCGGTAACGGGGATAGATAACTAGTTGTAGCAATCAGCTTCAAATCGCATAACACATGTGAATCCGCACCAGCATCATCTCACGGGATAAGCTTCAACGAAGTGCAGCTGGAAACCAACGCCACGCCACGCCTCACCACAGAGTTGAAACTCAGAGCTACTTTTATTGCCAACACAGTAGCGCAATAATCGGGAGTGTTGTAGCTATAATGTCCGCATCGCAAACACCAGGAGGTGTGAGTTACTATTACTAACGACCTTTGAAAATCCGCAAGTAGCTATCTAAAACCTAACGAACTAGATTCAATCCCGAAACAACTCATTAATTTTTATTTTAGCGGAATCTGATCAGCTTTCCACGGGAACATGAAAGGGGAGGAGATTCGACCCCCCAAACCTACACCTAGCTACGCCTCTGTTAGTAGTGCCGACTCTGGCTACAGGCAGGGCCGAAAGAGTACTGCGTCCGCCCCCCTTCCTCCCACAAAACGTTGGTGTTGCCACCCATAGGATCATATACCAAACTTATGCGGGGGCTTCGCTTGCTTTGCCCCCAGCCCCTTCACGACGGGCCTTTTTATGACTACCAGTAAGGCAACTTTTACTGGTGTGGGTATTTTGTTTATCGGTGTAAGTAATCGCGCCAGGCGCGAAAATTTTCATATCCAGGATTGAATTAGGTCTATAATATTGGTAATTGTATATAATGCTAATAATTTTTCATCCTCTCTTAGTTCACGTGTTCACGTGATAAGATTTACTTGCAGAGCTGAAGGAGTTGGTGACTTCAGATAGCAAGTGAAAGACCATTTCACGCCTAGGCCTATATATGGACAATGGACGATTGGTATTAATATATATATTGATGATTTCGGCCAACATGAGGCGGTCATTTTCGCGCAAGCTTTCATTTGGTAACTCACTTAGCGAAGTCGTATGTTGGCCAAAACTTCCGAAGTCTTGGTGTGTCGCGAAGCGGTAATGACTGGCGCCGAAATGCCAAGTTTTGTTTTGGAATGAAATCTATAAAAAATTGTGTTTTTTTTAAGTAGTAAAATTATGCCACAATTGTGTAAATACTTTACAAAAAAACATGTTGTATGAGCCTATACAGACAATTACCACCCAATATGACCGACGTGTACGATATGGGATGGTTGGAAACCCAAAAATAGTCGGTTCAACAGCTATAGTACATAGGTATTTCGTCAAAGGAGCTATATCTACCCTACATTTTCAGTTGTCAATGCCAATACACCATGACGGCACAATTGAATAAACGTGACGTCATTGCTTGAAAAAGACAATAGAAAAAAAACATGTTTTAAACAAGGGCCTTGTTCTAAATATGTTTGTTTCAAATTGATTTTAGTTTTAAATGCAACCCTATAGTTGTATCCGACGTCGTGATGCCTTGGTATCCAGACTAGGTGTGTGGCGATGTTTCTCTGCGATAAATCTCTGCAGATAGTGATGATATTAACGACCACATTGTTGCCCACACTTTTATGTTCGATGGACTGCAATGCACTTACTTATACTATCGGTGAAGACTGCTATCTTGCATGGATAATAGCAGGTTTGATACGCCCAAGTGAGACTTTTGTAGATCGCGATTAGCTCTGTAGAAAAAACGGGCAGTAGACAATCAAGGCCTATACTAAATTAGGGTTACCATACGTCCTCTTTTAAGAGGATTTGTCGTCTTTTTGACTTTTTTGAAATAGTCCTAGGAGGTCGCCGTTTTGTCCTCGTTTTTGAGAATATTGGTTATATTTATAGCAAAATCCGACTGAGATGCCGTAAAGCAGCACCGAAGTGACGCTCCGTCGGGTATTTCGGGAGCTGAGCGGGAAGTCGACCTTTTTTTATTCAACCACCCGACAATGTGAAGTAAAAAACTGTATTTCGGGCACCATTTACCATTTTTTGAGAATTCTCCTCCGGTTTTGCAAGTCTGAAAATTCTGAAAAAGTGTCCTCTTTTTAGATTTGCAAAATATAGTAGCCCTATACTAAATGATAAATTGTGGTCAAGAACATAAAAACTATAATTGGTGAAACTAAAAACAAACAGTAGTTAGTTTACGCTTTATGGTCAACTATAAGCTAGTTTTTGCAAGTCTGGTATGGTTATCTAGTATCCGCATTTCAGCCGAAACCTAGAGTCTATGTGTGCTATGGTGGTAGCATGCATCCAGCAACACAGTAATTATATTAGACCTGATTAAACGGTCATTGTGTGAACTTGTCAAAGATCATTGAATTCTTGAGATGATTTCGCCATACGCCAGTGTCATTGTAAACATTCCCCCTGAACCATGAGTGGGTAATACCATTGCGTTGCATAAATAGTTCGGATGACTAAAGTAAGTGAATGCACATTGCAGAAACTCAAATGCATTAGTAAACAATAGAGTTACATAATATACGCCCTCATCTGCGAACTTTAGTTAGGGTTAAAAGTCTACCGACCCTACGAGCAGTTAACCGAACTCAGATTGTCAATAGATACACACATGAGTCATCCTGATTGGTTTCAAGCGCGTGTTTATCGCGTCACGATACGCCCGATATTTTCGTGGAAGTCGAGGCCAATTAACATTTGACGGATGAAATTGGGTCAAATTTGGATATATGACGTAACCTTATGTGAATACAGATATCGCATATTCCTAATAACCTTTCATGGAAATAACTATTCTCGGTATGTAGTCTACCCAAAAATCTGTGAGTCGAATCACACTACCATCGTCGAAAGGGCATCAGCTATCCGCGGCAGAATAATCTAGGTGACCTTTTTCGGTCTTGGCGATACTGTTATATCTGTGAATGGCTATAAGTTTATAAATTGAGCTCCAGGGACCTATTGGAAGTACCGAGAACAGGCGTTGATAGAGTGGAATTTATTATTTAAAATATTTATATCAGAGTCATGACTCTTAATATGTAGTCTGCAGGTAGCATGGCCTATACTACTGCTAAGCATAATCTGGATTTATAAAGTCACCATCCGCATTTGCCCTTCATGGCGATCATATAACATTACCGCATATTCTAAATTGCAGCTGGGCTTTAACAATTGACCAGTTCTTTCCAAAGCTTGATCGTCTGCATACAATACAGGATTGCGCCGGAAATGAAATTTGAGTCACAAAACACCAACAATTAGCATTCTTCCGGATAGCAAACCAATAACGGTGGTGTACTGTTTTGTGAACGACTGAGGAAATCGCGGCGAGTTTCCGGTTTAACACCAGCCCGCTATTAAATACAATAGGTCATTCGCGTTTTAACCATATTGGTATATGCCAAATTGCCCATCCACTTGTCCAGTCTATGTAATTACACTATATGACGGTATGTCAGCGATGACAGAGATGTGCACACGTTAGAACAATTCAACATATTACGCTTTCAGCCGACCGATTCATTTCCAGAACACAATCAAAATATTTTGTAAGTTAAAAACCGACACAGATCCAAGTAACTGTCTGTCAATTTCTACAGGCATTCCTTAGTATTTACGCTCGTATGTTGCTCGGTTACAAATATCAGCAGCGCATCTAGGGGATGTACGATGATTTTTCATGGAATTTAGTCAGGGAAAAGTAAGCGACCTATATTCTGCTTTTAATTTTCACTCGGAGCGATAATACTTGACAATTTACTCGAGTACATAACGACTACACCAAAAGATAAATGTAAGTGTCAAGAATCCTCCAGAAGGAGAAATAGTGATTTTCAATGAGAATAGCTACACAATCTGCTAAATCGTATAGCAGAAGTCTATGGTTAGACAGATCCTAATATTAGTTGTTTATATAGTTTATAACGAACGACAACACACAATTAGATACTCTACCGTAATTGGTTAATCTACCAATACGTATCTAGTCATTGTGGTAATGTGGTATTCATTAAATTCCTTCAATTTGCATGGTGCATACGGGATACCCGTAAATAACTGACAAGGCGAGAAGATAAGAACTGCCATGATCTTAATTCTCCAGCAAATTCAAATGGTAGGAATATACACGTTTGCAGGATGCGGGAAATGTGTCGTGTAAACTGTGTGATTGATGACTAACGAAGCTGAAACGATCAGATGCATTCGTCGAATAAGAGATTTTGATGAAGAAATATAACAACTCAGTTCATCAAGTGTTCGGCATCTCGACGACCATTGGTTCCAAGTAAAGAATGGACTCTGTTGAAGCCGCTCATGTTACACAGACGCGTGTCTCGAGATTCACGACTCAACTATTCAAAAATGCGTTTGGCCGGGTTAATCATTTCTCTGATGCTTCGCAGTCTGGCTTGTACGTCTGCATACCTACACCGTGCAGAGCCGCTGTTACGTGATTCCGAGTTCATACGAATGGCAACAAATACAAGCTGGCCTACTATACAGCTGCATGACATTACGGTTGATGAAACATGAAACCGGGGCCTACGATAACTTAAGTTATCGTAGGCCCCGATGAAACCTTGTTCATTCCGACAAATGCGATCCCTAAGTACTGCCACGAATACAAACAAGTTTTAAAGAATGCATCCTCCGTATCGATATTTGCGAAAGCTACGGAATTATCTGATGTTAATGATATGAATTATGTAGTGTCCAGGTAACGTGATATCGGTCGAAGATCTATAATTACATTGGTATAGGCACTCGCTCAATGTATAAGTCATTACTAAAATTAATTCTTCTACATAGAGCATTCTATCCGCCCTAATTATTCAACGAATAGTACCATGCGTGTCGTGAAGACTAAGAGTATATTTATCTGGCTACTGGGATTTTTTTCAAGACATTCTAGCGAGACTCTGTGATTATTTTTGATATATTTACCTTCTTACACCATATTCAGTCGCTATCAGTTAATGTTGTTTGGAATTTGCAATAAATATACAATATTCATTATCATTACCAAGTAACGATCTCTTCCAAGAGATTATATGTCGGCAAGTTCAAATGTTACGATGCACAAGCACATTCGTTTGTCCCTTTGTTGTCGACCCATTTCAATCCATGGAGTCCCATTGCCATCATTTATATCGTCAAGTTAAATCCTTTCACCGAAAGGATCATGTATCACTAGGAATCATGATTGTCACGGTGAGCATGCTAACGAGGAAACACAAATGACTTAAAAACAACAACAACAACAACAACAACAACAACAACAACAACGGTAAATCAACTTATAATCATTAAGACTCCTGGTTTCCGCCATGGACTCCAAAGAGAGAGACTAAAATTCGTGTCTGTTTGGTTTCCCAAGGAGGGCTGTAGCATCTTTTCTCGATAATTTTATTAGGAGTGTCTAATCTTGTATAGAGACCGCAGTTTTGACTGCACTCGGCACATTTTGATAATCCGAGGATTATCAACGAAAAACTCCAATAACTCTGCTTCTACTAGTTGGAATTGAGTCAAATTTGTTTTGCATCGTCTCTGAAGACAGCTTAACAATTTCATGGGGTTATCAGAAAAATTTGAAAATTTTTTTTTTTATTTTCCTTTCTAAGTTAAAAATTTTAATTGGATCTGCGGAGCCCCATACTTGTTAGAATTGAGCCAAATTTGGTGTGCAGCGTTTTTTAGGGTAACCTGACAATTTAATCAGTGACTGGCTGGAATCCAGAACAAAAAGTTATTTTTGAACAGCCCTACTGTACACGTACACTATACATCGAGCTCGAACTTAATGGTATGAGGCTGTAGGCCTATGGGCGCTGGAGCAAAAAGGTTAAGTAACAATGGTTTAGTAGGTCAAACGCTAATGAATTTCATACGGTGTGATTCCTAATCATATTATTCAAACCAATAACGATTTCATGTTTTCGTTTTACACTAGTGCTATATGGGAACGTGTTCCAGTGTCCGAGTGATATACCGACGCGGCGCGATATTGGGAGCTATTTTTAGTTACATCGAACGCGACGCATTCCGTCTATATATAGGCAGCGCGAACGGAATCAAGTCATCAATGCCGACCTCAGGTGATCGATTGATTGCCGTGTGAGTTTTATCACTACACCGGCCTCTCGATATGCGCTATATATGCCAGTCTCACAGATAAGTCGCGTTACATTCTATTCGCAGAATGCAATCCACTATAAGCACAATCGTTTGGAATATTTGGAATAAGTAGAAGCATAGCGGCGCTTGAAGTATCTAATTGTCTTCGGCAACAGCGATTAATCTCGCAGAGAGCTACGAAGCAGCCATTATAAACACCTGTTTAAAATATCTTCTTCGAGTTACACAATGACATAAATGAAGGTAACCACCACTCTGTTTAACGGCAGTGATAGTAATAATAATATGATTTCCCCGGTCGCCGTGTAATTATTATTGGAAATTCTCTAAAAAGCAAATGTGACCGCCGAGAGGTAGAGATTATGTGAGCACAAACGCAATTTGATGTAATGTATCTAGATTTTACTAATATGCAAAGTTCTCCAGACAGATCGGGTTAATTATCAAGAAAATTACCGGACGTTTTTCTAAACTCTTGACGTGTATATTTGTGTAGCGCTCGCTAAAAATAGCACGACTCAATCACACCAGCACTCCAGTGGAAATTCTGGACGACGTATTGGTCTCGCTATAGGCGACAATAGGAATGATTGCGGTTGAAATTTTAATTTTCAAAACGCGCGGAATTAGGCGGAAATTTACAGTTGTGGGAATTTTAAAAGACGCTAATAGCACGGTATGCAGTGATTCGAAATGATTAGCGTCGTCTCTGTGTTAATGCACCCTGTATTTTCATGATTGAATGAGTTCCGTCGGTATTTCGGGAGTAGCTGTGCTTGCCAAAAATCGAGAAGCGACCATGGTCTAGGCGGCGACTTTTCGGGCGACAATAATTACCCACGTTAACGCTATTATGACGACACTAACCTTCATCGAAAATCTCACAGGATACCACTGTCTGGAGCAAAGTCAACTTTCGGCGTGGTACGGCGTTAAGGAGCTATGTACTTACATTATAAATGTACATTTGCAGCAATATATCATAGACCTACACTGCACCCCATCACGTATTCACTATAGATTCCCAGCCCTACTGATACCCTTGCAGTTAAATGTCGCTGAGGTGTGTTGTGGTATTGAGGCGTCACGAGGCCCGCCTGCACGATGAAACTTCTATTTGCACTCAAAGCACACAATAAAAATATCTTAGCTATAGATGTGTCATATCTATTGTATTTTTCATCTTGGACAAACCACGTAATCGGAGTGCACTGTATCTTGTGCGTCTGTCTAGGATTTTCCTCACATGTCTACTGCCTCAGTCATTTGAATGAATAATTTGCACGAGTTTGGATGTAATCATAAAGGTTAATTCGAACTGATATTTAAATCCTGCTCTGAAATAGGCGATTTAACCGAGCATTATTCGATGTTTGATTAAACCGTTCCATTAATGCAGTACATAGTCATCTCCAGTTGTACATGTACACGTGTACAACACCCGATGGCGTATCAGCTAATTATGCTGAATACGGATACCTTCTGACATCTGCGCCGTAAATTAGGTGGAGAATGGTTAAACGAGCTGATTATGGCGTCATAAACATCCGAATGACGTCGAATATCATGTTCTCTCGCAAATAATTGTTTTCGGCACAATCCTCCGGCGTGTAATTGTCATATCAGTTTCGATCACCATCCAGTTCTTCGATTTTCGGAATTTGGAATGCGCGCTGCATAGTTTTTGCATAGCGTGACCATACTGACCATGGCCTACTAGTAGGCCATGGCGTGACATGAGAGGAAATAACCATCCTGCCGTAATAAGTATTCGTAGTCGACAACTCTTTCCGACACAAAAATATGTTTTCAAACGCCGCTATCAAATAGTGGAAATATGAGTGCAAATAGTTCCGTGCCTCTGGTATAATTTTTCCCGCAAACGTCGGTGTTTATAGATACTGTACTCGAAAAAATACTTTCTCCCTGATCTTTAACATTTGCTGACAGAAACAAGAATATGTCCACGTACCGTTCGACACATCGCGTATTGAACCTTCGTCTAATTGCATCGCACGTCATACCTCATTCCTCATAGAATAGAGATTGTCAAAGCAGCCCAGTGAATCCTGTTTTATAGTCGATGGATCGTCGAAGATGTATTCAGACATAACTATTGATTTATAAAGGGATGAACAATATCGAATACCTTGAGCGATTCGCTTCTTAATCGAACATTTGGCGTTGAGTCGAGTATTCGAGTATCAAGTATCATTAGGGCAATTTTTTTACCTAAAAACGGAAGATATTGACCTGAAAATCAAAGTTTTGACATTTTCTACCTTCAAAGACTTAATTGTGACAAAATTATGCCCACATATATGTAAATCAGGTATTTTCGCACATATTGTTAGAATTGTACTACTTATCTTCATTTCTGGTTGGAACTGTCTGTCCTTACGAAGTAGTTTGGCCTGAAAAAACTTTTCTGACTAAAAAACTGACAAATTTTAAGGGGAAAAAACTTAATTTTAACCAAATCTGAACCTATGAAGAATTCCATCATGCATCATGGTAGAAATGATTAAAATTTGTAGT
This sequence comes from Botryllus schlosseri, assembly GCF_051294905.1. Lineage (NCBI taxonomy): Eukaryota > Metazoa > Chordata > Ascidiacea > Stolidobranchia > Styelidae > Botryllus > Botryllus schlosseri. Next base: position 19,344,539 of record NC_137251.1, on the reverse strand, counting down.
AGTACAACAAAAGATACTTTCCTACATTCTCGGGTGGCAAGTGTCTGTCCTTACTAAGTAAATTGCCAAGAATGGAGTAATAACTTCAGCAACATTGAAGTTGCGCGTGCACAGCTGGTGACACACCGTGTTGCTGCATTCTGACAATGTTGTCTGTATCACCATTTTTCATCATGCGCTTCATGATATAAGAGCCAATGCCCATGCAGTCTTGCTTCAGTTACATTGATCATAAGACCATGCCAACCTCTCTGTTTCATTTGACCGCTTATGATTCACAATGAGCAGAGAATGGGCCGTCTACAACGGTAGACCTATAAAGTAGGCTACAAGCTGTAAAATGTCAAATGATAAGTTCACCGACAGTGCAAATATTTACGATACAAACGAAATGCAGGTTGCAAACAAAAAATTTGATTTTGTAAATAATTTTGACAATTTTTTGATCTAAATCTACAATTTTGACAATTTTTCGATCTAAATCTACACTTTTGACAAAATTTTGACTTTTTTTGACATGTCAAAAAACTCGCCCTACTAATTATCAATCATAAAAATAAAGGATGTACAAAGTTTTAAAAAAATATGTAGGCTACCTTTTATGCGACCAGGAAGAATTTAATGCCAGTTCTACGTTACATTAAAGATAATTTGTCATTTTTTTTCGACCATGCCTCTTTCATTGCACTTTGTGCCAGTTTCGGTGGGTTCACCACGACTTCACAGATATACCATTTCCACTAATGCGCGTAACTGTATACTGCACGATTCATATGCTGCGACACGACCAATCGAGGTTTTAAGGCTTCCACAGTGGAAAATAGTATCGGGTTTTAATATATTTTCACTATGAATATATTATTAAAATGTATAGTATCGGAACTATAATTCTTGTTGATAACAGAACTCTTAGTGACAAGTAGCGTATCATTTCAGTACTCGAAAACATTATCTCTCGCTACTCGAATCGACTCGAATCATTAGAAGAAATACTCGATTCAGAGTGAAGTACTCAAATCATTCTGACATTTGATCGTTATTTCATGCGACCTTCTTTCTTGCTATTCAATGTGAATTTCATTGACCGTGGTACAAAAGGCTATGAGGCGATAAGCGCCAAATCCCCAACAAAAGCAACTCGAATGATTATTCCCAGCCCGAATGATACATTTAATAGATCACTAATTTTTCGTGATACTTTTGAAGTTACCAGTGAACCAAGGAAATAGTTGCTTTTTTGCCGAATTGCAGACGTGCCGTAGCAACAGCCAAGAATATCGGCTGCGCGATCAATTAATTTTAGGACCAACAATTTCTATTAAATGCAAAACCTGATATTGCAGTATAATCAATTCAATTCAATTATTGCTAAACATTTCATCGTTTTAATACACCACAAGACTGCGATGCAATGCAAGATAGCAAGGTGTTGTTGTTTGCAGTATTCATCGTGTGTGTCAACTACCATGGTAATTTACACCAGGTCAATTTTCATCCGTAGCTGCCGACTTATAGCACGGCCCACTTTTAGGCTTTTATAAGACACCGCTTACACTGATGCGATGGCGAGGCGGGGAGCCCAGATAAACCTCCAACACTTGGGTAGAAATTCTGGATTCGAACCCGCAACCCATTGGTGTTGTAGCTGTGAATTATACCGCTACGCTATCTCGCCGCACAGGAAGGTGTCGAAACGACTTGGAATATAAACTTCGAAATCAGACACCCACCTGACCTAGGCGATGTAAGAAAGGAGGCATGCACACTGAATGAAAAGTAAAAGAAGATGATAATAAAGAATAGGTGACGAAAAAAGGTTGCATGTGTCGGAAGGCGAGATCGATATGCCAGGTCGTGGTCCGCTAAACTAGAGGGCTAAAAGATTAATGATATAGCCCAACCAAATTTTTGTTTGACATAGAATATATAATATACAACTTACAGCGTCGATCAGGCTGCTTTAAACATCCCGACCTCAAAAGAATTTGTGATTTATCATAGTTACCGTCATATTTACACGGGTTCGAAGCTTTTAAAAATGTCAGGAATTTACCGGCGTTCTCCCCTCGGTTTATTTATAGTAATTCGCCGTACTAATCCGAAGCGTCTTTCCTGTAGTAGGCATAGTATATCTCGGGGAAACCTTTATTTGAGAAAACGTCATTGGTTCGGTAAACTTCAGCGGCAACACTAGAATGTATTACATCAGACGAATTCTCACCACTGTGACGATCCGCGCATTTTCCGTGTGTAAGCCGGCAACTCGCGTGTCCCAAATGCCACGAAAAGCGATCGCCAACCTATCGATAGTATTAGGGATGGTGTCAACGCGAGATTTGCGTTCGCGTTCTGTGTGTGAACCTCTAGAATTTGGAGGTTCGCGTTCACAACCGAATCTTGGTAGGTTTTGCACAGTAGGTAGGTATTAGGGGGGTAATGGGGCTTAGCTACTCTTCTTTTTACCCCAGGACGATATCTGGCGATAATGACTCCTGTACTATTTCGATGGTTTACAATTCTTTTTATAGCCCTTCCACTTGGTAGGTTCTGCACTGTGATGTATTTTCATCTTCAGTTCAGTTAAGTCTTCATCATTTCAAAGCACCACAAGACTGCGAAACAATGGAAAGATAGGAAGGTGTAATACAATTTTTCACGTCATTCTAACGTCTTTGGTTGAAATTCTTTACATTTCAACTCTCTGCATGGCGCTGGCAGCGTGAAAAGAAATTCAGCACTAAACGAGCTTGCACCTTGCCAATTTGAAAAATTATTTTCTCGATTGTTTGCTCGGAATATGCAGCTTTCCGTTTGTGAATCTTAAGTGACTCTCCGCTGCGAGCTTTGCCCACAATCACACAATAGCAGGAATGACGCGCGCTACATGGAGGAAGTCATTGAATTGTGCTTAGTCAACCAATCAGTTATTCACATCAACGGAGTTAATACAAAGAATGCATCGATGTCTAATGTATAACATCTAACAGGCGTACATGATTTATCTTGATTTGAAATCGTTATCCTATTATAAAAGCCAAATTCGTCTGGTTTGGGTTTTGGCTACTGTATAACTTGTTTTTGAGATTATATCTAGCGAAAGTATAGAAACCGGTGTTTCGAAAAGCTACGCGTTCACGCGAACCAGAACCTATCAGGGGTTTGAACCATCCCGAGATAGTATAGAGCAGTGCTCTTCAACCGGGGTGGTCGTACACCCTAGGGTGTACCAGAATTTGCAAAGGGTGTACCACTCGGATGGGGTGTACAGGGGTGTACCAGATCCGAATTACAATGAGCCGATGGCTAGCTATCACAAAGGCAGGTTTATGGGTCAGTATACAGGTTGACGCACAGGTTTATGACTAATGAGCAATATGGTACGATGTTATCTCAAGTGTAATACTATCGAAATTAAACATGGAACGGCAACGACCGATTTTGCATCTTCGTTCTGCTTTGCCGAGGCTGGAGTGGAGAATTGTTTTGCGTAAGCGACTGTAGGATTTCTGGCAATCCAAAAGCTATCTTCTCGAGCGCAGAAATTATTGAATCTGGTCTTGATCGAAAGCTGCTGTTGCACGGATTCCGAAAATATAAATTAAAATGATGATCAGGCACTGATCGACCTACAATCCGTCCTTCAAGTCTGAAATATCAGCATTGTTCGAACAATTGGGTGACCGCAAAACGATGGCCATAACAATGACCCGTTGCGACCCTCCGATTGTTCGAACAATGCCGATATTTAAGACTTGAAGAACGGATTGGTGAAGGTGGATCAGTGCCTGATCATTATTTTAATTTATATTTTCGGAATTGGTGCAACAGTAGCTTTCGATGAAGACCAGATTCAGAAATTTCTGCGTTCGGGAAGATAGCTTTTGGATTACCAGAAATCCTACAGTCGCTTACGCAAAACAAATCTCCACTCCAGCCTTGGCGAAGCGGAACGAAGCTGCAAAATCGGTCGTTGCCGTTCCATGTCATAAGCAAATATTTCTCCTATTCATTTAGCCGTCGGCAACAGACCAATGGTTTCGTTTGGTGTTGGAAAGTGTGCAGTTAACAAACATGTGTTCAGCTATAGTCATTTGTCTTTTAATGATTTTCAAGGAAACCGCCGCGATAGCTCAGACTTCTTGAATCGGTACTTCCTACCCGACGTTAATAAATACCGCAATGCACATAAATGAAGTGACGTAGCCAGCCAGGGTCGAAACAGCTTCCATGTTGAAATCGAAACCCTTTCGTTTTAAAATGCCGATTTGATGTCCAATATTTCGTAATACATTTGCAATTTAGTATTTTGTTATTTGTGATGCAAATTAGCGACAATAGACTGTGTATAGCGACATACGATCTGAGGTTACTGACATCTCTTGCAGCCAATGTGCTACTATCGACTGTGTGTGGTGTGGGGCAGACCTGATACGCAGTAGGCTGGTGCACCTGCTATCATCGCTGATCTGAATTACCGCTTCTGCAGCAGTAGCTTTACCTACTCTCTCCCAAATATTGTTACATTTAGGTTGAATATCGTTCGTAATGTCATGCTGTTTTTGGGCTGACACGAAATAAATTCCAATTTGCGTGGCGGGCGGCCTAACTAGCTGCGAATAGACTCTGTGACCAAATACTATTTTATTCAAATCCAAATTTTTTGACGGCAATAACTCCGCTTCTATTGGTTGGAATTGAACCAAATTTGAAGAACATCGTTTTTATAGACAACCTAATAGGCTACTTTCATGGGGTGAACAGAATAATTTGAATTTTTCGTTATTTATTTTTATATATTAAATAGAAACTTTCTCTTCCCGTAGCAATGTGGCTACTGGTTGGAATTGAACCAGATTTGGTGTGTAGGCTTACGTTTGGTAACCTAACAATTTTATCAAGTAGCCAGTACGATTTGAGAAAAAAAGTCATTTTTGAAGATCCCTAATGAACAGGGGTGTACGAGTTTTGAGCAAACGTTAAAAGGGTGTACCACGTCGAAAAAGGTTGAAGAGCACTGGTATAGAGATCACGCCAAACAAGCACATTCGCTTTTTCCACCATAAGCGCCAATTTTGGTACGTTACTCTAAAAAGGATGTGGTCTCAAATTGAAGGGCAAAACGAAATAAAAATTTTGGCCGCAGCCGTTTCCTTCAGAACGCCACCGTAAGGGAGCTGCAATGTATTGAAATTGCCACAGGGGCCTCACGCTCCAGCAGTCACGCAGAGATCAAACTTTATATAGTTGTCAGTCGATGTTATGGAGGAAATAGAATACACTAAGCCCGATTTTGACATAAATCTTCTGACTGGACAAGTGGACATCTTCTGTTGAACGCGGTATCTAAACCACCTTGGCGTGTACGACATATTTCCTTCATAACATCGGCTGACAACTATATAAAGCTCGATCTCTGCGTGACTGGTGGAGAGTGAAGCCCCTATGTGGAAATTTCAATACATTGGAGCTCCATTACGGTGGCGTTCTGAAGAAAACGACTGCGGCCAAAATTTTTATTTCGTTTTGCCCTTCAATTTGAGACCATATCATTTCTAGAGTGCAGTGCCCCTTTAAATAAATTCTTAAAAGTACAAAACTTCTGTTTCATTAAATTTGTCAATATGAATATATTGTTTGTGTGATAATGTCTGCGTGGTACAGGACTGTACCTAATCGGGCTGCTCCTAGCATTTGAACATGCGACGAAATGAAAAAGGTCAGTTGAGCATGAGAAACTATAGCATGGGGACACATAGACTTGGATACCCGTGAGCATTCGGCCGCATTAGCATTTTAGCGCGTGAGACTTGAGAACAATATCCCTTGCGCCACACTTGTGATTGCAATACATAAGCAATTAAGCATGGGAACACAGGAGCATACCAGCAGATGAACATGGTGACGATTTAGCATGCGATAATGTGAAACATTAAAAATGAAGCTATTTGCATAATGGCGTATGTTGTAGATAATATAGCAAAACTTTCATTTTAGATTGGAAAGTTACTGCTGGTAATCACGGTCTTTGATTCCAGCTCATTTTATAAAGCGGCGCGACGAATATCTGTGCTCCGATTGACATAGTCATCAACTTGATGGGAAACAACTCAGGGGCAAAACAAGCGAGGTCGATCTCATTCCGCCACAATCAAGCAAAACAAATCTATGTCGTAATTAAGTTTGGGATTGCACAATGTACACTGTGCGTGTGCAGTGTACATTTACAGCCACAGCAGTGCTATAATAGGCTTATTCTCGTATGCTGCATTGCTACCGTAGACTACAGTAGCATTATCAAAATCGTTTCCGACAACGATATCTAGAGTTCTAGATATCTCTGATTTCAGAGAAAAAAATCACCAATGAAAACATTTATTTTATGGCAATTTTCTATTGAAATCGCCACCGATTATATCATGCCATACATATCTAGTGACTCCATGATCAATGATCATGTGTCCCAATGTTTAAGTGAAAACGGGTTTATGTAGTATCCGTGCTGCTGCGTTTATATGCGTCCATATTCTCATGTGTCACCGTACTGATTGGTACTTATTCTGCTAATGTGTCCCCGTAATCACGTGTCACCAATGACAAAAAGTCTTCATGCTCAATAGTCACAGGCAGGCGTGACGCTTGCTATAGAGTCGCATATTGATTGTTTATATGTGCAGTAGGAGGGTTCAAAAATGACTTTTTCTCTTAAATTCTTCTGGCTACCTGATAAAACTGTTAGGTTACCCAATTGAAGCCTGCATACCAAATTTGGTTCAATTCCAACCAGTAGCCGCATTGCTACAGGAGAAGAAAGTTTTTTATTTATAATATAAAAATGAATTAAAAAAATTCAAAATTTTCTGTTCGCCCCATGAAATTGTTCGGTTGTCTATAGAAACATTGTTCACCAAATTTGGCTCAATTCCAACCAGCGGAAGCGGAGTTATTGATGTCAAGAAATTTGGATTTGAATAAAATAGTATTTACAGCGGGCACAATTATAATAAAGAATTAAAGAATTGGTCACCGTAAATACTATTTTATTCAAATCTGAAATTTTTCACGGCAATAACTTTGCTTCCAGTGGTTGGAATTGAGCCAAATTTGGTGAGCATCGTTTCTATAGACAACCTAACAATTTCATGGGGTGCACAGAAAATTTTGAATTTTTCTCATTCATTTTTATATTATAAATAAAAAACTTTCTTGTCTTGTAGCAATGCAGCTACTGGTTGGAATTGAACCAAATTTGGTATGCAGGCCTCAATTAGGTTACCTAACAATTTTATCAAGTAGCCAGTAGAATTTGAGAGAAAAAATATTTTTTGAACACCGCCATTGGATTGGGAGTCGTTCATTGTTACGGGTCGCAGACGGCATAAATTGCGCCACTGTGTTGGATATAAGACAATTCATTGTTGTCTGACCGTCCCGACAGTTTGAATTACGTCGTAAATGCGTATTTATTACTTTTCGCCTTGGTATCTAAAACGTCACATGGTCTGGCATTTATATGGAACAGCAACTCATCAAGTTCTCCTAAAATGGTTTGGCACCTACCAACTATACTTCCTATTTTTCTAGATATCTCACCTAGACAAGTACACATAGTTCGGAGATGAAGCACGGGCAACTGTATTCGCGCATGTTATTTCGTTTTGCGAAGGACAAAATCTGTTGGTTATGCGTCGAAAGCGCAAGTTAATTCCGGTGTATGATGACGGGCGTGGCGGTATAGACAAGTACTGCCGTCTCGATTGCTGAAATCGTGCGGTTTCCTTCAGTATATACGCTGTCATCAAGCGTTACAATAAGTAATCGTCAGTTCCTGCCGTGTGATATGGGATGATGGCATCTGTGTTATTAATAGTAAGTTTGCATCATAACCACTGAGTTTCCTTGTAGGCAATGTGCGGTTTTAAAACATCATCGAGTATGAGATGAACTTATTATTTCTAACCATCATATCTTTTGGAACAGAACTATGAATTCGAATCAGTATTACCGGATAGCTTGAAAAACTTGTAATCACAACGCTGCCCGGTGTAAGCGAAACTTTTAGTTAGGACTGTTTATCGTACAAAGTATATGCATTCCATTGACGTAAAGTGACCAGGAGTTCTATTGCCATTATTAGCGTCTACTCATACAATCGTAAGATGAACCGAGAATCAGCTGTACTGTCAACAATGAAGTGTCGTTTGCGCAAACGGTACGGAGTTACATCGCCAAACAACCACTCACTTTGGTTTGATGAAGCGACATAAAACTGACCATCTTGCTAGAAAATATGAATTCTCGTGTCCACTACAGGTATTATAATATCATATTCTCGGTATCATAGCTAAGGCCTAAATATGGGGCCTGGATTTGTGACCAACAATTCGCTACTCATATGATTCTGCGTTCTAAACATACAACATATGACTAATCAAGAAATTGTCAAGTTTAAGTCCTTGTCCAATTGTTCAGTATGAATTACTAGGGAGTGCGTCGCTTTGTCAAATATAACGGACCTCGACAGTGGAACAGTGTTTCGCTGACAATCCAACAGTCATTCAGTATATGTCTATGTTCACTTTTCAGTCAAAATGCACGCAGATTTTACTGCATGAATAAGCTACTAGTCAGCGCTCACGAATACTGGACCCCGATCTGACATACCGTTTATCCCATCTACACACGCCACATCCTGTCCATCAGTTGTCTTTATGTGTTGTCTTCTGTTACTTATTGATATGTTCTAAGCCAACATGGGTGTTTGATTGAAATAATACTGCAAGTCTTTTGGACTCATTCCAGCTTTTCCTTTCATCGCAACCTTGTGTTTATTCAATGATGAAATTATTAATAAAGTGAATAGAACTGAAATTGTACTACATGGACATTTAGCTTGAACACTTCCTATATACCGGAAATACCATGCCTTCGGTCGACTTGGGAGCGTAAGTGGATCAACGTTCTTTGCAGACTCTAATCAGGATATACGCAGTTCCATTCAATAGGGCGCAGTGTCGTTAGCGGCGACAGCGCACGTAAAGGTCACTCATTGTTTGACATTCGCCATCCATCCTCGAGTCTTCTCGCATTACGGGATTTGTCAATCAGTCTCCCGCGTTGGAGTAGCGTCTCAAGTTCCGCATATCCAACCCTTCTACAAACATCCAAGCACTTCGATCAAAAATCACTTCATCAATAGCGGAGATACTACCCTTGTCGACTTAGATTCTAAGTGATGAACTTTGTACTTACAGCCTATTTTCATTTTAAACTATGAGACAGTCACATTTTACTATCTTTCCTCTGCCTTCAGAAAGATAACATATCTAAACTCCGGGAATATTTCACTAGTACTGCATTGGTATTCGGTTGTCGAACCTCTGTCTCTTATACGTTTATATGTGCGTTGATATATGCTATTCGCAATTATGCTAACTTCATCCATTAATACGCCATAGAGCGGTAAAAATTCTTTCTGCAATTCATAGTTATCTTAACCGCATTTACTGACATTCGACGAGAGTCAGTCGCAAAGCTTTGTGTGGAATATGAACATATCATTAGTTGCGATATAGAAGTTTTGTGTCCTCCAGAAACCTATCCAGATGCATTAGATGTATATGTGCAGACCAACACTTGATTCTATGCTGCTTTCGCCGTAAAAGAATACGCTGAATTCTATTTCAAATCGGCTGGGCTGCGAAACTGCCCGTTTTTCGGTAGCCTATTGTTTGTGGAAAGAAAATGAGATCAATAGAATAACACACAGGTAGGCGATGATAGCATACGATACACGGGTTTCGAAGGCTATATTCATCATGAATTTCACTTCTCCGATTGACACGATTACCGACAAACATCAATCTTGTACTTGATACTTATAAAACATAACAGCGTTGTTTTCTTCTCGACGTGGGAGTCTTGAAAGCATTCTAGAATCCACGACATGTTTAGCATAAGGCTGCACACTGTGCACAGTGCACACTGCACATGCACATTGCATATGCTGAGTGCACACGCTGGCGGAATCAACATTTCTGTGAAATAGTGATGGAATGATGAAATAGTGATGGACCCATGTCATTTTCGTAAAGGCGTCATTACATAAATCATCAGGTCAAAAATACCAAATTAGCATCAATATATAGTTGTATAGTTTAACTGGGATAATTTTGTTTGTGCTCACGTAAAAGTGGCATATTTGAGTTTTCAGGGTCATCCAAGAGTGGTACGTGAATACTCGACTCGACATGACGCCTAATACTTGCCTCCGAATCAAATCACTGAGGTACTCGATTTCACCGAACCATTCCCGCAATCAGGGGTGTTTCAAGCGTGGAACATACCCCAATGCCTACATTATTTGCCACGCCGTTATATATCCTGTAGCGTACTATGAAACTCAACTCACATCATACTGCTCAGAATACAAATACAACAGTCGGTTTGCATCTACTGAGATACCGTTATTTTGACCATCTACAATCTACATGCAGGACGAGCACAGAGTTGCCAGATTGGCTCTTTTTAGAGGCAGTTGGCTCCAAAAAAGTGTATTTTGCTCCTCGGCTCTTTTTATCAATATTTGGCTCTTTTGGAAAGCAGTTAGCATCGAACTAGCGATCTAATAATGTCTTTCGAAAATTGAGACTGAGAAGTCCTATTACGATTATTTAGACAGTGTTGTCGCAGAAGTTCACCTTCGCTATGGGCAAATGCTTGTGGAGAGAATATTCTTTCTTGTCACTTCGGACAACACGAAAGCAACAAACCAAATGCAGCTAACCAGTTCTGGATGCTATTGCCAGGATAACAGCAAATCTTATGCTTGCAGACAAGTGCTGCAAGAACTTTCAAGCATCACACAAAATGCTACACAATTTCACAGCTGACAATGTTTATGCCAATGCCAAAGATTCGAGTCGAAACACTATAGAAGATGAAGATTTGGAATCTATACAAAAAACTCCACTAGATTGTAGAATGTAGACTGTGTTGGAATTCTAAATACAGACTCATATTATAACACAAGGTTATTTTACGATTTTATGTTCGGTTGTAGCAGGCACGAAACAGTAGCAGTTATTGTAGTTGGATTCGCTGTCCTACAACAATATCAACAATAAAAAACTGGAATTCGCGGTGATTGGCAAACGGTCTATTGGTAATGTTACAACGTTATTGACGTTAGTAACGTTATTATGGATTATTACCAACGTTATTTAACAATTTGGCTCTTTTTAGTTCGGCGGATTTTGGTGCTGTTTGTCTCTTTTTCTCAAAAGCTGGAAGACAACCCTGGACGAGCCTGAAGCGGTACACGATATATGCTTGGTCGGCATTGCAAACGACGCGAAATATTAGCAATTTTCGACGACGCGTTTATGGCAATGCCTGTCGATTTCAATAGAGTAGTTGATTACCGGGTTGCACAACCGCATGCCAGCCTGTGAAATTGATGCTGTTTATTGTTCGTATGGATTCATAACGGAAGCAGCGCGCATATAAGGTGTAATTAATTAGATAACCACCATAAGTGCGTCGAATTTCACCAAACGTTGAAATCGCTGTGTGAAATTTAGCCTTGTCTCATGTAGAATGAACAGGATAATGATTAAGTTCATTGTGGTCATCAAATATGATTTTCTGGCATCAACAGTTTTCTTAGCGAGGAGCTATTTACGCGCTATAGCAACGGAAGGAAGCTTAGAGTGAACTCGATACGCGAGATAACAAATCTGACGAGTGCTCGCTCAAAGACTCAGTATATTGTAAATCCGATATTCCGTACGTGCTACCGTAATTATAGACAATACAGAGCAAAATTTTAACGCGTGATACCCAAGATATGCGCCCGTTATCCGGTTTAATTGAGACTATGCGTGAAACAAATTCGGATGACGATCATGCGATTCATGCCGTACTCATGTGTTCGCAATAGCGAATGACATGGGACAAAATGAGTCCCTGTAATATCGCATAATTCGTAGTTCACCATAAAGTAGGCATCCATTCAATGCAGTGGTGCACAAATAGTGTGGATTTAAGCTCTATGTTACTCTGCGATATTGGAAGACTTTTGGCGCTGGGGCTACCGCTTTATTCGTTAAATTAGCAACTAAGAATTGAGCAACCGTTTATCATGCAATGTTATGCAATAATCTTATGCTGTACTGTGGCGCAACTGGTTCGCGGAACGCAGCAGTGACCTTTCCAATAAATACGGCGACCTCTGCTACGAAATGAGCTTCATGATGTGCAAGATCGACCCATCGTCCTTCCTGTTACCAATTTAAACCGAAGTTAAGAACCAGAAGGGCATTCCTCCTAGTTGAAGTTATCGCAAAATACAAATTCATTTGAAAGCCAAAACCGCGATGATACTAAATCCGGTTAGCAAATTAATCATATCGGCTTATAAGGATCGATTTATGAAACAGCTCGTTAGTACCTTTGTAATATGTTAAATGCTAGCACTCAATTCAAATCGCCTTCATATGCCTAGCCCATTTCCCATTTGTTCATCCATATTGTGGAACGGCAGTGCGGCTGTAATTGAGTAATAATCGCAATAATTGAATATCGGGACGTCACCAACATCAGGACATTCTCGAAAGCAGCACTATCACAGGAAATTTAATTTATAGCTGTCAATCTTTGATGTTCTCTTTTTTCGATGGATACTTACATCACCTCGGTGATGGTGATGTTAGTCTGTATGAAGACAGAGCTAGACCTGTGGACTACATTGATCATATCTCCAACCACGCCACAACTCTATTAGCGACATATGACAACAGATAGCGGCATTATACAATCACGTCTCCTAATCTGATATTTGCAAACTACATCTGCAGAGAAACCATGTGCACTGGATCGAAAAAGCCGAACTTCACCTGGATAACATGTTGTAGGCTAATTGCCACCAAGCCAATCAACGGATATGTTTCTTCTTATCTGTGATATTATAGCCTACTGATGGTTATCAAGTAGATAGATAGACGACGACATGACCAGGACAGCATGTTATCCGAGACTGAGCCAAGCAAAATGGGGTGTGATCACAATCAATGAGTCGTGCATGCAGAAAACTTTGACAGACTTGGACTTTCTCTTTGACGTGAAAGGGTCAATACAGCATCTGATTTAACAAATGAAAATTGGCTTCTGTACAATGTCATGTATAAATTTTAGACTCTGAATGATATTATGTTAGCTACAATATCGTTGCATGGTATTGCTGCATAAATCCGTTTCACTTATTAGTATCACAACCATATCAGGTCCACAAATAAGAAGTGGAACGATTATCAGTTTACCATGATTGCTACATGACGGCACCTAACACCCACACAACTATGATCGTCATTCATTCATCAGGTCACCGTTCGTCTCACTGGTGCGATCTTATATATCAAACAGACTTTGCTGGCCTGGCTATAATGTAGTGATTTATAACTGTGTTTCACTGAGCCAGTCTCGGGGGTTCACTAGAACTCAAGACACACACCCGACTCACACATGTAGAAATCACGCTGATTTACAGTAAATATTCAGTAAAATGTGTTTGTTTTGACTAAATATCATGTTTTAATGGTTTTGTTCTTTTAATGCTGTTGTTGATGGAAAGCTCATTTATGCAGCAGTATATTATAGTAATGTATAAGCCGTGAACTGTGGTTGATTTTTGTTTTTGGGACTAGGCAAAAATTAGGGGTTCGCCAAGGCTTGCATATTCGTATAAAGGCTCGCCAGGTTAATAACGGTCAACACCCACTGCTTTACAATATGAGCTCAAGTCATTTTTTAATTCTTTCTGTCGTTCTAATAGGCTTAATGCAGGACTTTGGTCACGCGATTGCTTGTGTACACAGCAACGATCTACTGATTAGCAACTCCAAGCTACTCCCGTCTTAGTCATATTGCTCATCGGATTTTAAAGGTATCAGAATTTAGCTGCGAAAGTTATTTTAAACTTGGCTATGTTGGATATGTTTGCTCCGTGAGTGGTTAGTGTTCTCTAGTACGAAATCGCGCTGAAATACTTATCCTATTGCTATAATATGATTTGGGTCCAGCTGTGCAAAATTGTTCCTGGAGTTGGACGAATCTGTGAGTATCCGAACAATACTGGTTGAGTATAAGGAGCTAACCACGATAGAACATGGACGCAAACGAATACCTGGATAAGGCGAACAAAATCTCTTGCGATACAATCGATAAACAAGTAATGAGTCTATTGTAAATCGCGTACTCATGAGCCTGAACATTTTTAGGTGTTCGCTACATCTCGCCGACCAGTATCAGTGTCAGCTTATTAAGAATTTTACCATTTTAAAACACCACAAGACTGCGATACAGTGAAAAGATAGGAACGCGTCGAAATAACTTGGAGTAGTCTTTGGAATCAGACACCCACCTCGGGGCTATAGGCGATGTAAATATGAGGCATGCACCATTGCACAGTTGCACGCACGTCGCACATGCACATTTGCACATGCACATTGCACACTGGCGATCGAGTATTCTTGAAAGCACACGATTGTTCGTGGATTGTTGGCGCACCGGAGAAGCGCCCTGTGTGTCGGCGGGACTCTGTAATACAGTGGCTGAGCGCCTGAGCGGTTATCAGGCTATTGCCCTTGAACGAAAATTATGCTACAGTACCAATCTCCTTTTTAAGTAAGTGGGTACAAGTTGAAACCAGAGACGAAGAGATTAGGCCTACTCGAAGTCTTACAGAATAGCGTGGTACTTCAACGGATTTATCGCAAGGGATCTTTATAATGAATGAGTGTGCTGTAGACTGATCATTATGCCGCTGTGGGTAAGTAGTGTAGATTGAAAATCTAGTCCAATTCAGAAGAAAAATAATCAAATTCTCATGTTTAGAAGCGCGGAAACACGATTTCACGGCTATCGACTATCATTGGCGACAATTTTCTGTTTCATGAAAATCTAAACCACATCGAGTCAAATCAATATGGGATCACACACGATTTGTAAATATTCCACACCAATCACTGCGCACTGTGCACAGTGGGCACGGCTAGGCGCAGTGATAGGCTTGCGACATTCCATCTGTCACCGCATTAATCAGATAGGAGTTCGTTTCATTGATTCATAAAATCAACAATTCGCAAGGTTCAGTCCCGGTTCAGCCGACGGTCAACGCGTTTTGCAGTTCCTCCGGGTGACTAAATAAGGCAGTTATCAGCACCTACACGTAACCGCCTGCCTGCGTCAGCGATGCTATATCTCAAAGTCGAATGCAGGCCCGTCGCCAGACTAAAATACTGCTTACATCTCTAGAAGGAATGCGAAAATGATTGTTGCCAATAAAGTGATATCTAATAGTCAATTGCGAGTCCAGATACGCGATATATGTTGAGTGTTGACACTTCAAATGATACGAACCGATCACGCAGATTGGAATTTTCCTCGGTCGTCGATACGGAACCGTTCAGACGCCTGCAAATATACCTTCAACGAAAGCCGCTTATCACCAGTCACAATTTATCGTGGACATGAAACGGCCTATTACGTACATCCCCAAAAATGCGACACATGCCTTTGAATCCGTAATAACGGGAAAACGGGGTATGTACTGTGTTTGCTATATGTGGGAGACAATTCAATGACCTTGAAAGGAGTTGCTATCGATGCCAGGTCGAATGAATGAAAGCAAATAGCATATAATGTGAACCTGAACACTTATTCAGCTGGCGCTTATCAGTTGGTTGACTAATTTACCCAAAACGGCACCATGCAGCGTTGATACTGAGCAGAATTCCTTGTGTTTTGCCTAAAATTATAACGGTTACCGGTCATTGCGCTGTATCTATAGAAATATTTACAATATTTCCTATTTACTAAGCCATCTTTGATAGGCCAGTGTCCCACATCGAAACTACACTCAGATGCAAATACAGACCTTAAAAGCATCCGGCTATTGGATTATTCTTCCTACTCGCTTCCTGATATCTTCTGCACTGCGATTACCCAGCAATCTCCGAGTGTTTTTCGGAATTCGAGTAAAAGGGTATACTGCGACACAGGTCGGAATTGAAGTGACTATTATCATTCATAATATATTAATCGGTGGTATATTATTATTATTATAACAACAGAAATCGAAAAATCGCAATTTATATGCGTTGTGGACATAATGTATTTGTGTGGGTTTACAGTGCCGTCTCCTATACTAGCAAATATATCCAAAACCACTAACAGATTATAAGTCCAGATCTTGTGGTATATCAGTAGGTTATCAGTTGAGCCGACATATCTTCACCGACATCAAACTTTGTAGATCTGTCTAAGATTAGTTTTTTTAGTCGTGATGACTCTCCAACTGTTATTTACGATCATTTCTCGCCAGACTCATAGGTCAATTTCGTTATTTGTTGGCCATCACCACCCCTACACTTTCTTCTGCATAGTAGCAAGCATGTATAATGCTATAGTACCGCATGTTCGTGACAGCAGTTTCGCAGTCTTCGATTTATCGGTTTCGGGTGACATCTTCTGCACCGGCCGATGATATGAAACTGACTCATAACAGTTTAGAATCAATTCGTGGATACGTTTCCCGATAACAACATGACCAGAAGTCGCCACCGAATGATTGTACGTTCAAACAAGTTATTCCATGACCCGCAGTCGTTTCGTTGAACATGACACATCATGACATTCTCGCGTGCAATGTGCAATTGTGCATATTGTGGATCGACAGCCCGCGACATTTCCATCAATTTGACATCATTACTTTTGTATCAGATCGTGTTGAAACATCTGCACCGATATACAGGGTATAATTTTTCACGAGACTGAAGAGTTATTACCGGTATCGGTAATAAATTCGACAATCACTCGTTTGGAATTTGAAACACGGAGTGAGCTGCTCTTATAATTCGGGTCGCGCCCACGATTTCACGATCAAAATCTCCAAACACGCCTATGTTCCAATCCCGATTATATATTAGTCAAATTAGTGTCTTGCTTGTCGGCCATCCCAATTTCGGTTTCCACGTTAAAAGAACGTATTGAGCGGGTGTGACATACTAAAACATCTAAATACACACAGTAACGAGCAATCGCATCGCATTTATACCAATTTCGGCTCACTCCAAATAGATGCCACATCATTATAGTGCGATTGATAGTGATCAGATGTTGATGATAATCTTCGGCATTCTTCACTTCATGAGATCTAATTCAAGTTTGCCAGTCAAGCTTTATAAATAAGTCCACGTCGATTCCTAATGTTGCTGAGCAGAAAGGTTCAATATTCTTCGCAATTGTGTTTATTAACAGTCTGCCGGAATTCCGCAACTAGGCTAAAAACTGTAGATCGAAATCGCAACGTTGGCATGTTACGGAAGGGCGATAAAATAGCATCATGTCATTTCAAATACCGAATAGCCGGTGTGGCACAGCCTAATAACCCGAAATAATATCACGAGACCATCAAACAAACGTCGAATTCGATAATTACCACGCAGTAAGGATATGCAAATAGACGTAACCGAAAAGATAGACAGCGCAATTTATACACTGCTATACGGTAACAGGCCATGATTCATCGTATTTAACTTGTGGAATATTTATTTCGAATTACCTATATATAGATTGTAGACAGTAGACGGTTCATCTCTCACGACATCGTAGCGCTGTAAGTAGGACAAATTTGAAAAGTATTCATGAATACGTCTTTTCTATTTTCCTTTTCATATGCCGGTAAACATGAACATTATATTTTTAGACGATATGAGTATGACTTTGTCCATGATTCAACGAAATGGGTTTACTTATATACTGAGTAACACCCTCAAGCGGTTGAGTACCTAGACCCCAAATATAACATATAAGCATTCGTCTGGTATTGTGAACCGGTATCAAGTTATCAACATGCATAATTGCTGTCAGTTTTGCGCGTTATGGGTCTTTTCTGCAGGCTGAGCATTATTTTACAAACCAAACAAGTGAGTCCGCAAAAATGAAGCGTACCTACTCCTTTCCCACGCGCTGCATAATTGCTGATGCTGTGATTTTGTCGTTGACATTGAAGACAGCCACCCTTTCCTAAAATGTCCATCTATAAATAATTATTATTATTATTGGAATGCACGAAGTAGCATAGCAACAACTTTGAGCGCTATCTTGGATATTATATTTAGGGCTTGAGTAGATGTTAATGTTGTTCAATAATGTGGGACATGCTATTGCCATGTTTGATGTATATAATAGTGATACATCTTGAAGTCGTTGAGAGACATAATCTTATAAATGAACGGTGACATGAAAAGCAAAACGTTTGTTATAATCCGTTGAAACTAATTTTATTCCGTCATCATAACAATTGAGGCGGAATCGAAAAATTCTTGTGTGATCTCACAATGATATCTTATTTCAATGCTACCAAGTGATCTTCATGCGCCGACGGGGCGAGTGATTCACGAGCTGGCTGCGTGGAGGAAATGATCTATTTACCTTACAAGCCTCAGAACAGACGGAGCAATGATACATCTACCAGCGTTACGGCCAACGCGATATTTCTGCAGATTTGGAAGGGCCTGTGGATGGGTTACTACTGTTAGTTGAAACTGAGCATTGCATTTCCTTCGCGTTGATACTTCCAAAAGCATTATAGAAGTATGGCGCTAAAATCGATATAACATAACAGGTAACGCGTTTTAAACCTTGATATATGTAAGTGAAACACGGATTGACACTGATCCCCACACAATTAGGCTACTTCTGTCCTAAAGATTGGACTTACTTCACGGGAACATGGTTTTGAAGCGATAGTCGATAATGTTTTAGCAATGCAGCAATAACAAATCTAGAGATGGAACACACATGTCCGTTAATCGAGATCATCATTTTTATTATTATTTTCATCAATTCAAGACTCTACAAGAGCTGCAATACAATCGCAAGAAACGAAAGAGTCGAAGCGACTTGTTGAAGTTAATCAGTAAATCCACACCTCTATATATAATACCAAAAGAATAATGTTTTAAAAGAGGTGCACACTGCACAGCACTGCACAGTAACACCAGACTTGGACAACTGAACAAATCTCGGCTCTTCTAAATTAGATTAGAATTAGACTTATGGCTGCATAGTTTTTCCAAATTATATTATGATTAGAACTGCAGAATTCGCGAAAACTTGGACAAGAAATGAAGTTCGGTTCATATCAAATCAGAGTTCATTATCATAAGCGCGCGAATGGCAAATGTCTGTACAGTGTACAGGTGTACGACGTACGTACACCGAGCTTGACTCGTTTCGCACTAAACAATTGTCCCGTAGCATTTTCAGGAAAAGCATAAATTAGATTAGAATTAGAGCATATAAACATTTGAGAAATTAGATTACCGCCATTTCGCTCTGATTAGTTCAATTAGACCAGGGGTCGTCAACTCAAAACGCGGGTCGCGGGCCGCTTTTCAAATTTCGTAGCGGCCGCAGGCCGCATGAATTCTATATCGATAGGCAACCAAGTTTTTAAAACTCCACGTCAGTACAACGCTGTGCTACCTAACATATAGGTGATGGGCACAGTGACCACAAAAGAAGTAATACAAATACAACAAAAATCACTGTCATCAATTTCATTTTATTTTGAACTTTGAGCTGTGCACGATACCTGGAAACGCTTTTCAGCGGCTAAGGCAGTGGTTCCCAAAGTGGGCGCCAGCGCCCCCCTGGGGGCGTTCGCGAGCGTGGAGGGGGCGCTGGCCATGAAATGGGCGATTGGGGGGCGCTGACTAGAAAATTGGGCGGTAGGGGGGCGCTGAGAGCAAATGCGGGCAGTGTAGGTTTAGAAGTCAACTGCTGCGTATAGTGTTGAAACGACTTATTAATAAAGAGGTTAGATTCGCAGCACCGGAAAAGTCCATTGTTACTTGACAATGGTATTCTTATTCCTGCAGCATACCCGAAAAGCGTGGTTCATTGTGTGCTGCTGTGAGAACTACGAAGTATATTTGAACAGTTATTGCTCACTGCAAAATGTGATGGCTTTTTAAGAGATTTTAATATCTGTTTCAAACGATCGTGGATTTTCAACAGCGCTGTCACCGTGACCTTCGACAAGGCTTTCTGGATGCGAGAAACGACATCACTCCTACTTGATGGTCGTATTTCTCAAAATTTAAGGGTATAGAATATATCCGTTCATATGTTATTGATGAAACCTGATAAACGTGAACATGGCACTGCCCGTATTCGCTGACAAGTCAGTGATAGATAATTTACCGGAATTTTGCGACACGTCAACTGTTCCAATTCTCAAGCTTGGCTATGAGCTACCGGTCCAGCCCGAGTACCTGATTTTGATGGAGAAACATGAATAAATCACCTCACAAAATTAAACGAGGATGGTGATTTGGATCCACGATATGTTCCAATTAGAAATTCCTCACCGGATAATCAATCCATTCTGTGAAGTGTCCAGGCATGAAATGTTTGAGCAGCTGATAACATTGTAGTCAGGGTTACCATAAGTTATCTTTTAATAGGATTTGTCTTCTCTTTCGACTTTTTTGAAAATCTCCTCAGAGGACGCCTAAATGTCCTCTTTCTTGAGAATTGTTCCTCTTTTTTGAAATTTTTGGTTTTAAATGTGCGTGGAAATTGGACTGAGATATGGGAAATTAGCGCCCGAGTAACGGTCTGGCGGGTTTTACGGAACCTGAGCCAGAAAAATGACCTTCTATTAGTCAACTAGCCACAAACTCGGGAAAAATTTACCATTTTATCCGGATTTTACTCCATCATTGTAAGTCTGAACATTTTGAAAAAGCGTCATCTTTTCAGATTCCCAAAATATGAAAACCCTAATTGTAGTGTAGAACAATTTGATTTCAACCAAAAGTTCATTATCTCCAATCAATCGTTCTGGATACGCAATTGAATAAAAAATAAACACTCCCACTGAAGTCGGGTTGGCTTTATCGTCGTTACCATTTCCCTTCTCATATTTGATAGAACGTGCTCTCAGCGCCGTGTCCAAGTTTCTGACTCACAGCAGAAACCGATTTGCCAGTAGGCCTATGAAATGAACACTGGAGGTTTTAGACTGATATTGTTCCTATCAAAACTTGAACCCAATATGACGAGAATGATGATATTGATACACTAGCTTCATCCGTCTCATTATTAGCTGTATTAAATGCAGAACAAGTTTCGTTTTATGATTTGGCGTGGTGAGGGGGGTGTCGGGGGGCGATGGCACTTAATTCGCTGTCCAGGGGGGCGGTAGCTCAAAAAAGTTTGGGAGACACTGGGCTAAGGAGTCGATATTGGGGCTAGCGAGATAAGTTTCTAGCCGAAAGACCATCTCCGCGTAAAGCTTGATCTTGTGGACGGAAGCCCTAAGCCAGTGGTTCTCCAACTTTTTCAGACACGCCCCCCTTTATGATACTGAAAAATGTCGCGCCCCCTTATCGTCATATCACAAAATGCAACCAGAATGCAAGCAATCCCAACGAGTAGTTTGATGGCATGGAAGGTTATGAATGTTGATGAGATAATTCTATAATATGAATTCCGGACTATCTACAGAACAATAACAATGAATTTCAGCGATAAAATTTCAGTTGACCGCAGCTCCGCGTCGATTAAGCCGTTTTCATAATGTCTCGGTCTTGGCAGTGCTTGGGCCCTTGCACGGCAAGGAAACAGGCCCTGTCCATTCATATCAGCAGATTCTCCCTCGATGGAATGCTGTTGCCATCGGCAAACCCGTTTCAGCTAGTGACGAATAGTAATGTTGAACACAGGAGAGCAGCTTATTTTGAAACAACAATATGTTGAAACTGTTGTCGCAATTTCAGCATTTCAAAATGGTTTTCTTATCTTTCTTTGAAAATCTCAAATCAAGTCACGGGCCGCAAAATATGACCTCGCGGGCCGCGTATTGGTGACCCCTGAATTAGACTATTAGCGAGTAGCACACACACACACGGGATAAGCTACAGAAGCAGTCGGTGTGTCAAAATCGATCCGGCTATAATTTGTCAAGTAGAGACTTTTTGTATTTAGAGTTTAATGTGGTCAATGGTAATGCTCGAAGACGCTCTTACATCCGGCGGAATAAGGGTGGCTCATTCATTCGTGAACAAACCCCTTACAAATAGTGATTGCCTGTAATTTAAAGTTGTTTTGATCAGGATTTTGTCCTAATAGTGATTCAAAGCCGTCCTGCGGCGTCACGCCCTTCAATCTGACTTTAACAGAACATTTTTCAAATTGAAAGCGACCTTTTGTCATGTAAAAGACGATTTTCGCAACGACATCCAAACAATTACAGAAAGTATCGGACATCTCGCGTTGATTGACATTTTCAAAATACTATCCTAACAAAAGCTTTTCGTTGCTCTACTCATTTTCATATACTGAAAATATACTTAAGAACTGGAAATCCACTATAAAAGTGCAGTAGAAATAATCGATGTTTACATATCGAAAAAGATGTACGGCGGGAGGAACAGTTTTCAAACACACATGTTAGCAATATCTCCATTCAAATGGATGGACGCAACTAAGAGTGGCAACTGGCGTTATTTTTGCTCGCCAACTTTCAAGATTTGTTATTTGGAATGACTAGACCAGATTTTATCCATAGTGACGATTTTGGCACCACCAGTTATTAACCAATGCTCGCATGTTTATGAAATACGTAAAATTATACTCCCAGATATTATTGGGATACTTTGACATCTCAAACTGAAGAAAAAACGACATTAAAACTGGATGCGTTGACTTCACGTTATCTTGTTATCTGTTGAGCCTAGTGACTGCCGAATTAGTCTGGGTGGTTATAGAAGTATTAGTATACAGCTGTACAATCTTACCAGGGTGCACATTCGGCGAAAACCCCTCCAATGCATATCGAACTACGTCCTATATAGATCTAGACACGGAAGGAATTGATCAGAGGTGTATTTACAGATAGCACGTGTCAACCCGCAACAACCTATATTTAATACATCATCGTCACGAACCTGCCACGTCAAACATTGATCACGGCGAGGCAATTCCGCAGCTATTTTTGGTGATTGCGTTGCGATACAAGGATGCGTCTGCCTGGTTGGTGTGTCTGTTTCATCAAGAATTTTAATTTTGCTTTAGAGTTGGTATACTAAGTACTAGAGAGGGGCAGGGATAATCCATGGACTAGATATCCGCTGGATTCACACTTTTTTCTGATAAGATCGGAGTACTAAGGATAAGTGTGAGGGATTTAGCCAGATCCTGGTTGGATTTTGGCAGGAATTCTTTTGATTCTGACCGGAGCAGGATTCAAACCTTCTGTAGGGTCGAAGCCGGATTCCATTTTGAAGAAACAGGATCGGAATCGGATTAGGGAATTTGTCGATCTCTCCCGCACTCACTCAGTTATACTCATGGTAGTTCTTGTAATACAATTATGCCACCAACACGTCAGCACGGCTGTTCATTTCAATCAAGATACATCGCAATTCGGGCTCCTGACGTGGAGAGGTCATATATGTACCTTATGCAACCAGAAAGAATATAGTTCCCGTTCTACATCACATTAAAGATAACCTGATATTTTTTCGACCATACCTATTTCGTTGCGCTTTCTGACAATGCCGTTGGTTGATCACGATTACACGGGTGTTTCATTTCCGTAACGCGCGCAGCGCTGCACTATACATGTTTTGTATGCCGTGATACGACCAATCGAAGTTTCAAGGTTTCCATGGTGGAAAAATAGTATCGAAACAAGAATTCCCGTGGTGGGAATAATTTCAGTACTCTAAAAATCATATCGACTACATACAATCATTTGGAATGATTCCCGATTAGGGAATCGCAATACTGACTATATCTACTGAAGAATTTAAAGGATAGGGTTGTGATACGCACTGTATGTCACCAACCAACCCTCGCGTCCTGCTACTCCGAACACCGGAAGGACGTCCTTTCCTCAACCTTATCTATACTATCGTAGAACGCCAACATCCCACGACTTGACTACTGTCACCGACCACAACCTGACGCTTTACCACCCGATAGATACACTGTCACAGACTGTAGCAGTTTGCAGCAACCGTTTTATTGAAAATAAATTTAATATCGTCCGGTACTGGCGCGAAGCATGCTGAAGACATATTCATATAATCCCGAAAACAAGGCAATAGAATAACGGGGCGTAGTTCCGAAGCAAACGCGTGAAACACACTTTCACAGAACACTTCCCACAAATAATGGTACACAGTATAATAACTTAAAAATTCAATTACTCTTTTCGAGTACGTGCAGTTGGCTTGAACATACCACAGATGGTTCTCAACAAAAGGTCGTGCACGGCAGATGGATTACAACGACTGATTTATTCTGTCATCACCACAACTCTTTGTAACAATCTTCCATAATATGAATAAATATCGTCGATAATAATAATAACGGTAGTAGTTTTAAAGTAACAGCAATAACGTTAACGATAATAAATTAAGACATGAGGAATATGCCAGCTGAAGTAGCTTATAGGTGGATATTGCGCACCAATAATCCGTGAATAAGAATTATTTGCAGTAGGGAATACGGACACCACAGAAAGCAAAAGATACGAATATTTCTAAAGATGAGCAACAGCTAATGATATAATGGGAAAGCAACCATGCTTTACTTCTATTGTCATTCAATCATAGTAAAGCGATGGCCTCACAAAGCATAACAAGCACCTGCGACTCTTGTGAAGATGTAAGATCGCAGACCTATTGCTTGAGTACAATTTCCGTCTTCAAGTCGTAACAACGGGCGCGCAAAACAAGTCACACTCTCTGCCAAGTGCACAGCATACGCGGGAACTGATAGTACACTAATACATATTCTCGTGGTTACAACCATGATAGTATCGCATATATATATATTGAACAAATGAAGAAATGCATACACGCAATAATTGTGCGGCGTGGCTTCGTACGGCGCGTGAAGACCAGTTCACAATGCCAACGTGGCGCATAGATCGCTTGACGATACGTTATGAAGAATTAAACTCGTTACAGAGAATGCGGATTGAATAACTGCTGGTTTTAGTTGGGGACTTAGCTACGTTACTGGTGGCATATCATTATATAATATTTCTTTGCACCATGTGGTGATTTCGGGAAATCAATTTCCTACGTACCAACCGGTAGGTGATTTGAACACACCCGGTCAAGCTACAATGGCAATGAAACAGGGCGTGAAGGCTTGAAATTAGCGGGGTGAACAATCCCAGTTTTCTTGGTCAAAATTTTCACCCCTCACAGTGGACATAAACATTGCATTGATTGTGCGAGGCGACGCGAATGCGTACTTTTCCTTTCAGTCAAACATCGCTGCATTCTTTAGCGAGCACCAGCCGCGTATAGCTCGCTAATCCGACTGCTAGATACGGTACTGTCCCGAAACAAGATTCGCATCGTTTAACATCAACACGTCACGAGTGCTATATGGTTGTATATCGAAATTGGAAAGTCGGTACGCGGCAAGAGTAGATCACATTGCGTTGCGAGCCCATCCGTATTTGTTGGTCTCGGAGTCTACCTCTTTGAACCACTCGTGTCTCAGCACGTTCTCGATGGTCGGTCGCATGTCCTGGTCCTTTTGCAGCATCCAGGCTATCAGATTTTTGCACGATTCCGACAACTGCTCGCCGCGCTTGTGGCGTAGTTTGCATTCGATGATATCTTTCTCTTTCTGAAAAGGCACTTCAGCTTCCACCATTGTATATAGTAGCACTCCCAGAGACCAAGCGTCGACGCGTTGCCCGTAGTAACGCCGGCTCGTGAACCATTCCGGTGGGTAAAATTCCGGTGTGCCCGCAAATTCGGTGTAAGGTGTATTCTGCAAATCCAAAACACAAGGCGTAACCAACCATGTCACAAAATCACATTACATTTGCATCCGCATGCCAATAAAACTATAACCGAAGCTACTAATATAAGTACCTTACAGCGTTTTCACTTCAGTATTTACAGCCCGACGACATTTATTGATCTACCGAACGGCTTAACCTTATAAAGCTTCAGGTTAAAGTCGCGGGCGATTGTCAGCCGACGCGTACAGTCAAACAAAAAAGGCACCATGCAGAAACTTGATAAGAAACTAGATAAGTCAACTAAACTAGGTGGAGAAAAATGTCAGTAATCCAATTCTACTTTGTTTTGTGGAATGCTTCTGCGCTGTAATTTTAATTTGAATCTAGTTTCTGGTTCATCTGAAAATTCTACAGGAGAACAGTATAACGCGAAACGAGCCAGGCATTTTCCATTGTTATGCTTATCAGAATGATGTCTGATTTGATATGAATTTTAGCTTGATTTTTTTATCGTATTCTTTCCAATTCGGTTGTGAATTCAGTAGTTCTAGTTCTAATCTATTTTGGAAAATGTGTAGCTGTAATTCTACCTCTAATCGTATTAGGAAAAGTTGAATATTTTCTAGGTGCCCGACTCTGCAGTAGCGAACGGTTTATTAACCTTGAAGCTTCAGGTTAAAGCGGCGGGCGACTGTCAGCCAACGCGTCAAAAACCGCCAAACGAAAAGGCGCCAGCAACTATCGGACAGCCTACAAACGCGCGGTAGTTTATACAAAGTGTTTGCCTACCGATGCGATAACACCGCCGCCCAGCGCAGTAGGGAAATGAAAAACGCCGCAGTAGGGAAATGAAACACGCTTTATAGTTATGGATCGGATGCCGGAAAATCACAAGAAGGAACCCACCTTCAGCACAGTGCCGCATCCGAAATCGATCAGCTTGGCTTCGGAGGTATGCAGGTTTAAGAGGACGTTCTCGTCTTTGATATCGCGGTGAACGACCCCATTAGCGTGACAGTGTAATATAGCGCGGGCAATTTGACGGAAAATATTGCGCGCCGTCGCTTCGGGCAAGGCGCCGGATTGATTGAGGTAGTCGAACAGATCAATCACAGGCTGCGGCCTCTCCATCACGAGAATGTAAGCGCTGCGCCGCTCGTACCAATCCAGCATACGGATGACTCCTGCGTTACACAAGAAATCGCGTTAGTTCACAGTGATTACAATACAGCACGTGTGA
The DNA here is from genome assembly GCF_051294905.1 of Botryllus schlosseri. NCBI lineage: Eukaryota > Metazoa > Chordata > Ascidiacea > Stolidobranchia > Styelidae > Botryllus > Botryllus schlosseri. The sequence goes on along the minus strand of NC_137251.1, from coordinate 19,317,456 downwards.
TGTTTACTGACCTGCGTGGCCCGATCGTGACGCCTTGTACAGTAGCTCGAATTCGATAGGAACTATCGCGTCGTTCAACCGTCCCCATCTCTTTACTTTAGCTTTAGGAACTTGTTTAATGGCCACTTGAATCCCATCAGATTTTCGGGTTCCTGTAGATTACAATGGTTCATGATAGATGCATTATGAGACCGGCGTATTAACACAGTAGGGAAAATAAAGATGTACAGTGTACACTGTACACTGCTCATACCGGTTTCCTGATACCGCGATTCGTGATATTCAAGCACCCATGGGAAAAGACCTTACGATTTCGGTTGCTAGATCAATATTTTATGATTCTAGACTTGGCCAAATCGGCCGGTTTGACAGAAACTGATGAACACTCTTATCTTCGACACGAGTAACGCTGCTTCAATTGCGTCACAAAACCTTGGGAGTTATTGTTGTGAGTCCAGGATTAAGCGCACTGTGAAATAGATATTTTCATTTACGGACTTTTATGTTTTCGTTAGTTCACGAATTGCTTACACGAGCGTATTCAATGCAAATTGAATAAAATACATCAAACCCAACGAGCAATAATCAAGCGGATATTTTTCATAGACAGAGCGATCCTAAGAGCTTGTGTGCGCCTGTGCGGTCACAAATCAAGTAATATATTTTTTTTTTAGAATTGCAAACTCACGTGGAGCTGGCTACTTCTAGAGAACGCATTGACGTTTTTGAAAGCGCGGTAACCAAGCAATCTATATCGTATTTCCAGAATTGCCGACTTACAGGGAGCTACGATTTCTAGAAAGTGCATTGACGTTTTTGAAAGCGCGCAGCCGATGGGCATGATTTTGTTACGTAAAACGCCGTTACGAGTTCCTGTAATTACACAATAACACGCGCTCGTAACATTTGTGCCATTATTTCGCAGCGTAGATCCGAGCTATTAACCCAATACACAACCTAACCGAAGGTCAGACGAAAGCTATCAGGGCAACCGATCGGCAATGACGTACGGAGGGTGCGATCAAATAAACACGTTCGTCGAGGCTCTATATTTAGATTGCAGTGTCGCAGGTCCGGTGCGTAGCAGCTAAAAATACGATCGCGGATACGATACGGAATTATATTAGCACTAAGCAGGCAACCAGCGGATGAGTGTTTAGGACCATTCAACTCAAAATCAAGTATTCTAAAACGGCGCGACACGGATATTGAACGCGCACCAACTGCTAAACCCTAGTCGCATACTCGTTTGTGAATCACATTCTAATCAATGTGAACATGGCTTGTCGTGGCCTAGCACGACCTCAGAACTATTCTAATTCGCCATGACGCGATAGCACACGACCAGTTTGCACGAAGACTGAATCAAGTCAACGCGGTCCGCAATGGAGGTTAAACCAAGTGCACGAATGCAATATCACTAACCCCGTATCACTTCATCCCACGTAAACCACGTCATGTAATGCATACTAAATACCGCCGACACGTACACCACGCATGCCGAGCGCCGTGCCGCATCGAGTCATGTGGCTTTGATTATATTAAGCACGAGAAATTAGGCGCATCCGATAACATGAACTCGATTTCATGAATGGATTCAGTGCCAAATTATCAATAATGATAGGTTGGCAGATTAGACCGTCTGTTCACGACGAGGAGTGCTTGCTTCTTGATAGGATAATCGAGAAAAAACGTCGTGGGTTCACCACCACGCACAATGGTCTGCTTATTCCGACGTCACATGGAGCTAATGAATCCCCTTGTCTGCTTAATGAATTGAATACCATGCTAATCCTATAACCTCCTGGTGACATCGTGTTCAATACTCGCACAACTTTCGTCAAGGGCCTATTGGAATCACTTGGATTTTAGTTAATCCCGCAATCTGCATGTAACCTAAAGGACTCGGATTTTACGCTGCAGGCTTTTGATTGAGCAGAAATCGTTTTCGGCTGACAGCAGCCAGAAATGAAGCTTGCGCGCGTCCGCGCGTGCGTGCGAAAAATCGTGACGCAAGTCTGAAACATCCCAAGTGTGGCGTGTATGCTTTGGAGTGACTAACCGTGCGACCGGCGTATGCACACAATCCAAGGATAGATAGGAACCAGAACAATGTCGCTATCTCATGTAACATATTCGTATTCAACCTTAAACGGTATGAATGCAAGTGTCGCACTATCGCTGAATAGCGAATAGAGGCGATACTATTCGAGCTGGCGCGTTGAAAATTGATTTGGAGCGGATGTTAACATGTTTGAAAGAGCGCTTGATCCAAACTGCACAACACCAACCGCAACCGTGTTTTGGCGGTACCTAGGAACACGGTAACGCGGCCACAGCGATCGACAGCAAATACCAGATCCGCGTGTCATCAGTATAAATTCTCTCGGTACGTGACAACAATACACTACGGGCCGAGTTCAAACACTCTGACTAACGCTAACATACATTTTACATAGCTTCTACTCACCGGCGTGAACAGTGCCTCCTCCGCCGACGCCAATTACTCCGTGAATGTCATACAGCCGTTTTAGCGATGACGAAGACCTCAAATCTTTCGGAACATCCTTTGCAGTATCTTGGCTCACGGGCGAGGTGGGGGTAGACTGTGGAGTAGACAGCAACTGTCTAATGGCTTCCGAGGACACTCTGCGAATTACAGACGCCAGGTGATTATTTTTCGGGGGCGCGTTGGTTTTATTTTGCATATTATTCTGCATATCAGGATATGTAATAACGGGGTCTGTTTTCGCGTGGGTGTTAAGCTGACACTCAACACCAGTTTTCTTTTGTCGACTCCTCGTGTGGTACCTCGGTGTTTTCGAGTCTTCCGTCTGGCCTACCTTTGCGGTATTGTTGTTGTTGTCGATTTCGGGAGAATTTGCTACCGTTGCGGGTGACATCGTCTGACTCATGTGGACGTTCAGTGATCGGTATTCACCGCCTGGTTGCTCATCTGCTTTTCGGCCTTTGGCAGAGCTGCGTAAATTGTATCTGTTCGATGCGTTTTTTTGGGTTGTACAAGGCAAAGAATGGGGCACCGCGAATATCGGGTCTGTGGTCGTGGTGTTCGGTACGCTGACGCGCGTAGTCTTGTTCTTTTTGTTAGTCCTTTTGAGTTTGCGCGCAGTACGGCCTTTCTGCTTCGAAGAGCTCGAATCTGACGATATATGCAGGATTTCGTCATCGTTTTTTGATCGCTTGGACTTCTGCTGTTGTACCGAGTCGACTATGGTGACCCCGTCTACTTTAGCAGTGACCTCGTCAGTGGCGCAAGCGTCGCATGAACACCCCAATAAAATTACACTGTCGTCTGCAGTCAACTGCCTGCGACTCGTACCGAGGTAAGACTCGCGCTTACTGCAATCTGCGTCTTCGGCGCGGCGTTTTCGAGGCGAAATCCCGTTCGATGACGGGTTAGAAGACATGGACGAACGCGACGAATAAGATGACATTGACGAACAAGAGATTTTTGAGCCGGTAGTAGACGAGTACGATGATGACGAGGATGAGGTCTTATACTGAGGCACTCCGAACGCCGGCGACATTATAATATGCGGTTGCGCGAAAGGGTAATTACTCCCGACAGTACTGCCCAGCGAACCAGCGCTGGGTGAGGATGGTGCGGATGGCAGAGACATTTTATTGTCCATTGCATAATTTTCCGGCAGACCAGCCGGATGCTTCATTTGCGCAAGGTGCCTTTGCTGATAACGCTGGTGCCTGTCCGAAACCGACGCGTTCATCTGGTCCGTATGCGTCGACGCGTCGTCGCATGTGTCTGATACAAACTGGCTTGCGTAAAAGTCCAGTGTGTTGGGGTTAGTGATGCTGAAGAGGTTATCTGCATCGTTGGGTACGGGAGCTGCACCGTAGCGGAATTGTGGCGGACACTGCGGGGAGTACCCGTTCGCCTTCCAGCGGCGATTGGCGTCTCCTGAGCTGTAGATGAGGGCATTACTACCTTCCGCAGAGCCCTGCGTGCCGTTGTTCAAAATGCGCTCTGGCATGGCAGTCCTGTTGATGTCGTGAAAAGATGCAGGCACGTTCAAGTTGATCCAAAACGGGTTGAATGGGGGGTAGAATGGCTGAATTAACGTAGGGTGGAAATTAAGGGATGAAGCTGACATAACGCGCGATTGAATCTGTAAAGAGACGGAATGGGTTCTGAGCTGCATTATCGATTGTCTATGTACGATACATATAAATTAACATTCTCGGTATATAGTGATGGTGAACAGGTTCTATGGACATACGAACATGCGACAAAAGAGCATGTGATACTTAAGCAATTGAGCATGTGGGTTTCAAAATTAGAGTTGGTAGGATAAGGGTTCATTTAAGTCAGGGTAATTAATTCACATGCTCGAGTGTCGGATGCTTAACTATCGTTTTACATAGTGTAGCATATTCAAATGTCGGGCAACCGGTGTGGAGTTCGTTACCCCGCGAGGCTTCCTAGGCTAGGCAATTCACGTCCTTAAGCATCAAAAGGAGACGCTAAAATTACAACGCATCTCCTCAGGTGCGCGTCGACATAACTCGGCGAGCGTCAAGTTACCTAGTCGGTGAGGACAAGCCCAGCCCTGACGAACAAAAGCACAATAGTCAACTCGAACACTTCCTCTCCGCCAATAGGCGGGGTTGTAGATAATTCGCCACTTACGACCGGGGCAAAATGCCACAATAATGCCATGCAAATCGCTCGTAAATGACGCACAAAACGAGCAAGGCTACCGCGCCGAATCGGATACCTCTTTCGAACCGTGAGTTACAGCAACGGCAGTTTAGCAAACGTAAAGCTGTATCTCTAGACTCTTTTACTTAACACTCACTCTACCGCACATCCAGATATAGCTAACCAGCTCACATAAATTCCCAACACGACCATTCCATTAAAAGAGAGTACATAGGGCGTTGTTTGGGAAGATCAACGTTTTACTAGTTATCACTCTGCCGCGATATGCCCGAATGGACGAACAATTGTACGACGTGACGCGCCGTCCGGCGATTATGCGAATACACCTATGTCGCACTCAGGTGTGGTGTGTTTACAAGAGCATAGAAATGATCCCAACACTTACAATCATCATCACTTCCCGAACCTGGCGTAAACTTGCGAACAAATACAAATCGAAAGAACTTGGTAAGAAACTCACAAAGAACTGTCACGTATAATCGCAAGACCCGAATCAATCATCAAACTAACCATCTACTCTACAAAGTAGCGTCTCGTATGACATTCAGATCCCAACAAAGAGTGCCGACTGTACCGATTTGTTGGTACTCCATGCGAGAAACACACTGCAGTCATAGGAATCGATAAAAAAAATCTGAGAATGCGCATTGCCAGTAAACATGTTATACTTTCCAGTGCCCGTCAACTGTCAACTAATTTGGTATCACGCAGGCCTCTTGAAGTAACACCGCTCTCATCGTTCTCGCGGTGTACAAAAACAAGCCGCTTTCGCAGAAATTAAAAACAACATCAATGCCAAAAGTTATTTATTCGAAAGCGTATTTTTCGCGTGCTGACGCGTAATGATTTTGTCACTCGGAGAATAGCGATGTGGCGAGCGAATTTCGCACGAACATAGCAGCGTCATACGTCATACTCATTCGAGATCGAAAATATCATTAAAACGGCGAAACGCACATTTCAAAATAACAAGCGCACGACAATTAATATGATCGAAACCAACTATACCTATACGCGGACTGGTATTTTCGAATCGGCAGAACAGAAACCGGAGTCGCCCTAACTAATGAAGTTTTCTGGGTAATTTCGCTTGCATACGCAGTACCAAAACCGTTAATTTAAACGAGTTGTCATCTCCTACTTTATATGGTACGTAAGGGATTTGGGACTTACACGAAACAAACCTTGTCTACATTCGAAACGATCATAGTTTACATCAACAGTTCGTACGTACTGACACACACATCATATAACCGCATAAATGAGACAGTAGTCAACGATGCGAAGCAATTTGTTTTTCTCCATGCGGTCGCGATCCTATTGAAGAAACTATGTTGTGGTCACACTAAGGAAACACCCCAAGTCCAGTACCTGTACCGGATTGGAGTACGCACAATAAAAGATATTAGCAAAGGACATTTTATCGAAGCAGATATAGCATTCCCTTGCACCTAACACGACTCACAGCACCACATCAGTGCACAATTGAGTTATTCCATAGGGTTCTGCTACCTCGGAACTGTGCTAACATAATATTATAAAATGTAAATAGTCACCAGTAGCAATGCCTTCCTGCTTCTGTCATGATGCCTCAAACTATTACGAGCATATACATACAGCACACTGAGATACATCCACCTATGGTACGTTTAGCGCTCCGGAACCACGTCTCCCAGAGCAAGCGGCACCAACTCTGCCTATCCCGCACACTCTACACAACAAAGGCTTTTAACTGGAACTCGACAGAAGGCCGGATCCATCCGACTTTTTTTCTCGCGCTCTCCGCGTTTCTCTATGATGCGAACGCGAAGCGTCAAAGAAACACGGCGAACGGTCGCGCCTGTTCAAGCTGGTAGAGTTGTCACAGCACACACCGAGCGCCGAAGTGCGAGCGAACGCGGATGCGAAAAATGTATGATTGCAGTCTGCGAACGGTCATATATGGTGACAGTGGGAAAACGGAGCATGAATTATAACGGCAGCTAATTTAAACTTCGCACAAGCCTGTCTACACACCACTGCTATTCAAAAAAATCTGGAAGCTTCCAAGCAAACAGCATTCCCTTGAAATCCAGACAATTTACAGAGTAACGTGTGTTGTCATTTGTGCTCTGCGGGAAACAGGGACACTCGTAGTTACCTTTCATTGTCACCAGAAAGGAAATGAGCGGTGTACTTTATCCCGAGCACCAACATATCTTGCAGCCAACCACACAACATAAACTTCTTCTGCACGTCTATATTAAGCTTTGTTCGATCAATAGCGCCTTATCACGGTAGGTGATAATTAAAAGTACTTCATGCCCCGATATCACTATGCGGTATATCGCGACATTCAATATGATATTATCCGAACTGAATGTGCCTATGAATGTTATACCTCTTCGGGGTCCTCAGTGGTGAACCCGTAATGCTAATCTCTCGTGAAGCTGCTATGTACTCCTTCAACGTAAATGGGTCGTAAAAGCAATGCCCGTCTGCGAAACCTCTCCATTTGCATTTTTGCACATGGGCGTTTTCTGATCCTAATTATGCAGCAATGCTGCACACTCGCATAGGGTCCGTTGCTCCACATACGAGATTTCATACGCAAAGCATCTTGATAGCTATCCGGACGGTGCTGTTCAACCCAATGTGATACTGATATCCTCTAACAATATCACGGTCAGGGGTGTTATGCTTTAGAGGCGCAAGTGAGAACAATATAGCTACTGCAAAATTCGAAGGTTTCGGCATCTCACGATTGATTCGGTGGCGAGTTACATAGAGATGTCGGTCAGCAACAAATACTGTTATCAGTTGACACTATAATAGGCGATGATATCTCATTGATTACCAAAGACGTATAGATACAAGACCGGTATCCTGTAGCGGAAATAGGACTTCCCCGACGCTTCAAAATTTCTCTAAACTGTTGACGTCACGGGGTATAATAAAATATGGTATCGCACAGATATCGCAATAGACATACATGGCGGGACACCCTGCTCATAACAATCACGGCTTTCACAGGTTCTAATATCTCTGAATGGAAATCCCAACTCTGAAAATTAACATAGACTGGAATGTTTGAGAGAATTCCAATCCAATGATAATCCAGGAGAGCAAGCCGTGTAGTGAAGATTTTACGACGTATAAGGCGACTAGATTTATACTTATTTATCCAAACTGCATAAACTCGCTCCCATTTCACCACACGCTTCTGTACTCCACGAATCGCTCTGATCCTATTTCTAACATCTTATGTAAACCCCTAATATGAATTATGATCAGTCAAAATGGAAATACCGGATGCGATCGAATGGAATGTAACGAGGGTGCAGATCGCGATCGTGTGAGTTATCACGCTCGAAATTGCGGGCGTACATATTGTCATTTTCTTCAGTATCATTACATCTTTTAATAATTCAAACAAAACACTCCCGGTTATTCATGCAGCCAATAAATAGGTTGAGACATTGAGTATTTCATTCGTACCAACCAGCGTCACAATACTGCTTTATTCCAGTAGGATACCACATTTTAAGACTTTGTGCAAGCAACAGCTATCAATGGTGATACTATAATTGCAAATATCAACTGTACAAAAATAACCAGCGCTCTTGCAAAGTTACAGTATAGCAGAAGATGCACTTGCAAGCTCGCCAATATTACAAGTGCGTATGTTTACTGTTTTAGTACGCAATACAATATCGATAATATACCGTCTATCGACCAATATCTCATAAAACGACGTGCGCAATACAATGATTCGCAGCGAACCTGCGATACCCAGCTCACATTTTCAAGTCCTGACTAAGAAAATAAATCATCAAGAATTGTACAGTTTCAACGGTGAACGCTCTTCGACTGTTCTTTCCCAAGTCAAGTTGTGAACTCGACTTCCTGAGGTGTTCTGCTGTACTGCTGCGCACGGTTTGTAGAAAATTCTAATCCTAGTCTTTAACTCAAGTACTGTCCGGCTATAATAGCTTCGAAAGAGCCGCTGGAATACACAATAGTCTATGCGTAATCCGCACGACTACCCCGATAATCAAATTATTCCGACTTGAATGCAACGCGTTATCATCGTATAAATGAAGGCACCCACTTCTTACCGTATTAGAAGGATTGCCAATCGCTCCAATCACCGCGCCATCGTCTTATAATCACTACGATGGAGGATAAGTATATTCTACCAGTCAATAATATACGTATCACAGTCCCGCTTGGTGGGATATGGAATGAAACACGAGAAGGCTATCAATACTTGATGCCCATTACGAGACCAAGATCAGAAACAATGGGGTTACTTACCCTGCTGCGATGTGAAGTTTTAAAGATGGAGCTACTGCTCTAACCGGCTATTACTACATAAGAAAGCGGACGAATGTTTTTAAACTTTTGATTAGGGAATGATATCAAACACAAAAGAGTTTTGACAAGGCAGGGCGACGCGTTATTTACCGATGCTATTTTACGAACTATGCTACCCAAGCATGGTGCTCCTGTGCTGTAGCGTCGTTTGGCTGCTACCCAAATATCGACTATGTTTTATCGCGAAGAGTGTGTTATTTTGACCGCAGGACACGGAAGCTATTGTACAATGTACATAGCATAAATTTCACATTACGTGTGTGACACGCTGCAGTGCTCAATGCTTTGAACCTACGTATGTTACGACGCATGCTATGGAAATATGGAATTAAGTGCAATGTAACTATATGCATTGATTTTCATGTGATCTGTTTAGAAGTAGTGTCGAACAGAGTTCGCTCCGGACCCCAAATTGCTCCCAGTCACCGCTTTCTTCCAGTAAAAACACTATACTCGCAAGTCGTGTGTTCCTTGGTACAGAGAGTGGCAACGTATTGTTGTAAACCCCGTTCAATTTGAAAAAAATAGAGGGGTGTTCTAAAATCCAACATAAATCCAGGAAAAAGTGTAAACGCAAATCAGGGGGAAGTAGAACAGCCGGCGAAATTGGCTTATCGTTAATTATATGGTCATGTGTCGTATTAAGAAATATACGAGCTGGCGCTCGATTGAAGTGGAAAGTTACTGAGCTCGACTATTACCTGGCTATGCCAAAGCCCATCAGATCAATGCCTGACAATCTCTATTCATGCAAATTCCAACCATCGAACCTCATTGAGTCACAAGTCACAATCGCGCACGAATGCTTATCATTTACGGGAATCCCAACCCAAATGCGCTATACTTAATAGTCATATTTTTGGAGTCTAGTCCGGAAATATCCGGCCGGGCATTAGAATCCTGCAAAATCGTGCTATTTTTGTGCTGCTCGCGGAAAAACTCGTGAAAAAATCCGATGCGTCAACGGGTTTTTACAGTCCTGGTCGAGAGTCAATCCGGGATCAGATGACATCGGTTAAATCGTGACGATTTTTATTAACAATTAAATCGAAAATAGAAATACTATACTAGAAATCGCAAAAATCGTGAATTTATGTAGAGATGCTGGTTAATCCTCGTGATATCTTGTAGCATCAGCCGATATTTTGATTCTAATTCTAGCTCTGTGTTCGTGTGGTCTCGAAATACCCATTAAGACAATTGTCATGATGCTATGACGAAAAGCTTTTCGTATGCCTATACCCTGCTGCTAGTTCCCGAAATCAGAGTAAATCACATCGCACTCAGGTGATCCTATAATGCGATTATTATAGATAAGCTATTATAATCATTTTACGGCCGTCTGTAGCACCAGGTGAGTGCCGGTTAGATTCATCATAAACTCTTTGCCAGTACGGCCGGATATCGCACCTGCCTAACTAACAGTGGATTTATGTGGAATTTGTGAATGTGGACACACAACACACCTTGATAACGGACAGGACATTTGCCGTATGATAGATGTGCTTCATGATGTGGTGTAGTTAACACCAAAATCACACTGTCTGTGCTCGCACATAGTGATTTGACTCTGGAAACTTATTTGAGTACCTCACTGCTCACAAGTATAATGAGGACACACACACGAGAAAGGCATTCTTACAAGGATCACGAACACTGAACAGTGAACGAGTAGGGAAGAGCTTTGTTGATATAAAGCAAACGCAACGTAGCACACACATTGGCAGTCAATCATTTGAATTCGTCGCAATCCAGGAACTTATTCACGAAATTCGGAATTAGCCCTCTGGCTTGTAATATAATTCATGGGTGTATGTATCGCGTTTTTATGCCGTACGATTCGTATCACAGCCGTATAAATGTCACGGACTTCGAACTACCAAGGAAGCAGCTGTTAGGCGTCCGCTTATCTCAGCGGATCTGCGAACTTACCATGCTTTGATCGATGACACGTATATTCGACAACGTAGCTTCCATGCGACTGAGTGAAAATATACTAATATCGTAATGCTACGCAAAAGGCAAAGAGGAAGGATGTTTTAGAACACATATCATTGAAAATGTCCGAGTACGTAATCGATGAAGAATGACTCACGAGTGCACATCGCATTTCTAAACATTCTTGTCCGAAGATTCGATCGTACAGAAGATTGAATTATCGTCCGGCATGAAGGCAAATTGCCCATTAAACTAATCAAAACATATCTAAAATCGGTCTGTCACTGTACGATGTTGTTTTCAGTCGGCTACCGACTACTTAGCGTACTGTTTACAGTTGAAATAAGCAATATGATCTTGAATTTAGACAAATTTACAATGTCTTGTGTTTTTGCTAATCGAGTGCGAGGTGGTGGAGGTGGTGTAAGAATTGGAGATTGTTGCGGTGAAAATATAGTAAAAATGGTACCTAACACAACATTCGAGTAAACACTGTTCTATATACGTTTGCCTGAAGATGTGAGACGGTACGGTCGAGCAAACTGATATGAGTCATGATCGCAAATTACAATACTCTCTACGTATGAAGCCTTGCCTTTGTAATGCGATCTTAAGCTGGTGGCATTGCAGCCGTTACAAAGATATGAGGGTGTGTAGAATGTGTACGTATGGCTGTGCATTACAGACGTTGTAGAATGTTACGGGGTGATTCTGATTCACCATAACTGAAGAAAGAATTCTTCAAACCCGTGCTACCAATTAGGTCGCCAATATTACCCATCTACGCCAACGAAATGTTGCCACTACGAGCACAAAACGCGTGTGCGTGCCAGGGACCCCTAAACAGAACGGTCCAGGTACATGTAAACCAGTGATTCACAAATTGTGTGCCGCCTCATATTCTCAGGTGTGCCGTGAACATTTTTGAAGTTCTGGGAAAGAACTGTATAAATATTTTGAAAAGGGCCTGAAGACTAGTACACGTGACTTGGGTCCGGATCCAATTATGATTCCGCATCCGGATCCTACGACAGCGGAGGAGGTCGGCGCGGCGGCAGGAGGTACAGATACAGAATAACGAGAGGAGGGAGTCGAGGAGCATCCGCTTCCGGGAGCGAGTAGCGACGAGCAAGGGGGAGGAAGCCAAAGGCGGCGCAGGAAACACAGATCTAGAAGACGCCGAAGCCGAGGATCGGATTACTCGAGCAGATCGGAGCGAGTACTCTGATGAGTAAGGAGGGAGGAGCATGGAGGAGGAGAAATAATCACAGGATGAGACGGCGCCAGTCCCTGGACAGTTACAGCGACTACCCGGACCGCAGTGAGTTGCTGCAGGTCCCACTCACTTCCATTGAATGCACCGACGCTTATCTGCTCGCAATACGGCGTATCTCGCGTCGAGATCGATCAACGTTGGGGCGAAATTCTGGTTGTCATGCTTACGGGGTCAAGTAAATATTCGTGCCTGGGGTGTCCGTGGGTCATGGGCCGCGCGAGCGGGATCGGTATGCGACGGTTTTTGACGTCATCATGCATGTGGGTTTTAAATATGCCCCCCCCCCCTATTCAGAATGTCGACGGCGACGTCATCGGTGACGATTTAAACCTAATTCTTCAAAAGAAATTCAGTGATTTTTTAGCTGTCTGCCAGCAAATCCAATTCCATAATCGGTGCAAAAAAACTATTGTGTTAAAATTTGCATCTTCATTGCTAGGTGACATGGCTTTTCTTTTTTGATAGATGAAATTCAAAGCTGAGTATACACGAGAGACACTGCTTGGAATCAATGACATAATGCGGGTTGTTGTAGTTGATTATGTTTGTTTGGCGATTACAACGCAAGTGGTGTTGTTCGCAATATCCAAAAATTTAAGTTCCAGGGATGTTCCTCACGAAATGCGGGTAAGTTTGTGAACAATTCAACCACTTTTCTATTGTGTATATTCTCATCATGTACTAAAATCCATCGAACTTTTTTAAAGCATCTTTTCTCCGCCCAAGTCTGCCGCAAGAGTTTAATAACTTTTCCAGTGTGCCACAAGCTGAAAATGTTTGGGAACCACTGATGTAAACAAAAACATATGACGTTATGTGACGTCTCAATACCAATCCAAACACAAATCGACATACCTATCTGTGCAAGATATTGCCAGAGTACTGGGGATAAACCATACTACTCTTGATGTCTTTCGGGAAGATGTCACTCATGACAATGTCACTGCATAGTGCAAACTGTCCTATCATGACTGTTGGTATATTTCTACTAAGTCAGGGATTATTTTTCTGTCCACTATATAACCCTTATGCTCACCTAGTATTTTTTATCTGCTTGGAGAATCCTCTGAGCGTAGCACCGTATAGGCAGCGTGCGACTCAAGTATAATTTGTGTTTTGATTAAGAATAACTAACTCACCCCATTCAGGGGACTAAAAGTTCATGGCTTTTCGCTCCAGCCTGTTTCTAGGACAAGCGCGTAGTGACGACGCGGGTAATTTTGTTATTCACAACTGCAAGGTTGTGATATTCCAATCAAAATTCAAGAGAATCAATAAAATGTTAAACTGTATAAAGAGGAGCCTCCGATACGTAGGCCCCAATATAAAGGTTTATCTTTCTTGTCTGCTTTCACCGTGAAACAGAGAGTGAAATGAAGTTGCAATTCAAAGTAATTTCAATAAGTAATGCTGTCAGACTCTGTTATGTCCCACAATTGTTCGCGTGCACCCCTAAATTAATTCTACAAGCACCATATAACTGGCTCTCACAGTCAACATTAGGATGATTATTATCAGTATAACTTGCCCTGACCTTTTTCGGAGGAGAACTCTAGACTACGCGACACTTCCGAATTCTGTGAAACCGTAGGATAACGTTCTCCCGCTGTCTTTTAATGTCACATTTGAACATCATCAAACATGCAACATACTTATGGGGATCAAATATCAGCGGGCTTGTATCTCCACTGATACTCGATCCCGGTGCGAACGTGACACCCCGATCAAAACGTTTTTGCTCACGAATTTGCCCGACAACTGGATTTGCTCGTGATCTCGTGGGAAATCTACACTGGTATCCTTCCGTGGTACGGGGACACGAGGATTGTCTTGCCACTAATCAAAGCATCAGAGTTCTATCACAGCTGATGTGTCGAAAGCGAAATTATCAATTCTGCGAGGAGCAAATGGCCTTAGATTGGTGTTACACGACAAAATGAGTAAAATTACTGAAGTACTCGACCGATTTCGAGTCATGGGAGTGGTGATAGGCAACTTTATTCGATATAACTGAATTAATGCGACTTTTTCGATTAGGAATTATTATGTCAAGGATAAATAACGTTTCTACACTGTAAAAAATAAAGGTGTCCATAGACATGTTTACACCTGGTACCTCTTAATACATGTCCATCATGTAAAACCATACGACAGGTTCGGTTCCACCTGTTGCCTAACATGTTTCTGCCCGTCATGTAATCTCGAAAACACGTCTGACCTGAGACTTCAATTGACCTTTCACCTTGGACCGACTGGCACAAAATCTGTAGCCAGGATATGAATTAAAACAAGCAATTCAGTGTTGGATCAAATGATGGTATATTGAGAACAAATGCATCAAAACAAGAAAAATTCTGAAATGGCGAGAGTTTCGGATAATACGTAATGAAATAAGAATTACTATAACGGCTAAAAATATTGACATGTCATGGCGCAATTAATTTACTACTTACAGCCACAGTGTAAGTCGAAGAGTACCGAACGTTAAGAAGTTTTGGAACTTATGCAATGAAAGAAGAGTTATATACAACAATGGCTAAAAATATTGGCCCGTCATCAATGAATTAATTTACTACAAAAAGCCACAGTGTGAGCCGCAGAGTGCCTAACGTTAAGAAGTTTTGGAACTTATGAAATGAATGAAGAATTATTACAACAACGGCTAAAAATATTGGCCCGTCATCAATGAATTAATTTACTACAAAAAGCCACAGTGTAAGCTGCAGAGTGCGTAACGTTAAGAAGTTTTGAAACTTATGCAATGAATGAAGAATTATTACAACAACGGCTAAAAACATTGGCCCGTCATCAATGAATTAATTTACTACAAAAAGCCACAGAGCAGGCCGCAGAGTACCTAACGTTAAGAAGTTTTGAAACTTATGCAATGAAAGAAAAATTCTTACAACAACGGCTAAAAATATTGGCCCCTCATAAATTAATTAATTTACTACAAAAAGCCACAGTGTAAGCCGCAGAGAGCCTAACGTTAAGAAGTTTTGGAATTTATACAATGAGAGAAGAATTGTTACAACAACAGCTAAAAATATTGACCCGTCATCAATGAATTTACTACAAAAAGCCACAGTGGAAGCCGCCTTGTACCTAATGTTTTGAAGTTTTGGACATATGTAATGAAACCAGAATTATAATAACGGCTAAAATCATTGACCCATCCTCAATAAATTAATCAAATTAAATTACAATGAATAGCCACAGTCAGCCACACCTAACGTTAGAAAGTTTCGAAACGTATGTAATGAAACAAGAATTAATATACCGGCTTGAAACATTGACCGGTCCTCGATTAATCAAGTTATTACAAATTGTCACAGTGAAAGGCGCCGAGTACCTAATGCAATGACACAAGAATTATAACGGCTAAAAATGTTGACCTGTCCTTGGTGAATTATTCAAATTAATTTACTACGAACAGCCAAAGTCTACCTAACGTTACAAAGTTTCGAGACAGCCGCAGTGTACTTAACGTTCGGAAGTTTCGAAGGAAAGTTCGTGACGACGGACCATCAATTAGAGGCTGATGGAGCGAACTTGATGTTGGAACAGCCAGTATATTGCCAGTATTATGGCCATAGCATGATGAAAGCTTCTGACCCATTTGATAACTTTGCCATAGAAGAGAACTTTCCATTCATTCAGGATCGTATTGTACTTGATCGTCGGATATAATTCTTTGGCTCCTGATAAATAAAAATGATATTAGCTTAGTACTATCGATGTGGTCTGAGATTAAGAATTGAGTTGAGTATGAGGCCTAATAATAGGGTTACCATGCGTCCTCTTTCAATAGGATTTGTCCTCTTTCTTGACTTTTTTAAAAGTGTCCTCGGAGGACGCCCTTTTGTCCTCTTTTTTGAGATTTTGTCCTCTTTTTTGAAAATTTAGGTCACATTTAGAGCGAAATGCGAGTGATATGCCGTAAATTAGCACAGAAGTGACTCTATGGCGGGTATTTCGGAGTGAAAAACGGTGATTGGAGCTCTGAGCGAAAAGTTGACCTTTTTAAAAATTTTCCAGTCAACCGGTCACAAAGTGGGCAAAATTCACCGATTTTTGAGAATTCTTCTCCGGTTTTGCAAGTCTCAAATTTCTGAAAAAGTGTCCTCTTTTTAGATTTCCAAAATATGGTAAGCCTACCTAATAAGTCATTACCGCGCGAGTCAGGGTCATGCAAAGAGGTAAGAAAACGATCGTACGTGATGGTGCTTTCAAGGATATCGAGCGAGCATAATGGTACCCAGAGTGGAATGATTTTAGCATCAGTCGTAACACTGCAACTTTTTAAGTGAAATAGGAGGGGCCAATATTGGTTTCACATCATCTTCTTTGATTGGACGCCATAGACTAGTGACAATTTCACCATAGTGTCCTACAGTAGCATGGACATCAGAAAATCTCGTTACTCACTGATATTGGATTACATCATTCTTTCGATTTACAGTGACCTGTCGAGATACCAATTTTTATCAAATACAGTGTTAATACAACAATACAGTGTTAATAGTGCCATAAATTGCATTTTTTGTATGATGTGAATGATGTAGCCTGATGGCAGTTAGCCATGCGATTTGCTTGTGTCCACAACACAGTGACATAATGCTTTCACATACACCAAACAACTTACTTTGTCAACAAACAGGAAGCTGCCATAGTTGTCATTGAAGAATTGAAGATCGTTGGGATCCCGACCATCCACCCCAGTTTTTGACGACCTGAACGAGAAGTGTCAGAAATCAACTCAATGTATGTTTTGACGCGACTGCGACGTCGTAAAGTAAATCAGCGACTTTGAAACCTTGCGCGGGCCCCTCTAATGGTGATAAAGATTTTCAGTCATCTGACAGGAGGTAACACGGTTGGGCAAGGGTGAAAACATGACATATATTACTACGCAGCAAATTCGATGACAATTATGTTACGACAAGCAAGTGTGCAGTCATGTCCTGCAAGGAGTTGCAGGTCGTCTTTGTATACCTCTGGGCTCATTTGACAAGGAATATTCCAAGCTTGGACATAAAAATATCAAGGTTGCGGCGAGGCTGCGTACATCGCGTTGTGCAAAGGTTTCGCCACTGACAATATTTCTGCGAGTACTAATAAATATTATAATCAATTTCTAGAATCGCCTTGCAGGCCGAGGGTTGGTCGCCTTTATATCTAAGGAAGAAATGTCTACGTTTGGAAGTATGTGCGATTAAAAAATTCTTCAAGAAAACTACAATCTGCCCAAAAAGAACAATGTATGTTAATTTAAAAAGTATCTTTAGGTCACTGACGAGTTTTATACATTTTGAAAACTGACTTCACTTTTTGCTAACCCATGGTAATAATTAGGGCCATTCAAAGCCATATTTCGTTCTATGCATCAGGAAGTCGTGAAATCAATTTCAACACAAAACCGTATCCCTTTGAGCTATATTAAAGCTATGAAGTCACATTTTCCTGATTAGGTCATAAAGCTCAAAATTTACATTAAGAAGCGATTGGACAAAAACGAGGTTTAACAAATAATGGAGCTGCAAATACAAGACATTTCACCAGCGCTTTATGCACCCCTGCAGAAGTGGCAACCCACATCAGCGTTTGTGGAGCTCTCACTTTCCTTGCCAAAGTCATTTTACGTCTGAATCGTAACTTCAAAGACTTTAACATTTCACACTGCTACTGTACTGCAACAGTGATTTAGAATAAAAAATGGACGTGTATAACTGTTGTTGCATAGGTTTTACTCTTTAGTTCCGTCAGTGCCGATATTTGCATGTAAAACTACACCATTTTCACATAAATTCATATTTTCCAAAAAATAAAGTCATATTATTGATTTTCTAAGGTCATATAAAAATGGCCCTAGTTATAATATATATGTAATTTGTTGTGTCATGAAAAATGATTGCGCATGCCACAAATGCCGAGGGATTGTGCCGTCAGTGACTTGATCATAACACTGCTTTATACCTACGGTACCCAATGCGCATCGATCAAGATCGGGTAAATCTCCAGCAGACTGTGTTGACATCCCATTCAGAATGGCCTCGCGACGCGATTCGAATGTTCTTTTCATCCTATCCAGAATCGTTTCCTTGTGAGGTATTCTCCACTTGCCTCTTATTGCGTTTTGATGTATCTCGATGCTGCGCTCGTCGTCTGTGGAGAGTTATACATGTTGACTCTGTAGGACAAAATAGATCCTAATCAAAACATGACCGGTTATCGGTGCAAGGTGCTACTTCTTGCCAATGTTCCTTCTAAGCTGCTCGCATGCGCACAGACACGAGAAAAATTAGACGTAACATTGTCTGTTGGCGTTATCAGTATCATATCAAAATATTCATATTGAGGATATCTAGATCAAGAAAGCAAGATACTAAAATGCTCACATTGTATGTTGTGACTCGAGAATTCTTGCAGCGTTGACTAGATTTTTCCACAAGCTGCTGAGATTTCCGCTTGCCAAAGCGTCCATGCTTCTGCTATTCCAAGTTTAAGATGAGAACTTCTTTTTCATGGTGTCTTCTCCATTCCCTCAACTTGTTGCAGAGCTTGTCTTTCCATGATCCCTGCAATGTGGCATAGTTGAAGTAAGGTTTGGATTAAGTTTGTACAAACTTCTGAGATGTGTGTCACCAACATTGAAAAATTGGAATGTAATGCCGCCCCTGCTGTATGATATTACACATTGATAATAATCGTCAATAATTGGTGCATGCATTGCATACGTTGTAGGACTAGCATATTGCATGAACGTGGTAAGGGGATGTCATTATCAGTGACTTGATCCCAACACTGCTTTATACCTGCCCAATGCGCATCGATCAACATCGGCTAAATCTCGAACAGACTTTGTGTTGATATCCCATTCAAAATGGCCTCATGACACGATTCAAATGTTCTTTTCATCCTAACCTGAATCTTTTCTTGTCACGTAGTCTTTTCGCCCACTTGACACTTATTGCTTTCTGCTGTACCTCGATGCTGCGCTCGTCTTCTGGAGAATATACCGATGCAGGTTGACTCTGTAATAAATATCTTCATTAAAGCCCAGCGAATTATCAGCTTGCCGGTAATAGCGAGTCAATTTATTGCAGAAAGAGCAAAAGTTTTTTTAGGCCTAACTATTTCGTAAGAACAGACAGTTCCAACCAGAAATGAAGATAAGCAGTAGCCTAAAATTCTAAGGTAATGGGGGAAAACAGGCAATTTACATATACGAGATCACAATTTCATCAAAATTAAGATTTATAGGGTTAAAAATGTCAAAATTGTCAGAATGTCCGATTTTATCGGTCAAAATCTTCGGTTTTTAGATAAAAATAAAATCACCCCAGGAGAACATCACATATTCGTTGAAGAAGTTCATATCAACATATTCCAACATATTCTATTCGGGAAACAAAAAAGTACTAACCTATGGTAGATTAGTAATCTATATAGACCAGGAATGGCCAACCTTTTCGGCTGAAGGGCCACATGCAATTGACGAGCGAGTTCGCGGTCCACTAGCCACGCCAAGCGAATAAAATTTTCGAAATTTATAAATAAACAAGGTCAATAATATTATTACTCGAGTATTGCGGGTCTATTGTATACCGCCCGCTAGACTCAGTTTGCAAGGACACGACTATTTGGCGTCTGGCCACATCGATATCGCCATTTCACCATTGACGATCTTTATGCGAGCGCAAACGCGAAAAGACTTTCTCCCGTAATTGCAAATACAGTTAGACTCAATCGGATAAAATAGGCGTTTTTTTCGTTTTCAGTAGGGGGTAGGCTACCAAGCAAGAAATCGTGCGAAAATTAAACACGCAAAGCGTGAAGAAAAATTTCGCTGCTATTTTACTTTATTATAATGTACGACGACTTACTGAAAAGGTGACTGGACCCTGGATCTGCCAATGCGTCGGAACTGATATTTTAGTCATCAACATCCCAAGTGTCGCAGCCAGAATTGTAATTTTTTGTTGGCATTGCAAGTTCACAATCTGAGCAATTCATTTTCGATAATATAATAGGAAATTAGCTCACGGGTCACGCAAAACCCTCTCGCTGGCCATATTTGGCCCACGGGTTGGCCACCCCTGATATAGACAGGCCAATGCAATAATTTCAGAGCCGGAGCAGCAGCTAGAGCAGGAGCAGTTTAAATTTGCGGCTGCTCTAAAGCCCTGCATAACACGGCGTGATTTTGGCTAAAAATCTATATTCGTTTCTATTACAGATATCGAACAAGACAAGATAATTTTAGTACAGTATGATTACCATGATCATCGCTTTACGACGATAATTCTGTTGACATGCATAGAATATAATTACTCACTTCCATCGTCAAACCAGTCATATTGTCCCATATCTTTGGCAGACAATTCATAAAAATCGCCGTTCAATTCAAGCGACTTGTCGTAATATTCCGTAGTGAATTTTCTGTTCAAGATGGTACTACGAACTGCACATCTCACAACATCATAAATCTCAGATAAGTGATCAACTGTGATCACCTTTCTAATATTACCATGGATGATCAGCATTTTCATATTTAATAGCACAAGAGTAATAAATCGCTAACCAGTCTGATGAATCTGAAAAATAGAACGTCATGTTCAAAATTACGCAATTTTAATTACCGGTACTTTTCTCTATCGGCATATAGTTCACTATTAAACTTTGAAACATATTCTATGATGCAGTCTAATGTAGCCATCTCACCATCAATGTTCCCTCTAAGCTGCGCACATGCACAAATGCGCAGTGCTAACACGGTCTCTGCGCACAAAAAATCCGATATGATGACCTTTTTTTAGTCTTTACGCAGTGTTGTCCAAGGGTCTGCGCAGTGAGTTCGTGAGTGTGCGCAGACTCGTCAAAAATTAGAGGGAACATTGCTCACCATACTGTAATTTACCAATACAGTATACCGGTAAATTAGAGAGTCTCTGGTAAAATATTTCACCAGGTTGTAAAACACAAAGGAAACCGGTTTCCGTCATAGCCTCACAGGAATAACAGTGTAAATATCGCCCAAAGCCTGACTTGAGGATACCACAAATGTGACAGTGCCCGTCAAAATCTTCATAGAAAAATATTGTACCATCTTGATCCTGATTGACAACATTAATTCTTTTTTGCCGTATTTGTCACATAATTTTACAGAGCAAACTTGTCCCTCCATATCTTGCATTTGACAAAATGCAACATATTGGCATGGTATACACATCTTCCTAATATATCAACCGGCTCAACTTTCTTAGGTTCATTATTTACATAGTTAAGCTAAGACATTCCCCAACATGATATACTGTAATCGACTGGTTACCGTATGCACTCTGAAGCTATATATGGTAAGTGCTAAACGATATGCTGCCTCCACACGCCACACGTTACCGTACTGCAGTTAAATGCAGCACACCAACTATGCACACCCCGTAGGCGCGCATATGAATCGGAAACACTTTCCCCGATGAAAACTGATGTGAAATGCATGCTCTACTAACTGGACAAATACGATCAATAACCGTCAGCCGGTAATAAACTCTACACTCAGTTCGCCAACTTTTCTGGCCGCGTAGTGATCGCCGATGGAAGTGGCTTCCCGGCACTGAAAGTTTTTCAAACCAATCGTTAACGCATACGGCAATCACGTGAGCAGTGAAGTAGAACTTCCGTTTTTTTAACCAATCACGTCGGACCGTGAAATAGTGTGAGTGGTGAACTGAAATTTTACCGTCGTTCTGCAACCAATCACGACGGATACTGAAATCGAGGACCGTGAACTAAAATTTCCTGTTTTCCAACCACGGATTCGGAAATCGTGTGAGCTGTGAACTGAAATTATACCTCAGTATTTCAACTAATCAAGACCAATACTCAAATGTCTTTTTTTTTATAGATAACTAACCTACGCATAGATTCGCACCACCCATCATCACCCTTGCTCGCCGTGAGGAATTGACTACTGAAGTGCTCAGCAATCTGAACGCAGCATGATCGGTTATCAATAGCTGAAGACCCGAACCCTCAAAAGATGATCTTATTTGAAAGCTACCGTCACGCTGATTCTGAAAATATTACATTAAAATTTCATTAGGACAATGGAACTAACCCGAATTAGCCTTCAAAATCTGAAAATCGGCATCGTGCAGCGATGCAGCACAATCACCATAACAACGGCCTTTGCGTTGTTGCGATTGTTCAGAACAATGCCGATTTGCAGACTTTTGGGGCGCATTTCGAGGGGGTTCCATTGCCCCGATAAGATTTTAATGTATATTTTCGGAATCAATGCGACAGTAGCTTATAAACAAGCTCAACTTTTTTAAATTTGAGTGCTCGGATCGTCAGCGATAGGATTAGCAATTATCTTGCGTTCCAATTGGTGCAATACAATTCGAATCTGGTCCCACTGTATCAATATTGCGCAGAATCCGCGTCCCTGAAACTATTTCCGTGTCCGCCTGGTGCTCATCATAGTTATCTTTGGTTTTTATATATTCAACCAATATATTTGGTAGTTGCATGGTCTTAACATAGAATTTAAAAAAACATGTTGCGTTTCAGTTTTGAACTTGATTAATGGGAAAACACGTCGCGTTTTCGGTTTTAAACGTGTTTATTTCAAAAACACGTCGGCGTTTTCCGTCGTTTAACGTGTTATTGGAAAAAACATGCAAAAAACACGTTGAATACACGGTTTATTTTTTACAGTGTATGCTCTTTTCCACGCCGCGGGAGCCTTGAATTCTTAAGCCTCGGTGCATTACAGCATTCAAATCACGTGGGAAAGAGACAGACATGTTCGCGGACACTAAACTTAAGTCAAGTAGAGATCAACGGGCGGCGTTTTCAAAAATGCAGGGTTTCATATTTAAGGTAGACACATATTCTAAATTCCTTCTGATGAAGTTTAACTGGTGACATTTAATTTGCTGTCGTATGAAAAGTACATATTTCAATTCTTCGTAGTTTCGCTGTGCATAACGGAGTGATGCTGGAAAACGCGACTTGGAATCGAATCGCTGAGGAAAATTCGATTTTACTTAGCCTCATCAGGCGACGCCCACTATATTAACTGTCTAATACAGCAGTACTTACTATTCAACCGTATATTTTAGGGTTACCATACGTCCTCTTTTTGTCCTCTTTTTGGACTTTTTTGAAAGTGTCCTCGGAGGACGCCCTTTTGTCCTCTTTCTTGAGATTTTGTCCTCTTTTTTGAAAATTTAGGTCAGATTTAGAGCAAATTGCGAGTGATATGCCGTAAATCAGCACAGAAGTGAAGCTCCGGCGGGTATTTCGCAGTGAAAAACGGTGATTTTAGCTCTGAGCGGAAATATGACCTTTTTTTTTAGTCAACCGATCACAGAATGGGAAAAATTCACCGGTTTTTTGAGAATTCTTCTCCGGTTTTGCAAGTCTCAGATTTCTGAAAAAGTGTCCTCTTTTTAGATTTCCAAAATATGGTAAGCCTAGTATATTTGGTATGGTGAACCCTCAAAGTTGTTGTGACGAATTCATGCACCCTGTGCACTTAGAAACATTGAAATCAAGAATATAATTAGTGACTGATAACTTGAAAAAGATAGCCAACTGCGTCCAGACTTGCTCATGACCTAGTTGGGAAGCTGATTACTGAGAAAAAAGGTTACCATCTCCACTTATAAGATCGTTGCGTTAGTCTGATAAGTTTGTGATACACCCTTGTATACCTTTTCACACTGGTGCAACCCATGGATATTTTTCTACACCATATAGTACCCTTTGAACACCGCTTGAAGAGCACGGGTCTACAGCACAGGATAACCATAAAAATCAATGCTACAAACAGTGCTACACCAGAATTTAGACTTGGACACTATTTCAAGTTATCGCGATAAAAATATTACATATTAGTAAGTTATCGCGACGGTTACACTCATGCAAGTGATGCAAGTTACACACAAACTACTTTAACTTTATTACATTTAGAACAGTGATTCTCAACCTTCAATAACCCACGGATCACAAAGCCAATATCCGAGTCTTCGCGGAACCCTCAATTTTCACCCTGTACCACAATACACATTCACCTACATCTACATATTTAACACAGTACTACAGATAAATGGCGAACAAAATGTGCACCAATATGCTGTTAAAAGAATAAACCCAATAAAAATATAATTTTCACACAAAATGAAAGCATTATATTTAATATTTATTTCAATCACTAGTGCGGGCTTCTGCTGTTGCCTTTCACAGGCCAGTTCAGAAATGTGACGCCCCACATTTGAAGGTGTCATCCTATTGTTTGGTCGATGCGCAACAGCGTAATACCAATTGCTTAATTACTAGGGCAAACTTTTGTTGCAGTTAAATCGGGAAAAGTTGCATTTATTTTTGAAAAAAGTTGAAAAGTTGCAGAAGTTGCATTTTGACCACATTTTGCTCGGTTGACTAAAAAAATAAAAGGTCAATTTTCCGGCTCAGCTCCCGAAATACCCGTACAAGCGTTACTTCGGTGCTGATTTACGGTGTTTCAGTAGAATTTGGCCGCGTATTTCACCAAAATCGAAAATACTTTCATGAAAAATCGAGAAAGTTGCAAAACTTTGCATGGAAAAATGGACAAAAGTTGCAAAAAGTTGCACTGTAATATTCCTTCAAACAGCTTAAAACAGCATTCTACATATCTTACGAGTATTTAGGAAGCTGCCGGAAGCTGTAAAAAAAGTTGCAAAAACTTGCCCTATTAATTACAAATGAGCTTCTAAACATCGGGGACAGAATAGACATACCACAAGGTCGGGGTTTCAATTTTCAACCGCAACCTCTCCTGCATAGTGCATACGCCACTGTACAGTGCTGTGCACGTACTCCCGTAGCAGTCATAACTAGGTTGCTGATTATAGGAGTAATTTATTACCTGCAATCAATGATGGCCATGAAGGGCGCGTCATCACACATAATATGTAGTTGCGTGTGCCTTGACCTCAAGGAAACCGTTGATAGTCGAGACTGGCTCAGGTAACCTCTAGTGCTCAATGGCACACCGGATAAGAACCAGTGATTTAGAAGCTTGATTTTGACTTCATCCAGTGGCGATATGAGGAGTCCAACAATATAGCAATATAGCTTGATCTAATGCGGGAAGTTTCGGAGGATTTGATCTATTTGAATGCTCCGTGTTGGAAACACGAGCACGTAGCCTCCAGGGAAATTTATTTCAAGTAAAAGCCCCCCTCAGTGTACTAATTATTTTAGACGATGTCAAAGATTACGAGCGGATTAAACCGTCAAAATGACGCGTCGATAATGAAAAGTATCGCCCTACTAATTTTGCGTATTGCAAATCCCTGCGAGAAGTTTGCAAGCGTGTGAACCCGAACCTTCACCAAGTTTAAAGTTCGTACAGCCGTAAACGGAATAATTTGCTGAGATTTACTGGGTTCGGGCTAAATAGGATGAGTCACACCATGGTGCGAGACGATGCTTTGCATCCACATCGGCAAGATGGTCTTTGCATTTGTGTTATCGCGTTGGTAAGATAATCTCCGTAAGAGGGTTCTCAAACATTCAGCGAAGTCATACAGCGGCGTAATCGCGCCACAAAATATTTTTCATGTTTGCCAGCGCGCTCATTGCATTGTTCGCATAGTTCTATATGACGGAATCAACATATTTCCTTCGCAGGATAGTGAACGCTGATGCATTCAAAGATATCCCTGGCGGAGCCACAAACGAAATACTCCGAAACTTGGTCATATTCGCCAATTGATCCTTATGTATTCGGATATCAACCAGCATGCAAGAACAACCAACACGAATTTGCGATCAATATTTAATGCACTATACTCCGTTAGCCATATGGTGGTCGGAATGGCAAATCTGCATACTTCAGTGCCAAGCCAAAAGGGTACAATGCCGTAGCAGTAAGGTGGGTGTTATTTAGCTAACGCCACTCTGTGTGTCGTATCTACCAAGCGGTGACAGACTTGGACTCATTTGCATTGTAATAAATGGGGTGAGAAGGGATGAAGAATGCCAGTACGATGAGCTTTCACAGTTTATCCTTCTTGGACGTAATAGCGATTATTATTATTATAGAACTACGGGAGATTATTTAAACCCGATTGAAGTGGAGAACAGTAATCGAAGTATTCTAATCTTTCGTGACCTAGTACAAATAGTGTTGGCTCTTATTTGCAAATTATAAATTGCTATTCTAACTTCCTATATTTGTGTATGGACGTTTAACCCTCATTACATTTCCAATCGGGATTCTTGCAATACTGGTTATCGCTATGAACTGTAATCTTGCAACTTAAACCACTGACCGCGACCTCGTTCTGTGTCTCAGTTATTTGATGAATCCTGACTATTTTACAGAAAATCAGCTGATTTGTCCTTCTTACTATTCCACCAATTACCAAACCTCATGCATCACTCCGTAAGTTTACTACCAGCTAACTGATTTCTTACAGCTGGAGGTGGAAGGTAACAGTTGCATTTATCTCCCTAGCTCATAAACCAATCAACTGGTACTTCATACCGTGGCGTGAATTGCAGGCTGACATTCAAGTCATTGATCAATGATCATTAAAAGTCATGTATAGTTCTCCGTTCTAAACGCTCGGCACAGCGGTCGTTCGTTTGGAGAAGCCGGTAATTTCTCATTGCGTATCGGACGAGAAGGTAACACTCAGCACAAATAGCAACGAAGTCAATGCAGGTAGAATAATAATCACAATAAATATGTATGCATGCACATGGTGACTGCAGCATTTCGATATCGCATGCCGCTAATATTAATTAACCTACATACCCCACATGTAGCTATATGTTTGAAATCAATGTCTCTTATTATCTGATGGCTATGCATCCCATACCTAATGGGGTCTGTCGATTTATTGATATTCTGAGCTACATAATATTCAATAGCTTGTACGATGTCATATCTATGTTAATCATATAAGATGACAAAATATAGCGAGTATCAATCGCACATTTGCCCAGAATGCACATTGCACACAGTGCACAGCTGCTGCAAATACTTATGTCTCTACGAAAACGTCAGCTTTGATCCAATAAATTCACACACCCTCTGTAAGGACAGGAAAGGACGTAGTTTGTTTTTGTCCTTGATGTTTTTGCGTCATATGCACCGACTCATGACTTCGAGATCGCCCTGCTTTTCATCGTAATCATGGGTTAGGCGATATACATAAGTATATAATACGCTGTAGGCCTACCTACCTGATACAGATTGTAGTCACGACCTATGCAGACGATTGCTATATAACCTTACATGCATTCAGACAGCTTCTAATATGACAATCGAACGACAATGTCAATATTCTATCGATTTATCGCCTACAAAGATATCTTGCATTGCTTTGTGTAAAAATACGACTAAGTCAGGATTTTACAATGAAACATCTCTTTCTCGCACATCTGAAAGTGCATGACTATGGGTCAGTAAGTCAAATACTCTCAAACACGTTTGATTTAACATTGAGGAACGATATTAAATTTAATGCTTGCCGGCTGGTACTGGTTAGACCAGTGACTTTCAATTTATATGTTATTTCCAGGGCATTTTTGAAGTCTCAGGATCATTGGAACCCATAACAAAGCATCATATTTCCCAGTGCTCCACTGCATAAACCCACCGCCGAAGTGGGGTACTCACATAGGTTTAATTGCATACGCTACATGTGGTCAAACTGAGAACGAGTCATCCGGAATTTGAATGTGTTAATGATCAACTCTTGACGAACGCAATCTAACGTGAAAGTTGAAATTTACTTTTCGCAAGCATGTCAAATCAGGAACAATCGTGAGAATGCTGCGTGCGTGAACCGGTTGACTTGCTTCCCGGATTATTTATCCGTTATTAAAGCAATCGTATTTTGCAGTGGGAGCTTTACAAAGCCTGTTACGTTAATGGATTTATCAACGCTGATCATGAATTCAGAAATTCAGAACGAAGAGGGAATTGCAGGAGCCTACCTACGATAATTTAAGTTAATAGTTGTCGTATGCCCCGGAATTGCGTTGTATTTCACTTTCATTACAAATGCGGTAGCGCACAATGACACGAGTACTCGAACCTGAATCGAGTGTTCAATTGTAACGATTCGAGTTAGTTGAAGTTATCTGCAAGAATTACAGTTTCGATACTATTTTCCGCTGTGGAAGGAGGCTGTAACTTCCAATCCAATCTTCATAAAGGCGATGTACAACTCGCATTCGAGTACCGGTTACCGAGATGGCATAGTGGTATCATCCACAGCTGCAACACCAATGGGTTGCTGGTTCGAGTCCGACCGAGGTCGACTCCAGAATTCCCACCCAAGTGTTGGAGGTTTATCTAGACTCCTCCTTGCCAACTCATCCTCGTAAGCGCGGTGTCTTAAAAAGCATAGAAATGGACCGCGCTACAAGTCGGCCGCTACGGAATCAAAAAATAAGGATGATCGGTCTGGTGTAAATGACCATTGTAGTCAACAAACATCATGAATACCTCAAAACAAAACAAAAAAAACTCGCATTCAATTATTTGTTATCGCATGAAAGGCATTAGTTACGAACAATCTCGCTACCAAATCTCGCACAAGGGCGCTATATTTTCGAAATGCCGTCTGAGATTTCGGTACTCGAATAAAGGCGGGCGTTTATCGGGATCAGACGTTGTTGGCAATTAAAACGGGTATCAAGATCAACCAATTCCGTCGAAAAGCTACTGCATAAATGCGAATGCACCCTGCATAAAACGATGAGATCCTTCCCAATCGTAAACATTAGTTGTTGTGTCACAGACCTACCAATTACCGATATCCTGATTACTAAAATAATTTCAGATATTGGTCATTGTTTCTCACAAATCCTTTTCGCAGACTAGTTAATGGAACACGTACCTATTGTATTTCGGGTATGCGTGAATGTTTTAATCCCACGGTCACGTCAGTAAACGGAGATTTAACGGCCCGATTCGTTTGGTATCACGAACAGCTGTCTTTTCGGCATTCATGGCATTGCGCAGGGCCACAAGAAGATTAATAATGTATATATAATTGTATATGAATTCACTGCATAATTATTATAAAGCTTTACTTACAAAAGAAATCCTAATCAGCGTCAAGACGCGCTGTGTTCTAGTAAATTCACTAAACACATCATGCGAACACCTAACGAATGCACAGAAAAGAAGAAAATAGGAGAGAGGGAAAGGAATAATTATTATCGACAGGAAATTATGTCAAGGGGGCTGTGACTTCCTAATTTAAACCCGAAAGTTTTTGGTAGTTAAAGCACCCTTTATCCCTTAAGCTACGCCCACACGCGGGAACCTAACAACCGTACCGACACCGATTAGGTATCGGGGATGAAAAATTGGCGTGCGAAAAGGTACCGCTTATCGGGAAATATTTACCGCAAGAACGCGTCGTTAAAACGCCTCGACTCGCCTTTCCACTGATATTGCAATTATTGAAATGTTGCGCAAGCGGGTTTACCCAGGGGACAGTGGTTAGGGCGCGACCTACTTCTGTAATCCGCGAAAATATGATCCGGAAATTCTCGGGTATTTTTGCACCGCGGTGTTTTCATACACAGCCCCGCAATCCCCAAGCAAGGTAAGCCTGAACAAGTCTTGCTGATTCACTTTGATAGTATTCAGAGGAGTGAATAATACTGGCCCTGAATTGTTTCACAATCACTCTCTTGCCAAACCTAGCTGACGGACAGTAAAAAATTTGTTATTATTTCTTAATGATTCCAGACAACTGTATCGATTTCGTATGCTTATGAGGACGTGGGGTGGCTGGGGTTGGGGTGATAGAGGACAGTTTTGCTGATTCACGACTATGCGTGAGAATATATATCAACTCTGAATAGTTTCACCTTCACTGTTTTGTTAAACTATGGTGGGGAAAGCCCTAAATCAACTGCCAATAGGAAGTGCCCTGCTATGATGTGTTGATGTTATTGTTATAATTCCAAACATGTGTATCGATTTCGTATATTTATAATGCGAGTCGTCCTAGCATGGGAATTTCCTTAAAATGACTCGGGATGATGCAGGACTTACTCGAAATCGATCTTGGCAAATTTCTCATTTTCGAAAGGTTGCTTTTCATCGATTTGAAGTGTCGTTTTGTTTCAGACTCGGAGTTTCTCGGGTGAATGCCGTAGGTTTCGAGCGGTTGTTTAGTCATCCGAAGATAAGCATATTAAAGTTATTACACCGAAAACCGTCGTCATCTGTTAAATAACAGTCTGATATACCGAAAATCCTCATTCATATTCGCACTTCACGGGCCGAAACATGCAGTATCTGACATAATCATTACGGTACCAAGTATGCTGTTTGCTACGGCCGTAGAGGCAGTAGGCCTACCAGTCTTTGTAAATTGTGTTTACGCACTCGATCTGTACAACATATTTCCCGATCACGAGCCCTGTATAATTTGGAAACTACGCACAGCCCGACAACGATAAAATTGATATCGTTGTGATGTTTACGACGATGCACGGCAGATACAAAAGATTAACCAGTACGAACTGCAGGTTCGTTGGCGATGTTTTGACGCGCACTGATATGACTGAGAAATAACAGGTATTGCTTTTCGATGACTTCGTAGATACGATGCGCGCGTTGGAAAGCAAAAGCAGCAAATGAGTTCTTTCGAACTCGGTGTCATTTCGCGAAATTATCGCAATCACCATACCTGTATAGTGTATAGTGTATATCCTATAGCAATTTGATGGTACGCTATAGCGTTCTGTCCTACGTAGGGTTGCATTTAGAACAAAAATCAATTTAATAGAGACATGCTTAAAACAAGGCCCTAATTTAAAAGATGTTTTTTAGGGCATGACGTGACGAATATTCAATTGTGACGTCATAGTGGATCGACTTTGACAATTGAAAACATAGGGTGAATATAGCTGCTTTCACGAAACATCTGTACTATCAATGTTGAACTGACTATTTTGAGGGTTTTAACCGTCTCATGTCGATATACGTCGGCTATATCGGGTGGTAATTGTCCGCGGGCTCACACATCATGTTTTATGGAAAGTATTTACACAATTATGGCATAATTTTACAACTTAAAAAACACAATTTTGTTTTTTCAAAAAGGCCTTTATTTAAAACACTGTTTAAAACATGTTTTAAACAAAGTGTTTCTAAACAACGTTTTTTTAATGCGACCCTAGTCCTAAGACTACATCCGGCTTTTGACTGGTGCTATGCATGGATGTCTGCGGACGAGTACCTACACACGTTATGGATAGGATGCCACTGTGTGTGAGATTCGTTGAAACCGGTGGCTATGTGGTCTGCTTCACAAGCGATTGAAGTGTAAATGTACATACCTTTAATCTTACACATATTTTAAAAATAGGAAGTAACCTGGGGATGTATTTTTATTGTTGTTGTAAGAGAAGTCATCACAACAACAGAGCAATAGTGCTTTGTGTCGCAACAACGGGTTACGGGGTTTGAGATAGGTCTCTTTGTAGCGAATTAGCCATTTTGCTGTGTCGAGAGAGGGTTGGTTATTTTTAAATGATCGACAACAAAGTTTGTGTGATTCACTATACACAACCTGTACTTAAGGTGATGCATTGTTGGGGTATTTTTTTGAACCCGTCGTTTGCCAGTCT
This sequence comes from Botryllus schlosseri, assembly GCF_051294905.1. Taxonomy (NCBI): domain Eukaryota; kingdom Metazoa; phylum Chordata; class Ascidiacea; order Stolidobranchia; family Styelidae; genus Botryllus; species Botryllus schlosseri. The sequence continues at coordinate 19,285,522 of NC_137251.1, read as the reverse complement.
ACTTGAGGCTAGCACGTTTTTACTTCTATTTAGGCATCTGCGGCGGCTACCTTAACAACCTGTGATCACCGGATAACATATAGTCAAAGCTAATCATCGTATTTATGGAAATTTCAGCGAACCAAGCCGTAAACTCGAAATGATTGTGATATCCACTATATAGTAGTTTGCAATCGGTACATCAGGCTTATTGAATGCGTGAAAAGTACCTCATAAACCATATGGGCTTCAGTACTTCGTGTACAGAAGTGATTTTCAACCTTTTTGAGAGCCATCCATAAAAAAATCATCCGCAACAACCAGCCGAAAATTTTCATACAAAGAGAACGCGCACTCGCGCACGCGGGAAGGGGGTATTATACTGTGTCCGTCGCATTTGTACGACTGTCTACTCAGATTACAAGGATACTATTCGGTGCCGATCGTTTCGAAGACTCTCCATATAAATATCGAAAGTTTTGGCCAGAGCGACGGTTATTTTTGACGATACATATTAACAGATCGCTCTCGTACTGCGGCGACCTAAATTATACCTTTTGCGACCCATACTTTGAGAAAAAGGGGGGATGATTTGCGTTGCAGTAACTTGCATATTTGAGTCTGTAATGATGGTGTTTACTGCAATCGTCTAGCCTCTCGCTAACCGAGGCGTTGTTACGAAAATATCATGACTCTTTGTTCAGAGAAAGAAAGCAGCGGAAAGTCAATTTTACGTCGTTTTCCCCGCAGAAGCAAGTTCAGACGGACTGATGCACTGTGTGCCTGCCACTGCATCCGCGTTCTAACCCGACTTAAGGTTGCGGAATAATTATGGTGTGCAAATATTAATACACTTCGGCTGATGCGAAACAACGTTACTTCAAAAGCCGCGATTAGTGGTACGTCGTAAGTCGAACAAGTTTATACAATGGAGTCGCAATTACAAAAGTTAGGGAACCACTGCACTTGAATTTCCTATTAGGTTTTTTGTATTAGTCCACGTCAGAAAAAGCAATAAGTATAGGCTTATTTATAGTTTTTATCCGCTCTCAGCCGCACCACGCTTGTCAGCCGCACTGCAATATTTTTCATCCGCACAAGTGTGAGGTTGAAAAGCACTGATGAATAGTATAGGGCTCTAGGCAGGGAAGAATTGAACCACGTTGCAGTTGAAATATTTGCGTGTATATGCATTATACGTGTCATAGTGGAGAATCCCCGGCAGTGGTTTTCTTTCGGTACTAAAACCACTGCCATCAAAACAGAATCAAAACATCTCCATGAAAACAAAACAACTCCACGATGTCATGGACTCAAGATTTGTCACTAATTTCGTCAATCTGAACTCGAGATTAGTTGATACTTGTTTACAATATCATATATTGTCTATCACTATCACCCCAGGCCGGAAATACAGTGATCATGTGATTGGACTCCCCAAAAATATGCCTTTTGCAGTTGGTTCCACGAAGGTGCGTTTCTCCAATGGTTTTTATTCTCGTCCAATCAAGATGTATTGTATCTTGTAAGCGTACACCGGCTGATCAGGATACAAATACCTGTTGTAGAACAATGCCGCCGTAAGACGTGCCGTGATATCGCCGTCGGAACTACATTACTGTAGGACAATCGATGAAGATCACCATATGACGAATCAAACTCAGATTTGATTACAAAACACTGTCTGGCCAATGCACCAATTCGAATATCTGTTATGGAACGAGGGCCAGTAAAACAAGTACACAACACATACATAATGCGATACCAGTGCGTGTTGCCCGATGATGTTGCTAATTATGTCACTCGTAAGCTTGTTTACTCACCAATCTGACGAATTCGGAATTCATGATATTATGACTGTGCTAGAAGCCTTACATACACATGGGCGTATGTTAGACATAGGCGCGTGGCTGTGATTTTCAATCCAGTTGCTTTACTGGGGCTGGTCCGAATTAAGTAGAAACACGACAAACAAACCACAAAGGTAAATAAAGTTGGAATTGCAGAGGAGGTGAACGTCCATACGAATTCCAAGCCGCGTGGTCTCAACGACAGCTGTTTTGACCGTGCTACCACCGGTACCGAAAACGGCGCTTCTTCGATATACGCCCGAGATCGAAACAGTGTTTCACGTAACACCAGCAAGTGCTTCCCATGAGCACGATACAATTTTATAAACGTCAAAATAAATTGTTTTTTTTGCCTTTGGAGAGACATATATTAGGGTTGGAGGTGGGTTGGGGTCAACGTTGGGGTTAGGGTATCCCAAGATTAGGGTTGGAGCAGAGGGTATTAGGAAAGAGGATGGAGGGATATTAGGGTTGGATGTGGGTTAGGGTAAAAGTTGGGGTTAGGGTATCCAAATATTAGGGTTGGGGAAGGGGGATATTAGGGTTGGGGGAGGGGTATAAGAGTTGGATGTGGGTTAGGGTTAGGGTCAAAGTTGAGGTTGGGATATCCCAGGATTAGGGTTGGGGAATGGGTATATTCGGGTTGGGGGAGGGGGGTCTTGGAGTTGGATGTGGGAGGGTAAGGGTCAAAGTTAAGGTTAGGGTGTCCCAATATTACGGTTGGGGGAGGGGGCTGGATGTGGGTTAGGGATACACCAACCTAAACTTTGACCCCAACCTTAACCCTAACCCACATCCAACCCTAATACCCCTCCCCAACCCTAATATCCCCCTCTCCCCCAGGCCCCAACCCTAAACTTGGGATACCCTAACCTCAACTTTGACCCTAACCCACATCCAACCCTAATATCCCTCCTTCCTCTTCCCTATTACCCCCTCCCCCAACCGTAATCTTGGGATACCCTAACCCCAACTTTGACCCTAACCCACTTTCAACACCAATATTTCCATTCCCCAACCCTGATATCCGTCTATTCAAATGCAAAAAAAATATTTCGACGTTTATAAAATTTTATCGTGTTCATGGGGAAACATTTACGGGTGTCATGGGGAACACTGTTTTTATCTCGGGCGTATATCGAAGAAGCGCCCCGAAAACAATGATTTTTCCCAGAAAGTTGAAGTCATATCAACACGCAACCAGATGTCATGATACAAAATATTGTGATATACCACATACCTTCATTCAAAACTTACCAAAATGATTGTAGTTTGTGAAAGTCTTGTATAACATCAATTGTTGCCTGGTGACGGATTAGTATATTTTATTCTGGACAGATTATGAACAGAGATCTTCAAATTTATCATCGTGAGGGTTGACTGTTTATCGCGGTTGATACCAGATCCAGTCGAATACGCCACTTCAACATCCGTAGCAAATCATGGTATTGCGTCAAATATGCGTTCCATGTAACAGCAAGGATAATGTGTACCGAGATCATCGTATGTACTTATCACTAACCAGGCAATGACCGATAGGAATGCCAATACTACATCGACTGAATAAACAAACCGCGTCGTTTCGCGAGTTTCTGCGGGCCGTTGTTGGTATGATCGGATTACTTCAGTCGATTGGCCTTAGATACATAACGGTTGGCAACACGCTGACTATAGGCACGCAGTGTACGGTATTGCAAACGACACCGGTGCACTCACCACTTAACAGAGTTGATGTAAAATATGTTGTCCTTATAACACTTTTTCTGTACAAGCATTCAATATTGGGTCTAAAGTGTATAGCACACTATTTTTTGTGAGTAAATTGACGAAAACTTATTGTGACCAGTGTGAGCGCATTAGCAATGCGCGAACGCGCGTGAGCAACTGAGCGTTGATCTGGTATAGGAAGATCCGCTATTCGCATTATACCTAAAAGCAGCTGTAGGGCGAATGTGTGAGCACTGAGCATAGCGGTGAAATGATGTCTCTGAATTGCCCGCCAAACTGAAATGTAATCTCTCTAAATTTCAAAGCAAATGCTGTTGGCACAAAACCGCTTTTGCTCTGGATGGGTTAGATTTCACATAGTGTCAATGTAGTGACATTTACCTACGTTTAGTTCTATGGAAAGAATCAATACTGTCGCATCTACGGTATTGCAATAGTATATTGTGATTAAAAAACTCGTTAGCTATATACGGTATCCATCAGCATTATTGCGTATCCAAGTAGCTGCTTTTCATAGAATCCTCTTCGGTCGATAGTCACAACACCGTCAGTACCATGTGGTGTTACGAACGATTGTAAGGTTTGCACATCACGAGTCAGATGCACGTAACTTCTTCGGTTGGAGTACAAATATGACCAGCTCCCATATCGTCATTGCGTCAGTCACCAAAGTACGATGTACAGATTTTTTAAATAAATACAAGCCGGGTAGCAGCTTCACACGTTCATACTGCTGTTCAAACGTCTGGGTTACACGGCGGAAAATGCAATACCTAAATATCACGGACTAGATCAGCAGCTGTCAAGATTATCATCATGATATATCCATATTAAAGGACATTCAACGTAGAGTGCACTGTGATGAAAATACTTAAAATTCGCCGCACATAGTTACAAAACCGTATTTCCAGTCGTAACTATCAGCAAATCTAGAAAACTATGGTTATTGCAATTCTCGCTCGGCGAGTAACCCCTTTTTATGACTTGACTTCAGTCTATTTTATTGCTATCGCGAGACGAGGTGAATGTAGACTCAACACCTCCCTGATTTTACAGTGTTGCAATCTTATACTCATTTTGAATTGGTGATATCAGGAAGCGAATGGATTCCGTCGACAATCTTGACATACCGCCGCACCACTCACAAGAAATTCGAGCAGTTGCGAACAGAGATTTGTAAACCCATGAGTGGTCGGTATTCGTACCCTTGTACAGAACAGCTATGATATGAGATTCAAATTAGACTCTCGGTAAAATTGTATGAGTTGGCGGTTACGTACACACAGCAATGCTTCCGCATTTTGCTTCTTCCAGCGAACGCTATATACACACACGGTACAGTAGTACCGCAGAAAGCACCATTCGAAAAACCTCTTTTGAAACACTATAGTCGCGCTGCCGGTATCCCACTCTGAAGCGAACAGCTGATTTCCCACTCTCGTTTTTTGCGCTCCCGGCCGTGTCGCACGCCGTATTATTTCTTAGTTTCTTTTGCAAATATAGCCGTTACTCATTCCCACTCCTTTGTTTTCACTTCCTTCACAAGACAGCTGTTTCGCCGTAAATGCTCTTCGCCGTCATTGGCGTGTCGTTGCCTTTCGCGGAGTCGGGTATTGATTTTACCCACGCACTATTTCTCACTTTTTGTAGTTCGTACCCGTAGGAAAGTGGACGAAAGTACAATTTCAACGAATCGGAGATACCCGGCTTCATGTGACATGCTCTGTATCTTATCGTGCTAGCGCTTATGCGGTTGTGGGAAACAATTTCCTGCGAATAGTGCTACTTCCCGACACAGCGTACGACGCTGCGTCACGTATGCCGAAACCAGACCGTTTTCGTGTAATCGTTTTCGAAACGTGGTTTCGGCAAACCGTATAATCACATATTTGACTATTATACATGTATTGTACAATGTACAAATAGTAAACTGCATGCTAGAAGTAGTATATAGCGTGTAAATCTTGGGCGTAGGCGAAAAGTATGTATCTATTAGCAAAATCTGCGATCGTGTATCTCATTATGGAAGACCTCAATCCGAAAAAAATACACTTCAAGCAACAATCGCCGATATGCCTATACTTGATCATTGCTACAGTGAATGTTACTTTGAAATTAGTCAGCAGACAACACAATCATCATCACGGGGCCTGCAGTGCATGAGGTTGCAAACACCGCTCGGCAGTGACGCTACATCAGCAGGTCTGCTTTGGGTAGATGATACGGTAGCCAACTAGCCACTCAATTTTCGTAAGCTATATGTAATCCAGTGTGCTGACATGCATATCATGTTCTCGATACGTGCCAACTTGTTGCACGCTGCAACGTTACGTAACTCCAGACTGAGCAATGCGCACATTAAATATTTTGACATTGCTGAAACTGAAATACGTTATTTACCAAATAGCACGTCGCCACCGTAAGTCAAACGTTTTGTCGCGTAAATGCATATTTGCCAGTGCCAATAATATTTTTGGAGATCATTACATGCCAATCACGGTGGTCAATAAACCTGCAGTACTTGGTGCACTCGTGGGGTCGTAATCTTGGTCGGGAAACAACATTTTAAGCAATGAAAGTAAGACACTGGTGCACACGAACGCAATGCTGGAAATCAAAATTAAACGAAAGACACTGGTCGCACCAATGGGCTAGCCTCCCGATTTATTTCGAGTCCCATTCAGTTGATATTCGATAGTAGATAGGCCTATACAGAAGATTAACAATAATACCGGTTTTCTTGTAAGCACTGCATGGCACCAAAATATTGTTACCAGAATCAGGCTATTTCCGCGGTATCAGTACGCAGTATGCGGTACAATACTTCATACTTCTTAATTATTTATCGGAATCGCTTAGCACGTTCTTGTTTCCGCAAGGAGCCAGAACCTTGTGAAAACAGTTCGCAGTTGATTATGATAAACGCCTATACGAGCTTCTCAATTTCACCGGTACCCGCAATGCACAGTTGTGCAGATACGACATGCTTATAAGAACAGCGCCGTAATTCCAACGCCTTATTTGGAAGCGTTCCGAAATCGAGGCAATGGCTATGTGGGAAGTCGTACTTTATTCTTCAATTCAACAACATGAAATATTTTCATGATGACGTGCGACATTCCAGACATTGTTTCGATGGCGCCAGCTCGCGGTCGCGTTAATTTTTGACTTATGAAAATTCGCAGCTGACAGTTATACGGCGCGATCATGTTCCATGTTCAGCGAATGATACGTGAGATATTAAAACCTTATTAACACTGTGATAGTTATGGTATATTTTTTTTATCAAATCAAAGATAAGGGTTACAAAATTCCTTCATATCCACGATTGCTTGGTTGTCTGTCTTGCATAGTACACATATTTTCTAGTTCTGAGGTGGCAGCATAAATATTATCTTTATAATTATATGTTTTAAAAAGTCACGAAACAGCTTATAGATAACGTATGCTTCATTTCAGTAACAAATTCCACGACTCGGCACTTAGTTACGCAGAAGTTCAATTTATATCATTAGCGTCGGCATCAAACCATTAGATCGGATATGGTCACGCCGGTTACGCGAGACGGCTAATATGGACTCTTAGGAAATCTGAAAGATATTGGAGGCTGTCGTCAAGAGTCACCGTCTTATCAAATACAATTATAGGCTATTACATTCGGTCAAAATCACAAGTCTCGCAAGTAGTAAATGGATGTCCGCTATTCAGGCAAGATTTGTTGTTGGTAATGTGTTGTTATTGTTCCCAATTGCTCATGGCATCATAGTCACATCAGGTCTATATTATTTATTGAGACTCCCCGGATGATGGCTTTTAGCACACTTAATTCGCCCTATACTTCTGTAAGACACCGCACACGTAGATTGGATGACGAATATAAGCTTAGGTAAAACTCGTCAGTGGTTTCAAATGCTGGAGTCCGCTTGGGAACCCCTAACCTAGTGGTCTCGACCTTTTTGACCTCTCGACATCCTCTAAAAGGGAGAAATATGCTGCAACCAAGCGCGTCAAGTACCCTGAATGCACGATTTGGGGAAGCTGATGACTAAGAAAAGGTCATCAATCTCCGTCAGTGACTCGTAACTTTTTTCATCCAGCGCCCCTTTTCAGAATTATTCATGTTTTGTCCGCCCCCTATTTTAATTACTGTACTAAAGAGGATGGGGTAGAAATATACATAAACTGAAATTTATTTCGGATAAACAGAGAGATTGCTGCACAATTGATTTTTCAAAATTTTCAAACGATGTTCTTTCAACGCGTTAAAAAGGTAGGGAAATCCTAACTTGGAGATATACAGAAAATGGGAGTAGCATTTCAGCGTGGGCTATGTTTTCGCATGCGGTGTCAACCAGGTGATATTGGATTCCGACATAATTTATGAAATGTCACAATCGAACTGCAATGATGTCAAGTTTACCCAGCACCCCGATATATAGGCTATCAGTTCGGATGCATTGCATTCTGACGTTCTGAGATACAAGGTGTACTCATGGGCTCACACCATCCCCGTGACCGTTCCCTAAGACTCCGCAGAGACACAGTCTCGCATGCAGCCAGGAATAAAGAACACACGACAAAGATTCGGAAAATGGCAATTCATGTTGAACAATGAACTAGAAACGGCAGAAACAGGCTTCAGACTTCCTCCACCACCTTATCTTTTATGTGGGCCAGTGTTCTCTCAAAATTCTTCCGTCGCAAATCCCATTTGTTCACCTGCCTGAAAATAGGAAGCCTTCTGCATTTTAGCGACCGGTATCACACCAGTTGCTTGGAGACGTAAATCGTCGGGCAAGTCAATAAGTCACACGCATGGGCGTAATCGGACAAGTTGATCTCTAACGCCGTGTCGGTCATTTCTATCATACGCCGAATACTGTGTGTTGCGATTTTTCTTTCCGTATCCCTATTGTTGTTGTTTGTGTGTTATGTATTTTACTTAGGGTTTCGAGTGCAACCACTTCAGCACCTAGCCTCGGTGGCTTCGCTTTAAAGACTGTGTTGTATCAAGTCTCACGTCTGTACCTTGGTTATCTGTACATCATATTTTACTCGATCGCAATTGTGCAGTACATACTTGACAAATAAAGATTCACTCTTTCTCTGGATGAAAATAAGTCTCTCTTAAAAGTCGTTTTGACACTTTCCGGTATTCTCACCAACTGGCTGACTATCTCTCTCTTGCTCTCTCTCTCATGTCCAATTTCGCAGAACTATAACGATATATAGGCTACGCCATGCGGGCTATACTTAGTGCAGTGTCGAAAAGATTCGAACAGAGAAAGTTCGCAAAATGCTCCATTCACAAACCTGGGGTATTTCGGAGTGAAGCACGCCAGATAAATGTAGCACGCCGAGAACAGCACCGAACACAGCGAAGTGAACAGGAAACACTGCCAGGCCGCGTCGTAAGACACGTAAAACTCAGAGTAAGTGTCGTACATGGCGGTTGAAGCGTACCGCGACACGCCTATCACGCAAGTCAGCAAACCCGTGATTGCGAAGATAGCTGAAAACGGAAAAGTCGAACTGTGTTTCATATAGCGATGCTTCCGGAAAACAAAACTCTACACATCTTGACTTTGTGCTACTGAATGTGAATATTTCTTGCAGGGCAACATCCATTGTAGTACAGTGATTTTTAACCGGTGATCCGCGGAATAAGTGGTTCCGCGGATACACTCAACGCATACATATGATTTGTGATTACAGGCTGGTCCTGGCCATCATGTTTTGCAGGTAATCAGACCCGGCCAGTAGCCGAATCGTGATTGTTGTAGTTGTAGGCTTACGACGTGTGTAGCGGCGTTCACAGGGAGGTTGGGGTTCGAATTCGACACCCCGTCATCTGAAATGACAATTAGCTTATATCCCAAATATTTATGTGCTCATTTGTAGTTGAGCAATTGGTATCACGCTGTTGCGTTGGGACTGAACAATACGATGGCACGTTCCAAGGTGAAGCCTCGCATTTCTGAACTGGTCGCTGGAAGGGAACAGCAGAAATCAGTGATTTGCAATAGATATTCATTATAATGTTTTCGCTTTGTGTGAAATTATAATAGTTTTGCTCTTCTAACACTTTGTTGGTGCACATGTCATGTTGAGCACCAGCCATCTACAGTAGCGTATTAGATGTGTATTGTGGTAGAATTTTGTTCTTGTGACTCAGCTAAAATTGAGGGAGGCCTGCGAAGGCCTGAAGATTAGCGTAAGTGTTCCGCGTGTTAGAATTTATAGAACAAGCTCGCTCTAACTCACCAGAAGCTACATACGCAACCGCACATGAAGTGGGGCTCACCAGCCGATGAAAGTTCGCAGGCGGTGGATCGAACATGAGTCCAAACGTCTGAAATCGCAAAAACAATAAGTACAGTCGTCTGCCTTATCGATCTGAACGATATACACTAGCCCACCAGCAGGACCGCTGTGATGTAGGTGAATATTTGAACGTAGGCGCACAGCGTTACTATGGAGGAGCCGTCCCAGAAGCAGAAGCTTGCGTCGGAGCCGCATTCGCTCTCGAGACATTGTTCTTTATACTAAGAAGGAATTGACGTGTATTGACTACATTTTGTTAAGTGATAGCGGGATAGGAACTGTAGCTATTAACGCAGTTGAACTTATTTGTTACGTTGTCCAACAGAGAGATATAGTCTCATCACAGAACATGCCGCCGAACGCCTCAGTTGCCGAGAAGTACCCATACTTCCCCTATACAAACGTCATACATTATGGTTTTCAACTTTCATTAGAAGATTGCTGTTGCTGCGATGAATAAGTAGGGTTTCAAGATTTTTTGTACTTTAAATAGCGACGTTCACTACAAAGAAACACATGGGGTCGCTAAATTTCATTTCTGCTGACAAAACAAAACGAAATTCCCCGCTCACCCAATCTGCTGACTAATAAAAAAGACATTTTTGAACGGTAATAAATCCATTTGCATATAACGGACAACATGTGAAAAAGCGACACTGTCCCGTCTAAATCTATATGATCAAGCATCACAAGTTTTGAAAATCCCCCAAGTAAGTATACATATGTTTTGAATAACCATGAGACTAATTCCATGATAGCAATATCCATTTACTCGCCTCATCACCAGCATCATTTTATTCCTACTTTTCTATGTATTCAAGACGCTACAAGAATTGTAATACAGTGAAAGAAAATAAGGAAGTCGAAATGCGTAGATGAACGTAGAGCTACAATGACGTTTAGTTGAGTGCTCGAAAGCACGAGTATTACTTTGGAATATTCCCTATACTTTAGCGTAACAAAACACTGGATGGCGATTTATATCACATCAGATTGATGTCATGAATCGCCATGCTCACAGAATGTGATGATAGAGCGGGGATAGCCCGAGCTGCATTTGAGTACAAAAAAGCCTACCTCTGTAAGCGTTATGCAGTCCCCCCAATCGTTGGCGGGAGGAATCATCTCGCACAGACCATTGGCACTCATGCCAAATATAGTCTCGGTACGATTTTGAGCCGAGTTGATATCAGTTAGCAGTGCGCTCACTTCCGGCACTGCCAAGTAACTCTCGGATTTCGCCTGTGAATAAAACGAATGGTTTTGATCCGTGCAGGGTTGAGCACAATGATTCGAGTGCTGGAATCTGAATTGAGTGATAATCCTAATGAATCGAGTCGAGTATTGAGAGTAGATTGTATCGAGTTCTGAAATTATATGCTCCCTGCCAGTAATAGTTAATTTATAAACGAGAATTATAGTTTTGATACGATTGTCCACTGTGAAAAGCTGCAAACCTCTCAATTGGTCACATCGCGACATACGAATCATGTAGACCAGTAAAACGACACCTGTTAGTGGAACTATGACAAATCTGTGTAGTCGTGCTACACAGTGCAGTGAAATAGGTCGAAAAGATACCAAATAACTTTAAATGTAATGCAGAACTGGCGTTATATTCTTTGTAGTCGCATAACATGTACACATATTTGAACTTTCACTTCATTCATACTGTTCACGTCATAACGAGTGATAATCGAATACTCACAGTGCTATCACCATCAGTGAATCTCGGTTGTGAATCTATGCTGCTTGCCTGCTTGCACCACTTACTCAAGTGGATATGTGTTTAGACTGCTTCTACTTCGAAATTTCAGTTTTTAGGTAGTTGAGCAGAAAATTACGATGTTATTGGTACTTCGGCTTGATTATCAAGCATGAAGACTTTGACCATCTCCGCCTGTAAGCTAGGTAATTGGGTGGTTTATGACTTGAGAGTGTGATTTTGGCAATGATGATCGGGATGCTTAGGCGCCGAACTATAAGGTATGCTAGACATGCCACGCATAGGATATACCCTGTAATTAATGTGGGTACATGCGGCACGCCTCAATTTCGTCATCAACCTCGCTGGCCAACTGTGCGGTTCGAAAAATAATGAGCATTGTGTATTTCGCAAAGTGTGTTGATGCTAATCAGAAAAAAACTGTAGCAACTCTTCAGGTGTACCACAAACGTACATCACTAATTGTGACCTAGTAAGCAATGTCGATCTGGACCCACGCGCGTCGGACAACACCTCAACCTCTCATGATTAGACGAGCAAATACACGTTAGGTTCTTTCTAAATTGATTTGTTTTTGCTCCGATTAGCGCCGCAATCCGCGTTGTCACGTTCACAATAATTATTGAGCCAGATTTTCGTGATAGTCTTTCTGATCGGAGTTCTAAATTGGACAGTGTGGTATTGTGTATGACTGAGAATTGAAATTCATACCTGCTCATGCGCAGAATCGTTACTGCAATAAGGCTTGGCGAACGTTAATCTGGAAATGCAGCGATGCACTCCAAATGCGAACAATTTCAGCGATGTGAACTCAACTTAAGTGTTGCAGGTTTACCTAGGCTCCTACTCGCCACCTCATCCGAGTTAGCGGTGTCTTACAAAAAGCCTAGAAGTGGGCCGTGCTATAAGTCGGCAGTTACGGAAAATAATGAACAATATCGGCCTGGTGTAAATGACCAAAGTAGTCGACAAACACCATGAATACCACAAACAAACAAACAAACTGACTTGATGCGCATTTTCTGGTTTGTATTTGTAATCATCTGTTACGTGTATTTATTCTTGTCCGCTTGATCCACTAATATTCCCGAATTCTTGCACAATGATACTTGTCAATGTCAAGTTTGGTTCATTACTTACACGACTCATCGTGCGCTCAAATACATCCTCAAATATTGATGCAACACCTCATTCTCAGTGACCTAAATCTTGACTTTATTCGATTCGTTTGAACGGGAAGCTTCTATATTCGAATACATTGATCGATGCAATGCATGGTAACGATCGTGCCAATATCGAATTTAGAACATTTGGGTATTTGATGGAAAGCGGGTTTCTATTGATAAGATCGCGACATGCGTTCATATTGCTCTTGCTGCTGTTACATTTGAATTAGCGCACGATTTCAACATCAAATTGGATGGTATGGCTGATATTATTGAGTTCAGTGCTTGAATAAAAATTTCACGTTAGTATTTTACCGCTGTACACACCAATGGCATTGGTAAAGTGCGCTCTCGTCAGACTATGACGTCATCGATATAAAGTGACTGTGACGTTACAAGACCCCGCATACCCACATAAAATTACGATGAGGCGCCTATGCCTGTGATGTATACGAATGTGTGTGTGTGTGTGTGTGTGTGTGTGTGTGTGTGTGTGTGTGTATAGTGTTTATCACGTTAGGCTATCGACTTGCTGCTTTAAAGACATCCATTATACAGTTGGCAGATAAAGAATTTGAAACCTCTTCTTGGTTCTTCAATGATTCGGTGAGGTAATTTTCGCGGAAGAGCTTGAAGTGCGGGTTGCAAACGATGGGTTTGACACGCAACTCGGGTTTGGAAACGTTCAGGATAATCGGCCCGTGAACGAGCAGCTCGTTCGGTATGCTCAGATAGAGGTAGTTGGTGGACGCGGAGGCGAATAACAAACTGATGATGTAAATGTTTGTCAGCTGTAATAGAAACATATTGATGAGATCAAATTCTGGTATAAGATTGTCGCTACATCATTAGGAAATTTATCGTCCCACGAGATTACGGGACGTTATATGATATGTCCAGGCCCGTAACTGCCGCACCCCAAACCCCCCAATTGAGGGGGGCGAGCTCGCAGGGGGCCCAAAATTATTTCGTGAATTAGCATAAATTAGAGAGTATGTTTTGAAAATTTATGCAACTTTTTCAAAAATTTTTCGCGCAGGGCGCGATTTCAAGTTGCCAATTATCTTGATTTTTGGGTACTCTTCCCCAAAGAAAAAATACGCAAGATTTATGGAAATGGGCATATCGGCGTTGGCCATTACCGCGCCACGACGCACCAAGACATATAAAGTAGGTCATGTAACATGCGCCTCCAAGAAGTTTGCCAGAACGATCGGCAGCGAGAAAACCTTGGCCGAAAAGGACTGCCCTAATGCTGACCGAAAACTTCGTTATATACAAAATTCAGTCTTGGCAATCTGAACCTCACAAGACAAATACCATCCCGCATGGAAAAATTATATGCCAGTGAAGAAATACCAATTCGAAATCGTGTGCGTCTTTTACTTTCCTAGCCTACGTTATGGCGATTCTATATTTTTTATATAGCAGACAGGAGAGAGAGAGAGAGAGTCTTTATTTTCATCGAACCAAAATACATAACAAACGGCAGTGATGGTGGTACAGAAAATATGCGTGCACAGTATTCGGTATTAGATAGGAATGATCGATAAGACCGTGAAGGTCATCTAGTCTGATCACACCAGCATCAAACAGGTACACTTGACTCTGAACAGTCTGGCTGTAAAGAAATGTTTAGTTGAAGGAAAATAGAAAAAAAATAAAACAATGGTGGCAAATGATCAATGAAGCAATGTCTGGGCGAGGTAGGGCAACAGTGTTAGTGTAACGACAAGAGGTGATCAAGTAGGGCTTTTTTGAATCTATTATAAGGCAATTCACGGATATGTGGTGGTAATGCATTCCAGATGATAGGTCCCGAGTAGTCGATAGATCTCTTAGTTAGGTTGCTGTTGGGTGGGGGTAAGTAGATGTTTCCTTCAGACGAGGATCTCGTGTCATGAGAATGGACATGTTTAGAGGTCACAAAATAACATCATGCTAAGGATTTATACCAACGGGCCCTACAGTTTCCAAGACATCTCACTCAGCTCTACCGGTAAATCTGATTACCTGAGGTAGAGAGGACAACAAGTTGATAGCAATATATTTGCAATTCCCGATCTTATTCACCGATTTTATCATGAATTTTCGAAACTTTTCGCGCTTCGCGCTGGCTCACTCGGCGGTACCACTCATTTCGTGGCAAAAACGAACAAGATGGTGCGGGGTAGGTTTATCACCCTATGGGAGCCCAAGACCCAAGATTTTTTGCGGGTCCTGACGAAGTGCTGTTTCGTAACTGCCAACGGGTATACGCCCGAAGATGTTTAATTATAATATTGAGGGGTCCTACCTTTTCAAACACGTCTCACTCATCTCTACCTGTAAATCTGATAACGTGAGCAGAGAGAGGATAAAAATTGATAGCAACATATATGCAATTCCCGATCATAGACCATTTTGACCGATTGAATCATGAATTATAGAAATTTTTCGGTCTTCGCGCGATTTGGCGAGAAAAGTTGACCCACTAAACGGCCCTCAATGTAGATGATATGTAAGTAGCGGCAATCAGCGAATAGTATGAGTGGGGTCTGGGGGTCTGGGTCTCAGTCCGACACATGCCTTCTCATTTTTGTTGCTTGCTTTTATCGCAATCTTGTGGTGTTTAGTAACGCTAAAATTAATAACAATAAATTCAACTCAATGAGACCGTGGGGGAGTTTAATAACAAAAGTGAACGAAGCAAACGTCACTAATGTTCGGGTAAGGTTCATGAAAGGCCATTAAACTCGAGATTTATAATTTTCGCTAGTTTGTAGCTTGAAGCACTGTTAAAACTGCGATTTCGTCTCAAACTATAGTTCGTGTTAACGAAATACAGAAGAGTGAGATTGCAAGACGGGTTTAAGGCAGATTGAACTGGTGCCGAAAAGCTGCGATGAGAGTACATTTGCGATGTCCTGCAGTGTAGATCAACATTATTCAAAGCGACATAGAAAGTATTTTACTGTATAGGTACTTACTAAAATCATACTTCCGAAAAAATCGATCTTATACCACAGAGGAAAACCTTTTCGAGTCGAGCCGACCAGGCCCTGACTCCGTACCTCTTTCCCCATCCTCCCTGTTAGGGAAAGGAAAGAAGAAAAAAGTAAGAAACGGATGAAAACTAATTCCCCTAGCTTTCACACTATCGCCATACAATAATAACTGCGTTCGGAAATTATGTATAATCTCATTATTTTGTATTATTACGACAATCACTTCACGTCACGCATGAGAAGATCAGATACAAACTAGATACCGTGAGCCATTAGAGCGATACATTTATGAATGTTCGTAAATTATATCAAATAATATACGCTTAAAAATAAAATTTAATCAATATTGGTAGCATTAGATTGACGATAAGTTGAGCTATCTTCCTAAATTTCGTGTTGCATCCATCATTCTTGGGAGTAATTATGTTACCCTCGAGGTGTCGCTACATCTATAAAAGTTTCTGTTTACGTCTCGCTCTGACGTGTCCACGCGTATAGGGGAAAGTTTCATTGATCTTCAATTTGGGGTATGACCCAGCGTTTAGGGGTTTGTAATGATTGCTAGTGGTCGTTGTTCCTATATTATAAAGATGAATTATTTACGAATGTTACGATACCCGAAAGGCTTTTGTCTGCTATTTTCGACTTTTGCAACAGACCATCACAAAATTCGTCATTTATTTTATTGGTATTTGGTAGCAAATTAAAATTACCAGATATATAGTATTTTTATGATATATATCGTCAATATGCGATGGAAAATGTTGAATATAGAATCCGGAATATTCTTCATGTTCTGTGATCTAAAATTAGGTGTATTGTATATGACTACATATATATACAGCCAGGTATAGGCAGCAGGGTAATCTCACTGTTGCCCTACCTCGCCCAGACATTGCTTCATTGATCATTTGCTACCATTTTTTAATTTTTTTTCTATTTTCCTTTCCTAACTAAACACTTTTTTACAGCCAGACTGTTCTGAGTCAAGTGTACCTGTTTGATGCTGGTGTGATTAGACTAGATGACCTTCATGGTCTTATCGATCATTCCTATCTAATACCGAATACTGTGTACGCATATTTTCTGTACCACCATCACTGCCGTTTGTTATGTATTTTGGTTCGATGAAAAATAAAGACTCTCTCTCTCTCTCTCTCTCTCTCTCTCATCCCGTTATTCCCATTAGCAATGAGACAGTGATGTAGTTGAACTTGTTCTGCAGTTTTCCGACTAAGAATCTAATAGTGACATCCTATAACTTGGTAGAAATCTTGGTCAACAATTATACCCGTCTGCTACATTGAGAATTGTGGGCCAGATTAAAATCCCGGTATGTTTAGCGTAATATCTTTGGTGTGCCAAGACGGTTCTCAGCGTCACACCTGTGTGTTATCAGTAGAATCTTTGGTGTGCACGAGACACCGATTCCATATTGGATTGTGGGCATGTCAAATAAAGTAACTGGTTCACTTATATGCGGACTGTGGAAAGAAATACACTGGTATATATATCGCGACGGAAAATTGTCAATCTTGAAGCAGAGATGACGGTCACCGTAGTATAGGAGCTTGAATCCCATCTGTTTGCGGCTACGGTGCATCACCTATGCTACATCCCTACATGTATCTGAATCTGAGAAGCTTTGATGCGCAATGATATCGAAAATTCTGTAAATATGTCTATATATTTTAATTAAACTACAATACATTTATGACAGGGTTTTGTTGCAAAGAGGGTGTGCAGAGTTATGATCAAATGGTTATTTGTTTTCAATCTTTTTTAACCATATATTTTCTGATTCGTTTTTTTTGGGTCAGCATTTATTGAAACCGCAATATGGCTGGTTGCTGATCCTGATCAATAATGTATTGACTGTATATAAGGACAGTGTAAAAATTCAACTTTGTTCATCAGTCTTTCCAGCGATTAAACAATAGCTTAGTCACAATGGTGAAGATCAAACAACTGAATGTGACGGCCAACTACACATGGAGCCCGAAGGAATTATACCCGATTCAGGTCGTAACGGCCACTGCTGCGCAACAATTGGATGCCAGCTTTAGCACAAACTCGAATCTGTCTTTGCATACTGTGGACTTGTCTGACCAATCTCTGGAGCTGACACCGGCTGGCCAGATTAGTATTCCGAACAGGTGAGACTATTATTGATGTAATAATTGATGCGGGGATAAATCAGTATGTAAGATACAGCATGTTTACATATGTACCTTTTACGCTACAACAAAAAGTTTGTACCGACTGCCGGCTCTACATCATATTAAAAATAATTTTGTATTTCTTCGACCATGCCTATTTCAATTCTGTGGGTTCATCATGACTTCACAAAAATGTCATTCTCACTAAGGTGCATAGCTTTGCAGAAAATACTATCAAAACTATATTATTCGTTGATGAATTTACTCGTAGTTTCAGATTATAGTAGGCTACTTGGTAATTGAATAATTGCCCATTCCTAGTAATAATAATAATAACATTATAATCAATCATGGCAGTGGGAGTATGTATATTTCAATATCATTATCTACAAAAACACTGATGCCAAAATAATAATAATATATACTTTATTGCTGTGCTGAATTTTCATATCTGTACCTTCAGGTTTTACAAGGTTATATGGGGTTATGGCGGACTCGAGTCTAAAGATGACAATAGAGGACTTGTCATATGTGGAGCAGATAATGGTCTTATCAATATATACGACCCAGCAAAACTGTCAGAATCCTCTGATGATGCAGCGTTAGTGACCTCGAATAATAAACACACCGGACCAGTCAAGGCTTTGGACTTCAATCCATTCCAGGTGATCCCAATAATAAAATCAAGAAAGCTTGTAAGTTGGGCACACTGTGAAATATATATTGAAATTTGTATTTAGAAAAATTTGTACGCGTCTGGAGCTAGTGACAGCGAAATTTTTATTTGGGATCTGAAAAACCCTGGAAATCCGATGACCCCTGGGAAGAAGTCAGAACCGCTGGTGCCGATCAGCTGTGTTGCGTGGAATAGACAGGTATGTTCGGTATTACACACAAAACTGGGTAACCACATGATTTGATTGAGTGGTATGCTATTTTTAGACAGTAGCCTATTCTAAAACTAGTTAATTGGTAGTGTTTAATAAGTTTGTTTGTGTCCACTAGCTTCTTTGTCTTTGCATAACTTCTAGGCCGACTATTTACCTGATAACTTTAAGTACCGTAGTCAAAGTTTGTCTATCAACCATCAGCATAATTAGGTATACAATATTTGTTCAAGTAGAAGTAAGAACTGGTGTATTCGCAGTTCTTGCGTAAATGGCACCTTGACCATTACTAAATTATACATATTGCTGTATGCGGCTTGTAATTTTATCATTTGTAACTATTTTTGGATTGGGCAATGTACGATTCATCTTCTCAGGTTACTTTTTGATAAACATAGTCCACAGAGGGGTCTTCTCATACTATGTATTGTAAACCACTATGCTTTTCCAACATTGGTTTTATCATCATTATGATTGGGCATGGATAACTTAGTGATCACTATGTTTGTCAGAGATATGTTATCTAAAATTGGGTTGCAGAGCATGAAGCTTCTAGTACGCCTGCTCTGAAGCTTTCACTTTGTTTGAAATAATACTGGTATTTAAAAAAAATCTGCCTGAACAGAGTCTTACAGCAAGACATGTAGTTACGTCACGTCGTCACGTCGGCAGAGGTGGTCAAAGTAGTCAAGAAAGCTACTCAGGTAGAAGTAGAAGTAGTGACGAAAAAAATCTACTCAAGTACAAGTAGAAGTACTTCTTCCATAAGCAACCTAAAACTACTAGAAGTAGAAGTAGAATTTACTGACTTTAAAAGTACTCAAGTAAGTAAGTATAGTTGTGAAAACGATCCTAATTCGTTCACATGGATTGTAAAAAGGTGCAAATTGAGCTATGCGAAGGGTGACGAGCTTGATTCATGTTGATGCATACCAGCAGGTGTCCAATTTTCGATAGCATAAGCATTTGTCCACATCATAGGATGAAAATGATAGTATTAATATGGACATGCGATACTTATCCTCTGTTTTCTCGAACAGCACGTTTTAGAAAATAGCATGGTATGGCGCCATCCCCCATATTATATGGTCCGTAGTTTAGTCGGAGAGCAACATGGGGAAGTTGTATAGGATACGGTGTAAACACTTTGCGCGATTAGTAAACGTTAATAAAAATATAAGGGACCGTGAAAATGCCATATTGTGTAGCTTTATTTCCGGAAATTAAAGGCATTACTTCACTTGCTTTTATACTTCAACATGTATTTTATCCAGACAAAAGAACTGATATCAATTATAACTCAAAGTATATGATACTGGGAATTGAAAATAAAACATAAATACTACGTCTAAAAGCGGAACACGTTTTACATGCCTTCAGTCCAGAAAGTTTCAAAGGCGGTATGCTAAAACAGCACGAAAACTAACGAAAAAGTCAGAGTCCACTTTTCCAGGTTAGGACGTGCCATGGTCAGTGGACATGCTAGATTACGATATGAAAAGTAAATGATAGATTGCGAAACATCAGTTTCAAACGATATGATGAGCCATATATACTGTGATGAATTATTTCATATGGGCGAAAGGCGACAACGTGGTGTGAACGCAGGGATATCTAATTCTAGATATCCCTGTGTAAACGGAATCACGCCAACCCGCTACCTAAATTATATTCATCGATACTTTTGTGAAATCATAATGGTAACCCCGTATCCACTGCGCGCGAAGCGC
This sequence comes from Botryllus schlosseri, assembly GCF_051294905.1. NCBI lineage: Eukaryota > Metazoa > Chordata > Ascidiacea > Stolidobranchia > Styelidae > Botryllus > Botryllus schlosseri. The sequence goes on along the minus strand of NC_137251.1, from coordinate 19,264,986 downwards.
AACGAAAATTCTGGGGTTTACTCGACTTTTATGAAAATTAAATGTTAATGCTCTGTGAAAACAGCCCCGAAATTCCTCAGGCTATCTTCCTGATTGGAAGATTGAACTACTTCTACTTGACAAACTGAAAATAGCGAAAAGTAAGTAAGTAGATCACAAAATATTACGAAGTAGAAGTAGCAAAAATCAGATCTACTTGAGTAAGTACCAGAAGTAGAGGAAAACTACTTGGGTACTTTGAAAAAGTAGAAGTACTTCGTTACTGACCACCTCTGCACGTCGGTGACTACTATGGCCAGTGTTACTACTCCGAACTGGTTTAGCTCAGTTCAGCTTATTGTTAATACTTTTATCCTTTCACAAACACCAAGATTGCGATAAAATGAAAAAATAGGTAACATAAGATGGTACGATGCAATGTGTGGCTGAATCAAGTGGTCAGGCTAAGAATTTTTGGATGCAGCAGTATAAAATAGCTTTTGTTATCCTATCTGTTGAATGCTTTGTATTTTGGCAAACCACTGTGGACTGTCTGTGATAATGTAGCTTCTGTACTGTCGCTATTAAAACAATTCTCTTCTGTTAGCTTACAAAGAGCAGGAACTTTCTCCACTCATCCACTTGCGAATGCTGAATTATTTATAGGAATGTTTCAGGCCGTTGTGCAATCGCATGGTTTACCATTACCAGGTACAGCACATTCTTGGGTCCTCCACCAGTGTCACGTCGGGACCCTCTTGCTATGTGTGGGATCTGAGGAAAAATGCGTCCATCATCAAAGTGCAAGATTCGTCTGGGCGGGTATGTGTTGAAAGTCGAACATGTTCACGGTGTTATGATACTGATTTGTGAATAATCCAGGGATCACGTTTGATGAAATATCGACCGAGTTTGTTAATTCTTATATGGAGCACAGGCAATTTCCCACCAAAATCTTGTTACATCTTGAATTTGGACCGTGGATAATAAGTTGAATCATTTACGAACAAATAGTCCTGCTGTCCTGCGTTCAGCCATACTGAATTGAGTGCTTGTTACAGACAATATCATGGTTTTATTGCGTATTGACTGCAAGCTTTCTGTCAGGAGGGGTTGTAATTAAATGAAGATATTCAGTCTTCAAAAGAGTCTGATTGGGGTTTGTTCGAGCATGAATTTATTGACTGCCCACACTACTACAGACTCCTAACAAAATGCAACAAGATATCACAAATGATGATACTGGAATACGGAAGTACAAATAAGAAGCTCTTCTCTGTGATGTAGTTAACAAATAGTCAACTGATGTCAAATAATGGAACCAAGATATTTCAAATGATACGTTTTTTTAACGCCACCATTTCAGTTGGAGGGGAAGCCGTATTTTTATATCACATTTATACGTGCTGCATGTGTTATCTTATTATTCTCTTGCAAGGAGGAATTCATTTCTCCAATTTTGAAGCTGCAGGTTTCCGCCGGTGCCAAACACTGGTTTAAAATCACTTGTATAAGTCTAGTGCACGATATACGATGTTTATCTACATAAATAATCAACGATATAATGTCTTTTCTTTGAAATCACCGTATTGTTTTCCAGATGCAGTGCAGCGAAATTGCTTGGCACCCGGACGTGGCCACTCAGCTCGTCCTAGCATCAGAAGACGACCGTTCACCGGTGGTGCAACTGTGGGATCTGCGATACGCCAACTCTCCATTAAGGGTGAGTTCTTTCCACTGTAAAGAAGTTTTACTTGTTATGTAATGCTGTGCTGTTTTTGAAATAGTCAATGGAACATCATCAGAGGGGTGTTGTGTCAGTGGCCTGGTGTCAGAGAGATCCGGACCTGCTGTTGACTTGCGGAAAAGATAACCGCGTGATATGCTGGAACCCGAATGCGACTCCTCCAGAGGTGAGTGTGATGTACAGTACGTACTATCACTGTATATCTCTGCTTGAGTATCATAACATTAGATCCTAATTCAGAATTGTACAAACTGTTGGATATTCAAAATGTGCGACTAGAACTACTCGCTTCCCTGTCCACGCCACTGTTAGTAGTGATGGCTGTGAGCTAGTAATGGCCGCATGAACATCATACAACAGAACATGGGTATCACGATTTATGTCAGATGACGTGTTTTCTAGGTGTTCGGCAATTGATATATTATTTTGAGTGTGTAACTAGAACTACTCACTTCAACATCTGCAAATACTCCATACTATTGTAAAGTGCCCAACAGCTGTCAAAATTCAACAAATATCACACTCAGACTTCAGCTCAGTTCAAACTGCTCAATTAAAAAGTACAGCTTGTTTTTAACAAGTTATGACACACTGAATCACCGAGCCCCCACTGATCCTGGTATTAAGTTCTGTAGGCCAGGGTGCTCTTACGGATGTATCTCATTGGAAGCAGATGTGTCTGAACATTTCCATGAATCTTTATTGAATTGATCAAGCGAACATAACGTACTGCTTGCCAGATTTTATTAAAGGAAATGCTTCTTCCCGCAAACACCCGCTGCTTTGTGCTACCCAATGTTTTTGAGGCTGCACTAGGTACAATAGGTTTCCCTCTTTAAATGATTTTAGTCCCAAGAGGTCTGCATGTGCCAGTAAAGGATTGAAAATATTTTCTATCTCTTATGGAATTGCCTTGGTACATTCGGGATGCTACTGTGAATTTAGAGAATGAATGGAAGAGACCATCCGGCAAGTCTGGTTTCAATAATGTGTGAACTTATCGAGCTTACCTTGCTAATTGAATTGCAATGTAAATTGACTTGCTTGTTTGCTTGAATTGTCCCCTGGCATCTAAACACACAGATTGATTTAGCTTTGGCTACGTATAAACACGATGTTGTACTTTGCAGTCTTCTGCATACTGGCATGTCACTGTTGGGTGCATAGGTCAGATGTATGTAATACTCGGGGGAGTACAACTGGTTTATTGTCAATGCCTTCTCACAAAGGCTCAAATACTCTCTCAGCAAGCCTAATTTTAGCCGATATCAACATCAGTCAACAGCATAAGTAACAGTGCAACAATTGAACAAGTCGCCCTGCTTCATGCGTCAATTGGTTGGCGTAACCGAAGCCATTTATTTTACCCTATTTACGCGACGACAATCGGGATAGGTGTCTGGATTTGTCAAGGCAAGCAACAGTTTTTTGCAAATATTCATTTAACATCGCAGTCAATGGCTAGCATGTAACCATACCGTAGGCTATATCCCAGGATTGGTGTACTGGTTTGTAATAGCAAAATCAGGGTTTTCAACAAATATTCAGTTTTACACTTAATAGCGAGTACCTTGTTCCTGGTATGTAATCGTACATCGCACTTTTGTTCTTTTTCGTTTCATAGGTCCTGGCTGGCGCATTTCTCTTTAATTAATATTGATTTAACAGATTGTTTATGAAGTCCCGAGCACGCCGCATTGGTGCTTCGATGTACAATGGTGCCCGCGGAATCCGGCTATGATATCGCTAGGTTCGTTTGACGGCAATATCACCTTTCATTCGCTGATGGGGGGTTCTGCAGTCGATATGGAAATGCCCAATCAGCAACGCCAAGACGCGGTGAGCTCTTTCTCTTATTTCGAGGTGCTAGGAAATGAGAAAGAGAGAGAGAGTTCAAGAATGACTGTCTGGTTATTTTGACTCTGCTGACTTCAATGATGAATAGGTCCATGCAGCCGTGGCTATTTTCCTTTAACCTAAGGAGCTTGGCGGATGTTGGTGTCGAAAAGATAACAGTTTGTGCTAGGCATCATCGCTATTTCTAATAAGAATATGAAATGAGGATAATTTTTACTAATTGCTATGTTGCCATTGCCGAAATTCATGACATGTCGACGGTACAATGTAGCGAATTTTGGCATTATCATAGAGGCTAGCAAACAGCAAAGTCATAAGTATTTCAAAAGAAACCGAACAAACAAAATCAAGTTAGTGGTTTTAAGCAATAGAACATCAATTGAAAATGAAACATCAAAAAGCCAGTAGCAAATATCTCATTGAATTGAAGTTTCCGGTTTGCTTTTAACGTCCACACGTTTTTCTAAATTACGTTTTGGTTAATTTTGATTTTCAAAGGTTTTGGATTTTACCAGTCCCCTTGCAAAAAAAATTTGCGACCACTGCCATAACTCACAAACAGAATCAAGATCATCGTCATATCAATTTCCGTTAATAAGCTTTTAATTTTGTCCATCTCAGCTCGCAGAGTCCTTCGGCGGAAGCGCCCTGATGGACGCCCCGGTCCAGCAAGCTCCCACCCCCAAAAAAGTAGTGGCGGATCCACTGAAGAACCCACCCAAGTGGATCTACAAGACTTGTAGCGCGACGTTTTCGGTAATCATTTCGTTGTATTTCCAGCAGCCTATTTCCGTCGTCTGTTAACGATTCTTTGGTTACGATTTCAGTTTGGGGGCAAACTCGTGGTAGTGGAAAATCAGAAGGCGCCTGCTGCGAATCAAGTACCCGTAAAGACAGTTACAATTCAACAGGTACATGTAGTACCGCACCAGACATTTAACCGTGCGTAGGGCAGAGACTGAGTATCAGCTTTGGCTTTGCCAACTGAAATATTGCACCAGTTCACCATCTCTAAATCTGCGCTATAACAATGTTAACAAGTTATTAATAATGGGAAATAAAAGTGACGGAATAGCAGCGAAGACCATTGAATTTTCTGCGTTTTGGCTCGGTTTAGTCATACAATTTCTTGCCCGTGTAGCGCTCATTACTGACTTTACTAATCTAATATCCCAGGGCCGCTCTTGATAAGGAAAGCCACAATTTAGTTTAGGCTTTAGTTATCTTACTCGGTGACATTAGTGGGCACATAGGGCAACTTGTGATTTCCCCTGTTTTTTTTTATTCCTATATAGCCAACCTATGATATAATAATGGTATCTGTATCTGATATCTATATCGTCTTACATGCATTTCTTGCCCCAGTACATCTTTCGTCGATAAAATATAGCTCTTGGTGCTTGTTATCTTGAATCTATTCTCATTACTGAACTCAAGTTATTCCATATATAGGCTACTGGTCTCACATTTGAGTACTCGAATAATTGTGCACAGCCCTAGCAATCATGAATAAATTTACTTTATTGTCATACCTTGGTGTTGGTTAGTCCTGAAGAAAATCTGTAATTTTCATTAAGACCTTCTATTTTTACCTTTCGAAAGGCTCGCCCTTATTTCATCCCATGCCATATGTTTTGCCAACCAAGTCTGTACCTACAGAAGGAATTCATGTACCATCTAAAAATAGTACATAAAACGTAAGCTCTCTCTTTGCCCCGGTTATTCAAAATTTCATGCTGGTTACATCATATTTTGTGTTACAATTGTTGATATACAATGTTCATTCCAATTCTGTACTAGTTAGTTGCTGCCTATTACCTCTGTCATGATTATACTATATAATTGTATATTGAAGCTCTGTACCTCCGAGAAGCTCACGTTGAAATATACTTGGCCAAACCCAATTTTATGTTCCGCGCTGCGCTTGATTGATATTTGACCTTTGTAATTACAAAATCTGTTATGCAATTGTGTATGTATCTTTTATGATGACTTGTGAGGTTTATTCGTCTCAATTTATCCACTAGTCATCAAATATGGATGCACGGTAGCGATTGTCCGTTCTGGGCCGTTCAGTTACAGCTTGCTTTATCGATGCAGGTGGTGACAGAGAGTAGCTTTGTGAAACGTTCCGAAGAGCTTCAAAGCACCTTGACCTCGAATCAGTTTGCCGAGTATTGTCAGAAGAAGATGGAATCTGCGGAAACCGTGTTTGAGGAAGACTTGTGGAGTTTTATGAAGGTTGGTTTTGTGTGGCGAAATTAGCGATCTAGCAGCTTAAATCTGGTATATATGTTGCTTAGTGGTGGTCAGAGCAGTCAGCTTTGCTACTCTTGTCTACTGTCTACTCATTTAGTAGCTTAAGAGTTACTTTCAAGACCTGTTAGAACAAGGGTCACCAACATGTGGCCTAGCATGCGACCCTCGTCATATTTTGCAGCCCGATTTGAGATTTCGGAAGAACCCTTAGTAAGCCGTTTTGAAATGCTGAAATTGATTTCAGTTGAAAATATTATTGTTTTTCAAAATAAGCTATTCTCCTGTGCCAAGCAGCACTATTCTTCACTAGACGATATGGGCTTGGCGGTAGTAATAACATTCCATGGCGGAAAAATTGGCTGATATCAATGGGTGTTAGGGTTGCTCATACATTACTTTTTTTCCTAATAGGCATATTGCCTTGACGTGCAATGGCCCAGACAATGCCAAGACCGAGACGCGTAGAAAATGGCTTTGGGCTTCCCAACGAGATCAAGCTTTACGAGCAGATAGTTTTCCAGCGAGTGTCTAGCCAACTCCAATATCGATTCTTAAGCCGCTGAAAAGTGTTGTCGGGTCGTTCAAAATGGAATGAAAGCGTTGATAATGATATTTTTGTTGTATCTGTATTTCTTTAATAAGATATCGTTTCTTTTGTGATAACTATTCCTGCCTCGTCCATGTTAGAGAGCACAGCATTGCACCGACATAAAGTTTTAAAAGACGCGGTGTGCCGATGTGGCCTATTTTGTGTGGATAACAAATTCATTCGGCCCGCGGCTTCTACAAAATTTGAAAAGTGACCTGTGCCACGTTTCGAGTTAATTACCCCTGTGTTTAAAGAAGTAGGCAAGAGTAATTCCTTCTTCATCTCATTAGTGGGTGATAAGTTTGACCACTGGTGAAAGTAACCCTGTAAGTCAAAGGTTACCAACTGAAAACGGGTCATGGCCACTTTTCAAATTTAGTAGAGGCCGCGGCCTGCAAGAATGCAATATCAAGACAACGTAGGCCAAACAGTTGAGCAACTATGTTTTTAAATCTTGACGTCAGTAGGCTACAACGTTGTGTTCTCCAACATGGGCGACGGACATAGTAACCACAAAAGAAGTAATATTTTATCAAAGAAATACAAATACAACAAATTGTATGAGGATTAACAACTTCATTTTTCCTAACTAAGAGCTGCACACGATACCTGACGACAAAATAATCGATATTGTGGCTAGCGAGATACGGTACTAGCTGAAAGACTATCTCCTGGTAGTGTTTGATCTTTGTGGGGATGCCTTAAGCTGCTTTCTAAGTGTTTCGGTCATGGCAGAGTCTTGGCCATGGCACATAAAGGCAATATGCCCATTCATATCAGTTGATTCTCCGTGGATGGAAAGCTGTTGCCATCACCGAAATCGTCTCAGCTCAGCTCTCGGGAATAGTGTTGTTGGACACAGGAGTACAACAATATTTTGAAACTCAAGTCAATTTCAGCATTTCCAATGCTGTAAGTAGTTCCCGGTTTCTAATCCTTACCCCGCAAGCACTATTTAACCTGTTATTTTTTCTGATTTATTTACTCTGTCGCATATGGGATGGGTGTATTGTAATTATCTTCTTTGTGGAAGATGTGAAATTTTCTATGGCACTCTCGTTCTTCTTGCAGGCTAAATTCGAACCCGAACCAAGGAAAGAGTTTTTGCATTTGCTCGGCTACGACCACGCTAAGATCAAGAGCAAGGTGAGTACACGAGTCTTAATCGAGATTCTGTGCTGGGTTAGAATTCACTTTTTTCTTTCTACCCAGATCACTGGCCTGATTGGTCCCACCGAAGAGGAAAACTTGTCAGCCAAAATGGAAGGTCTCACTGCCAGCGTTGCGGTGAGGATACCTGTAGTTAAACGTGACATAGCTGAGAATGGGGGTTGAAATTGAAATATTGAAAAAATTCTGTATTCAGCGCAAAACATTAGACAATTTGTGGAATGTGAAACATTAAACTGAGTAATAAGGGACAAGTGACAATTTCATTTCAATGTCAATGTTGACGGACATTTGATCGAATAATAATTTAAACTTAGCTTGGTTCTATTTCATACGAGTTCCATTTCATTCGAGTTACAAATGGCAATGGTGTACATTTCAGTGACAAATAACTAGTATGTTAGGGTCGAATCGGTCCATAGAGTGACAAATATTCAAGTGACATTTGGGTTAGAGGTTAGAGTTGATTATTTGGCTAGAACGTGCCAATGTGTCGCAATAAAGAAAATAAATTCCGTCACTCAAACGATTAAAACGACACTTTTCGATGTGGCACTCCAAGAAACCGTATTTATGTCTATCAAATGAGCTACCACTCCAGTATTGGGATATAGTACATATCCACATAATAGTCAAAAACCAATGCCAGAATCAGCCTTGTATAGTGTTGAATATTCAATTTAATTTACATAACCAAGCAATATAAAGCCGTTGCCTTCTCTAGTCTTCCGAATCCGGAGATGGGTCTGATGCGTTCGAGGTAATTGCTGCTACCCAGTCTGCCGTGTCACTTTCCAGCTCCAATGCCAGTCCCAGCAAGCAACAGCTCGTCATACCGTCTGGGGATGGGGGTAAGTTAACGTCTCCATGTATTTTTGCGTCTCAAATAATACAAGAAGCGTTCGAAATGCATGTGGAAGTAATGGGTAGAAAATTTGAATCTTTTGTTCGTTACTTTCAAACGTTAAATACTTTATCATAGATTTATTTGGAAACTATGTATTGCTAATTGTATTTTTACCTTGATTAGCATCGAGCGAATTTGAATTAGCCAACTCTGCCGCATTGTCCGATGGTTATGTAGCCTACGGTAGTCCGAGTTCAAGGCAAACAGCTTGTACGAAATCGGAATGTATGTCATTGGTGAAGTCCTGCACTTTCCTATGTTATTTTGCGTGTCTGCATCAAAAGAATTTAGCTGACTTTAGCCTGATCTAAATAGATCCGTGGCTTAGTTTTAATGTTTGCATGCATGCATGTTGCTTTCTTCTTCATGTTTTAATGGTATAGCTTTTCATCCCATAACGATATCCACAGCCTCCAATATCTAACCAGACCCGACAAATTCAGGAGAACCCGTTAATGGTGTTGACGTTTTGGAGAAGGGAGCGAGCCGATTGTCGTATCTTCAAGAAGGTGCCAGACTGATTAGTTTTGAATACTTGCCGTTAATTTGCAGTGGAAATATTAATCGGCATTTTGCCTCGATTGAAGTGGATGGCTTAGATTTTGTAATTGCGGCGATAGATTGATTGATCTTCTGGATGTCAGACGTTGAATCGGTAATTTGGAGTTTGTTCTAAAGTAGGGTTGACACATTCGTAGCTAGGTACCTGCACTGGCTGCCTGTAATCTCAAAGAATACTGTAAAACGCTGAACACTTTTCAGCTGTAACTCAGTTCTGATAAGGTGATAGCATTGATGAAACTAAGACATCAATCGATGCTCTGTGACAAGTGGCCAGTAAGAAGAACTGCTTTTTACTGTAGCTTCGGTACGTTGCATCTACTTCTGTTGGTACCTGCTTTGATGATTTTTGCCCACTTCAACTCACGATAATATTCAAGTCATGTTCCCCATTCTTTACTGACTTGATTATATAGCTTTGAATTTTCTCGGGAGTTCATTTTCAATTCTGCCAAGTACCTAGCGTGTTAAAGAATTAGCCAGATTGAATTTCTAAACTGAATTCGCAACTAGATTCGTGTCAACCAATGTTGTTACGTCAAATTCAAATTGACCAGGGTACGTAGTTTTATCGACACAACCACCTTTTAGACACCCAATAAGTATTGATGATGTATTTGCATGTTAACACACACTTACCGTCCTACAGATTTCAAAGCCATGACTTTAGCATAAGCAAAACTCTCTCTAAACCCACGCACTCTTGGCTATGGTATCTCTGTCACAATAAATTGTGACAACTCAGTGTCATCTGTTCGAAGTCAAATTAATGAAATGAAGAATAACTTTATTGCATATAATAAGAGAAGTGTTGGCAGCGTGATGTTAATATTGAACTGAAGATAGGATGATGTAAGAACGATCACTCGTTACCGCCGCCGAATAGCAACGCGTTCCAAGGCGTCTGCTTCTGCTTGCGTAGCATGATTGTGATCATGTCCCGTTGGACATTGTAACTTAGGCAAGACACAGGTCGGCGCAGTCTGTTCAGATAGAGTGTGCTTGTCATATTTCGCAATTCTTCACCGTCTGGCGTGTGCCTGACACATTCTTCCACTGTCAAGAGGAGATTGATTCCTGAAAGAAATCGTGATTTAATACATGAAACAAGATATAGTTGTAATGAAGCCATTCGATGTAGCGTCATTTTTACAATTGTGACTTGATATTACGGGGTTTAACTGCCGATTGTAGCATAGGAAAATGGAATAGGCTTGTGAAGGCACAAAACTCGTATTTCTCAACAAATAACATATTCAAATTGCCAAATTTATTTCACTCTTATTAGATCTTTAACTGACTCTCATCAGAAACGGATATGTAAGTAACTGTGGTTAAATGACTCGTTAGCAGCATGTAACTACGCACAGTTATAATATAGCAGAGACAAACTCGTAACTCAAGCTATACAAATTACCTAATGACACCACAGCACTAAGAAAATCGGTTCCTAATGACCTTCACTGAATAAAATATTAAATTTTTGTCAAAGCTATGTCAATTAAACATTGTTTCAATGTACAAAGCGCATCTTCCATTATTGTGCATTCATAGTACTAGTGGCTCAGTTCTGGGGAAGTGCGCATTCAAAGTGATCTTACAAATTGAATTTACCAACTTTGATTAGGCTTACGTAGACTTTCTGTTGAATTCTGATGCGCTTGTAGGTGATATTTGAGTGCTATATATATAATATTACCTGCAGCAGAAATATTGCACGATGATGATGTGGAATTTGTAATCGCATGCGCGTCAGACTTTTAATTGGCTTCGATTGCCTAAATGCTTGCTAGTGGATAACACAAATAGATGTATTGATCATTTGTTTTAGTGAATTCATATTTAAATTGGGGTGGACAATCTGGATATCTGGGTTCATGGATATGGAGCCCTGTTTGAATATGTATTGAGTAACGCGTTTCTTTTCATCTGCTTTTGACATCTAGGTGTGACTAAATTCACTTGGTCGGCATTTGACGAGTATTGCATGTTTTCGTTACGCTATCCAAACTCAAACGTAGACGCTGTAGGCTTATTACTCTGTCTTACCATTGGTTTTGACTTGGATGTTCTTGCTCTGTATCAGATGTATACCGGAGTAGGATACGAATATCTTGACGAATTTTTGGTTTTCGCTCCAATTGTACGAAGCAATCTTGCCGCTTGTTTGCGTTCCCTCAGTTGATATTGCAGTTGGCTGTGTTATAATAATTTGATCAACGTTACTTCCTAATGGCAAGGCTTGGGTTTGGGATTCTTTTTATGTCATATCAATCAACCGGCTCGCTATATAAAGAGCTGAAAACTGTTTGTAAAAACGTTGGACCAAAAAGTCAATATTCCAAACCTAGTCATGCCTAAAATACTTTAAAAAACTATAAAATATAGATGTGTGCGAGCATTCTAAGTTACTGACTACCATAGCTTCATAGCCACACGAACCTTGTTGTCAGTGAGTTGCGACGCCTGTATCCGTAAATTGGTCCCGAAATCTGTGCTCGCTGATCTGATACGAGGTCGTTCTGGGCTTTCTAGAGTTGAATAAACACAATTGGTAAATAGGTGATGTGTACAGCCGCTGTAGCTCGGTGGTTAGGTCTCATGATCTGCTGGCCCGGGTTTAATCCCATCGTCAGCTGTCACACGAAAGCCCAGCTAGTATCAAGTATAATCTATTTCAGTGCCTGTCCCTTGCCTGATAAAAGGGACAGGGCATACATACATCTATTGAGCTCTTTAGTCATTGCGGTGGTCTAGTTTTGCTATCGGCAGAGAGCACCAGTGTCGTTTTATTAGCAAACATTGGTGATATCGGTATCAGTTTGAAACTCTGATATCGGTTGAGATCTAGTAATTAATAAGAAGACGTGGCGAGAGTAGCCATCATTGCTACTCAAGTAGAAGTAGAAATAACTCTGTCAAGTGTAAATTTCTACTCAATTACACGTGGAAGTAGGAATTTCCAGGACTTTCTACTTGACAAATTCCAAGACTTTAACAAATTCCAAGATTTTAAATGTAAAAAGTAAGTGGAACGACTGATAACACCGCAAGTAGGTGGAATATTTGAAATTATATTCAGTTACGAAAATATAGGGCTTTAATTCGTGCCTCCTGGCAAGGTGACTCGTAAAAGTGATACAAAGGAATCCCAAAGACATTTGGATCAGCCTAATCGTGATCTCCCTCCCCCTCAATGCAAAACATGCACAGTTTGACTCACGTAATCCTAAAGCCAATGATTTTGTTCTCTTGATGGCTCCCATGCGAATAAGGCTGTCGAGGCTGATCGTTGTTCCTTCTGACGAGTTGTCAGCAGTTTGTGTTTCAACTGTTGCCACGGTCGGCGATACTTGCGCTGAGAATTCTCTCTTTTCTGTAATATTGTCCGTCTGAACGGCGACAGTCTTGAAAGTTTTTTGTGGCGACATTCCCTTGTCAGGATCAGCCGTTCCCCCCTCCTTTAATCTTCCGTAGGCTCCGCTCGACGTGGTTTGTGTGCCGTTATTGGAAAGGTGACCAAATAAGTTCCACGGTCGTACTTGGAGACGCTTGGAACGTGTCGTGTGCGAGGTTTTGTCATCTTCTTTCTGAGTGTGGCTCAAAGCACCGCCCATTTCAGTCGGCTCTCTGGAAAGAATACGACAGTTTTCGGAAAAATTCCTGCTGTGCTAAATTGATATAACGGTTTCCCATTGTTTTGTCGTTCATAACCTCTGTGACATTACTTGTCCCTTGATGGCCTTGAAAATTTGTTCTGTGTGACCTGTGATGTTCCCATTTCAATATACTACACAACATTTACCGGTGATAGACACAATTGACGCTGTCTATTTTCCCCCGAACTAACATGTAAAGTCATTTTGAGTTTTGGTTTGTTTATTCATTTGTGACGTCTAGATCAAGTCAACTTGAAATGTAGTTTGTAGTGCACTAGTTCACTAATTTCACTCACTTTCAGTGCATTAATACGCGTTGACTGCAAGTAATTGTGACACCATGCTCGGCAATTTGCCAAAAGTTATTGTTACTTTGTGAAACGGAATTGTCACGTAGCGTCCTTTCTCGTCATGAGCTAAGTGACAGTACGGTATGTGTTTCCTGGTATTGATTGCTCTGCTTAGTTCGAAACGTATTCAAGACGTCCAAATGGTCAACGATTTCTTTAAAGCAAACTTGTTTTTTCAAGTTTGTTCCTCTTTCCAGCCATGTAGGCTATTTCATCAAATTTCGCATGCATGCAGTTGCTTGATACACAGGCTTAGCATAAGTGCAGTATTTCCGATTTCAGACACATATAAGATCTCACATCATAGCACGTGTAAAGTGCTATTGCTGCACTTAGACTTCCAAATCTGAACTCAAATTGTTTTTCGAGGATTGACCGTTGCAATTAAATCGATCAAGCTACAGTCTCATTTCTTATGAGCATGACGACTCATTAATTACATCCTTTGTGAGGATTTTATGGGTGTTTTTCAAAACTATATGCTCAAAACTCATGAATTTTAGGTCTACTGTTTCAACCTCATTAACGATCATTTCTGATTTGAACATACCTGTTTGCTTTGTCACCGATGATGGTTGTTGCTTCTTTTTCGCGATATGTCCTATCTACTGTCTCGTCACTGCTCTTAGCGGCCCGTTTCAGGCGCCTGTCTTCACGACTGTTAGAGATATCGAATTGCTCATCAAGGTCGACTTTAAAAACATATTGCGTTTCTGCACTCGGTTTGCCACTGGATTTCTTGGACTTTGATTCGCTACTCGTCTTTATAGCATCATCATCCGGATATAATGAGTTCTGCTGCCTCGCAGACGGCTCGTGTGTAGTGTCGCTGGTTTGGGAATTTTGAGTAGTTGCTGATTTTTCTTCGTGCTTATCGGTTGGGGATAACGTATCGTTATCACTGGTGCTACTGCCTTTTTTCCGACTAACAGGCTTGATGTCATCTTCGGAATACTGTAACACGCTTATTGGCAACCTTCGCGGACGCGATCTACTGAACCCATCTGAAGTTCGAGCCAGCTCTCTGCCTTCCAAGCTGGAATTTTTCCACGATAGATATTTGGATCTGCGTTTCAACGATCTTCTGCCTGCAGGCTTGTCTTCTTCGTTAACTTCACTCAGTGTTAGCAGCTTGTTAGATAATGCGGATGATGTAGACACGTTTGAAGAGATAGAGTTGTTTGAATCTTTTTTTGAAACCCTCTCGTGAATCGGAGATGTCAATATGGCTATCGGGTCGTCTTTTGGAATCTCTGTGTCGAATTCTCTGTATTTTGCGTCCCACTCATTCTCTTTCGATAAAGACTTTTTCATCTCTTCAAGGTTTTTCTTGCTTTCCACTACTTTCCAATGATATTCCTTTACGTCTAAAGACAGCGATTCCACTTTATTGCGAGATCTCCGTCTTTCCGATTGGTAAACTCTGCCTATTTGTTCTGTAGAGAGGAAGGAAATAGCCTGGTCTTCTGTCCGTGGGCTGGACACCAGCTGTCCGTCTTTGCTTGTGCTGGATGCACTTGACGGAGAGATTTCCTCGAGTGAATTAAGCCGGGTTGTTCTTTCCTGTAAGATAGGCATAACTTGATTTATATCGGTGTTTCTTTGGTCAACAGTATAATTTCAAACTTCATATAGCATTTTAATGACTGCTTATTGTAATGAAGGCTTGAATCTCAGCTATATAGTTTGATAACTTGGTTGAGTGTAGAGGATACCATTAAACTCAGCCTATGAAGCATTGTCTGGTGATTTGAAGACTAGCAGGTGCTATTCACCACAATATATCCTACAGAAGTAGGAATATGCAATGCTTGCTAGGTTGAACTTGAAATTGCGTTCATGCCAAGATGTCGAAATGTAAAGTGGTACAAAATACCTGGAATACACAGCCGTTTGTTGCATTTCTAACTAAGCTACTTTATCTCAAGAACAAGATACGTGAACGGTAATCCCATTGCGAGAACTGTTGATGGAATTCAAAATAGATGAAGTCTACATAATAGTAGCGCTACTTTTTATGGGCATAACTGACATTTCGGAGGCAATAAAATTAGTTCTAATGACTTGAAACTGTAAACTTTGATTCGACCAATTGAGGTCTACGCCTCTCCAATCCTGCCAGCAACAAATAATTATTCCAGAGTAGCAAGAATTCAACTTGTCAGTGCACGATACCTTTCTGAACTTGAATTCTTCACTTTTCCTTCTTCGTGACAAGGACGATTCCACATTATCGTTCTCGTCAAGCCTGACATGGTCACTGTTATATTCCTTTGATCTGAGTCTTCTGTCGCTTGTAGCAGGAGGTACCGCAAGCTTGCTGGTGACATCGACTACGGTCGGTTTTGAAGTCCTACGGCGGTTAGGCAACGTTGCGGATGAGTAGAGATTTCGTGGTCTTTGCCTGGATGTCTCTGACGCGGTAGAGGCTTCGTTTTCGTCACTTTTCTCGTAAAATTTGATCTTCATCCCGATGTTTGGTCGTCTGCTTTCAAGAGTCTTTCTCTGCTTCCTGTCCTTAGCTGGGTCTGACATCTTGTAGTGCTTGTGATCGAAATTGTTGGAGATGGTGCAGAAATATACGCCTGTTCGTAGGCTTGATGTTGCTGACTTGTTCGCTACATAACTTCTGATACACTTTTACATATTGGCTTATGGCAAACTTTAAAAACAGTTGCAAAATATGTAATAGTTTGTACTAGCTTAGTTCCCGTCGCAAATAAAGTACATGCATGAAGCACATAGGACACTCGGCAATCTTCTAGTCGATAGCCTGAGGCTCGAATGGTCTTCATGATTGCCAAATTTACATGTATCCAGCACTTTAGATTTCTTTTTGCAATACCGCTGGATATGATATTGATTGACAAGCCGTACGTACACACAACACAGACCTTTCCTGATGAATAGATACCTGTTTATTTACGTCACTCCTCCATAAATATGACATTGCCTTATTACGACAGGCGTGTGCATTCCTGTAACAAAAGAATAATCCTATAATGAGCCCCACCACCTATATCATGGTAATAAGACTGCGTTTGCTGACAACGCTTCAAGGTATAATTTGATATCCTTTCCTGATATAGCCTACTTTCCCATCGAGTTTTATACCAGGAGTCTATCACTTTTGTAAGCGGTGTTGCATGGAATGTTGAACGTAATATGCTGTACATTGCTGTAGTCTCACTTGCGCCAAACTATCTAATACCACACAATATTTACAGTATGCTACTCGGTGTTATCCCTCCCTTTTCCACTTGTGAGAATTACTATGTGAATGCCCTGGAGTGACTCAATTATTTATGATATCGAGTGTAAGCTCAATTTCCAAAGTTTCCACTCACTTTTGCAACGGCTAAATGACTTCCCAAATGCCATTATTCTATATCCTTGGAAAGTGATCTGAAAGAAATCTATTTTTTTCTAAAGTCTGCGCCTGCGTACCAA
Source organism: Botryllus schlosseri (assembly GCF_051294905.1). Classification (NCBI taxonomy): domain Eukaryota; kingdom Metazoa; phylum Chordata; class Ascidiacea; order Stolidobranchia; family Styelidae; genus Botryllus; species Botryllus schlosseri. Next base: position 19,248,458 of record NC_137251.1, on the reverse strand, counting down.
TCATAGAACGCTAGATCTGATTGATTATTTATCACGAATTCAGAAAGTTTAAATCGTCACGTTTTCTGCTGCAGCTTGTAGTTTGGTAGCTGCCAAGTTTCAGTGTGACACTGTCTAAATATACACTAACATACTAAGCCGTGTGAAGTGATTGATTTAGTGTAGCTATCCCTTTTGCTTGACTGCCTACTACAATATCAAAAAGTTTCTGATTGTTTATAGCTTGAATTATAAGGCTTACCATGCAAGGCCAAGGAATTGCTTGGAACTATTTTCTTCTGATCATCCTCTTCAATACCAGGGAATCTTTATGCTCATTGTTCATTCAACTCTGACACATCCAGTCTCATGCCTTGCTAAGAATTCCTCGCTCCGTTGATTGCATAAAAGCTCTTGGCACTTGTGCTCATTACTACTTCCGCACTAGGCATACCACAGCATTCCGCCATGTGTTTACAATAAACTGACTAAAGAGTGTCTAATTTTCACCGTAAATATGTAGACGATTAGATTCTCAAAAGTTTCTAAATAACTTCTATCCTTTTTTTCTATCAAGTTGTGAAATTCTAAACAGTTTACTGGTCAACTGTCTTGATAATCTTAAGCGTGTGATTAGAGAGCATTGTCTATTGACATCAGCAGACCTGTTATGTATCTGTAACTTGCTCTATAGATAAATGAAAATATATAACCGATAAAGGAATTTTCAATTTTGATCTGAAATGTGATCATATCGCTTCTCTTTACTGTTACGTGATAGGAATTTCTTTTGTTACAACATCGTATTTAACGTAACTTGTGTACAGGTCATTGAGTTTGTGATCTGTAATTGGTGAGGAAGCATTGTTCGTCAAGCGTAACTCATCTAAGTTTAAGATTATTTTCAAGGCCCCTAGGATCTGAATTTTCTTTCCGATACAGATATAAACTCATTGGAGTGAATGAACTGCTTTTATTCAAGCATTATCTTGTAATTTTTCATCTAATAATAATCATTATTTTAAAACACTCGAGATTCTCATTCATAAATATTTTCCTTACTGGCTAAGCCAACCCATTCTGCCGGGCCATCTGCTACTGAGTGCTTGCGACATGATGTATATTTTTACCTTTCAGCGCACATGTTTTGCCCGAGTGCAATTGTTTGATCGGTTTTGCGCTTGAATTGCTCTGAATATGTCGTTTTCAGACCATCCCTATCTGGATTTGTTGGCTTTTGTGACTTGTCCTTAGCAGCTGTCATTCCAGGATTCGATCACAGGCTTGATTCAGTAGCCTATTTTTTTTTCTTGAAACAGTTTAGGACTGTAAGTTGCTGACATCTGGTTACGATTGTCCTATATTTACCACACATTTGCTAATACTAACAATGCTGAGAAGGTATTAACTGAAATATTCCTATTTATTGAGAGAAGTACAATTCAGAAGCTTTACCTGACCCAGATTTCCATACCTATAATAACATCATTTACTTAGGCTATATACCAACATAAGTATTAGTCAATCAAGGTCTCCTTCTGGGATTTTACGATGTAATGAATTGCCTATTGGCTCCTTGTTGACTGGTAATTCTGAATTTCCTTGCTGTCTGTACAAATAAGATGGTATGATAAACCTGCTATGGAGTTAATGCATATTGTCATATGCATACAATCAGTACAGATACATAATGTATGTATTTCTCAGTCGTAAATCCTGTGAACTGATACAAACTTGAGGCCTCCCCACACTCTTTCTATATACTTTGATTAAGCTTATTTCCTCGCATTACAATTGAACTGGTACCAATATATATGAAATTGATGCATGCAGTTTCTAGTTTGCCCGCATACAATTCTATCACGATATTTTTGATGGACATACACAAGCCAATTGTGATTCTGTTGATGTCCAGACTACATGTTAACTTATCTTATTCTGTGTAACGTTTTGGTAAAATTTGAATGAATGTAATGATTGCACATTTGAATAATGTTATTTCCATTTCAAATTTCAACTGATTACAATTGCTTGAAAAATGATGCCAGTATGTGTGAAAGTGTGCTGTTTGATACTAATCTGACTGTTGAAAATAAACGAGGTACCGATGCCATGTCTGCGTAGTTGACATGGGTAAGGGGCCTCAGTCTGTTGAGATCGAAGGTAATCGCGTGCCTTGCTTGGTTTCCAGATCCTGACAGTCTCATCAGCCAAGCTCTGCTGGTGGGCGACTATGAGTCGGCCGTGAATCTCTGTCTGCGGGAACAGCGAATGGCCGACGCGATTGTGTTGGCGATTACAGGCGGACAGCAGCTGTTGGAGAGAACCAGGAGGCAATACTTTGCCAAATCGTCATCCAAAATCGGACGGGTATGTTCTTACTCCGTATGTTTGCCTAGGACACTGTAGTACAGAGGTGGCCAACCTGCGGCCATAGAAGAAAATTTGTGCGGCCTGTCAACTCTTCTTTCAATTAGTATGTGTTGGCAGCCGTCGACATGCAAATTGAATTTAGTAATTTGTACTCCCGAATTTATGATTGATTGTAATTAATCGTGAATTTTTTAATGCGAATTGGTATTTCGATTTTAATATAGTAGCGCCTCACATAGAAATACCAACATCGAATCATATGCTCCTCAGGAAAGAAATTTCTTCTGGTACGTTCGTGCGATTCCAATATATTTTCGCTATACCGACAATCCTGGTGGAAGGTCAAGAAATAACAACATGCAACAAAGTGACAATAACAATTGGCCCATCCAAAGCTGAATCATCATTTATAGCTTAAGCCTTAAATCTTTATCAGCGAATGTGATCACATGAGCTGAGAAAGGATAAATGTTTGATAGTAATGTGTGAAACTATTATTAATAGTGACAAAATACATTCGTGAATCTAAAAAATATTTCACGCTCTATGCAACCATAAGCAATCCCATAACATGACCACTCGAAATTTCGGTGCACGTAGTAAGTTGATATGCTTAAATAGAATAGTCTGGAAATGGACATGGACAATTTAACATGGGTACTTGACATCCGGCTGGTTCATTACGACTATGCCCTGGAATTGTGCTAGATGAAAATTCAAAATGCGGCCGTGAATAGCAAAAACCAACCCTGGGCTAGCAAATTGAATTTTCTTGACACCAATGGAGAGCTATGCAAACATCAGCATGATGGCAATATGGTGTTTGAGTGTTCCGAATCTGAGGCGATTTTTTGCCTGTATCACCTGCCCGATTGGTTATGGTTAGTTATGACGTCCTTGTACTTTTTCAGAGTAGTCAAGTAGATTAGACTTGCTTCTGCTGCAAGTGGTTATGTTCTCGACTACTTGTGCTTCTACTTGATAATATTTGAAGCAAAACTACTTATGTCATGGATTGTGAAAATCAGAAAGCAATTGGGTGATGAGTGTAGATTTATTTTGAATTTTACGAGTGAAATTGGGGAAAGAACTGTGTGAAATAGCCGCTGCATTGTGGTAGCTGCATATAGTTTCATTAGTAATTTACAAGTATTAGTTATTTGTAAAGTAGAATCTCCGATTGACTCCCAAAGCTAGCCTACCCAACTCTAAGACCTAATCTGCTAATCCGTGATATAATGAAACCGGAAGTCTTGTATATCAGGTGCGATAATTGAAAAATCAGGCCCGGAAATTTCTTCGGTTTTTTTTTGAAGTTATGTCTTTAAAGTGAGAAAAATGAGTATATCATGAATTCGTGGTCTTCAATATCACTCAAGAGTCACAGAAGTGAACCTGACTTGAACTCGATATTAAATAGTAAACACTATGACTTGCACTCGTATTCGAGTCAAAACTACCGGGGTTCGAGTCAAATTGACTTGTGACTTGAAACCCCGGGACTTGGTTACGACCTTGGTATTTTATTTACACAGCTCATGCTAGCCGTGGCCACCAAGAACTACGCCGATATTGTGTCGTCCTGCGATCTTTCGAACTGGAAAGAAGCACTCGCCACGGTGCTGACTTACTCGAGCCAAGAGGAAATGAACGTGCTTTGCGGTAAGAGTCTCCAACTGCACGCGTTTGATTTTATCATTCGAATCCGTATAACTCGTTTTCAGGAAATAGTTGATAACCTTAAAGACTATATGCTACTCTGGGTCCTTTTGATACTCTTTAAATCCTTATTCCAGTCGAAGTTACAATATAGCATCCTCTGCTGGTGGGGCTACCAGTGTTAGTGCATTCGAGCCACTGCAAAAACTACAACATCAAGTCCTCCGTATCGTAGCCGGGGCCCCAGGGGGACCAGGCATGTGCGTCCATCAAATCACTGCTCATTCGGTGGCCTACATAAAAGATATGCGGAAACTATAAATATCAAAGTTTATGTGTCAGTTTCATTGCGGTCACTGCCCCAAAAATTTCAATGAATTCTTTACCTCGCATTCATAACACTTTTCCTCGGCTACAGATGAACTCGGCAGCCGACTGGAGACAGAACCGGACAGGAGAATTCACGCCTGCCTGTGTTACATTTGCTCTGGCAACGTGGAGAAACTGGTGCACTGCTGGGACAGCATGAAACGCGAGTCGGGACAGTCTAATTCGACCCCGGACACCCAGCAGGTAATTTTGCGACCGCATTGCCAGTATGGCTGAGCACAATGATTCGAGCATTGGAATTTTCACTTTGAACTCTGCACATGAGTTATACGTTTGCGACGTTATAACAGCGATACTCGAATACTTAACTCGAAGCCAAATACTTGAATCGGAATTGAATTACACAGCTACAGGTGAGACTTCGCTGACTTAGTCTAACGAATTCCGTTTCCTTGCAGGATTTGATCGAAAAAGTCATGATTTTGGTGAAAGCCGTTGAAAACCTGTCCGAGCTGGGATTGGGGCAGGCCGCTTCCGAGAAGCTGGCTAACTACGCGAGCTTGCTGGCATCGCAGGGTGAACTGAACGCGGCCATGCAATATTTACCGGCGGCGTCCGATAAGGTGATTATTTACGGTCTTAAAGGGACACTGTGCTTATATATGGTTTGAAATTGGAGTTGAAGGTGTGAAAACGATTTTGTCGACAGCTATTTTCGCATGTCTTCAGAGCCCCTATAATATTCAAATACTAAATTTGCAAATGCTAAAACAGGTTGTGTGGTTGGCCACACACGTAGCCAGCCGAGAGGAGGGAGAGGTGACACAAAAGAGGGGAGAAGAGGCATATTTTGAAAACAGACAATGTTCTAAATACTACTAGATTAGTTTGTGGCAACAAGGATCAGATAATCTTGCTCCAACATAATATGATATCAGTCATGCTCATCTAGTTCTTAATCTTTTCTTAGAGCGGACCCCTAAATTTTTTTGAATGGCTGCGTGGGCCGCGTATTGAAAATCTCTTGACGGAAAAAGGGTTGTCAATTTCGCCCACTACTGAGAACAGCTTCACATTGTGATATAGTATAACTGATGCCTGAAAAAGTGCATGATAACTATTAAAAGGCTGTCACTTGAGCTTGTGACCTGTGGCGCGGACAAATAAGGACAGATCTTATAAACGCAAATGTTTTTTTTGTTTGTTAAAGTTTCAACAATGGCCTTTCCGGGACCCTTGAGACTAGTCCTTGGACCCCAGGTTAAGAAGTCGTGTTCTAATGGTTTATTGTTATTCCATTCTAATACAAAGTTGCCGCAGAAATAGTGAGCCTTTTTTCCAGCCTGCGATAATTTATCTGAAACAAAGACTCGACTACGCCTTGGGAACTCAGCAGCATCAAGTGCAAACGCAAGCTAACCCATCACCGTACCGCGGATTGCAAGGTATCTCATCGTGTCCTTAATTAGAGCTGGGTACTCGAATCGGAATCGAGTGTTAATTTTAATGATACACTCTTTACCACCAAAAATTGATGTATCAACGAAAATAATAGTTTCAATAGCATTTTCCACTGTGGAAGCCTTACAAGCTCTGCTGTATCGCAGTATATGAAACATGTAAAACGAAGCTACTCGCTTTTCGGGTCAATCAAGTAGTAGGAGACGTTTGAAATTGATATAAATGATACGCTCCATGCCATTAAGAGTAAATTTATCAGTGAGAAATATAGTTTCGATAGCATTTTACACTGTGAACAGCTTTAAACCTCGATTAGTCATATTGTAGGATATAAAACGTATTACAAAACTAATTTGTGGAAATGACACATCTGTGAAATCGTGATCAACTCACAGCATTCTCACAACGTGCAATGAAATAGGCATGGTCGAAAATAATTCCAGAATATCTTTAATATGGTGTAGAACCCAACCTTTTTCGACACATCGCCCCCTTTTGAAGCTCCACACCGATCATCGCCCCGCAAATATTGGGAACCGAAAAACAGCACTTCGTCAGCCTCCCCCCAAAAAAACGTTGGTCTTTGGCCCCACAGGCTGATAAACCAAACCCCAGACCCCCCCTCAGTCAGTGGGCTTTTTGTCGCTACATATCAGCTATGCCCTTTTTCATGTACTGTTTGGTAAGTCACCGTATTTCGCCTAAACGAGCGAAGTGCAACAAATTTATATAATTCATGTTTGAACTTTGAATCGGTCAATATGGTCGGGAATTGCATTGCTATCAATTTTTTATCCTCTTTCTGCTCACGTAATCAGATTTACCGGTAGAGCTGAGTGTGCTGTGTTGGAAAAGGTACGACCCCGAAATAATAATTGAAAATCTTCGGGCGGAACCGTTGTTATATTGACTTCGTTACATGATGCTATTTCGTGTCAGAAGATATGGAAATCGTCGAAACGTACCGAACTAAAAGACGCACATGATTTCAAATTGGTATTTCTTCCCTGGCAAATATTTTTTTTCTTGCGGGATGGCATTTGTCCTGTAGGGTTTGTCCTGTAGGGTTAAGGTCGCGAGGACAGGAACATTCGGCGCCTATGGACAATTAAACATATATGTATATATATCGAAGTTTTCGGTCAGCACAAGGGCATCCCTTTTCGGCCAAGGTCTTCTTGCTGCTGATCGTTCTGGCACACTTTTCGGAGTCGCATGTTACATGGCCTCTAACTTCATATGTCTTGGTGCGTCGTGGTGCAGTAATGGCCGACGCCGAAGTCTCCTATTTCCATAAATCATGCGTATTTTTGTTGGGTGACGGACTGACGAGTACCCCAAAATCAAGATATATGAAAATATTAAATCGCGCGCAGCGCGAAAAATTCTTGAAAAAGTTGTACGAATTTCTTAAAAATTACTCTATAATTTATGGTAATTGACGAAATGATTTTGGGCCCCCATCGAGTTCAAGCCCCCACCCCCAATCGGGGGGTTTGGGTGCGGTAGTTACGGTCCCGACTTCAATATAGCCGTTTTAACGCCCTATCGCCCCCTTTGTTGTTTTCGCCCCCTATCGCCCCCTTTGTCCGTTTTTGCCCCCCTATCGCCCCTTCGTTATTTTCGCCCCCCTAGACCGCCTAATCGCCCACGTTGGGAACCACTGGTGTAGAATGTGCGCTGTATTCTTTGTGGCCGCATCAATGGTTCGCATCTGAACTTTCCGCACTGTTATGGATGATACACAAAAGCCTATTACTTCACGTAGAATCCCTCAAGTACCCGACTTTACACGACCCTATCTCTAATCTGATCGGAAACGTTTAAACGACGTTGCTTTGTTTGCAGGACGACAGCCGTACAACCCGTCAGCATATCAACAACCTAAACAGGTATTTGTCTTTTCAATCTTGATTGCTGCCAAGCTCTGCTGGAGATGGACAGATAGACATTCACTATGCCCTCTCGATAGGTTAAACTTTCTTTGTATTCAAAGCCTCTCCAGTTTTTCCCATTTTTATAGATATTTTCCCGTAGCCAGCAAACCAAGTTGACAGCATGACGCATGTTTTAAATCAGTCGTATGTAGGAATCACAGATCAAGTGAAAACGTCGCAGCATCTGGTGTTTCTATCCTTTCTCTTCCCGTCGCAGATGAACACCATGAATCCGATGGCCGTACCCAGACGGCCCGAGAGACCGGTGTCGCCCTGCAGATCGAATTCGCCTTCAAACAATCCTTACAAATCAAACCGCAGACCTGCTGCAGCTAGACCAGGTTATGCCGGTGAGTAAATTTTGTAGATTTTCCGATTAGCGATGTGAGGTTTGAACTCTGTTACTTTATGCTGATGTTCGAACAACTGTAGTATGAATGGTCGTAACGATTGATCCAGTAGTATTTGCCCAATTAGATTAGCTACAGAGTGAGTCTTGGCGTCACCTACAAGATAGCGTAATGGTGCAGAGTTGGAGTGGAAGGCAGGAAGTAGTCATAAATCATTATCACTTGACTTAGTTGAGTAGGACGTACATAGCGCGAGCACGCGAAACCCGCTTGATTTCTGTGAAAAAGTGGTCTATTGTTATTGACCACCTCTGACCTGCAGGATGCACTGCTCTCCTCAATTGTCTTTCTGTCCCAGTGTGGTCGCATCGACAGATTACGAGAATGCCGCAGAATGATATCTACTATGTTCACCGTCAAGGTATCTCGTCACAAAGTTGCTCCTGGTTTTTATAGCCGCACAAATTTTGTGGATAGATTTTTGGAGTGGCGCACGGTGAATGTGTGATGCGAGTTACGTCTGTCAGAACACTGTCGGTGTGGGTGTGTCCACCTGTTCTGTGAAGTGCAGGAACTGTGTTTTTTGCCAGAAATGTTTCACTTGTCGATTGTTTATGATGCACGTGGCAAACCGTTTGTAGTTGTAATTGTAGCATTATTATAATACTGTTGTTACATCGCTTTTGAATTTGTGTGATTTTAAATTTCAAAGATTGTACGTTACTCAATTATGGCCATCAGTCGATTATTAACGTTTCGGGTGCTTGACTTGACTACACATTTTGGCTGCCATTTTTTAGTTGTATTTTCTGACACAATTTTTTATGTTCAAGTGAACAATGGTTCGGGGAATATCAAGCATCATAATTTTATACGATATTCTTTCAGCCCCGACCAATTTGTACACACCGCAACAGCCGATGACGCCTGCCGGTCCTCCAGTCGTCCCTGTTAACGGATACAATCCAGCACCAGTACGTACCAGTTTTCTTTGTTATCCTGACACTCCGTGAGATCTTGTGATGCGTTATTTTCATCCAAATCTATGCTATGCTGCTTTGAGGGTTTGAGAATTCAACTATTCAACAATGGGTACCCGGGGATTTGATTTTCCAAGTTGAGCATTATCCTTACAGTTTAGTCGAGTGTTCGAGTACACAAATTCAAATTCAACAAACATAAGACGCCCAGATTAAAATATCTTTTTTGCGGTCAAAAGGACAATGATATCCATCTCACGTTAGCAAGAATAGCCTCATAATTCAGAACAATGACTGCTTTGTATCACTTCATGAACATTGTAAAGATTGGTCACTGCTTGACATCAACGTCGTTCTATAACATCGTAACGAGTAGGGCTAGTTTTTGCAACTTTTGCAACTTTTTTTTACAGCTTCCGGCAGCTTCCTAAATAATTGTAAGATATGTAGAATGCTGTTTAAAGCTGTTTGAAGGAATCTTATAGTGCAACTTTTTGCAGCTTTTGTCCATATTTTTAATGCAACTTTTTCGATTTTTCATGAAGGTATTTTCGATTTTGGTGAAATACATGGCCAAATTCGACTGAAACACCGTAAATCAGCACCGAAGTAACGCTTTTACGGGTATTTCGGGAGCTGAGCCGGAAAATTGACCTTTTTTTTAGTCAACCGAGCAAAATGTGGTCAAAATGCAACTTCTGCAACTTTTTTCGAAAACAAATGAATAAATGCAACTTTCCACGGATTTAACTGCAACAAAAACTTGCCCTAGTAATGAGTGATACTCGAATACTTGATTCTCAAATCCTAATACTCGACTCGGAATCATATGGCTCAGGCAGCCTACTTGATTTTCAATGCTGTGTTCATATTGAGATCAACCCGAACATTTTCGGCTGATACTCGTCAGTGGTAATCGTAAGAAACTTGTTCAGAATTGAATGAATATTGTATATCAACAATCATATTTAAATAGTATATTCATATTGAAATGAACCCGAATATTTTCGGCTGACACTCGTCAGGGGTAATCGTCAGCAACTAGTAGAGAATTGGAAAGAACATTGTATATCAACAATCGTATCACAAAATATGACGTCACCAGCATGAAAGAGAGAGCGTTCAATGTACTATTTTTAGGTGGTACATGAACTCCTTTTGTTGACAGAGTTTTGGTTGGTGTATTTTGATAAAAGTTGATTCCAAGGCACACAAATGGAATTGTGTGCGACCTCGCCCTACGATTCGAAATCGGTCGTCTCGATAATTATTCGCACAAATCGGATTATCCAACAGATGTTTGCCGATGGCAGAATTAATGGCCTTTGATCGATCAGCATCAATCTTAAGTGGATGAGTTAAGGGTGAGCTTTTCACTGAGCGTGTTCTGATAAATCTGGGGACATGTTGGTTTATGCGGTCCTGCAGACGTCTTGACGTTCTTCCCACGTAGCCACAATCACAGTGGCACCTATATTCGTACACTACATTACTTTGTTGAAGTGCAGGAAGCATGTCTTTGCGTGTTGAAGGGAGCAGTTGTGTTGTTGTATAAATCACATTGGTTTTGACTGTGTCGTAACACTTACTGACAGCAGAAATCAATTGTTTTTCAAAGCGGGTGGAAATGGGGCCAATCCAAGGTAGATGGATATAAACATCTTTTATTGTTCGTGCGGTGGGCTCTGTTCGTTTTTCTGCGATGAATTGCGTTAATTTCCTCTCCATGCCGCGGCTGATGACGTGTTCAGGGTAACCGTTATCCAGTAAGATTTTTCGGATGTAGTCAAGTTCTAAACTCAGTTTGTTACCCGAACATATCATCAACGCTCTATGCACGAGTGTGCCTATGAGGTTAATTTTTCTGCGCCGAGGACTAAATGAATTCCAGCGAAGGTATTGGCCTGTGAATGTCGGTTTCCTGAAAACAGACGTTTCAAATTTGTTGGTATTGCGCTTTTCAACTAATACGTCCAGAAATGATAATGAGTTATTGCTTTCTTTTTCTATTGTGAATTGCAAGGCCGTGTGAAGCGAGTTTAAGCGAATGAGAAATTGGTCACACTCCGATTCATTCCTGAAAATGACAAATGTATCATCTACGTATCGGCGGTACAATAGTGGTTTGGCGGACTCACGCTGGGAGAGAAGCTCGCCCTCGTAATACCCTACGAAAATGTTGGCCAAAATAGGTCCCAGGGGACTACCCATGGCTAAGCCGTCTATTTGGCGAAACATGACCTCGTTAAAGCTAAATTCCACGGAGCAAGTTGCCGGAGCAAGTTGCCGCTTGTAAAAGTTCAACAAAGACGTTACGCGGGATTGATGGTGGTGGTAACTTACCACCGTACAGCGCGTTGGCACAAATATCAATAGTCTCATGCAGCGGAACGTTCGTAAACAGACTAGAGATATCAAATGAGCTCAGAAACACGTCTGGTCATATTTGGTGATACGATTGCTCATATGCAATGTTCTTTTGTATTCTCTACTAGTGCAAGCTGAAAATATTGGGTTTATTTCAAGATGAAAATAGTATTCCATTGTTTATTGACCTTTATGCGTTCAACAGTCTCTTCAATAACTCGATTACTTAGATTCATACAGAAATTTTGAATCATGATGTCATCGATGGACGTTGTGCATAGTCTTCCGTTTTTCTTAGCTTCAGCAACCAGGTGTGCCACAATTCCCACCGGCGCCGGCACCCAGCATGCCAGTGACAAGCCAACCCCTCCAGCCTAATATCTCGTACGGAGCACCACCCAGACAGCCCATCAGCATACCCACGGAATCCGCTATTCCAGACCAGGGCGGTTGGAACGACCCGCCTGCCGTCGATCCCAACAGGGTGCCGAGAAAAAAGAAGGTATGTTGAAGATTGCTCTGTACATTGTGAAGAACCATGCACGGATTCAACCATTCTCATGCGGATTTCATACTCACGATTTGTCATGCACGGTTGTATGTTGTTGGTTTACGATTGCATAATAACACCGTTTGATCCATTCGAGACGTGTGCTTGAGACATGATAGTTAGGTCCTCAGACATATAGGCATGTGTGCGCAATAGGGCTGTTCAAAAATAACCTTTTTTCCTGAATCTTGCTGATTACTTGATTAAATCGTTAGTTTGCCTTAAAAAACGACGCACACCAAATTTGAATTCATTCAAACCAATATTCGCGGATTTCGTAGAGTTTGAAAATTTTGAATTTGCCAAGAAATGCAAAAAAAAATTTTTCAAATTTTTCTGCCAACCCCATGAAATTGTTGTGCTGTCTTCAAAAACGATGCAAAACAAATTTGACTCAATTTGAAGCCGTAGAAGTGGAGTTATTTCAGTTTTTCTTTGATAATTCTGGGATTATCCTTGATTGGTGGATCATCCCAGAATTACCATAAAAAAACTTGAATAACTCCGCTTCTGCATCGTTTTTGAAGACCGCGCAACAATTTCATGGGGTTGGCAGAAAAATTTGAAAAATTTTTTTTTGCATTTTTTGGCAAATTCAAAATTTTCAAACTCTACGAAATCCGCGATTATTGGTTGGAATGAATTCAAATTTGGTGTGCGTCGTTTTTTAAGTCAACCTAACGATTTAATCAAGTAATCAGCAAGATTCAGGAAAAAAGGTCATTTTTGAACAGCCCTAGTGCGCAAGCAGAAGTAACGCAGTAGATTCTACTCTATTAAAACTACTTCAAGTGGGTGTAGAAATTGAATGGTCTTAACATACCCAATAGTTTCGCACAGTTGATTTGTTTGAGGGATCACATACTTTCAGTCGTTAATCGGGGGTGACTAGTTTTGAAATTGTAACATGTATATTCAAGACTAACGTAAAATCACTTATGACACTAACGAATAGGACAAGTTTTAAAAATATCTTCGGTTACCTTAATTCAGGGGGTATTTTCGCCGGTTACGGTAACAATTCACTCGTAAAAGTGATAGAAACATCCCAAAACTAGTTTATGCTACACAAGATCCAAGGTGCTGCATCGATAATCTTCAGTAGAAGTGAAAATCCCAAACAATACGTTCATATTGCCAAATTTAGTCCACTCCGATCTTTTCGGCTTACTCTCGTCAAGAGCAAACGTCAGTAAATGTGGTCTGAAGACATGTCTCATTTGAGCGATGGTTACGACGATTTCAATCTTGGAAATGATACAAACCCCATTTAAAAAGTTCATACTCAAACAAGGTATAGAAGATAGGCCTAATAAGTAAGCTGTTTGGCTGCCAAGTATCAAGCACTTCATTACTCACTACATCTGCATTCCACTGTGGTTTGTTGCTCAAGGGTTGCATCAAAAAATAGTTCTGCATCAGCTATTGCTCCATCGTAGGAAATCTTGCTGTTGCGCCACGTTGTCGATTATTGTCCCTAATTTCTGCCCTCTTGTCAGATTTCAGGGGGTCTCTACTGTAACAGCATGTTGACCACAGACTCGCATGGTACTCAATGTCTGATTGCTAATATCTCAATACCGTCCGTTGTGTGCCCGGCAACCGGTTGTAATGCACAGGTCTTGGTACATGGACGTGTTTTTCTGTTTTTGTTTTATTGATCACTATTTGGTTCTTTGCATGGGATCTCATGTAGTGGTGTAAATAGTTGGTTCGTGGTACCGAGGTGGCAGATTGCTTTCATAACATCCATTCCAATAGTACATTTATCGTAACGTAACTTGAAGACTTTTCGGGTGCATCATTACAAGAGTTATCGGCACAATAAAGGAAATCAGATTCAAAAGTGAAACCAATCTGGCAAAGTATGATATAACAATGAGTATTACACACCATGAAATTCACATTGTAGCTTGCCGATAACTCTTGATCGGAGATAACTCTTCAAGTTGTGTATCATTGCAATGGATGCTATTATGAAAATAATGTGGTGTGCTTTTTTGCAATGTTTTGTGGCTCACAGTAGAATAGTGTTCCTAACTTTGTACCGAGGGGCTCTGGACTGTGGTTTTTTGCTTCCTGTATGAAATTGTTTCTTCCTGGTTTAATTTTCCCACTTATTAAAGCTCAATATCAGTGCACTTTGTATAGACGCAATATCTACCGACTAAACCATCATATTTTACCGTGCTGGTGATGAAAACACCGATGGTTTCGTTTTGACTTCATTTTGCGGCATTGTTAATCTGAAATATGCCGTCACAGATAATTGTCGGGCATATTTCAACTCACTAGGCTCCTTGTTCTACGACATGAGCCTGGAGCTTGTTCATACTATGACGGTGGATCTTTGTTTATTGCACTTTGTTCTGGCAATTGTGATCATAACCCCTACGAGTCAAGACTCTCATACACCCAGTTTTTAATCCTGATTCTTGAAGAAGTAGTTTTTATCATAGTTTACTATCATAGTTCAATGTAAGATTCAACATTGAACCCCCTTTCATGTAATATCATCATAAATCAGTTCACAGCTTTCACCCTCACAAAATCGGTGCATGCAATTGTATCATTTCATATGCGGTGGCTTCTAATGCACAGCATTCTTCATTGATCTGTGCATATGTGATCAAACGTAGGCGAGCTTTTCATCCTAAGCTAGCACAAACGTGGTGTGAAGCATGCAGCGTATCATGCTTAGTGAATGATATGTCTGACAGTGTCTCCTGGTAGTTACGGTTCATATTCGTTAAATGTTTTAATATAATTTTGTATCATCTTGATCATAATGCAATCTAATGATGCGTTACTGTACAGATTTACCGCTGCCGTTCTGTAAAATCGCATTGTGCCCTTTACATCGCCGTAACAAAACTCTTTTTACTGAAGTTTACTGAAGTTGAAAAAATTTGGCAACAGAATATGTTATTTACTGGAATAAAAGAACAAAACGAAAAAGAATTTATCATCTAACAATTTTCAAAATAGCACTTTGGCCCACATCGAATTGCTCGACGTAAAATGCAAAGTGAACCGTGGCCCACCAGTTACGACCCATTGGTAATGACAGACATCAGACTGACTGACAATCACTTGGAAATATATTGCATATACTGAATGGTTGTGCCAGTGAGTAAGGCAATTGGTGAATTGTCACTCTTGTTAGGGTTAGGTTGTGCTTGGGAGTTAGGCTAGGCTAGTGTTGTGGATAAGGGATTAGGGCGATGAAATGCCAAATTCATCAAGTTTCGAATTCACTGGAATACTGTAAACCGGGAGTCATGTGTTGATTCACTGAACCTTTTCCCAGCAATCAGACGTGACGAATTTCGGACCACTGCCAGTCACCACGGCATATAACTCCGCCGTGGCGATGCCCCCGCCGTCAGATAGAAAGGTTTTTCGGCTTCGTCGTGTGCGATGTAGACCTTGAAAATATTAACATTCCGTTTATTGACAAGGACGAACCCGGCGATGGGATTATGTCCAAAATGGCCAGTTATTTTAAGCCGCTGTCTCCGTTTGGGAAAAGAAGCGGAGACTTGCCTTTCACTGTGGAGCAAACGTCGCAGGAGGATGTACAAGTGATGACGGATTGTCGATCCATCGATATGTTCTTAATCACGTTGTCGAAATCGACCCCGAAATCAGTGATTACGACTAGAGCTGGGCATAACGATTTGAGGACTCGAGTATCAATTGTAATGAGTCTTGTATTGAGAATCGATGTTTTTTATCAAGAGTAAAGTAAATTTAATGGAGTAAATCGCGAATATTTTTGGCTGACACTCGTCAGCAACTAGTGAAGAATTGAACATAACTTTCTATATCAACAGTTGTATCACCAAATATGACGTCACGGGCATAAAGATTCGCATTTCCTATTTTTAGATTAGGCTTTTTCAAAATAACAGTTAAGAAATAGTAGATTGAGCTTAAACAGTCTGTTTGTATGATCATTCGAATCTTTATGCCGTTGCTGGTGTCATAATAATTGTTAATATGCCAGGTTGTAACCAAGTCACAAGGTTCCGAGTCACAAGTCAATCTCTCTGTTATAGTTTGACTCAAGTCAAGTCATTTTCAATTCAAGTCCAAGTCAGCTAGTTGAGGGTCGATTCCGAGTCATAGCTAGCCTTCACTGATCAGTTTTCAGTTCAATACATATATTGACTAGAGGCGAGTCATTTTGCGCATTTGATAAAATGAATCGAGTCACCAAAAATTTGTGGTCTGAGTCAGACTCATGACTCGAGGCATTACAACCCTGGTAATGCGACTGTTGAGATACAATGTTCTTTTGAATTCTCTACCAGCTGCTGACGTTTTCCCCTGATGAGTGTCAGCAGAAAAGATATTCCAAAGTTCAGTACCTCCAATGGTCTCTTCTACTAGTAATATTTTATCAGAGAAAAATATAGTTTTACGACTATTCCCACCATTGGGGCCGCGATACTTTGATTGACTGTGGTCTACCTTAGCATCGTAATACGAAGTTATTTTGGATATCATGTAAGTGGCATCATTTACCAAAAATAATACATACTCGAATACTTCACTCAGATCTTAATACTCGGCTCAGACTCGAATCTCCCAGGTGCTCGTTTTGCCCAGCTCTGATTACTGTCAAATGTTAAATTATTTCTATTGAAATTCAGCTATGAACAAGATCATGAAAAATGCCCATCTGCTTCTCACAACTTGCCGCAAGACTCAATGTTTGAACTTTGAACAAATCAAAATTTTATTTTCCAAATCGTGTTATGCATGTGTCTGAAGTTCTTCCACTCTGTTTATTTGAAGCTGCGATCAACCGACCAAAATTGATCGAGTTAGAGGTTTGATTCTCGTAAAAGTAATAGGCATATTGCTTGGCTACTTCAATCGTCGTCCACGCGATCTCGAAAGCATGAAGCTGTTCAATATCCGACATCGTACGTACACCAAACAATGTCGACTTACAGGCTAGAATTAAAAGATTCAATGTAGGGAAGGATACGTTTCAAGAAGTGCGACTGCCAGCCTCCATGTGTATCGTACTCTATGCTGCAGTGAAACAATTTGAGATTGAACTGTACACTTGACTCTACGGTATATATCTCAAGACTAACACCTCAGCATACACAGTACTTACCTAGAAGCAAATTCGTTGACCATTGCATGTATTTTATCTGGTGCATGTGATGAAAATTTTCCGTTCAATCGCATTCCACACATTTTACTGGTGGAGTAGGGGATTTGTCATTTCTTAGATTTGACTGTCTTCATTTTTGCAGTCATGCAAATGTTGATTATTTGGTGCTTGTGGTGTCGTCCAAAATTCTGTAATAATTTTCTGCTCGAATATTGGTTGTAGGTTATGCAGTCTCTCGATCCGTCATCTAGTACAGTGGTTCTCAACCTTTTTGGCTTCGCGGACCCCTTTTGACCGTCACGGACTCTCGCGGACCCCCTCAAGGTTTAGTTCAATTTTAGCTCTATTATGGTGCAACCTTCATCTGTTACGTGCAAATATGAACTGTAGGCTTGTGATAAACAGCAAAATGATGATTATTCTTGAAAATAACATGATGCTATTTATGTAGAAATTGGTAGCCTTTTATTATTTTATTAATTTTGCTGCTGTATTTCTTGAAGTACGAGGTCGTATCTTGAAAATCCGCGTCTTCGTTTTGATATGAACGAGGAGATCCGGAAACCATTTCCGCAAAGATAGATGGAGGCTAATGCAATATTAACGCATAACGCTTCTGAAGATACTTATGGTGTGATCGCAACATTTATGACACCAAAATGAGGAAACATATATTTTATGAACATATCACGCCCAGCATCTAGCGCAGGGACGGGCAGCATAGGGTCACGGGTCGGATTCGGCCCACGACGGCATTTTGATTGACCCGCAGAGAGTTTCTACCGTCAAAGTGAAAAATCCTAATCTAAAAGTATAGACAAATTTTGTGCGCCGAAGAATGGATCCAAGTTTTCCAACCTGATAAAGACTGTCATGAAACGACTTGTTCTGTTCGGGTTTACATATATATATTTACGAGGAAATATTTTCGACCATGAACAATTAAACATTAACAAGACAAGGCTGCATACCAATATAACTGGTGATATGAATGGCAGGGTTGGAGCGTGATGCTTCGATAGCAACGAAACACTCCTTGTTCATCAAAAAACCAGCCTTTTTGATAGCGCATCCGCAATAAGAATGCGCCAAATCTGATAGCCAAGCTTTAAGAGCTGGTATCATTGTCCAATTTATGACGAATGTCAGCCGAAAATATTCGGGTTCATTTCAATCTGAATATACTATTCAATAGTATATTGAAGTTCTGTACCTTCAAGAAGCTGTTCAAATAGTGGTTATGTATATTACAGGATATAATGGGCTTGGTGGCGAGGTTTCAATTCCGGCAATGGGACAAATTAGGGAAATGCTTCGGAAATTTTATTTCAAGCCACTGGTCACTAATTTGATGAGACTGACAACGTCAAATCGAGAAGGTTTCGCAGACATTACGAAGTCACCCTGATTGACGTTACTATCTTCATGTTTTTTTCCACAAACCCCAAAAAAGCGTCTCTAAACAGCAATATGTTTCTATTAGCAGGTTATTGGAAAATTGGCAATGAAAATGAATTTCGACACTACGATAGTTGATGTCAGACGATTATTATGCTGATATGAGTCATGAGGTTTTACCAGTTGTGGTGCGAAACTGCCTCATGCTTTCTCAAATTAAAAAAAAGGTTATCAACCATTCTGAAAATTTAGAGGTCTCGCGGACCCCCTGAAATTGCTTCGCGGACCCCTAGGGGTCCGCGGACCCCCGGTTGAGAACCGCTGATCTAGTATTTACTCGTATGCTCGTATGTTATTTGATATTTTCAATACCAATTTGTTTATACTGATTTCATTCACTATTTTCAAATCTTTGTTTCTCAGTTCGATTGGAGAGATTTAAACACTCCTTCACCCCTCTTGTGCTGAATAGCTTTTACAACTTTGGTGATTAATTGTTTGTGTATGCTGCCAGCGTGCTAACTTGAATCTTTGATGCATCAACTATGTACATGACTGTGGTACTTTGAACATAATATTCAAACAGTTTATCGGAGCTGGACATATTAATCTTTGTCTTATTCACCAGCTTATATACTTTAATTACCAAAAATCGTGTGTACCATTTTCTTGCGATTGTCGCAAGGATTTACACAACTGTTATTAATTTGCGTGTGTGTGTGAACTCAAATTTCAGTGTCGCCAATTAAATTGTCTCCGTTTATAAACAGACAAGCGTACCGTCGTATCAACCTCAAGATTACAACTTCATGACCCCCATGCAGCCAGCGGCCGCGCCTATGGCACCGATGATGCCGAACCAGCCCCATGCTAACAACATGCCGTACGCCATGCAGCAGAATCCGCCCGGGGCACCGGCCGGTCACCAGGTACAATCGAGTGAATTTATTTGACATGCATCTTTGTTTGATACGATTTTGAATGTATTGCATTTTCATGCTTCATGTACTTGTCAGGATGGCTTGAACACGTCTTCGGAGGTAACGGAAGAGAGTGATTTTGCCAACGAGGTATTGTGTAGAGCCGGGTGGTGGCTATGGTGTAGATTCAGTGCCTGGAATTTTACTAGAGACCATGTTTTAATTACAGGCTGTAATTGGGGTTGATAAATCCGATTAATTCGAATCCGGTTTGCAAATTGAAATCGAAAATCAGCATAGCGCAAATTCTTCCGAGTCACGTCTTTTGAATTGTGACTAGGGCTGGTCAAAATGATTCGAGTAGTCAAGGCTGAATTAAGTATTAGTTGTAACGACTTGCGTCTAGTAGTAAGAGACATTGTTTTCAAGCACTGAAATTAAATGCCCCTTTCTAGTATGAGTTATAGTATCAACGGAAATTATAGTTTCAAAACTAATTGTAAAGTCTTCATGAAGCCAGCCTATCAACCAAATTACTGTAGGCCCACAGCGAAATAGTAGATAGCAAATTAAATTTAAATATTCAGCGTGGCTGACGCAACACGGGGTCTCAGAAAACGAGTAAAAATGATATTTTCAGACGGGACCGCAGACTCGCTGATATTTATAATGGTTGTGATTTCGATATTTCTTACTCAAGAAGGGACTGTTGCTAATCTAAGGTTATTTGTGACATCTACGTTTACGTTGAATTGTAAGAATTCACGAAGGATGTGACCGGATCGTAGCAACGCTGTCTAGATTTCTTCTGTCAACAATTAGTTAAGGACTTATAGACTATTCCGCTGCCAATCACCAACAATCTCTATATAGAACTGGAACGATTGTTTGTTGTTGAACCGATGCCCCCTTGTCTTTGTTTATGAAGGCTATTTGCGTGCAAGTGTGTAGCTTGAAGTTCAGCTCCTATAACGTGCGGTTGTATTGTTGTTTTGTTTCAAGTCACACCTTTCGAGCATTTGTCCGAAACTAGTTGATTTCACCGTTGTCGAGATTTTTGGTGGTGTAGTGCAGGTATCGTCGGCTCGCTAGAGTAGCTTACTTTGCTCAAATTAGAGTACTGGTACTCTCCACCACAAGGTCATCAAATTCCGTCACTGTGTCGTATTGTTTGTTCTCGCTAATATGTATCGTCGGTGAATGTTTTGAAGAAAATCACAATTTGAAAATGAAGGTGAATGTTTTGAAGAAAATCACAATTTGAAAATGAAATGTCTGTCTGTCTGTTTAGGTACGGGCACCTGCTCCGTCTCTTCCCACCAAAGCCGCAAAGGACATGCCGAAAGCTCCCATCCCCGCGGAACATCAGATTTTGCAAACGCAATTCGAAGGGCTCATCAAGCGCTGTTCGGCCAGCGCTGCTAATCCGGTAACTCGTCTTTTTGAAGGATTTTGCGGCATTAGTTCAACGTCGTTTCAACAGTCATTAATGAGCTTGGCGACAGCTAGTAGCCAAGCGTTTTTTGAAACGGTTAATGACCATTACCGATAGGAATGAACCCGAATATTTTCGGCTGGCACTCGTCTAGGGTAATCGTCAGCCGAAAATATTCGGATTCATTCCAATAAGAATATACTATTCAATTGTATATTGAAGTTCTGTGTCTCTAAGAATCTCTTGTAAAAGTACTTCGATACTGACTACATCTGATAAGAACAAACTCTAATCGGATATAAACAAGCACAAAATTACACATTTGAATAGTATATTCATATTGAAAGGAACCCGAATATTTTCGGCTGGCACTCGTCAGGGGTAATCGTCAGCCGAAAATATTCGGGTTCCTTTCAATATGAATATACTATTCAAATCTGTTATTTTGTGCTTGTTTATATCCGATTGAGTCTGTTCTTATCAGATGTAGTCAGTATCAAAGTACTTTTAATTTTTCTGAGTACTTGTATAGGGTTTTCCTACTTGTGCTAGTTACTCGAGCAGTTATGATTTGTGCTCTGATGCTCAACAATTTTTTTGTGCAAATCCACTCACTTTTTACACTCGATATTTTGTGAAGTAGAAGGTAGTTTTGAGATATTTTTGGATCACATTTGTGAGTGAAAGTGTCGAAACAAATACGTGAAATAGCATCTGTATTGCGGTAGCCGAATATATATACTCCAAAATCCCACTTTTTGTGCTGTCGCAGTGATTTGAATAGCCGCACCATGCAACTTACAATGTAGACATCTCCGATCTACTGTTAAAAGTTCACGACACCTGGACCAAATCTCCTTATTAAAATTACCTGAATACTTCCCAGACCGACGTTTTCGAATTCCACTTGAAGTAGTTTTGACATCTTTGCGAAATGTTACAATGTTACTTCTCCTTGTGCACCAACATCGACTGCTTTGACCGCCTCTGACTGACGTTTTTTATTTGTTTTCAATCTGCAGCAAATGAAAAGGAAACTGGATGATTGCGAACGTAGGATGGAATTCTTGTACGACAAATTGCGTGCCAACACCGTGAGAACACACTCGCCTTATCCACCATATGGCTCTCAATAACTTACATTACGCATTTCAGCTATCACCGCATATAGTCACGGGCCTGCATCAACTCGCGCAGTCCATCGGTTCTGGAGATCTAGCCGGCGGTCTTCGCCTGCACACGCAGATCGTGTCGAACTCAAACTTTTCCGAGATTTCCGCGTTCATGCCGGGTCTGAAGAGCATGCTGCAGATCGCGACGCAATTGAGAGTTTGAAATTGTCCGGAGGGCAGATTGGTGTCTGCCTGTGTCGTTGAACTTTTGTTGCGAATTTAATGCCGCGTTTTACCCGTCGGTATTGTGAACTAATAACTGGGGCTGGGCTAAATCGAGTATCAGGCTATTTCGATTCTGAATTGAATATTAGGCTTCGGGATGACTATCACTCATTATAACATAATGACAAATAGTTCGAAGAGTATGGACGATAGGGCCAGTTTAAATACATCCATTTTTTGCGACCATGAAGAAAATGATCACAGTTCTACACCACATGAAAATCTGGTATTTTACAGTCATATCTATTTCATTGGACTTTGTGACGATGCTATGGGTTGGTCTTAGCTTCACGGAATTATCATTTTGGCTTTGTGAGTTGCTTTGTATTGTGTTTTGGATGCTGTGATACTACAGATGGGGGTTTCAATGCTTCCTCGTTGGGTAAATAGAATCAAAACAATAGTTCTCTTTGGGGCAAGAGCTTATAGTTTCCGCACTTGCAGAAATCATCACTCACTATCAGTGGTATCACATCATTATCAATCATTAGAGTCGATGCCCGATTCATATTCGAGTACTTGAATCATTTTGTCCAGCTTTTATTTCAAGTAGAAAATGCAAGGTTTTCAGGATGGCAAGATATTTGATACTAAACTCTTGGCAGAAAGTGACTTATATAATCTCTACCTGAAAAAATCGTTTCTCACTACTTCAGTAGAATTGTTGCAATTAACACTCTATTCGGATTCTAGCTGTAGAATCGTTATGCCCAGCCCAGGTAGTATTGCCTCATACAAGTGCGGGAACAGGCCTTCTGTGTATAGACAAATTTCGGCTGCCAGCGTGTAAATACAGCAATGGCAAAGATAGATATCCAATGTCTGTGCAGCCGTGTAAAAAGACTCGATGGTACAGAACGACGAAGTGAATCGCGATCTATTTATCGTCATTTCTTCATCAGAGTTATTTCTCTCATCTTGAAGTGCCAATATCTACGAATAAGTTGTTGACGGCAATTTAGTAGTTGTTTTCTGCAAAAGTGGATTCGTCAGGCTGCTGGTTTTATAGATATACGCGAATCTCTACGAATAAGACGTTATTGCTTTGGTCGTGTGAGTGAACATGTCCGGCAAGGAATTCCATTTTTAGGTGTATCGTTTCTAGTATGCTTTGGTGGCGGTTTATGGCAGAATTTATGCGTGATGTGAAGGATACTCATATATGCGATAATATAATAATCAGTTGATACTGTCTGTGGTCCTGGAAGGGTGAGAAAGTAGAAAATTCAGGAGCTATGATTTTTCAACACTGGCGTGTCATGGAACCAGTTGCCATCCAAAGTAGAGATAAAATAACAATGATCAAGCCAAAAAAACACGATTCTCCCAAGCTACGCTAGTAGTCACTGCATTGTTCCAGCATCTACCGACTGTGTCATATAATCAGCACTTTGCCCTGCATATAGACTTGGACAGCCAGATTGTCTGATTCGAGTGGAATGTTGGTAATCAAACACTAATGTAATTTGTGAAACGTTCTTATGCTATAAATTCGATTCTAACCTAATTCATGAAAATGGTGTAGTACAGCGCAAAATGACCCAAGCTTGGCGTACAGACATTTTTGACTTTCTCATGCTTGCAAGACTGAACTCTGGTTTGATATGAACTCATTCTAATTCTGAAATGCGATTAATTCTATCTTAATCCAATATAGAAAAGCTTGTCTAACTCTCCCTTCATAAGGTGATAACTTCAAATCAATTTAAGAAGCTTTGTTAGGTCTAAGACACGAGTACTGCATGTAAATACGTTCAAGTATGGTGAGTACATACCCGAGATCAAGTAGAGTAGGCTACACACCCCTCCAAAAATTGGCTTATAGAGGAATAGATACTTCATCCACCATGAAACAAAAATGTGCACATTCGCAAGTCAGTTCAGTTTATTAACAATGTTATCAGATCAAACACCGCAAGATTGCAATGCAAAGAAAGATACGAAGAGTCAAAACGACTTGGTGCAATCAACCGATCAAACTTTCTTTCGAACGTACCGATATAATTATAATGTGTTAAAAGGGGCATGTGAAATATACAATTTTCAACAGATGGCAAGGCGGTACTGATTGGTAGCAGCTATATGTTTCTTTATTAATTCATCAGCCTATTAATATGTATAATTATATATTACATGAACCGGATTATCCTCACAAGCACCGATGCAGAATTCAACCTTACAGCTTAATTGTAAAGATAGGGAATGTATAGTTCACTAGAAGAGTTGGTCATTAGTTGGTGATAACATAGATGGGGTTGATCGATTAAAGCAGCGATAACATTAACATGGATGTCATACTAGGATGAATTCATCTTAGTCGCTGCAGTACCAATAACCTGTACAGTAGGGGTGTTTAAAAATATTCAAAATCAACTGGCTACGTGAAAACGCATAAAAGCATCACTCTCCTTTCAGGCACGACTGGAAGTCGATGTTTGGTCATGGCGAGGTGATGGCATTTGTGGCCGTAGATACTAGTATTTCCAAAAATGCTAGAAATTTCAATTTGGGCATGCGGCCCTTGCAATGGTTGGAATCGAGTCAAATTTGGTGTGCTGCGTTATTAGGAAACCTAACAAATTCTTCACCTAGACCAGGGATTCTCAACTATTTTTACCAAAAGTTCAAATTGTCTTAGGTCCGTTATAACTCTCATGAAATAATTTACAGTAATACAAATGCAATACGGTGCAACTATATATACAAATTACGGTATAGCAATATTAGCAAAAGCAATAATCTTAGTCTAAAGCCAAACAGAAAGAATAAAAACACTGCGCTTTGTTTTTGCAAATCAACGATAATGCATTTGGTTTTGATAAAAAACGAAGTAGCCTACATACTGAGACTTGGACGAATATGATTTGAATTAAACACTGAAAAGGTTATGAAGGGCCTAATTAATGCCTGACGTAACAGTGTTTGAATTTTGGCCGTCATTTTTAGGCACTTTTCCTTGCCTTTCCATTTGCTTTCCATTCGTCCTTACCCTGGTCTTTGTCTGGCTTTTTTGTAAAGATGAGGGAGGAGGATCGCTGATAAACATTAGACACTTTGAAACGTGCTACCAC
Source organism: Botryllus schlosseri (assembly GCF_051294905.1). Classification (NCBI taxonomy): domain Eukaryota; kingdom Metazoa; phylum Chordata; class Ascidiacea; order Stolidobranchia; family Styelidae; genus Botryllus; species Botryllus schlosseri. The sequence continues at coordinate 19,223,117 of NC_137251.1, read as the reverse complement.
ATAGACTCGAACTGGCGTCTTTCACGTCGCTGACAGTGGATTTACAAACAAAGGCAACTCCAGCACCAACAACTATCAATGGTGCAAGCAGTGAATTCGGAAATGATACACCAGCTAACCAGTCAAGTTAGTTGATGGTGAATCAACTAATAATGGTTTTTTGAGTAGTTCTAGTTCTGTTTGCAGATTTTGAAACTTTAGTAATCCTAGTTCTAGGAGCACATTTGAAAGAAAATTAGTTGTGTTGAGTGATGTTCTTGCAGCCATTGCTACCTCCGAGTCATTACTACACTTGGAGGTTGAAACCCATCCCATTTTGAACTGGTACTGATGAATGGGCTGCTTCACAATTGAATTTAGGTAGTTGTGATTTGGTTAGAGTTTTAGACGTCGCTAGTTCTAGTTTCAGTACTAGTTGCAAGTTTTGAAAAGAGAGTAGGTCCAGTTCTAGTTGCGCATCTTGATAATCCAATAGTTTGTACGAGTCTGCCACTGCCAGTGATCCATTAGCGAATGACACACCAACCAACTCTTGCCTTCCCATATCCAAAGCAGTTGAATCCAGTATGAAGTTGCATGTGCTCTTTCAAGTACCCAGAGTTGTCAAAAGCTTTTATGTAGATCTCGCAAATGGATTCTTAATTACATTCCGTCCCGTTGTGCCTACCAATGTGCGTCCTCAATCCTGCCGCGCGACGAAATTGCTTGTTGCATATCATACAGCGATGCTCTCTGACGTCGCTGTGCCTCAGCATATGACTTTTCAACTGAAACTTGAAACAGAATTCCTTTCCGCACAACTGGCACGCATGTTCTTTGATTCCAAAATGAAGTTTCAAATGGTATTCCAAGTGACCACGGCGAGCAAATCCTTTTCCGCAAATCTCGCAGACGTGGGATTTCACAGTAGAGTGGATTTTTAGGTGCAAATTCAAGTTCTTGCTGTGACCGAACTTCTTGCCGCAAATAGAACATTCATGCTTTCGGATGCCGATATGATCTTCGAGATGTCGATCGTACTGTGCTTTGTAACGAAATTTTTTGTCGCATATCTCGCATTGGTATTGTTGGACGTTGGAGTGAACTAGCGCATGGGTTTTTAAATTACACTTTTGTCGAAACGACTTCCCACAAAGATAGCACTCGTATTCTTTCAATCTCCTGTGAATCAACGAATGACGTTTCAGTCGACTGCTTGTCACAAAAAGCAGCCCACATACATCACACTTATTGTCATTTTCACCGGTGTGGATACTTAAATGATTTTTGAGTAAAGACTTCTTCATAAAGCCGGTCCCGCATATATCACACTCATACTTTGTTGCGGCAGAATGCATCTTCGTATGCTTTTTCATAGATGACTTCAGACGGAATCCCATACCGCATATATTACACTCATACTTTGTTGCGGCAGAATGAATCTTCGTATGCTTTTTCATATTTGACTTCAGACGGAATCCCATACCGCATACAGCACACTTATGGTCTTTCACTCCGGTGTGGATAGTTAAATGATACTTGAGTAAAGACTTCCACACAAAGCCCATCCCGCATACTTCGCACTTATGGTCTTTCACTCCAGTGTGGATTGACAAATGATATTTGAGGGCAGACTTCTGCGCAAATCCCACACCGCATACAGCACATTTGTGATATTTAGTTCCAGTGTGAACACGCAAATGTTTCTTCAGTTGGACTTTTTGCACAAAACCTTTCCCGCATTTGTCACGCTCATGCTCTTTCTCTCCCGTATGGATTTTCACGTGTCCAATTCTTGCGTTTTCGGAACTGAATGCTTTCTCGCAAACAGTTTCACTGTCGTCGGTATGGCGCGGTGAAGGCAATGTGCTATTTCCGACTTTGTGACTGGGATTTTCGGCTTCCATTGTGGAATTTATGTAAGCAGAAAAAGTAGGCTGATATAAAAAATGAAGTCGTTCAAGATATTACACTCAAAATATTAAAGGAGAATCATAAAATGAAACTGTGCTTATCACGTAAGAGTTTGTCATTTAAAATACAATTTAGCCTGAATTGCAGTGAGTGAAGCAGAGATTTCGAGAGTTTGTCGCTAACAACCACTAACACTTGAAATGAAATGTTTCTGAAAAATGAAAGCAACCACCCGGTATTTGTCAATCGCGCTACAGAGAATAGTGTAAATCAAAATCTGTAATACGGTAAATATGAAGTTCTTTCATATCACCGACTTTTCATCTACCTGCTCTAACAACTTTTTTAATGATTCTGTGCAATGTCTAAAAAATTCATGAAAGGCAAAGAAAAGTCATATAGCCCAACTGTGGTTCTCAAACTTTTTGACACATCTCTTTATCAAGCTCAAAATATATACCTGGTAAGCTGAATTAGGGCACAACTGCATATTACCGTATGTAATATATCAGTCCTATAGAAGCAGGACACACTTTGGGTCAGTCCAAAAGTACTCGAGAAAACGGTTGACAAGTGGGGTACGATACATGTCTGTTGACTAACCCCAACAGTTCATGTCAAGGGCAATTTCCAAATTTCAGGATATGCCAGATTGCTCAATCCAATAGTAATGTTAAGTGTTTATCATACAGGCACGAAAGTAGTCGGCAATAAGTCTTAACACAGATCAATTATATCTATCGATACATTACCTATAATTCAACTGCATGACCGACTTCGCCACTCCTCAATCAACATTCCACATGCAGCGCACGGCGTACGCTGAAAATATGCACTTTCACTATAGAATGTAGACGTTTACATTCTATAATCTATACTTTCACACTGCAGCAGTGTTGCCAACTCCGGATGGACAAAAATCGCTAAACTGGTGTCGAAAATCGCTAGATGTCGCTAAATCTTGAAACAAAATCGCTAAAAAAAGTCGCTAAATCTGAATTAATTCCTAAAGTCGTTGAAAGACCCATACGTACATCCGCATTGCAGATATCTCGTCATTTATGGCGTTTTTAGCTGTGCCTGTCCATTAGCCTGACTGTCAAAGCTATAAAGAATGACGAATTACCAAAGAGGAGGATATTTAGGCGTTCCCGGAAGACATTTTCGATTTCCTGAAAAAGGAGGAGAAATCCTCCTAAAGGAGGACATATATGGTAACCCTATCATAATTCGAGTTCATAATACGCAAGATTCATGTCAGATTGTCAGTCATCTCAAAACGGTACGAACTCTGCGGTACATTTCAACAAACCACTCATTATAGAGGCATGACACAAACTGCTGCTGACCGTCCTTGTGCCTTGCTCGATGCGTCCGTGAATACGCGATGCGATATACTGATAATTGCGGAAAGGTAGATCGAACTGACGACCTACCGCTCGAGAAGCCGGACGCATAACCATTACACTATCTCGCTCGGCTGTCTTACCAATTATATTTCTATAATCTATATCCTTGTCCAATGTCCATCCATCCTGATCAATGGTATATAAATTATTGCGTATGACATTTGTCCGCATAAGTAGCGTGATAATACTGAATGGAGCGTGATTCGAAGAAAGTTATTGTCGAAAGTCTATTTAAGAGTCTTTTTCTGTTGTCCGACTGCACGTATAGAAACTCGTGATTTCATTTTTGATTATTTGAGTATTAGGGTATTAGAGTGTTGTTACATCTTGTGTTAGTATGAAAAGTAGCCTACGCGACGTAATCGGTAAATTTTTTATTCATCTGACGTGAATCAGACATTAAAACTCTGTATTCGAGCAATTTGCGGGAGGGCGATTTAAACCCGTTTCCCACTGGATCTAGATCTTGGTACGAATAGTGTTATAGTACCGTTACAGTTCGTGTAGGTGTCAAAACTACGATGCACAATAGTTTTCTCGGTTCTCTTATAAAACGCGGTTTCTGTTTTGGAGGGAGGGAATCCTACATATTCGTCAGGCGTGGGCGTATAGATTGTGATTGCTCGTATTGGGGGTCAATTGGCCAGGATCTTGGCGAATTTGGCGATTTTTATGGCTGGAAAAGTTATGGCCAACTTCGCTCCCATGACCAAGAAAGTCAGTAGAGACGTTCATGTACATTGTACATGCACGCGACCTGAATGCAAATCGGCGATGCGTGCTGACGCTGTGACGCGCATAAGATATGGTGAACATCCATGATGTTTGCTGCTCAAAACTGATTGATATCAGATATTTTTGAAATAAAATCTCTAGAAAATTGCTAAATATTTTTCAAAATTCGCTAGATTTATCGCTAGTCGCTAGATCGATGTTTTTGTCGCTAAACCGAACGAAAAATCGCTAGATGTAGCGACAAAATCGCTAAATTGGCAACACTGCACTGCAGCAGTAGCGGGCAGCAGAGAGAGATGAGCGGATTTGGAATGTTTATTTCCTAACCCAATCCAAATCAGAGATGGCCACAGTCCGGTTCAGGAACCGGAGCAGGATTTCAATGATTTTTTACCTGGCCGGACTGGATCCGGATTTTGAATTTGGGATGACGGTCGGATTTTAGCCGGATTTTTTTTGCTGCAATATGATTAATTAGCATTGTTCTGGCAGGATTTTTTCGGATTCCAAACTGGACATTCACCAGCCGGATTCTTTCGGACTCTGAATTTCCAATTGCCAGACGGATCCGGATAGATTCGGATCCCACGAGATCCTCGTCTAAAGGAAACATCTACTTACCCCCACCCAATAGCAACCTAACTAAGAGATCTATCGACTACTCGGCACCTATCATCTGGAATGCATTACCACCACATATCCGTGAATTGCCTTATAATAGATTCAAAAAAGCCCTACTTGATCATCTCTTGTCGTTACACTAACACTGTTGCCCTACCTCGCCCAGACATTGCTTCATTGATCATTTGCCACCATTGTTTAATTTTTGTCTATTTTCCTTTCTTAACCAAACATTTTTTTTACAGCCAGACTGTTCAGAGTCAAGTGTACCTGTTTGATGCTGGTGTAATCAGACTAGATGACCTTCACGGTCTTATCGATCATTCCTATCTAATACCAAATACTGTGCAGTGCACGCATATTTTCTGTACCACCATCACTGCCGTTTGTTATGTATTTTGGTTCGATGAAAATAAAGACTCTCTCTCTCTCTCTCCCGAAATTTCTGAATCCGCCCATCTCTGATCCAAATCCGAAACCTCCAATCCTAATCCAACTCCTAATCCAGAACTTTTGTATATTCAAATCCATAGTCAATCCTAATCCGATTCTAATTAGGAAATTCAGTAAAAATGCTGCAAGGAAGAAATTGGAATTTTTTCTTTCATAACCAACAATTCTCTTGATTTAAGATAACTTAGCATAGAGCTGCATCTCTCATGTTCATTGCCACCGAGTGTACCAATTTTTCATTGTTATGGAGATTGGCATTGGGACGCAACAATGCTGTCTGGCGAAACGAGAGAGTAGCCTAAGAGAAAAAGAGCCAGACAGCATTGTTCAGCATTGTTGCGTCCCAATGTCAATCTCCATAACAATGAAAAATTCGAGGCTGATTGTGGGAGTTCCAGGGCCACGAGCGGAATAAAATTTATATTTTCGTAATCAGTGCAGAGTCAGCTTTCGATTGATACTCATTTTACCAAACTTAATGCTCTGCAATCCAAGAAAATAAAAAAAAATCAATCTATAACAAAAAAATTGATATTCTGAAATTTCACTTGCTTTGCTTGGAATCTGGAGTTTATAATTTAGGGTGAAGACCAATTCCCTTGGTGGCGAGTAGCGATTCTCTACTCAGCAACGATTTCGTTACTCAACTCACGTCAAAAAGTATGCTCACACTCAAATGCGTCTGGATTGGCTCTCAAATTTAAGTCTGCTCATCACCAGACTTAATTAAGTGCAGGTGGCGTTACAAGACATTTTACAACACTATCTGACCAGCAAACCCATGGATTATTTGACTTGATTGTTAAGTTCAACGGCCGCATTGAATGAATGCTTTTAAACCATTATGAAAATGTTTTCACGTCCTATTGTAGTTAATGTGGCCACTGACCCTATAGTAATTTACAACTTGAGTTGCTAGACATGCAGTCAGATATAAAGACATGACAATTTGTTTATGCGTGTCAAGAAAGTTTTTCTTTTAGTCTGCTACGTTTGAGCCACGACAATATCTTTTCATTACATAGCAAACCGGAGGTCATAATTATGAATTACGTTGCCCCAGCTCTACAGGTAGGTAATTGTGTGGCGAGATGGCGCAGTGGTATAATCTACGGCCGCAAAACCAATGGGCTGCGGGTTCGAGTCTGAACGAGGTCGACTTCGGAATTCCTACCTAAGTGTTGGAGGTTTATCTAGGTTACTCCTCGCCATCTCATCCACGTAACCGGTGTCTTACAAAAAGCTTAGAAGTGGGCGGTGCTACAAGTCGGCAGATACGGAATCGAAAATGCATAAAATCGGCCTGGTGTAAATACCTGTGGTAGTCGACGACTCAAATAAGTACACTCTACAGTTATATCCGACCATCGCGGACTGAGAGAGGATTAAAAATTAATAGTAGAATATTGCAATTACTAAATTTCTTAACGAAATTCAGTCTTCAACTTGAGATTACCACCCTACGAGGGCCAAAGACCAACAACGTTCGGAGTGGGAGACGAATTGCTGTTTTGGTCCTGGTTCCAGCTACAACCCACGCTAACATGATATATAAGCCCATGGCCATGGCGGCAGGTTCCGATGTTGAATAAAGAATTACGAAATAGCGATAGGCGCCGGTTCCAAGTAGAGACATGTGAGAAGAAGACGAAGCGAATATAAAATTCTGCCTTCAACTTAATACAGATATTGTCCTGCAAGCTGTCGTTACGAGAAATGGCAAAACGGCTCGCTTATGATATATATATCACCAGCTGTTGATTTTTACTGCATCGTTGTGGAAACCGTAATGTTTTATTTGACGAGTACAAAATTTCAAATCTTTGTCCGGTGTACGTACGTACTGGATAGGCCTACTACTCGCCAAGCAGCCACGGCCAAACTGCGTTTAACTAAGCATAAGCATAACCAAACATCAACACATAAGTTACTATTTTAAACTATAGGCAGGGCGAAAATAAATTATATACTGCTGCAAGGTAGTGGCGTGTGGAACGCGTTGATAACCTGATATACAGCACGGCGGGTGTTCTTACAATCACACCATATGATCAGACTAATGCACGACGCAGGTACATCGAATATCTATTTACTGTGAATACTTCTTACTACACAATGACGCACAAAGCTGATAGGCTGCTTCTGACGTAATAATGAACAGTGGCGTTTGAAAATCAGACGTTTGTGCTGTCACGAACCTGGTATAACATCTTTTCATTGTTCACGAATGTTCAGTTTATGTCATAGTCCTCGTACAAATAAAAAGTAATCGTTCTTTCACAGAGAAATCGATTAGATATGCGAAGTAGTCGATTACGATTACGATTACTTCGGAATTTTTTCGAATGTAATCGATTGCGATTACGATTACTTGAAAATGCTGTAATCGTCGTAATCGATTACGATTACTAATCACGATTACCCCATGTCTGATTCCAACGTCATCGATTCAAGTCAGAGAGATCGGTAGCCTTGCTTTATTTTTAGTGAACAGCTACCCGATCGAAAAAAGACATGGTAAACTTGGTGCAATGTTGCCGAAACATATGGGTGTCCTAAATTTCAATGAGCTCCAGCAGGGAATCTGATCACGTGTATGTTATATATCAGGGCTGTAACCCAGTCAAGAGGCTCCGAGTCAGAAGTCAATCTCACTTTCATAATTTTGACTCGAGTCAAGTCGAGTCATTTTCAATTCACCATTGAGTCAAGTCCAAGTCCAAGTCCAAGTCCAAGTCACTGAGTAGACGGTCGAGTCCGAGTCATGGTATTATGACTCGAGTACGAGTCCAAGTCACACTCAAGTCAACACTGTTTGGTGATATTTAATGATTTGGATTTATGATATACTAATTTTCCTCATTTTGAGCAGTTTCTTGTCGCACTGTCAAGTACCAGGATCAATAGACGAACTTCCAACAGGTCTTATAGTCCTACAGTCTTATAGTCTTGAGTCATGTGACTTGGTTTGAGTCATGCACAATGACTAGAGTCCAAGTCGAGTCAATACCCAGATTGTCTCGAGTCGAGTCGAGTCGAGTCGTTTCGTTTCCGTATTTGAGAAAATGACTCGAGTCAAGTCGAGTTATCAAAAAATGGTGACCCGAGTCAAACTCGACTCTGGTCAAACCTGCTATATATTAACGTACCACTATTGTTGGCTAAATGCATGCGCAAACTTGAGAAAAAATATCGCGAGACCAGTATATTTATGGATACTGATTTTTCACAGCAGTTATATTAGCGATTGGTGCATGGTCAGCCGAAAACACAAATGGAAGTCTGGGGGTCTGTTGAGTCAAGCCTTCCAGAATTTGTGTGATTGGGTCCAAGACCATGGTTTCTGGAGGTCTAAAAAGTGTTATCACAGCACTGCTAGAAACAAACACTCGGTACCGCCCGTCTTATTCTCTTAGTCAACAGGTGTTGGCGCGGTAAAAATGACCATTTTTAATCATCGGGCTGATTTATCCTAAGGGGGGAATTTTGGCTAAAATTTCGGCCAAGGGAGGCACGAGATGAAAAAGGTTGGGAACCACTGCCCTAAGTGCATGAGCGGACGGCTTACAATGATATTTGCGTCAACGCCGCGAAATCCCAATAATCGGCGATAAACACTGAAAAATAACCCGAGCTGTTAATATCGCTGGGCAATCTTGCGGAATACCTCGAAAACCTCGGGGTTTTACTGGACTCGAACATGTACTGGAAGTCGCATAAAAAAGATTGTCACGGAACTGTGGCATATTCATGCCATTCTTGGTCCTTCTGAAACTCTTTATGTCATCATTCCAATCAAAGTTACAATATGGCATCATCTGCTGGAGGCTGTCAGTGTTAGCGCACTAAAGCCACTGCAATCACTACAACATCTGGTCCTCCGTATCATCGATCCATCAGATATGACGATCCTGCACTGTGGAACAGTATCGAGCCGGCTACGACAGTTGTCGAGCATAGTAGGCCTACAGCGCTACACATTCAACTTAAAATACATAAATTTGTGCTGAATCAATATTAGTCAGCCCTCAAGTTTACCAAACCACGACCTGACGTACAGATCTCGCCTTTGGACCCATGCCACCTCTTTTTGTCTCATGTCCTTTTACACTGTATTATTTTACTTTTCATTCAGTGTGCAAATGTGAGTGTGTTCATCCTTTTTGAATTGCCCAGACTAGGTGGGTGTCTGATTTAAAAGACTACTTCAAATCGTTTCGACACCTTCCTTTCTTTTCTATATATCACATTCTTGCGGTGTATTGGAATGATGAAATTGTTAATGATAAATTGAATTGAATTGAATACTAATGCATTCGATGTGTATTGTGATAGATTTTTGTTTTTACTACCCAACGAAAATTCGGGGTTCCCAAAGGCTTGTTGATATACGTAATTGTTGCTAGGTTAGTAATGGTTGAGTAGCCATCTATTATGTCCTGATTGTAATTATTGGTCAAGATTTCGAACTTGCTTTAGATCCAAGTAACGCGGGGCCTACCAGAGCCAGATTGTACAGGTGGCGCAGAGAAGCTTCATGTCCGCGGCTATTGAGAATCTCCGATGTATTAATGTCCCAAATGACACAAACAATCTACAACAGGGGTCACCAACCCGGTGCCCGCGGGCACCAGGTAGCCCGCGAGGACTAGACGAGTAGCCCGCGAGGCCGTTCTAAAAAAGGTGGAATAGCAGCATTTACTATTCGTCAGATTATTACCAGAGATCTTTTAAATATATAGATTGATTGATTCAGCTATTCTTGTTTCAAATACACTAACATGTAACTTACATATATAAACACTTAAAAATATCCTCAATTGCAATTAGTAATATATAGATCAGAGGTCTCAAACACGCGGCCCGCAGGCCGCATGCGGCCCGCCAGATAATTTTCTGCGGCCCGTGACGACATTTTAGATTTTTATTAAATTGACAAAATATGAGTGTCACATATATTTTTTCAGGTTATAAAGTGAAAATTCCCTCTTAACTTGCTCCGAAAGCCTTAAACTATTCATCAAACTTCACTATCACAACAATTGCAAACACTACCATGCAGTGGAGCATTTACTATTTCGCCACATTTCCAATTCATGATGACAAAACCGGACCCTTAGACGATTCTAGACTAAAATTTGTGAGTTGGACTTGGACGCGACCTTTCTTAGAATTACTCAGACTCGGGCTAACTCGATGGCAAAATGAAAATGACTCGAGTGGAATTGGAGTGACTCGAAATGCCATAAATTTGTTCGAACCATGGACGCAACAAACTATTCGTGTATCAGCGGAATAGTAATCGATCAGAAGGTCGCAGCTTGGTATTTCGCTAACGAGGCAAGTATAGTTATGGCAACCATTGGCAATCTGTTAGTTACATCTTTGGTCGCTAAACCATGTTATTAAGGACACTTAAAGGTACCGAGTACCGTAGTGGTACGCTCCAACGATGTAACAGCAATGGGCTGTTCGGCGTTCCGACATTTCAATCACTAGGACACATTCATTAATATATTTATATTATATTTATATTTTTTTCTGCTCCTATATTTGAAGATATTTGGTCATGAGATTAATAGCCTACTTATCAGAAGTAGACCCGAATCCTGGATTGGAATTACAATGCTCAACTTGAAAATGTTTTGATGTCAGATCAGTCTCCATTATCAATCTGTGGATTCAAAATATTCATAGTAGCTAAAAATTATAACCCTATCGCTTTTATGATGGCATCATACATTTGTCCGCCCATATGGTGTCTATATCTTAGGTAATATATATCATGTACAACAACAATTCTATTCAGATAGTTATAAATGTGATGATTCTTTTCGCGCCAGGCCTAAATTGATACAAACGTAAATCACATTTTGACGATGTGTGTTTACTGCCAGTCTGCTGGATCGGCTCACTTTCAATAGGAAAATTCATTCCCGCCAAATAAGGCCTACGTGGAAAGACATAGAAAACCCCTATAAATGCTGCGGCCCGCGGCGGCGTCAAAACTGGAAAACTGGCCCGCAGGCACATTTGAGTTTGAGACCTCTGATATAGATGTATGTGATAGAATCACCGGCAGAAATTGAGGATACGCCGCATTGCCTATACAGGCGACATGACGGAATGCCATTCACGGTCTTCTTGAAATGGCGGGGGGTTCGGTTATGATAGCTCGACGTCCAGGACAATGCCAAAGTAGTAAACAATATTGCTATTCGGAGTTAGATGGCCGTGAAGTACTAGCAGATTTTGAATATCTGTATACCCATTGCGTATTGCATCTTTTGACACAGCTTGTTTCTGTTACACTCAACGCAGTTTAGTATACCAGGTTTCTAACTTTATGTAATCGTTGCTGCTGTCCGATATAATGAAATCTTGTCATTTCTGGATGCTAAACAGTTGGAGATTGAAATTGTAACACTGCAAAATGACCCCCACCTCAGTCTGCAGCAAACGTTTGGTGCCTTGTTGACACGGTAAAGTACAGTGGTGTATGCGCAGCAGCTATGAAGGTTGCAAGCGTCTATGGTTCAACTTATCGTTGTGAATCGGCCTTTTCGGACATGAACTTCATCAAAAACAAACACAAAACACGCTTCATCAATGCACATCTGGAACACTCACTCAGAATTGCAGTGTCAAGTTACATACCAGAGTACAGCGCACTAGTTGATATCATACAATGTCAGGCTTCCCACTGACTGCTATAGAAAAAGATAACATGATGTCCACTGTCCAGTCCTGCCCAGTGCTATGAATATCAAAGCGGAAATACAGTGTGATACGGGTAAACGGCGGTAAACGGCCGCTTCAATCATTACGCAAAAGTAGCCCTCGGTTGCAAAAAAGTTGGTGACCCCTGATCTACAATGTTCGATTGCTCGCGGCTCGAGCCAGGATAGACATCGTTTTATTTACGAAAGCTCGCTAAGGTTATTTTATAACAGCAACCAGAACTTTTTTGAACAAATATTCCAAATCCCTGTAAATATTTCTGCGCTTCGCGCGATTTACTGTCTCTGGCATTGTTAATAGCAAGTCTTTAGTAAAAATTTCAAAAGATTCCATACCAAATTAGCATAATAAATATTGCGTTTGCAGCAAACCATTTGTGCCAAATTGATACCGGGACTATTACCTTGTGATCAAGCTAAACAATAGCCTTTAGGACAGTGATCGGGAATATATGGCTCGCGAGCCATATATGGCTCTTTTGGGTATAAGATATGACTCTTTGCCAAATATTTATTTTCAGCGACTTGTTAGTAAATTTTCATCACGGCCAGAATAATTATTCTCGTGGCAGTATAAACATGTCTTTGAGAGGTAAAGACATTACCGTTTCAGGTTTTAGGGCTTGGATCCCCTGTTGTCCCCTGCAAATCCTCAAATTTAAGTTACTATGTAAGGCTGGCGACCATATAACATCACTCGCGAATTCTATGTACCCGACTCGAACTCTTGAATGGTGCGATATTGTCTTCCTGATCTACGGCGCCAAATGAACTGCCGTGGACGTGACATTCACAATTACGAACTCAAATTACAAACAACGCCATAGCTATCCACGTTCTTGATTGATGAGTAGCTCTGCAATACCGGCGATAAAATGAATGCGTGTAGCGCAACTCTGTATGTTACTGCCGAATACCTTGAGAATTGGGAAGTCGATCAGTGGCCTATTTAGATTTTCGGAATCAGTTTGACAGTTGCATTCGATTGATATCAGTTATAGAAAATTCTAAGCTATTTACGATGAATTGCGTTATCAATTGTGACGCTTGGCCCCTCTGTGCCTTACCTCTCGTTTCGAGTTATCTTTTCAAACAATATATACCAGTTTTTACGGAGAAAATGTGATGCACACGACTAATCACATGTAGTAAGTTTTAATTTAGTGCTAACATGACGTCACGAATTTTCAATTGTGACGTAACAGTTATTGACATGTAGGCCTCTTGGGGAGTTAAAATGGGGTCAATATTGGGTCTTCGGAGAAAAAACGTTCCCGACCGCTGCTTTAGGACTTTCGAGCTAATTACCTCTGTCCCGGCTGATATAACGAGGTGGTACGTGAGCTCAGCAAAAACGCTTGAAATGGTACGCGTACTGCCCTGAACGAACCTTAATCGCAATTATAGCCTCGAAATTCACAATTACCGAATCGGCGAATCCATTACCCCAACCTCAACCTTAGCCTTAATCCCCGTGCTCCAGTGAAACATGGCCAAGTGTCGCATGCAAATAAACGTAAACTTGCACACAGTTTACTTGTACAACATGTTTTAAACACGCGAGTGAAGTGACAAGACACAAGCCAAATTGACGAGATATTCAAGTAGCTACTTGCGATACTCGAACAACGTTAAAATCCTTACTATTTCACATTTACACATGGAACTGAAAAGGTAGCCGGAATTAATCACAATTTCAGTGACCCTTCGTGATCGACGTGACCCTTTGTGATCGACGTGACGTAAACCTACTAAAACCACATATTGAATGAATACGCAAAAGGAGAGACTGAATGAATATGGAGGTGTGTTTTCCCAGAAAAAGTATTTGGCAGAGTTCGAAATGAACGAGCGACTTCCCACGTGCTTCTGTCTTCTGGGTTGCATAATATCGAAATTGCTCGATCGATATAGCGACTGGTATGAGGGGCTAGAAAGTGTCGTTACGAGATGGCAGGATAGAAGTCCGTATCGAAAATTCGTGTTTCCGGAACTTTAGCTGTCATTATATAAGCACTTCGACCACATGTCAGAAGGCAAATTGATTGCTGCGTCCTTGTGAGTGGTGCTCGTAAATTGAAACGTAAGTTGCTATTTGGTTCATGGACAAGGGGATTGCCACGAAACCGGGTTTCGAATTCACTATATATGTGCCTCTTATTACAGATCTTACTAAGTTATACCAGAAATTAAATTATAAACCAGTGAAATGAGCAATTTAGCTGCTACGAGCAATGGAGGTAAGTGCCACTAGCGTTACAAATATACTGTCATCTCACGTATAGCACTCATTGTTAACTAGCCAAGGATGCAACTGGTACCGCGTGTGTAAACTGTAATATTGACATCGAATTTCATTGTACTTGATTTCATGATTTACCTACGACTCCGAGTCGAGACTACCATTCTAAAAAGCATGGTGTTTGAATGCGCTAGTTAATGGAGCCGCTATAAGCGCACCAGTGTCTAGAGTGCATCAGAAGTTTTACCGACGTAATGTGTGACTGCGATTGCGTCAGCACTGGAGCAGTCAGAGTGCAAAAGGCACTCTCGCGCTTTGATATTGTGACGCCAACCGTGTCCACTACGACGCAATAGCCCGTTACGTCACGACATTTGTTTACATTTTCACGCCTCTAATATTCAACTACCATATTTTCGTCCTGGCTACGCTTGTGAGATTCGCTTAATCTGATTTCGGATTTCGGATGCGATTCACATCATTACATAATATCCATTTTTCGTTAACAGCGATGGACCAATAACACACGAGGTAACGTAACGCCCTTTGTAATGTGATCTAATGACTTCCAGCGAACAATGCAGGTGGTACGTCAATCACCACAACCGTAAAATTGCTAATTTGATATATTGTACGCGAATTCGACATTCTCCGTTAAGATAGACGCAAATTCACACATAACACTCGCTTGATTCTCCGCACAAATATATATTTCGGATAATGGTGTATAATTGATCAAAATCTATCCAGCTGGACGTTTTCAATCAGTAGAAACGCCCGTTGTTCCGTCGCCCCTCCCACTATTTACATTCAGGCGATTCTAACGGGTGACACTTGAGGCATTGTTATAGATAGAGTAACACCCAAACACATACTACTCCGGCTTGGGGTGTTATGTAGTGCTCAAATGCTACGTAAGGCCCGCGGTGTTTCATTATGGGCATTTTGGACTGGTAGGTTTGTGCGAAAGGCCTTACAGTCTCATACAACATCCATTTTCCAACACATAGCGAGTAGTTATTGCGCATTGATTCGTTTGTCTTCAAAGTACCCAGATTTACCTTAGTCATGTACGCGCACAATTATTTAACCGACGAACCTGAATTTCTTACTATTACATCTTGCATTTTTAGTGGAACAACACCACTCTACGAGCGGCTTCGGCATAGGTTTGTGGTCCGTAATCCCTAGTTATTTTCAAATCAAGCATATTTTCTCATTTTTATCGAAATAGGCTCGTATAAAGTAAAGGCAGGCTTGGCTCAGATGACCAAAGGTGGTTTGATTATGGACGTAATCAATGCGGAGCAAGCAAAAATAGCCGAGGAAGCCGGAGTAAGTTCTTCATATTTTAACCGTTGCTGCGTCACACCATTTGTATTTTGTTCTGCCAGGCTTGTGCCGTGATGGCGTTGGAAAGAGTGCCGGCTGATATCAGAAAATGCGGGGGCGTGTCACGAATGTCAGACCCCAAGGTCAGTATGTTGTCAAACTGAATCTCTCAAAATGTGCTAATGTTTGCGTAGGCCAAATTGAGATGTTGTGTGCGAGTCATTTAATACAGGACATGTCAAATATCTTGATGGTTATTTACTGTCATTCGTTGGTTGTCGATAGCTTGCATAGAGTAATTAGGGTTATCGACTTCACTCTAGTGAAGTGATAACTTTCACAAGGCTGTTTGCAAGTCACACATTGTATCGGATTTGGATCGGCATGTTGGCCAGGTTTATTTAATCAAGCCGGAAATCAGGTCACGGCCGCCTTATTTAGAGCGTATTCGCGCCAGTTCACGACTGCGTTTTCCTTAGCGATTATCAGCATTGACACATATCCTATGATAAATAAACGATTAAAGGTCATTTGTATCCATATGATTTCCTGGATTAACATATTCAAGTCGCACACCAACAATGATACATATTCTCAAGTACGCGTAAAAATTGAAACTTCTTAGTTAAATTCTATATTTCAAAGTATCAAAGTGTCTATGTGGTCCAACCAAATCTGGCCTAAATATCAAATCCCAATTTAGCCTTCACATAGGTTGTTACGGCCGACATGTGCGTGTCTGCAGCAGGGCGGTTACCGAGGCAACATCAGCGTATTCTTTTGGCCCATAAGTTAGGGTGCCTTTATTTTGTACATGCAAGCTAATGAAAAGCTAATGCAGCTAATTAAGCTAAGGAAAAGCTAATTAAGCTAATGAAAGGCTAATTAAGCTAATGAAAAGCTAAGTAAGCTAATGAAAAGCTAATGAAAAGCTAATGAAAAGCTAATTAAGCTAATGAAAAAGTAAGCTAATGAAAAGTAAGCTAATGAAAAGCTAATGAAGCTAATTAAGCTAATGAAAAGGCACCCATAAGGGGTGCCTTTATTTTGTACATGCAAGCTAATGAAAAGCTAATGCAGCTAATTAAGCTAAGGAAAAGCTAATTAAGCTAATGAAAGGCTAATTAAGCTAATGAAAAGCTAAGTAAGCTAATGAAAAGCTAATGAAAAGCTAATGAAAAGCTAATTAAGCTAATGAAAAAGTAAGCTAATGAAAAGTAAGCTAATGAAAAGCTAATGAAGCTAATTAAGCTAATGAAAAGCTAAGTAAGCTAATGAAAAGCTAATGAAAAGCTAATGAAAAAGTAAGCTAATGAAAAGTAAGCTAATGAAAAGCTAATGAAGCTAATTAAGCTAATGAAAAGCTAATGAAACCAGCGAATGTAAAAATGAAGCCAATGAAGCAAGGAAGTAAGTCCAGGTTAGTATTTTGCTCATATGATTCTGGATGTATCAAATCCGAAATTTTAAATCCAAGTTTAGAATCTGGATATTCGATTCTCAATAGGGATTTTTGAATTATGATTGCAATAGTGCCAATTCAGACCTAACTGCACCCTGCAAACCGGAAGATTTGACGGCACCGACAGGTTTGTTTTGAGGTGTTGATGGTGTGTCTTGACTACTATGGTCATTTACACCAGGCAATTTTCTACATTTCTATTCCGTAGCGGCCGACTTGTACAACGGCCCACATTCTTGGCTTTTATAAGGCACCGCTTACACGGATGAGATGCCACCTAGGTAGGAATTCTGGAGTCGACCTCGGTCGGTCACAACCCATTGGTGTTGCAGCTGTGGATTATACCACTGCGTTATCTCGCCACTACATACAGCGGTGATCTCTGACGAAGTTTTTCTGCCTACTCGGTGCTAAAGTGCCAGCACGCCTAACATGATAATGTGGCCGGTTATGTTTGCAAACTGAATTTGATAGCGTGAACGAACATGAACATCAACGATATTTCAAAGGGAGTTCATTTCTTGATGGTAATTAGTTAGGAAGGCAAGGAGGATTTGAAAACAGCATTGTCTCACAAGCTCCAGCATGCCTGCTATCAATCAACGCATCATACAAAACTGGATTAACCCGTTTCGGCACGTGATATGTCTGGTAAACCGAATTCGCGTGGATATTGGTTGCGGGCTTGACAGTAATTTTTAGTTTACAAATAAACTTCACATCATGATCGACAGATTATAATTTAGATTATTGATCGTTTTCTTTAGAACTGAATCATTCTGCGCATAATTTCAAAATTGGGAAGACTTCTTTTTCGTTACCTTTGCGAAACCTAAATGACGTACTAGTGAGACATCGGCACCATTGTCATCCTGATAATGAGCAATGAGTAAACTAACGTTGAAAACGTCCGTATATGTACTACTTTGTAATTGCATATATTTGCTGCGCTGAATTGGGATATTCACGTATCATTTCTGCTTTATAATATTTCACAGGGAGGGGCAAGGTATAGCCTATCGACCATGGGTTGTCGGGACAGCTATCGTTTGGTAGAGTAGAGGTTTAACCAGAGCAAACAGTTCGCAGGAGTGAAAAAGTTCGATAACTGGTCTAGCTAAGCAATGTAGGGTCAATATATTTTGTAAAGAGAAAGCTACGTTTTCATTGGCACAATGTTCAACCCAAAATCGGCGATGTGTAGTGGTTCCAAATATAATAATTTTCATAGTCATTGGGAACGATAAAGTAGCAACATTTTCATAGTCGTAAATGAGTATATCACGAGTATTTTCAATAATATCGCGAGATAGTACTCGCAGCATAGTTTATTTATAAACGAGGCTGGCATTGATGTCGGTTAATAATTATTATTTCAAAGATACCAATTCAGCGTCAATCAACAAACGCACACATTTCGCAATTGCAATCAGCGAAGTTTTTCGATGCGTGGTGTTCAATTAGCTTCCTTGTTACATTAGCTTCATTAGTTTTTCATTGCCTTGTTTCATTAGGTTTTCATTAGCTTTTGATTAGCTTACTTCTCATTACCTTAATTAGCTTACTTTTCATTAGCTTACTTTTTCATTAGCTTAATTAGCTTTTCATTAGCTTTTCATTAGCTTACTTAGCTTTTCATTAGCTTTTCATTAGCTTACTTAGCTTTTCATTAGCTTAATTAGCTTCATAAGCTTTTCATTAGTTTACTTTTCATTAGCTTACTTTTTCATTAGCTTAATTAGCTTTTCATTAGCTTTTCATTAGCTTAATTCGCTTTTCCTTAGCTTAATTAGCTGCATTAGCTTTTCATTAGCTTTTGATTAGCTTAATTAGCTTTTAATTAGCTTCATTAGCTTTTCATTAGCTTACTTTTCATTAGCTTACTTTTTCATTAGCTTACTTTTCATTAGCTTACTTTTTCATTAGCTTAATTAGCTTTTCATTAGCTTTTCATTAGCTTAATTAGCTTCATTAGCTTTTCATTAGTTTACTTTTCATTAGCTTACTTTTTCATTAGCTTAATTAGCTTTTCATTAGCTTTTCATTAGCTTACTTAGCTTTTCATTAGCTTAATTAGCCTTTCATTAGCTTAATTAGCTTTTCCTTAGCTTAATTAGCTGCATTAGCTTTTCATTAGCTTGCATGTACAAAATAAAGGCACCCATAAGTTATGTGTTGGCGATTGCATAAATTCTCTGGTTTCCATCCTCGCTACAATCCATCAGAACAGGCTTCTTGCATTGGCGAGTTGTTTGACAGAATGCCACGTTTCATACAGCTCATCAAAGAGATCATGGCGGCCGTCAGCATTCCTGTAATGGCGAAAGTGCGAATCGGACATTTCGGCGAAGCCCAGATCTTGGAAGCTTTGGGCGTTGACATGATCGACGAATCGGAAGGTACCATTGCTAGTATCTACATGAAAAGTTGTGATGTAACATGCTAGATGCAGGACAGTAATCCCGGACGCGTATTTTATTTGTATGCAAGCTCCTTTTGAACGTAAGTATGTTTTTCAGTTCACATGTTCATTTGTTCAAACACCTCAAGTCTGCGATATAATTTAACGACAGTAGGAGTCGTGGTGAAATATTGTCAATTAAACACTCGCGTTTGCTTGTGATTAGGTCAACAAATATATCACAACTAGGCGCGCGAGAAATGCAGCAAATCACATTAAAATGGCCAACTACCACTTAAACTGTCAGCTATGACTTTCGCCGTATGCTCGATACTTCCTGTTGGCGCGAAATGTAGTCACTTTGGTTGGATGATAACGGGTATTCAACAATCACGCTCCGTAAATAAGTTTAGAAAACGATTTCAATGATTACCTTACTGAACAATAAGCAATGAGCAGAATATCCGACCCCTGTGTCGCAAAACTTATCGACGAATTCCCCTAATGCTATACAACAACATAATTAATTGCGAATATGACTCGGCCGTGGAACGGCAATGATTGTAGTCCCAGGGAAAAGTCTACCTCAAAATTATACCGCGGTATAAATCGAACACACCATTTTAATTCAAATGATACTAGACAAATTTGAAAAAGCGCAAATGGAGCACGAATAAACTTCGGTACGTTGGATTTATAACGATGGTTGCGCGCCGGTGTTTCCCAAACTTTGTTACCCCCCAGGGCCGCAAACCACAGGCATCGAACGCGCTAACCTCCTACTCCCGAAAAAAATTGATAGTAAAGTCACTACATTGTCGCCTACACTTGCACTCAATAAGTGTCTCTGCATAATTAGTCTATTCGTTGTTTGATTATTTGGCTAGCAGTAAAACTCAATGTTGCATAACGATGAACATCTGGGGAGAGCGTTGGAGGCGGTTTTCGATTGAGTACGCCTGGTATGCGAACGAACGGTGTGAATGTGAATACAGTCGAAAACCTGATTCGGGCTCACAAAGAGAGCCATTTATGTACGGAATTTCCAAAACAGTTACACCAAGCTTGGCTCGTTTCGCGCTATACAGTTTTCGTGTAATGTTTTCTCTGAAAATGTTTACCACTAGATTAGAATTAATATAAGCATAAAAACATTTCACAAATTCGATCAGAGCCATATTACCGGCATTTCGCTTTAATTTACTTATCCAAGTCTGCCACTTTAATCGAGTATTGTAACAGTGTTAACGTTTGCCGACGAAGAGCACCACGTCGACAAACACAAGTTCAAAATCCCGTTCGTGTGCGGCGCCAGAAATCTCGGCGAGGCTTTGAGACGAATCTCGGAAGGAGCTGCCATGATCAGAACCAAGGTTTGTTTGAGCACATCCTTTATGCACTCGAATGAACTCGAATGATATAAATCGATGTCTCGGTTTGCTATCTGTTACCTCGTGTGATGAAGTCGATAATACCGCAGGCATGACATTCCCGCACGTAACGCGGGCGGTCGTATGATGAAGTGAAACATCGAATCCTACAACAGAACACTACCACGTTAACTCGAGATCTCCAAGTGGTGTCTGCCGCGCAGACTCACAAAATCCTCGATACATCAGCAACTCGTGAATAGGACGAAAACACGCCCGTCGTGTAGCAGCTGAAATACCGTGAACAAGAATTGGAAATCTAATTTTGCAATTGCAATTGCAATTATTCGCGAAAACCTGGAAATTGATTTAAAATCTGCATTTGAAAGAAATACTGCGAGAATCAAGTTCGATTCATATCAAACCAATCTTGGCTCGTTTCGTACTGTACGGTGCTCATTTAGTCTATCCGGAAAACCGTTCGTTAGATTAGATTTAAAATGAGAACATAGACCCATTTCACAAATTAGATTAGAATTGTAGATTACCTGTTTTTCGCTCTAATTGGTCTAGTCTAGTTTGGCGTGAACGAAACAACCAACAAGCATCGTCTCGCTAGAGCAGTGCTTTTCAATCAGTTGTATGGTACACCGTAGCCAAGGTTGTACCTATTTCTTGGAGTGTACCAGATACCGCGACTAGGACTATTGCATGTGCAAACAAATTATTTTTACGATCAATTACCTCTCTTGTTCGTA
Source organism: Botryllus schlosseri (assembly GCF_051294905.1). NCBI lineage: Eukaryota > Metazoa > Chordata > Ascidiacea > Stolidobranchia > Styelidae > Botryllus > Botryllus schlosseri. The sequence continues at coordinate 19,201,701 of NC_137251.1, read as the reverse complement.
ATGGAAATTGCGCCGTCATCTGCGTTCACTACGTCACAATTGATCGTGCCGTTATGTATATACAGTATACACCTGTGCACATGTCGATATTGTTGGTGCACTCAAACTGTAAGGTAGATATCATTGCATAAGCGTAACTCATGCACTTCTGGTTATTAGAGCACTGTGTATGAATTTCGACTCAAAGCACCACCGATATGGTACTGTTTGTCTTTAACCTGACTACAGGTTTCACTTTTAACCATGTTCGACTTGAAATCCTCCATTATTTCCAGTGACTTACGCGATCTCGCTACGACCAAGCGTACTTTTATCAGCCAGTTTAACAATAAACACGTGATTGTGGTGATCAATTGTCACGATATTTAGAGGTGATCAAAGCAGTCAGCGTTGCGACTCTAGTTGAAGTAGCGCCCAAAATTTCTACTCAATCAAAGTCGAAGTAGCAATTCCGAAGCCATGTCAAAACTACATCAAGTGCAAGTGGAAAATGAAAGGTCTGAAGAGTACTCGAGTAGCCAATTTCGAAAGAATAAATACGGTTGTTGGGGGCTGGCATACTTTTCGAAGGTAATCGGTGTTGGCTACCTTCGAGATTGCATTGATGTATCTTCGCGATTTACGCAAAAGGACTAATGACACACCAAATATGCAGAATCTTCGAAAATGTATATCGTTACCGCGCTACAGAAACTATTCCATGCGGGTCTCATGATAATCTCGCACATAAATGAGATACAAACAAATTCCAAAACTGCTTTATACTTTTCAATATCTGACGTGCGAAAAGCGAGCAGTTTTGCCTACAGACTCGTCAAGTAGCATTGGAAACAGTCTAAAAGCATAACCATTTCAGTAAATAGTGCAAGAACGCAAAACCTACTGAGTACGCCGAAAAAATATAACTAGTTTGTCACTTACCAATGGCCACCTCGTTTACGGCCATTTCGAAACATAAGTAGTTGCTGCTAGGTGCTAGCGATCAATGGATAATAACAATATGCTATCAAAATTTACATTTGAGTGTAAGTTACAATTGTGGGGTACAGCTGCAGATATCCCACTCTATACAGCAACACTATGAAGAATATAGAGTTTTAAGTCGTGCCGTTTTTGTAAGGATTGTGTCTGCATTTACAATGTCTTCCCTTGCGAAATTTTGCAGCCTTCTTTCATGTATTCTTGTGTCGACGCTATACACCAAATAACCGATAGCGGTGCTATACGAACACTAGTAGCAAGTGGCGAGATAGCGTAGTGGTATAATCCACAACTACAACACCAATGGGTTGTGGGTTCGAGTCTGACTGAGGTCGACTCCAGAATTCCTACCGAAGTGTTGGAGGTTTTTCTGGGCTCCTCCTCGTCATTCCATCCGCGAAAGCGGTGTCTTCAAAAGCCTAGGAGTTCTACAAGTTCTACAAGTCTGCAGCTACGGAATAAAATAATAAGAAATATCGGCCTGGTGTAAAGACCACTGTAGTCGATAAACACCATGAATAACTCTAACAAACAACAATAGTAGCACTTCGTTACTGACCACGTCTGATGAATTTGTCTGCAGGGCGAGGCCGGTACCGGCAATGTGGTCGAGGCAGTACGACACGCGCGATGCATCAAACGCGAAATTCGACACGCGCAAGCTATGGACGACGAGGAACTTTACTCGTACGCTAAGAAACTTCAGGTGAAGTCATTGCGTTTGATGGAAACTTCTGAGAACACTCAATTATTAAGACGGTCTTTTTGTATTTAAACAACGATTCCTTGTCACATACTTCCTTTTTGTTATTAGGTACCGGTTGATTTGTTGCGACACACTGCCAAGCTAGGAAGACTTCCCGTTGTCAATTTCGCGGCAGGCGGATTAGGTATGTTTGAATTTGCATCTTTGCCAGCAGCGTGTCCGAAATACAAACTTCCCTTTCTGCACAGCTACTCCTGCCGACGTGTCAATGTTGATGCAGTTAGGTGTCGACGGTGTTTTTGTGGGATCCGGCATTTTCAAGAGCTCCAATCCAGTGAAGAGAGCCAACGCTATGGTGCAGTCGGTTGTCCACTATAATGATCACGAAAAAATGGCTCAATTATCGGAGGATCTTGGCGAACCGATGGTGTGTGTTTTAATGTTAAAATTATTTTCATCCGTTATGTTAATGTATACTCGATATCCATTCCATTGTCAAGACAGTATTCCAATTACAGGGCCAGTGCAGCGGTTCTTAACATTGACCAGCGAACACTTGCACTAATCCGCAAGCCATCGGGGAACCCCAAATGTTCGCTAAGTCACAAACACGAAAATCAAACAACATTACATATCTAGCACATTGCTATAGAACTGGAGTGGGCAAATTGCGGCTCTTTAATGAATGCAGCCTCCGCACTTCTTTGACGTCATATCAGCCTTATTTGAAACTGCTTGCAGCCCAGGTGGCGAGGCACAGCATTACCACACAATAATAAAGGTCATTCGATAGCCTGAATTTCGTTGTGGCGGAATCAATTCGTATTTTTGAATTTTTGTGCTGTGGCTATTTTAAAGTAAGATTTTTTATATGCCTCTCGCGCATGAAGCAAGTCTACCCACCTCTGATACAGAGTATCGGTGCATCAACACTGCGTTAAAAAACAATAAAACATTAATTTTTATAAGAAACAAGAAGGTTATAGTCAATGAATATCATATCATATTATAAGACATCAACGCGACTAAAATGCGTGCTGAACAATACTCGGGTAGTTCCAAGAAGTATAGCTCTGGACCAACAAGCAACCGAATTTTTTCGACATTCACTACTATAACCTCCGAATGTACGGCACGACCTGACCCGGTTCCTACCTGCAATGGCATGCCTCATCCAACACGTAGTTGATAGCGCTGTGACAAAACCATTCCCATATTTGGTGGGTGAGGCGGGAAAATAGTGACCTTGTCGACGCGCTCGTGTTTGATAGCAATTTTACTTTGCAGCCTTGCCTTTAGCCACATGTATGGATGAAATCAGTTGTTCATATGCGGTTATGTAGTCTCCGACAGCTGATCGTGATGATTTGTTTCAGGTCGGGATTAATTGCGACAATTTGAAAGAAATCTGGGCGACCAAAGAAGCCGGCATGAAATAACAGAGGAGTGGAGTTATCACGTTTTCAGTTGCGAATACAATCGTACTATTGAACTTTGAATAGTAAGCGCGGTTCTGATTCACGCTAGAACCAGGCGGCACGTTCACAGTGCAGTTGGAATCATGCAGAGTCATTTCTGGCTAAAGTCCGCCGTTACTTTTGTTGAGATAGTTTTACAGAAAAGGGCCGAAAAGGGTGTACAGGAAAACAGATCATATAGCTCAGAATTATATCGTGGTCACAAGTCCTATGTGCCTACATGTATGTATATTGTATATACGTTCCGAAGTGCATGCATAATTCGGATTAAAATGTACTCGTTTAGTACCCCTGTTTAAGTGTGAGGTTGGTTCTGTTATCGTGTTGCCATGGGTGTATAGTATACTGTATATTCACACCCGAATAATCAGGGGTGGTACGCGGATGTGTGGAAATAGGGATGGTGTGAACGTGAGGTTCACGTTCGCGTTCTGTGAGTAAACCTCCGAAATTTAGAGGTTCACGTTCACAAGCGAACCTTGGTAGGTTCTGCACTGTGAACCTTTTTCATATATTACAATTTTTACTTCATTATAACATCTTTAGTTGAAATTTATCGCATTTATGCACCAGGGCTTTGGAGCAGCCGTAAATTTGCATTGCTCCAGCTCCGGCGCTTTCTTCTATCACACAATAGTTCCGGCTCCAGCTCCGGAGCCACATTATTACCACTGCTCCGGCTCCGACTCTGAAAACTATCGAAGATGTCTGTCTATTTCAGGGGTGGGTAACCCGCGGCCTCCGGGCCGTATGTGGTCCGCGAGGAGGTTTTGAGTAACCCGCGAGCTAACTTTCCATTATATTATCGAAATCCTATTATATTATCGAAATTGAATTGCTGAGATTGTGAACCTGCAAGGCCAACCAAGAATATGATTTGTCTGGCCGCAAAGCAACACTTGGGATGTTGATTACTAAAATATCAGTTCCGACGCATTGGCAGATCCAGAGAGAGAGAGAGAGAGATATATTTATTGATTTGTCCAACCGTAAAGAAAACATCATTGGCACATGCAACAACAATAAATGAACTTACGGTATAGGACAGGGTGTGACCGATATGACTCTGGGTAGGGTCAACTAGTCTGATCACACCCTGCATTAACAAATACAAATATTGTGTTATAAATTTGGATGCATCGGTTGGGATCAATCAATTCAGCTCAGCATAAAAATGAAATACTAAAGAAACTACAATTTTGGTGGGAGACAAGCGGATCATTGGTAATGGGAGATGAGGTGACTGAATAATTCCTTTTTGAAGGAGTGGTATGGGAGGTCCCGTATTGAAGAGGGTATAGCATTCCATATGACAGGACCGACATAGTCGATCGATTTCTTTGTGAGGTTACTGGTGGGTCGATGAAAATAGATGTTGCCCTGTGAAGAAAATCTGGTATTGTGTGAGTGAACAGTTTGAGCAAGGACGAAGAAATCATTAAACACAGGAGGCAATTCATTTGAAAAATATTGATGCATAAATTTAGCTACTTCAAATGTAAAAATATCGTCAAATTTTAGAATATTGTATTTGCGGTAGTACTGGGATAATCCAGAGTCCAGTCACATTTTTAGTAAATCGTCTTACATTACAATAAACTAAAAGAGTAGTAAAATTTTTCTTCCCGCTTCGCGTGTTTAATTGTCACACGACTTCTTTCTTTGTGGCCTACCCCCTCCTGAAAATGAAAAAACGCCTGATTTAGCCGATTGAGTCTGACTATATTCGCAATTACGAGAGAAAGTCTTTTCACGTTTGCGCTCGCAGAAAGATCATAGACGATGAAATGCACGCAAAAAATGATGGTCATATATTAGCGGAAATCTTCGATATCGATATGACCAGATGCTGAATAGTCCTGTCCATGCAAACTGAGCCCAGCAAGCGGTATACAGTCGACCTGCAATATATCCAAGGGATATTAATGTTAACTTTGAAAATTTTACGCGCCTGGCGCGGCTAGTGGGCAGCGCATTCGTTCGTCAATTTCATGTGGCCGAAAAGGTTGGCTTCCCTGGTTTATATAGATTACTAATATACCCGTAGGTTAGTTATCTATAGTAATCTAGAGTCTGTCAGCCGTCAGTAACATCGGATGCTGTAACGAAGACATAGGTGCCGGCTTGTGACGGCATAATGAATACTTGCCAATTGTCGATAACATCATAGTTGCACTAGAACGCACTTTACTCCATGCCATTGCTGTGTACAGCATTAAAATTCTGACGCGGCGTTTTAACACTGGCACTGTACTCGTTAACATTAAGTCATACAGCTCAATTCAATCTTTAAATGTGCGATTATTATTCAACTGTAACTGTAGGCTTACCATATTTTGGAAATGTAAAAAGAGGACACTTCTTCAGAAATTTCAGACATGCAAAACTGGAGAAGAGTTCTCAAAAACCGGTAAATTTCTCCCACTTCGTGATCGGTTGACTAAAAAAATGGTCTTCTTTTCGCTCAGTGCTTAAATCACGACTTCTCCCCCGAAATACCCGCCGGAGCTTCACTTCTGCGCTAATTTACGGCATATCACTCGCGATTTCCTCTAAATCTGACCTAAATTTTCAAAAAAGAGGACAAAATCTCAAAAAAGAGGACAAAAGGGCGTCCTCCGAGGACACTTTCAAAAAAGTCAAAAAAGAGGACAAATCCTCTTAAAAGAGGACGTATGGTAAGCCTATGTAACTTTAACTGTAGTAAGAGCAATATGGGCGGATATCACGACCTCATCAATAAAAATTCGATTTGTACCAAATCGTTCAAATGGCCAATGGTTTGACGTTCGGTACCAGTCCATCCGGTCTCGATCAATTTTATCGGAATATAATATTTTCCCGCTTAAACGAATCGAATAATCGCGAATTAAACACTGCGCCATGCACATTGCGCAATGCCATAACGAATTAAACTATGCAACATGCACATTGCACAATGCACATTTACAAGTCACAGTGCGCGATAATGCGGGAATATTAGAGTATCAAGCCGACATCAAGAATGAATTTACGAAACAGATGATTACAAATTGGAAATCGCGTATCAAATCAGTAATTTGTCTCCATCATAAAATACCATGGGGTCCTGACATCGCATTGAGTAGCTCGCACCGCGACCATTGTTTGCTGAGTGTAACGGCGTTTTGGGCGACTCTCTGCCAACCCCTATTACGCTCGAAAATCCTCACTGGAGTGAATGACGATCATGCGCAGTAATGAATTCCAATTCGCATGCATAATTGCACACACCATAACACTGTACAATTACGCGGCCTGATTAAAGAACTATCACGAAAGAATGAGTATCTGCTCATCCGATTCATAGCAACGATGAGATGGAATTACTCGGCTCGTGCTCGTCATATCTACATGTGCAACGAATCCCGTTTTTATCCTCTCTCCCAATTCGCATAATACATAGTGATCATTATTTTCGAACCGTACAATTGGCCAACAAGGTTGTGCTGATGATGAAATTGCGGGTATGCCAAATACCCACAATATTCACAGGCATATTTACTATTTAGCATACCGAGGTTCGGCACTCATGTATGAAAATTGAACATTGAACATATGACTGCTCTGCTGGTAAATCCCAAGGAACATGGTTAGTCGGAAAAGGTAGAGCCAAAGAGGAAAAGATTCTTAATTTCGCGAAGGCCTGCTGTTGAAGTATCTGAACTCAGCAGATATGGTTGTTGCACATATAATAGCATCTTATGAAATACGTCGGAGCCGGAGCTACGCCTCAAATAACTGGCTCCGGCTCCGGCTGAATTTATGTAGAGCTCTGGCTCCGGTTCCAGCTCCGGTAAAAATCCACGGCTCCGGGGCTCCATCACAATCTGCTCAATATCAACGTAGCTATACTTCGACGCTGAATACATTGTCCGGTCTGGCCGAGACCGTTATAAGGCGTATGCTTATGCTTATATTCCTTTGCAAGTCATCGTCGAAATTGTTGGCAAAGCGACGTAAGATATTGATTTTGTGGGATCATTATATCATTTGATTGCCCCAGTCGATACATTTGGCGACGTTTTGGTCCAATAAAGGGTGAAATTTGACTGAGATACAGTAAACCAGCACAAAAACAACGCTCCGGCGTCTATTTCGGGAGCTGAGACGGAAAGTTGACCTTTTTGTCGTCAACCAACCACAAAGTCGGGAAATATTTGCCATTTTTTCCTGATTTTACTCCAGTATTGTAAGTCTGAAAATTTTGAAAAAGTGTCCTCTTGTCAGATTTCCAAAATATGGTAACTCTACATCAGAGGTCTCAAACACGCGGCCCGCGAGAGCATTTTGGGTGGCCCGTAGGGTTAGTTCGGATATCAATAATTTTCACTATCCGGATAACGGATATATCCGTATATTTGGAATTTAGCTAACCGGTTAACCGGATAGTGAATCCTAAGTGAGATAATCGATTTCACGAGGTCTGCATGAAAAATGGATCGCAAAATCATTACACAGTGTAATTGCAGCTCCCTCCTTATAGAGCACACCACATCAGTAGTGGCATCCTGTAGCTGGGACCGGAGTTTTGTAACAAATAGTCCACACGTATTAAATGCTCTTTATGCTTCCACAAAATGGGCTGAATTATAGTAAGCAAGGCTGAATATAGTAAGCGCTTCCTTTTTGCCCATTCTTCTGTTTAGGTGTCCAGTACTGGAAGGACGAGTAGCTGATACCGGAATTGGGGCCGACATGATAGCTCGCTCTAATTCCTCAATGAGAAATTCACATGATCAGGCCCGTAGCCAGCCGAAAAATAATGGGGGTGTTTTAAATAAAACGAGGTGGTTTCGATTTTATTTCGAATTTAGTATCAGCGGAAATCAATTACGCTTGCACGCACGAACGAACATGTTTCCAGAATGCGAACATTCGATGTCATTCGGTTTCGCAAAGTCACTCATTAATCACAATCGCTGATCATAATAATCTCAGCGGCATATTGTCTTCAAGCCACCAAGAGATAGGAGCCAACGCATGCCAGGCCCGAGACTATGGTTACGCCAGCGATGATATCGTTCGTACCATGCCTATTGCAGGTGCGATTGTGCAGGCCAGCGATAATATCGTGAGCACCAAGCCAATGCAGATGCGATTATGTAGGCCAGTGATGGCATAATATCCACAGAGCCTATTGCAGATGTGATTCTGCCAGCGGAACTATAGGCTTGTCGAAGACTCGAAAAATCAGGCCAGCAACGATTGCCGAGTTCGCGGCAATCAATGACCTAATTTGGCGATCTTCTTAGCGGGAGATTGCGTCGCGTTACTCAGTGCATTGACGTATCCAGCTAATTGGCGACACGCTTCTCGCTAATTGGCCGCGCGAAACACTGATAATACCACTTATTGAATTTCCTAAAAGTTTAAAACACATTATTACCGATACTTTTTTATCCGGTTAACCGGTAGATTTATATCCGGATATCGGATAATAAAAAAGCCTGCGGTTAACCGGTTAACCGTTATCCGGATAATCCAACCCTAGTGGCCCGTGACGGCATTTTGGAATTTCAAGTATTCGACAATATCCAGCTCCACATATCTTTTTTAGATATAAGAGCTAGAATTTCACCCTAAAACTACTATAAAAACACTGAAATCTCAACAGACTACACTATCACATCACTTTTAAAAGCTATTACCACGTGGTAGAAGATCAGCTATTACGTCACATTTCTAGTTCATGATGATAAAACATGACCCGTTGATGATTCGTGACTCAAAATTGTGATTTGGTTTTGTGCGATCTTTCGTAGAATTACTCAATTTCGGATTAACTGGGTGAATAAATAAAAATGACTCGAGTTGAGTCGAGTCAAACGTTAAAATCAGATAAGGACTTGCGAATCGGAACGGTGACTTTGCAATTCTACAGATGCAACTATTTATGAAACTGTCATTGGGAAAATTAATATATCAAAAGGTCGTAACTTGCGTTGCATAGGGTATATATAGCTATCTAATCAGGTCAGTATGGCAACCATCGGCATTATGTGACCCCCGTGACGTATAGTTGGTTACAGCTGGGTGTTGTCTGTTCTCTTTGTCCATGTTACTATCGGTGGCGAGTAAGGTAGTAGTACGCTCAACAGCTGTAACACCAATCAATTAATTGGCGATCGGACATTTCTATTCCAGAGGTTCTTATCTAGGGTCCGTAGAGTCGTAGACCCCTTCGGGGTATGGTGCACAACATCATGTGGTACGAGATGCATTGTGGAATCAGGCCTATATGCTGTGGAATATTTTCTTGACCAATTTATCCAACTGGGAAATGGTCTTCGCGCTACGCGCGATTTTATGTGTATGGGCTTTCTAATTTTAATATATAGGTACAATCAGAAATTGTGTTGAAAATGAACAGGGGCTACGAGAAATCTTATTGGAAGCAAGGGGTACGATCGCTAAAGAAACGATTACTATGGCTCAATAATGATTATATTCAAGTTGTTTATCTATGGCAAAATCTGAAGTTGATTTAAATTTACCTTGGCAATGGCATAGTAACAATAGGGTACTTATCACGACTCTATCCTAACCCGGATTAGGCTACACCGCTCAAGTGCTCTGATATCAGATCAATCTTCAGTAGATTTTAAAATATTCTACCTAAAACTATGGCACGTCAAAGGTCCACTAGCTGCAATGTTATAACCTGACAGTTTGACGCTGTCATGATGCATCCTCTCGCATGATGTCTATAACTCATTATTTGAACAATTAATGCCCGGCATAAAAACAATTTTATTCAAATATTTGAAAATATGATTTTTTCCATGTCAAGCGTGCATAGGACAATACTAAATTACATTTTCATGATGTTTGTGGAATACCTGTCTTCAAGCTCCCGTCAAATAAGGCCTACTTGGAAATTCTGCGTTGAATATCCCTATTACTGGTGGTGCGGCCCGCGGCGTCGTCTAACCCAAGAAATTGGCCCGCGAGCACATTTGACTTTGAGACCTCTGCTCTACATTATGTGGCCCGAGTCGTCGCTAGGTATCGTGTATACATTATTATAGGCTACCAGTTCACTGAAATGTAGGGTTGGAATTAGCAATATGACGTCATGATGTTCGCGTTCACATGGAACTTTTCAAAAAGGTTCACGTTCACACGAACATGAATCTTTCAGAGATTCACACAAACCTAATATGTATGTATGTATAGGCTATATATCTTTATCTGTATTGTGCAATTTGTGTATAGGCTACTGTAGGCCCTATATGGTGTATGGCAGGGGTCGCCAGCAACTAGAAACGGATTGTGGGCCACTATTCAAATGCCGCAGAGGCCCTAAAACGCAATATAAAGAGAAAATAGGCCACGCAGTTTTGCAACCACGTTTTTAAAACTTGAGGCCTCTTCAACGCGGAGCATAGTTACCACAAGAAAAGTAGTATTTTATTGAAGTAATACGAATGCAGCCGAAAAGATCATTCGGTTCGGTTTATTTTTATCAGTTCAATACACCACAAAAATTGCAATACAATGAAAATATAGGGAGATGTCGAAACGACTTGAAGTAGTTCCGGTCCTCTTCAGCCGGCTGTATCGTACACCCTGGGTGTTCCATAATTTTAAATGGTGTATATCACTCGGATGGGGTGTACAAAGTCCGCACTACAATGGACTGAAAACTAGCTGTCACCATATATAGGCTACACAAGTTTATGCCTCAGAACAGGTTGACAGGATGTGCAATATCGTATAATGTTCCTATCAACTGTACGCAGCTGGTAAATGGTTCCTTTAATTGGAGTAGAATGGGGTAGAGTTTGCGATATCTGTATATAATGATTCTCGTGGAAACTGACGTGATAACTCAGACATTTTGAATCGGTAGCCTACTTCTGGCGAGATGCTTATGAATAGTGCGGTGTAGGCTACATAATTGCAGATGCGTAGTCATGCAGTCTGGGGGGGGGGGTCGAATTTGAGAACCACTGTGTAAGATGGTGGTCATGTAACATCGAGGACTGATTTGAATTAATGCACTGTTTCTTTACTATGTCGACAATCCTGCAATATGCAACAAAGTAGATAATAAATACCGGAAGTGTGTCCAGAATTTTGAACAACACCCGATAATCTGATCGCGTGGGCTGAGAATGCATAAATATTTGATAGTAATATGTGAGACTACCAGTATTATGGACGAAATTCATTCACAAGGTTGAGAAAATTTTCGCGCTCCGCGCGACTAGTAGCTATGCCCGATAACTTTTTAGGAGCATATGTAGTAAGCCTGCGGGAACGTTCTGCTTCTACGACTATTACAGCTTTTATACGCAAGGATTATCCCAAGAGTTCAGTGGTGGCACAGAATACCACAAAACCTCTTGACCTTGACTTCTTCACCTCGGAATCAAAAGCGTACAAGTAGGCCTAAGACACGCGCGCGTCCACGCCGTCCAATTATATATCATATGATCGACCGAAAAGATCATCACTCCATCAAATATACTGGACCTGGCGCGTGGAACAGTATCTCGTCGGCTATCCGGCAGTCGACGAGCCTGTCCACATTCACGTCGAAATTGCTTGTGTTGTATGTGCGAAATATCCGGAGATCGCCAATACAAGATTCAACAAACCTCGCCTAACATGTTAATCAACCCCATTGAGATTGCACCCCTAAAACAATGGTAATGTAATTCGCATTTTTTCCACGGTGATATCAGCAACCACGAAGACGAAATGAACTAACCGGCGGGTAAAAAAAGTACACAGTAAACTATATTTCCTAAATGAGATCAAAACTTGGAAGTATTTTTTGCCGTGCCTGTAGATTTTATAGAATCAGAATGAAGCTTGTGATTGATTCCTTCACATAAAGTGTGGTGATATTTGCTTTCCAGGACTCCTATAGTCATCTAGCAAGCGGATTCGACTTACGTGGCATTATCATGGTTATCTGCATTGTGTCACACTTGAATCTCACCACCGAATAAAAATAATATCGAAAATGTAAATCTAATCCAGGAAATTATGGATTATGTATTGATGGCGTAGTCACGTCTCAGTACGGTTCGGATTTTCAGAATACTTTGGGAAGTAGAATATTTTCGCGACTTGAAAATTGACTCGAAAATTTTGATCCTCGAGACATGTCATATTTCTTATATGTGGAGTCAGAGTCGCCCCATTTTACTGCAGCTACTCGATTCGAGTCAATTCGATCGCAAAATTTAACCCAAGTCATCCCAACACCAACTCCAACCGAAATTTCACCGGTAGGTCGGCACCATGGTGAGAACTTGACGCTCTCTGATCTACCACTATTATAGTGCTATCAATCAACTATCATTTAACCCCTCTCTGTTAATCTCTTGCACTATCCCTTGCAGCCATTACAGCGATCAATCAATGTCATGTATTAATATGATATATAATTAGCCTACTGATAATAATAATTAATAAAACCATGTTATGGTGCTGGTAACAACTAATGTCTTTTGCACCACAATCTTATCCATTTAACCATCAACACAAGTTAAATGATCAATTTTGTAACGAACTATAAGATATTCACAATTTTAAGGAAATTGTATAAATGGTAAATAATTATATGCGTCGTCCTGATGCGACTACAAAATCAAGTACATGTTCTAAAACAGTGGTTCTCAACAGGGATATCTAAAACTAGTTCTAGATATTCCTGGTTCTCAAAATTTTTGGACATGCCCCCCTGATGATGGTGTAAAGTTTCGTCCCCCCTTATCGTCTTATCAAAAAATATTTAGAAGAGCAATCAGAATGTTTACAATCCCAATGCATTGTTTGGTGGCATGGAAGGTGTGTTATGGCTTTTGATACATTTCTCAACAATGGAATTCGGACTAGACGCAGAGCAATAATTGTTAGCTGATGGTAAATAACGCTAGGGTTACCATATTTTGAAATCGGGAAAGGAGGACACTTTTTAAAAATTTTCAGACTTACATTTACAATATAGGAGTAATATCCGTAAAAAGGATAAATTTAGCACGAAATTGGGGTTGGTTGACTAAAAAAAGGCCAACTTTCCCGCTCTACTCTCAAAATACAGATTTTCTCTCACATTTTCCGTTGCTTGACTAATAAAAGATCGTCGCTTACGTTCAAACCACGGTTTTCCTGTTTAGCGTCATTTAAGCCGATTTTCACTCGAATCTGTTCATCTTGTTAGCTCGAAAGCCTGTAAAGGAGGAAGAATTTGCTAAAAAAGGGAACATTTAGGCGTGCTCGGAGGACATTTTCAAAAATCTAAAAAAGGAGGACGTATGGTAACCATAAATAACGCGTACCGCGTACGAATTTCCGATTGAATATTTTGTTAAACACAATCATGTGCAACGGTAGAACGTAACACATGGATATTTTACCGATTTTGGTGCCTAATCCTTTCTATTAGCCAGCTTGAGCATAAGCTAAATCAAAAATCAAAGGCACAGCTACACGCTTTCACCGGTAACACTTCATTCAGGAACATCTTCTGATAAGTTTAAGGTTCGGTATCAGTCAAAATCTAGCGTCAGTATGTGGATGGTACGACGCAATTACGCCTCTCAGTTTGAGAACCACTGTTCTAAAATATTGGTGTCAGTCAATAAGTTGTACAAGTTCAGTAGATATTTTTTCGCTGTGCAATGAATCTCATTATTCAGTGCCTGTGCTTAAAGTGCCTGGAATATGGTGTACTAGAAATAAGTGCAACACGTCAGAGGTTCAAAACTATTCATAAATGAATCACCTAACGAACTTTTTCAGCTTTAACTGAAAATTAAATTTGAGTTTAAATTCTTCATTGAGAATTTTATACATTTCATCCAGGCTACATTTCTTGATTCGCTTCAGTTTAACAGTGTTCGGATCAATGTATTCCTTCTCGCTAAATACATTATTGAAGAAGTATTTCCTGCCTCTCTCGTTTTCCAAGACCACAATCAGGTTATTCACAAGAAAGTCATCCCCGAATTGCGCGTAATCGTGGCATTTTTGGAAGTCCGCAAGTTGATAACAGGTTTCCGTGAAGCCGAATACAACTGACCATTCGCCATGACCGGTGTCGTTTCTCAAAGCGACGGAACTCTCTGATTCGCTTTCAACTTGTTTGCTGTCTTCTGCCGAAAGAAAGATATAGCTGATATCGGCGCAAACCATTTTGAAATTTGAAAAAAAAAATGATACGTAGGTACATTTGTATAATTATAGAGTGGAATGACGACTCAATTGTTCTCCCATTGTCAGCAGGCAGAATGGTCACTGTCGAATGAACTACATCGCGCAGTGCTTGTTTCTACAGCGTTCAAGGCATTTATTGCAGTGCATTTGTTGAAGTAACATTATAACACATATGCCGGAAGGTCGCACATCTGGCATATGTCGGACTGCAGTTCAGTACAATTGTCACGAAAGACATATTAACTTGATATTTCCCATCTCTAGACAGTCGTTTTCAACTGCTAACTCCACTAAAGCTACATATGCAAGCGACGCAGTCATCATCGCAGAGCACCGCTTTACTGTAACACCAAGGCAAATAGTCCACGGAATCCCTAATAATTAGGAGAATTGGTATATCATCGTTGATGGCTTTGCGGGGAGGGAGGGTCAGGATGACGATGACCAAAATCGCTTGTGAAAGTGTACTAAACCAGGGGCCTACGATATTCGTTATATGCCACGGGTGGAAAATTATTTTTCCAGGCGGGTCAAAAGAGAAGCAAAAAATAGGTTGGCGGGCCAAACCAAAAGTTTAGACTTTAGATCAGACCCGGGCAAAGTGCGGCCCGCGAAGACATTCTGTCCGGCTCGCTAAAGGTTGCTTGGAATTCATAACATTAAACCTGATTTTTGAATGTTGATGCGTGGACTAAAACCATAGGCTGTATCAACTAAATACGAAATCCGTTTACTCTGAAGCCTGTTCACTAAAATGCTACGATCAATCAATCAATTGTATAAGTATAAGTAGCAATAAATCCACTAGAAATCACTCTGTCCATATGGTTTAGGTCAAACCTTCTTTGTTACCATTATATTTTCACATTACGCATTATACTGTACGTGTTTCAAATTGTTATGTGAGGCGTTACCAAATTCCTAAGTCGTAAAACAAGTCAATTAGTGCTCGCGAGTTGCGATTACCATACGACTCACCATATCTATATGACCGATGACGGGTGAACGGGCAACGTCAAAAAGAGAAAGACGAAAGCTGGAATTCAAAGAACGTTTCGAGCACTAAATATTTGTATACTGGATTCAGGGGTAACCCCGTCTTTTTAGTTTTTGCCGAGCCTGTCGCCGAGATTGAGAATTCTAAATATGATAAAAACACGAAATACTCGGTCAAGTAAGGCCGAATTTCAGAAAAACTGCAAACTTCGCTCAACATCGAGGCTATTTGTGCTGCACACTGCTCGGCTGCAGCGACCAAGACAAGCTTTGTACTATCCCATTCAGTGTTGGGATGACTCGAGTCATGACTTGACTCGAGTCAGACTCGAGTCACCTTTTTGGTATGACTTGACTTGACTCGAGTCACTTTGCTAAAATGACTTGACTTGACTTGACTCGGCGTATCAGAAATGTGGATTGACTCGTGACTCGGAGCAAAATTCACGAGTCAATTTCAAGTCATCAAGTAATCGGTGTCGATCAAAATCTTTGTATCTTGCATATGTTCGGATTGTTCGCGAAACGCCTTTAAACCGTGAAAGCGACCAATCATTTAATGATCGTGCGTTTTACTGAGCCTCCATTGTTCTCTAACAAATAAATTGAACGCAAACGAAGTGATCGAAGCTTACAGCTTACGTTGTCGTAAACTAGTATAGTAAAGTACTTTCTGTTCTCTGTTTTTACCTTAACCAAACCTCTTGTTTTATTAAAACTGAATTCGACTATAGTTTATGCAGTCCTCAACCATTGACGCAGGCTGGAATTGTATCATATCGATTTGTAAATGCGTAATGTATTGCATCTTATCAATTCGCATCTATTCTTTTTTTGGCTGGTAACTATAAACTGAGGTTTAGCAGTTCCACGTTTATGTGAGCGATACAGCGCCTTCTTGCGTGTATATTTAACTCTATATTCGTTCATCGGTTCTCAATCAATGACCACTCAATTTGAATTTCAGCCAGCTAGCAAAATGCAATGACGTTATCATGCCTCATACTTCGAAAAGAAAACTTGACTTGAATTTTGACTTGACTCGTGACTTGACTTGACTTGACTCGACTTGACTCGAGTCACCTCCAAAAATCGAGTGACTTGACTTGACTCGAGTCACCTTTGAAAATCGATTGACTTGACTTGACTCGAGTCAAAATGTGCAATGACTCGAAATGACTCGTGACTCGAAGGTAGTGACTTGATCCCAACACTGAGTCCCATATACATATTAGTGCAGTGATTCTCGAACTGGGGGCCATGAAAGTATCTGCAGGGGGGTGAAGCCTAATTTAAATGATTTTTTGTCGCGCTTTGTGCGATTTAGCTCCGGCTTCTAGTGTAGTTATTGCGCTTTGGATTGTCCGACGTTGATATTACAGAATTCTCTCATCAACAACCATAACTATTCATGCCATCAAACTATCCGTAGGGATCGCTCACAACCTGGTTGCTCTTTTTAATATGTTGCGATCATGATAGGAGGGAGGTGGTCGCGAAATTGTTCACTATCATGAAGGGGGGCGTGCCTAAAACAAGTTTGAGAATCACTATTTCAGTGACCTAATAGAAAGACGTATGGATAGGGAATTAAAGAGAAATCAAATGCGTCATATGTTTAACATTATTTCGAATCATGACGGCAAATATATATATTTTTTAATTAACCGCCACATTATTATATTTCATTACCTAACATCAACGCATTCGCTGAGTAGCAATTATTACCAATGTAATTTAGAAATAAAATTTAAATACGATTGAGAATATGGGTAAAATTTTTCAGTCGGCCCGCCAACGTATTTTCTACTTCTCATTTGACCTGCGAAGAAAATTATTGCCCACCCCTGCTTTAGATGATACTTCGTGGCGTATTTTATTTTCAACTAGACAAAAGTGAATTTCATTGTTAACACATGCTGCTAATTGGATGTGGTAAAATTAGGCAATGAGCAAGTGAGGGGTCATTTACAAATTATTCATTCAAGGTCAATATGCAAAACAATGCGAATCATGAAACATTCGTAACTCTCAATCAATGATAAATCATTGTGTTCGACAACGAACTTTATAATTAATTACGCAAGCGCTGGTCACAATCATTTCCGGGCTAGCAATGGTGAATACGGCTCTTCCATTTGTATTGAAAGGCTAGCAATAACTGCAGAGTTTGGCCAAGACAATATCGTCGAGATAACCGAGCTGAAATCTTCCTTAAATGCTCATCAGCACTTGAAGGAACGCTTCGAACTGCTTAGGCGTCATATCAGCCTGATTTCATGCACCTTGCAGCTCAGGTGGGGATGCACCCTATCGCTACACAATAATAAACTTCATCTAATATCCTAGATTTCATTGTGAAATCACAAATCCATATCTTCTGAATTTTTATGTTGTGGCTCTTTTAAAGCTAAGCTTTTTCATATGCGTCTCGCGCAGGTGTGCCCACCCCCGGTCTAGACACTTTCTCAGGTTATTCGTCCGGGAGAACTAGATGTATCAGACACCCAAATTCCTAGTATCCCTAAATCAGACACAAATACATATGTAGGAGATACTGATGTTTGAAGAGTTACCGATGTTCGCTCGTCGCCAGACGTGATGGCTCTCACCGTATATGACATGCGTAAACTTTACAGCGTTGTAATGACACGAGTACCAATTTTTTGCTAATACATGTATGAGACAGACTTGGACAACTAGATAATTCTAGTTGTCTAATTTGACTAAATTAGAGCGAAATGCCACCAATCTAATTTTAATCTAATTTGTAAAACGTTTCGATGCTCTAATTCTAATTTTAATCTAATTTGTGAAATGTTTTTATGGTCTAATTTTAATTTTAATCTAATTTGTGAAATGCCCCTGTGCTCTAGTTTTAATTCTAATCTAATTTATTGTTATCCTAAAATGTCTCTTTGTCCGAGGCATTTTGGAGCGAATTAACAAGAAAATATCTCTCGCGCAGGGAAATCCAGTGCCAAGGCGCCATCGCATTATACTTACACCGTACAGTCATAGTAGTTATTGTCACGAATATATAATAACCTGCTAGCATGGTAGCTTGTATTCAACGAACAACTTTCTAGTTTTTAAAACTTTACATTAGTACAGCGCCATGCTGACTAACATGGACGATGCTCATGGGTACCACAAAATAGGCAATATTTCATTAGGTAGTACAAATACAACAAGAAATATGATGATCATGAACGTCATTATATTTTGAACTATGAGCTGCGCACGATACCCGACAACGCTTTAACGCGACTAATGAATCGGTATTGGGACTATAGCCAGACATGTTACTATCCGAAAGACTATCTCATCCTAAAGATTGATCGTGTGGGGACGTCCTATGCCGTTTTCTAAGCGCCTCGGTCTTGTCAGTGTCTGGGCCATTGATATCAGCTGACTCCCCATCGACGGAATGCTGTTGCCATCGCAGAAGCCCTTTCAGCTAGTGTGGAATAGTGTTGCAGAGGCGAATAGCTTATTTTGAAACTACAACAATAATTTGAAACTGAAATAAATTTAGCATTTCAAAATGCTTTATTTTGCGTTTTTCTAAAATCTCAAATCAGATCGCTGGCCGCGATTGCGGTGACCCCTGGTATAGGACAAAACGAGCCAAGCATGGTGTACGGACGTTAACCATTCTCATGGTTATGGGAATGCATTGTGAATCGATATGAACTGATTTTGGCTGTATTTACTTCCCAGTCACAATTTTATTCAATTTCCAAGTTTGTGCGAATTCAGTAATTCTAATTCTAATCTAATTTACAAAAAGCTGTATAGCTCTAATTCTAATCTAATTTGGAAAAAGCTGTGTAGCTCTAATTCTAATTCTAATCTAGTTCGAGAAAGCTCAAAATCTTCAAGTTGTCCAAGTCTGGTACGAGATCTGCATCCACGGTGGCCACCGATTTCTGAGCTGATTGAAGAGTGTTATTGAAGGGGGAGCTGGCTATTGAGCGATTGATGATGACTGCCGGTGATTGCACACCACATACGACAACTAAGTCTAGAGGATGTACGGGACAGATCAATAATCACACCAGGGTAGCGAATAAATGGCAGTCAACCGAGGTCTGTGAAAAGCTTCACATTGACCCAACTGTCCGAGTGTCCGCGGACAATGGACATGGACACATGAGCAAGAGCATGTGACACGTCAGCATACGACAATTTTGAATTGTTAAAGGGGTATACTGCCTCTTTAATTTATGGTATGAAGATAACATCACTAGTTTGGCGTTGTCGCCCATTACCTTCTATGAGCGTCTGCTTTCTTTTGGCTACCGTTACGAGCTCACCCTTCATTCCCAAGCGATACACGCCATTTGGTTGCGATTGTGGTACTTCCATTTTCATTTCGAGTGGGAACGTAAAGCACCTTCCTGACCACCCAATATCAGTGACATATTTGTCTCCATTTTCTATCGTCACCTTAAATACGAATTAGATTGATTTACAACGATTCGCATTTAATCTATATGCGGGGTAGTATAAGTATCGTAGGCCACGCTATATGGGCATAATGAATGCGTATAGCTCAGTGGTTCTCAACCTTTTGTCTTCATTCCCCATTTCAGATTTATTCCGAGTCTCCATTCCTCACTACCCAAAACTATTTGCTTGTTTGAGCACGCATCATATAACGTATTGTGAGCCAATTCTGGTAACCCTCAAAATTTAGCGAAAGCGTTCTATCACGTCATACTGGTCGTTCTGGACGCGTTTGTGACGCCATCATTGGTTATCCATAGTTACAAATAAGTTTTTGTCAATAACACGCAATATAATTTTCGATACATACATTCCAGAGCAGTTAAATGGTATCGGTAATCGCACCTGTGTCTCTGTAAATATGTAAACTATCCTGTATATAATGTTTAACAAATGCGTTTATTCCCCCCCAAAAAACCATTGAATTCCCCACCAGTGGGGAATTCCACACCGGACCGGAACCACTGATAGCTGCTAGAGATGTATACATGATCAGGATTTTGAATTCTATTCGGACAGGAATCTGGCAAGTTTTTCTGAAACAGAATTGGATCCGGATTCGCATTTTTTGACTGGATTAGAACAGGATTTCAAATTTCTAGTGCAAGGAAGTGACTTTCTGTTTGTGTACTTCGATGTTTAGAAAGAACTTGAACTTGTATGGTGTCTACATTGCACCAGAATTTCCAGGAATCATTGATGACAAACTCCAATGCAAAATATCGACAAAACGAACCATAGATGTTCATCGTGGGGCAGGATTTTTTGATCCGGGTTTTATCATTAAAGAATGAAACAGGATCCGGATATGATCAGAATTCCATTTTACTAAACAGGATTGGATCTGGATCACGAAAAACCATGATCCGTACATCTCAAATAGATGTCTCTGTTTTATTTGCGTATGTATCATTTTTTCGGTGCAGATGACTATTGACTTGACTAGGGTTAGACTCAGATCAGACCACAGTATATGTGGAATGTGGTTGAAAATTGTTCTGAGATGCAAACTTTTCGTTCCGTTGAGATAAGAATGGATACGGAATATCATTGGCTAACACATCTATGTCGCATAATTACGAGGAAATGCTCTCCAGTCCGTTCTAGCTCAAATGTAGGCTATACCATTCCACGTACAGACAATTATAAGGATAACATGAAAAGACCAAGAAAAGACCGGAGAGTTGAGATGAGGGCAACCAGATGTAATCTGTTGTCAGCAGTCGAGGCATTATTGTAAATTGAATACATACTGTCTGCTACTTATTGACTATGGTTACTGTCAAATAGAAATATTCTCTATTATATTCACTGTAAAGATGCTTGCTGCTATCAGAAGGGCAATCAAATTGCGTCTTGTAGTATACGAGTTCCAAAGAATGCAAAAGCGGAAAATTTTTCATGTCGCGAGAACTTTCGAACACGTTATTTCGATAACAGCAAAGCCATAAATTCATAGTGCTAATCTTTTTATACTCAGATCACGCGATGTATAAGGCGATACAAATGCGATACAATTATAAGCTAGGATTTAGGGATGGTGCGAACCCCTGAAAGGTTCTGGTTCGTGTGAATGCGAACCTTTTTGAAAGGTTCTATATGTGAACGCGAACGTGAACACCAACCTATGAGGTTACGTGACGTCACAATGCTAATTCCAACACTACATTTCCCTAGATTAGTACCAGTGTTGGGATCAAGTCACTACCTTCGAGTCACCAGTCATTTCGAGTCATTGCACATTTTGACTCGAATCAAGTAAAGTCACTCGATTTTTGGAGGTGACTCGAGTTAAGTCGAGTCAAGTCAAGTCAAGTCAAGTCACGAGTCAAGTCAAGTTTCCATTTTGAAGTATGAGGCATGATTACGTCATTGCATTTTGCTAGCTGATTGAAATACAGATTGAGTGATCAATGATTCAGAATCGATGAGCGAATATAGAGTTGAATATACACGCTAGAAGGTGCTGTATCGCTCACATATATAGCCTACGTAGAAGTGATAAATTACGTAAGTAATTGCACAGCCTTATAGTTTATAGTTACCAGCCAAAATAGAGAATAGAGAATAGAGAAATGAATTGATAAGATGCAATACACCCACTTACAAATTGATATGATACAATTCGAGCCTGTGCCAATGTTTGGGTACTATATAAACTATATTCGAATTCAGTTTCAATAAAACAAGAGGTTTGGTTAATATTGGAACAGAGAACAGAAATAGACATTTTGCTATTATTTTACATTACTACTAGTTTTCGACAACTTAAGAGGCAAGCTTCGATCACTTCGTTTACCGTCAATTTATTAGTGAGAGAGCAATGGCGGCTCAGTGAATCGCACGATCATTGAATGATTGGTCGCTCTCACGGGTTACACCAGCGTTTCGCGAACTATTCGAACATATGCAAGATAGAGTGATTGTTACCGACACGGATTAATTGATGACTTCAAATTGACTCGTGAATTTTGCTCCGAGTCACGAGTCAATCGCCATTCCTGATGCGCCGAGTCAAGTCAAGTCAAGTCAAGTGATTTTAGCAAAGTGACTCGAGTCAAGTCAAGTCAAGTCATTCGAAAATACTGACTCGAGTCTTATCCCAACACTGATTAGTTTGCTCGAAATATCGAGCATTCCGTTTATAAATATTTAATGACTCTCTGCCGTGAGCTTGACCCGCAATCACATACCATCAAGAGCGAAATACACTAGTGAACAAATGATGCTTATTCAACCAATCAATGAGATTGATATTGTTGTCTGATGTAAAAAATCTAGCAACCGTGCGGGGTCAATCTTGACTTCATAAGTTTACTATATCATAAAACCCAAATCCGTGCGAATAGGGTGCTGGCTACTGCTGTATAACTTGTTAATGGAGTAATATCGGCCGCAAGTATACAGAAACCCGTTCTACACTCTGCTCAATATCAACGTAGAAATATTCAGACGCTGAATACATTGTACGGTTCGGCCTAGACCGTTAAGGCGTAAGCTTATATTCACTTCACTCATCGAAATTGTTAGCAAAACGACGGAAGATATTGATTTTATCGGATTATTATATAATTTGATTGCCCCATGCAGTTGATACATTTAGCGACGTTTAAAACGTCATTATGTACTTCAGCATTGTGGCATTATGTGGCCCGAGTCGTCGCTCCGTATCGTGTACACTGAACATTAATATAGGCGTTACTGAAATATAGGGTTGGAATTAGCAATACGACGTCACGTGACGTCATGAGGTTCACGTTCGTGTTCAAACGTACCTGAACCTTTCAGAGGTTCACAGCATCTCTACCAAATAACCGATGTTAATCTGGCCACGTCCATTTCCGGTGAACGCACGAAGCGTGAATTATGTTTTCTGATTTACGAATGAATTTCGTCATTAGTGTTATTAGTTTCACATATTACTATCAAATAATTATCCTTTCTCAGCCCATGCGATTAGATTTACCGGTAGAGTTGATGGAGGGAGTGTTTTCGAATATTTAGGGCAAGTTATAAATGATAATGCATCTTCGGGTGGGCCAATTGTTATTAGTCATGTCAATAGATGCATGCTGCTATTTCTTGACCTCTCATCAGCATTGTCGGCATAGTGCAAAGATATTTATAACGGCCAAGGGTACCAAAAACAAATTTCTTTCGTGAGGAGCACACGATTCCAAGTTTGTATTTCTACATTGGGTGCATTATTTTCCTCTGCTGTTTGCATCTGTACTGTGGGGCTCAGATTGCAAAGGGCGCTTACTATATCAAAATGGAAAATTAATTCGCATTGGATCGCGCCGAGCGCGAAGAACATTTCAAGATTAAATTAATCTCTCAAAAATCGGGAGTCGATTCGTAGATTAAATTTGCATGTCGACGGCTGCCAACACATACTAACTGACTCACGTGTTGACGGCCGCACAAATTTCCTTGGCCACCCCTGCACCGATACAATGAAATGCTATAATAATCACATAACATCAACATCGGCCGCCGCTTTACTAACAATTTCGACGAGGACTTGCAAGGGAATATAAAGTTGACACCACGGTATATATATAGGCTTGACCGGACAATGTATTCTCAAGGCGTCATTCTATTCATACTTTGATATTGATCAGAGTGTAATGTACATAGCCTACCTGTTCCAGACAATACCTCAAAATTAAGTTATGCAGTAGACAACACCCGAATCGGATGGATTTGGTTTTTATGATACAATAAAGATATAGCGGGGGACATAGCGTAGTGGTGGCAATAAGCGCCTTCAAATCTAGTGTAACCGATTCGATTCCCGTCGGGAGTTCATCTGGGCTCCTCTTTCCCCGCCGTTGCCGTTCTTACGGCGACAAAAAAAAAAACAGAAAAAGACCCGTCGAAAGAAAGCACTCACAAGGAATGGAAAGAACCAGTAGAAAGGGCCGCGGCTCCAAAATGATCAACATCAAAAAGAACTGTGACATCGGGCAGTCTAGGCCGGGGTGGATGTTAGATTTGAAGGATCGCTACTGATGCGTGTCGTTCGACATCCTCCTATCTGTTCATGACATCGCGTTGTGTCTTATCGCATTGTACATTGTGTGCGACTTGTTCAGATGAGAAATATAACCCAACGATTATTATTATATTCTTTCTTCACAGTAAAACTGGTGAATACACCAATAATCCGGAGAGCAAACTGCCCCCAAAAGAAAATGGCGAGATTGGAGTACATTTTTAAAATTTCAGTAATGCAGTCAAATTGTTATTCCTATGCAATGCATGGAGAAGTCAGATTACAGAATTGCATTAGACGAAGAATTGGCAAGGGTTACAGAGCCGAGGTAGAGATGATTGAAAACGAAGAATCGAAATTACAGAAATTATGCTGTGATTCACAAGTATAATTTTAGTCCAGTGGTGCCTTTATTATTATATTCTTTATTCACAGCAAAACTGGTAAATACACACATAATCCGGGGAGCAACCTGCCCCCTAAGGAAAATTATTAAATCGCGATAGAATCCTCATGCCCGCGAGGTTTTTTACATTGGACAAAATTGCATTCTTTATAATATCGATTTCGTTGAGTCGATCATTGCGGGAAAAGCTCACAGCAGAGAGTTACTAAATATTCACAAACGGTAAGACGAAAATTTTGAGCAAGTTTTCTAACAAAACCAACAAAATTTTTGAAAAGGGCAAGGTGCATGCTCGTGTATAGTGATTCATTTCTTTTCGTGCTACCAGCGCCATACGGAGAGCCGAGAGTGGTCCGAAGTTGAAATGCAATAAGTTTCAACGAAAGATGTTATAATGAAGTAAAAAATTGTAATGAATGGACAAGGTTCACTGTGCAGAGCCTACCAAGGTTCGTTCGCGAGCGCGGACCAAAAAATTTCCTAGGTTCACACACATAACGCTGACGTGAACCTCACGTTACACCACCATCCCTATTACGATGTCAACATTGTCAACCCGAGCAGGTGTGATTCATCGCTGTTCTTGAGTGAATTTGGTGGTAGCCAAAGTATTTATTGCATCCATCACTTACCATAAGAGTCATGTGATCACTTTTGTCGCAAAATGTTTCACCCTTTTTGCAGTAGTATCCTTTCAACAGCTCAACCTTGAATCCAAATTGCTTCAAAACCCACTGCAACAATCCATTTACGTCCAAACAAAAACCGCCTCGATTTTCTTCAACAATAATCCTATAAATTGAAGCCAAGTCCCATATTTTTGTTCTACCACCAAACATGTCCGTCGTCTCAAACGGTATATTCGACACGAAGCACATGCAAAGTCGATTCAGTGTTTGCAAAGAAGCACGTCGCTGAACGTCCTCGGCCTTTACACGTCGCAGTAAATCATTTAAATTCATATCTATAAGTACATAGGCCGCTGTCTCATGTATCTCAGCGAGAGTTGAGGTTCATGAAACAACAGTAACAACAGCCAATGAAGTATCACTAGATCGACAAGAAATACACTAGTTTTGAAATTTAGGTCATAACTATTATTGAGTAAATCAGATTTAGACAGCTAGATAATTCTTAATGATGATAATTCTAGTTGTCTAATTAGTATGGATGGTGCGAAACCCTGAAAGGTTCTGGTTCGTGTGAACGCGAATGTGAGCACGAACCCATGACGTCATGTGACGTCATATTGCGCATTCTAAACCTACATTTCCTTGAAATAATATATCAATTTACAGGATAACTAGCGACGACTTATACGCCACATTATGCCATAGTGCTGAAGTACCATATGACGTTTTAAATCAAAAATTAAATTCTATTATAATTCCATGACATATATATCTTCCGCTGCTTTGTAAACAATTTCGATGAAGACTTGCAATTGAAGATAAGCTTACGCCTAAACGATATTGGTTAGACCGGACAATGTCAGCAAAATTGATATTGTTCAGAGTGCTACACTCGCACACATGTTGCTATACTCACGCTACAGATATTCACTGAAAGACAAGTTATACAGTAGCCAACACTCCAATAGGATGGATTTGTTTTTTATCATACAATAAGCCTGTCAAATCAAGCTAAGATCCCGCACGTCTGCTAGAGTTTGCACATTATACAACGGTGTATTCTTTATGCCATTTTTCTTGATGTCAATAAATGATTATTTGAGCAAGCACAATTCGCTGACTAGCTACATGTAGTATTCATATTTCGTTCTTGACGTTGTTAGATTGCGAGTCACGGCATAAGGTCACTATTCACAAACGGAAAGCTGAATATTTCGAGCAAACTTTTCCAACAACGCAAATATTTTTTTTGAAATTGACAACGTGTATGCTCGCGAAGTGCTGAGTTTCTTTTCATACGCCCACGTTAGGCAGAGAAGGGTCCTAAACTGAAATGGAAAGACTTCCAACCAAAGATGTTATAATGACGTGAAAAATTGCAATATATGTAACGGTTCACAGTGCAGAACCCACCAAGGCTGGTTTGTGAACGCGAACCTCCAAGTTTCCAAAGTTCACACGCAGAACGTGAACTTTACGTCCACACCATCCATACTAATTAAACTTATTTGAGCGAAATATCCGTAATCAAATTATAATTTAATTTGGTAAATGTTCGGTTGCTCGAATTCTAATTCTGATCTAATCTGAGAAATATTTTTTTGCTCTAATTTTAATTCTAACCTAATTTCCGACTTTCCTGAAAATACTACAGCAGAACTGTATTGTGCGAAACGAGTCATGCATGCTGTGCAGACATTTGCTACTCTCATGCTCATGAAAATAAACTATGATTTGATATGAACTGAACTTCACTCAATGCCAAAGTTTTCGCGAATTCAGTAAGTCTAATTCTTATCTAATTTGGAATCTAGCTATAATTCCAATATTCATCTAATTTGAAAAAATTGTGTAGCTATAATTCTAATTCTAATCTAATTTGGAAAAACTGAACATTTACCAGCTGTCCGAGTCTGGATTAAATCATAAACCGTGACATGCATTGATTAAGATCAATATGTTACCAGAAGACTTAGCAACTGACAAATTCATCACGATTTCTGACATCAGACAATATTGTTAAGCATGTTATTCCCTTAGCTGAAAGGTCGAATGAATTCTCGCGAATATATATTATCGACTGCATTCAATCCTATCCGAGGGAGGGATATTAAAGTCGTTGAGACATCATACACTCACATACCATTGTGGTTTTCGCATTTTCTCCGCAGTCATAGGCTGGAACTGAAATCGTCAGATTATATATTTTTCACCAAGATTACACAATCAAGATAGACAATGTCCAATGCGATACACAAGGCACAATGCGATATAGTAAACATATTGTCCAAACGCGGAAACGATCAGTTGCGTACTCTTCGTGCTCAAGTATTGCCTCGGCGCCCCAAACAAGAGTAAATGCTATTTAGTGAAACTCATATTTAAGGTCGGTTCGGGATGAGCATTCTTGAGTGTGAGTTACTTCGGAATCTCGAGACTCGGTGACGCTTGAGTATATATTTCAAGCTTGATCATAGGGTATAGCTTGAACAAGACTTGATGACTCTCTGACTAACATTATGGCAAGTGAGTGTAGTTGTTTTTGGGGGAGCCCAAAGAGAAAAGAAATTGCTGCATTCTTTCGCAGACCACTTTATGACGGTTGTTGAATCGTTAAAAGCGATACCTAATCATAATCAATCCAACATATGAATGAAGCGTGGGGAAAGATCAGTAAAGAATACGATGCAATGCCCGATGTGCAGCTATTGTTCGTCCAAACACTCAAAAACTGTGGCAGAACATGAAGACCAAAGCAAAATCCGACATTTCTCGGGCAAGGCTATAGCGAAAATATTGTGTATGGGAAGGCAGGCAAAATTTTGATGACGTAAAATTCCCCCGCACCTTTAAAGATATGGGAAAATATAGTATGAGACGTTGGTCTGGTCCGTCATTGTGTGATTAATAGGGATTGTGTGAACGCGAGGTTCACATTTGCATTCTGTGTATTACATTTTTTCACGTCATTATAATAAAGTATTTGATCGAATAATTCTTTGCATTTCAACTTCGGGCCACTCACCGCATGACGCTGGCAGAATGTAAAGGAATTCAGGCAGCACTGCACACCAGATTCTTAATGGCACTAGTTATGGGTTTATTCGTTTCTTTTGAAGGAAAACTTTCTATATTCCGTTAAACTTGGTCGACACAGGATGGACTGGTAACTAGCGCATCAATATCGAAATTTAACCCATTGGGTATTAGGTATAAAGCGAATTTCTGTTCGCGACATGCGCTCATGTTGCGCTTGCTGCAGTTACTCTTGAACAGTCCCACAATTTCAAAAGTACAGTCAACCGTATGACTTGATATGAGCAAGTGCAGCACCGGTATTGAAACGTCACATTAGTTTTGATCCGGTACGCAGCAATGCCGTGGCGTGAATCCTCATGGGACTATGACGTTTTTGACAGTCGAAAAAAAGTAAGTATGACGTCACAGGAATGTGCATACCCACACAAAAACGGTTCGGCGCGATTGCCCCGGTGCAATGGTGGTTATTGAATACATGACTGAACGGAGCTGGAGCTAATTCGTCATGGAAGAGCCGCAGCCGGAGATGGAGCAGTAAAAATCTGTGCCAGCTCCAAAGCCCTGCTTGACACCCCAACTTGCATTGAAGTGTGTATCCATCGGCCACCCACAGATCTGCAACGTTTATATGAGCCCTACCACAGTAGCAAAAGAGGGTGTTTTTGTCTTCTTGCAATCGCTTTCACATCCTTCAATAATCTTTGGGGATTTTATTGCCTACCATTTTTCCTGGGGACAACTAAATAACCGGCGGGACCGCTTGCTTTTAGACGCTTTCGACCAAAATGGATTGGTTGTGTTGAATAGCAGCTTGCCAACTCAATATTTTCTCCAATGTCATAAACCGCTACTCGCTACTTCAGGGGTCACCAACGTGGTGCCCGCGGGCCCCAGGTAGCCCGTGAGGACCAGATGAGTAGCCCGCGAGCCTATTTTAAAAATAGATCGAATTGCAGCATTTACCAATATTCGTCAGATTATTACCAGTGAGCTTGATTGACTCAGCTATTCTCGATTAAATCACACTAACACGTAACTTACAAATGACAACACATATATATAAACACTTAAAATGATGATATCAAATATCCTCAAACTCAATTACAATTAGTAATATACCAAGATGTAATAGAATCACAAGATATCGGAGACGTGCCCATACAGGCGACATGACGGAATGCCATCCACGGTCTTTTCGAAATGGCAGGGGTTCCGTTATGGTATCTCGACGTCCAGGACAATGCCAAAGTAGTAAACAACATTACTATTCGGTAGCAGATAGCGTATCTGTATGTTGTCGATTACGTATTGTATCTTTTGACACAGCTTGTCTCTCTCATACTCAACGCAGTGTAGTACCATGCTTCTAACTTTCTGTAATCGATGCTGCTGTCAGGTATAATGAAATCTGTCATGTCTGGATGCTGAACAGTTGGAGATTGGAATTGTAACACCGCAAAATTACCTCCACCTCAAAGCCCACAAGGCTGCAGCAAACTTTTGGTGCCTTGTTGACACGGAAAAGTACAGTGGTGTATGCGCACTTGCGCAGCAGCTATGAAGGTTGCGAGCGTGTTCGGTTCAACTTATCGTTTTGAATCAGCCTTTGAACTTCATTAAAAGCAAACACGGAACATGTCTCACTAATGAACCTCTGCAACACTCAGCGCACTAGTTGATAGCATGCAATGTCAGGCCTCCCACTATCTGATATAGAAACAGATAACATGATGTCCACTGTCCAGTCTAACGTGTGACATGATTTATTTAAAAATTTGTGCTGACTGTTGTTGTATAATTCATATAAACACGGTGCGAAGTAATTCGTGATTTCTTAAAAAGTCTTGGTTGCTAGCTAGTTGAAATGAGATGAAATTCAGTATGATACGGCGGGAGTAAACGGTAGCCCGTCGATTCAATCAGTACCCAAAAGTAGCCCTTGGTTGCAAAAAGGTTGGTGACCCCTGCGCTACTTGATCTGTCTATCGCGTCTGCCGACGTATCTTCAAACTGCCAAACAGACGTCACGGATCGTTTACTGGGAAGCGACCACTTTCTTGTAATAATTACCTTCTTAGATGCTTTTTCAAATGCTAAAAATGGGAAGATACTTCTGGAATTTTCCCAGAGCGGATTGGGTGGCCTTAGATAGAAAAATCGATGGGCGCTTACACTCTTCGGACTGTGAACATGTAAACTTTTTGAACAAGACATTCTCAGAATGCGTAATGGACACGGCGCATTCATCAATTCCAAAGTCTCGTTCGTCGAACCGAAAGCCCTATGTGACACCGTGGAATGCTACTTGCGATAGAGCTGTAAGACGCAAGAGAGATGCTTTCCTCAAAATGAAACGAACTTTCTGCCACAGAAGAGGGTTATCAGCCCCTGCTCTTTCCAGTCATGATTGCCGACCTTCCTACGCTGGTCAACACTTCCCATGCGCTCTTCGCCGACGACCTCATACTTTGGGACTGCGATCTCTCCATCCCTAATTTACTTCAATCCATACAGCGCTCTCTGGACTCTGTACAAGAATGGTATAACAAGTGCATGGGGTATGCTCTTATCTATAGCAAAAATATTCGCAATGTTTATTACACATAAAAGGAAAATCCCTCCTCTCGTTCTCCAACCGGATGGTTCAAAGATATCATTTGTGGAAGCATTCAAATATCTCGGAGTCATTTTTGACAAGAGCTGTCCTACAAAGCACATAAGATCGACTACATTTCATCTAAATGTGATGAAGAGTTAAATTTGTTGAGAGCTCTGACTAGCACCAGTTGGGGAGCTAGTGAGTAGAGTCTCTATGTGTGTCTACCGATCACTCGTTCGCTCCATCATAGAGTGCGGAATGCCGGCGTTCTTCTAAGCCAGCCTGAAGAAGATCCAGACCATACAGAGCACAGCCTTGCTGATCTGTACCAATGCCATGAAGAGTATACCCACATTTGTGTACTTCAAGCCGAATGTGGGAAAATGCCTTTACATCCGCGACATAAGTGTATCTCCATGACTTACCGCTGCCACCTGAACCAGGCCAACACTTTCACCAGCCAAATTATTGAAAACTAGCACGATATTGACAGTTTTGTGAATCCAAACTTTCAGACTTTCACGTTTACTAAATCATCGCATTATGGTTTAAGATTGGACAAGTACTGCCTTCTCTCGTCTCCGCCATGGTTGTTGCCTCAGCCATGTGTTGATTTTTCCCGCCCGGCGGAGAGTTCTTTCCGTGACGTTTTCGGCGCCTACAACCAAATTTGCTTAAGTCATGTTACCGACCATTGCGATCGACCAATTGCTGATGTGGATCTCCGGAAACCGCGACTAGTCAAACAAATTTCTTATGATGTCAGACTGTTGAAGTGCCCTAGTTTGGTTTCGAAATTTCTACTTGCATCCTATTCATAGGCTGGCCTATGAAATTTTATGTTTTCTAAAGCAATTGAGAGAATGTAACGTCAGCGTGTCACTCCTCTGGATCCCTGGCCAGTGGCCACGTTGGTATTCACGTCATTCACGTCTCATAGCGAGAACTCAGGATACATTATGAAAGTATTCGAGTAACATGTATAAGTGCATACATACTTTTTCACCATCACCAAATGTATGCACTGGTACAGAGTGGCCGACCTTTTTGCTGTTGACGGCCGTATTTCGATCAGTTTTTTCGTCTACGGCCGCACTCCCGGGCATAGCCGTAATGAACCAACTGGATGCCAATTCAGAGGTTCACGTTCGCAAACGAACCTTGGGAGGTTCTGCACTGTGAACCTTTTTCCTATATTACAATTTTCACTTCATTATAACATCTATGGTTGAAATGTAATACATTGAAATGTAATACATTTCAACTGTGGGCCACTTTATGCGTGGCGATGGCAGCATAAACAAATCAACACTAAACGAGCATTCACCTTGACAATCTCAAAAATTTTACTTGCTTTGTTACAAAAGTGAGCTCGAAATATCGAGCATTCCGTTTGTGAATATTTAATGACTCTCTGCCGTGAGCTTGACCCGCAATCACACAGCATCAAGAGCGAAATACACTACATTTAGTCAACGAATGACGCTTATTCAGTGATATCGTTGTCTTATGTAATATATCTAGCAGCCAATCGGGGTCCGTCTTGACTTCATATGTTTATTGTATCATAAAAACCAAACCCGTGCGATTGGGGTGTTGGCTACTGACATATAACTTAAATGTCGTAGCCTAATATCGATAGCAAGAGCGAAGTACACTACATGTAGTGAGCGATAATGATGCTTATTCAATCAATGAGATTGATATTGTTGTCTGATGTAAAAAATCTAGCAACCGTGCGGGGTCAATCTTGACTTCATATGCTTACTGTATCATAAAACCCAAATCCTGGCGATTAGGGTGTTGGCTGCCGCTGTATAACTTGTTAATGGAGTAATATCGACCGCAAGTATATAGAAACCCGTTTTACATTCTGCTCAATATCAACGTAGAAATACTGACGACGCTAAGACGCTGAATACATTGTACGGTCCAGCCTATACCGTTAAGGCGTAAGCCTATATTCACTTCACTCGTCGAAATTGTTAGCAAAGCAACGGAAGATATTGATTTCATCGGATTATTATATCATTTAATTGCCCCATGCAGTTGATACATTTAGCAACGTTAAAAACGTAATTATGTACTTCAGCATTTTGGCATTATATGGCCCGAGTCGTCGCTCCGTATCGTGTACACTGAATATTAATATAGGCTATCACTTCACTAAAATATAGGATTGGAATTAGCAATATGACGTCACGTGACGTCATGACGTTCACACCATCTCTACCAAATACCGATGTTAATCTGACCACGTCCATTTCCGGTGAACACACGAAGCGTGAATTTAGCTTTCTGATTTACGAATGAATTCTGTCAATAATGTTACTAGTTTCACATATTATTATCAAATAATTATCCTTTCTCAGCCCATGCGATTAGATTCACCGGTAGATTTGATGGAGGGAGTGTTTTCGAATATTTAGCGCAAGTTATAAATGATAATGCATCTTCGGACGGGCCAATTGTTATTAGTCATGTCAATAGTTGCATGCTGCTATTTCTTGACCTCCCATCAGCATTGTCGGCATAGTGCAAAGATATTTAAAACGGCCAAGCGTACATTGGGCGCATCATTTTCCTCTGTTGTTTGAATCTGTACTTTGGGGCTCAGATTGCAAAGGGCGCTTACTATATCAAAATGGAAAATTAATTCGCATTGAATCGCGCCGAGCGCGAAGAACATTTCAAGATTAAATTAATCTCTCAAAAACCGGGAGTCAATTCGTAGATTAAATTTGCATGTCGACAGCTGCCAACACATACTAACTGACTCCAGTGTTGGGATCAAATCACTACCTTCGAGTCACGAGTCATTTCGAGTCATTGCACATTTTGACTCGAGTTAAGTCAAGTCAATCGGTTTTTGAAGGTGACTCGAGTCAAGTCAAGTCACTCGATTTTTGGAGGTGACTCGAGTCAAGTCAAGTCAAGTCAAGTCACGAGTCAAGTCAACATTCAAGTCAAGTTGCCTTTTCGTAGTATGAGGCAAGATCACGTCATTACATTTTGCTAGCTGTCTGAAATACCGATTGAGTGGTCATTGATTTTGAACCTATGAACGAATATAGAGTTGAATGTACACCCAAGAAGGCGCTGTATCGCTCACATATACGTAGCCTCAGTTTATAGTTACCAACCAAAATAGAGAATAGAGAAACGAATTGATAAGATGCAATACATTTCCCCTTACCCATTTACATATTGATATGATACAATTCGAGCCTGCGTCAATGGTTGAGGAGTATATAAACTATATATAAACTATTACTTTGCTACTAGTTTACGACAACGTAAGCTGTAGGCTTCGATCACTTCGTTTGTGGTCAATTTATCTGTGAGTGAACAATGGAGGCTCAGTAAAACGCGCGATCATTGAATGATTGGTCGCTCTCACGGGTTACACCAGCGTTTCGCGAACAATCCGAACATATGCAAGATACAGTGATTTTTATCGACACCGATTAATTGGTGACTTGAAATTGACTAGTGAATTTTGCTCCGAGTCACGGGTCAATCCACATTTCTGATACGCCGAGTCAAGTCAAGTCAAGTCAAGTCATGCGAAAAAGATGACTCGAGTCTGACTCGAGTCAAGTCATGACTCGAATCATCCCAACACTGACTGACTCAGGTGTTGACGGCCGCACAAATTTCCTTGGCCACCCCTGCACCATTACAATCAAATGCTATAATAATCACATAAAATCAAAATCGGCCGCCACTTTACTAACAATTTCGACGAGGACTAGCAAGGGAATATAAAGTTGACACCTTAACGGTATATATATAAGCTTGACCGGACAATGCATTCTCAAGGCGTCATTCTATTCCTACTTTGATATTGATCAGAGTGTAATGTATATAGCCTACTTGTTCCAGACAATACCTCAAAATTAAGTTATGCAGTAGACAACACGCCAATCGGATGGATTTGGTTTTTATGATACAATAAAGATATAGCGGGGGACATAGCGTAGTGGCGGAAATAAGCGCCTTCAATCTGGCGTAACCGATTCGATTCCCGTCGGGAGTTTATCTGCGCTCCTCTTCCCCCGCCGTTGCCGTTCTTATGGCGTCAAAAAAGCCCAGAAAAAGACCCGACGAAAGAAAGCACTCACAAGGAATGAAAAGAACTAGTAGAAAGGGCCGCGGCTCCAAAATGATCAACATCGAAAACAACTGTGACATCGGGCACTCCAGGCCGAGGGGGTGTTAGATTTAAAGGATCGCTACTGATGCGTGTCGTTCGACATCATCCAATCTGTTCATGACATCGCGTTGTGTCTTATCGCATTGTACATTGTGTGTGAGTTGTTCAGATGAAAAATATAACCCAACGATTGTTATTATACTCTTTATACACATTAAAACTGGTAAATACACCAATAATCCGTAGAGCAACCTGCCCCCAAAAGAAAATGGCGAGATTGGAGTAAATTTTTAAAATTTCAGTAATGCAGTCAAATTGTTATTCCTATGCAATGTACGAAGAAGTCAGATTACAGAATTGCAGTAGATGAAGAATTGGCAATGGTTACAGAGCAGAGGTAGAGATGATTGAAAACGAAGAATCGAAATTACAGAAATTATGCTGTGATTCACAAGTGTAATTTTAGTCCAGTGGTGCATTCAAGGCCTTCCGAAGAATATGCACACTTGCACAGTGCCCAATAACGTGATCTTTTGGATCATGTCGAATATTATTATTAGTAAATCACGATAGAATCCGCATGCCTGCCAGATTATTTACATTGGACAAAGTTGCATTCTTTATAATATCAATTTCGTTGAGTCGATCTTTGCGGGCAAAGCTCACAGCAGAGAGTTACTAAATATTCACAAACGGTAAGACGAATATTTTGAGCAAGTTTTTTTTAAAGAAAACAACAAAATTTATGAAAAGGGCACGGTGCATGCTCGTTTAGTGATTCATTTCTTTTCGTGCTACCAGCGCCATGCGGAGAGCCGAGAGTGGTCCGAAGTTGAAATGCAATAAGTTTCAACAAAAGATGTTATAATGAAGTGAAAAATTGTTATAAATGGAAAAGGTTCACTGTGCAGAGCCTACCAAGGTTCGTTTGCGAACGCGGACCAACAAATTTCCGAGGTTCACACACAGAACGCTGACGTGAACCTCACGTTAAACCATCCCTAGATGTCAAAACGACCAGGTGTGATTCATCGCTGTTCTTGAGTGAATTTTGTGGTAGCCAAAGTATTTACATCCAACACTTACCATAAGAGTCATGTGACCACTTTTGTCGCAAAATGTTTTACCGTTTTCGCAGTAGTATCCTTTCAACAGCTCAACCTTGAATCCAAATTGCTTCAAAACCCACTGCAACAATCCATTTACGTCCAAACAAAAACCGCCTCGATTTTCTTCAACAATGATCCTATAAATTGAAGCCAAGTCCCATATTTTCGTTCTACCACCAAACATGTCCGTCGTCTCAAACGGTATATTTGACACGAAGCACATGCAAAGTCGATTCAGTGTTTCCAAAGAAGCACGTCGCTGAACGTCCTCGGCCTTGACACGTCGCAGTAAATCATTTAAATTCATATCTATAGGCACAAGCCGCTGTCTCATGTATCTCAGCCAGAGTTGAGGTTCATGAAACAACACTAGATTTGCCAATGAAGTATCACTAGATCGACAAGAAATACACTAGTTTTGAAATTTAGATCATAACTATTCAGTAAATCAGATTTGGACAACTAGATAATTCTTAATGATAATATTTCTAGTTGTCTAATTAGTAGGGATGGTGCGAAACCCTGAAAGGTTCTGGTTCGTGTGAACGCGAATATTAACACGAACCTATGACGTCACATGACGTCATATTGCGAATTCTAAACCTACATTTCCTTGAATAATATATCAGTGTACAGGATTACTAGCGACGACTTATACGCCACATTATGCCATAATGCTGAAGTACCATCTGACTTTTTAAATCACAAATTAAATTCTATTATAACTCCATAACATCTATATATTCCGCTGCTTTGTAAACAATTTCGACGAGGACTAGCAATTGAAGATAAGCTTACGCCTTAACGGTATTGGTTAGACCGGACAATGTCGGCAAAATTGGTATTGTTCAGCGTGCTACACTCGCACACTGGTTGCTATACTCTCGCTACAGATATTAACTGAAAGACAAGTTATACAGTAGCCAACACTCCAATCGGATGGATTTGTTTTTTATGATACAATAAGCCTATCAAATCAAGCTAAGATCCCGCACGTCCGCTAGAGTTTTTACATTATACAACGGTGTATTCTTTATGCCATTTTCCTTGATGTCAATAAATGATTATTTGAGCAAGCACAATCCGCTGACTAGCTACATGTAGTATTTATATTTCGTTCTTGACGTTGTTAGATTGCGAGCCACGGCATAAGGTCACTATTCACAAACGGAAAGCTGAATATTTCGAGCAAACTTTTCCAACAACGCATTTTTGTTTGAAATTGACAAAGTGTATGCTCGCGAAGTGCTGGGTTTCTTTTCATACGTCCACGTTATGCAGAGAGGGGTCCTAAACTGAAATGGAAAGACTTCCAACCAAAGATGTTATAATGACGTGAAAAATTGCAATATATGAAACGGTTTACAGTACAGAACCCACCAAGGCTCGTTTGTGAACGCGAAACTCCAAATTTCCAAGGTTCACACACAGAACGTGAACTTCACGTCCACACCATCCCAACTAATTAAACCTATTTGAGCGAAATATCCGTAATCAAATAATTTAATTTGGTAAATGTTCGGTTGCTCGAATTCTAATTCTGATCTAATCTGAGAAATATTTGTTTGCTCTAATTTTAATTCTAACCTAATTTCCGGCTTTCCTGAAAATACTACAGGAGAACTGTATTGTGCGAAACGAGTCATGCATGCTGTGCAGACATTTGCTACTCTCATGCTCAGGAAATAAACTATGATTTGATATGAACTGAACTTCACTCAATGCCAAAGTTTTCGCGAATTCAGTAAGTCTATATAATTCTTATCTAATTTGGAATCTAGCTATAATTCCAATATTCATCTAATTTGAAAAAATTGTGTAGCTATAATTCTAATTCTAATCTAATTTGGAAAAACTGAACATTTACCAGCTGTCCGAGTCTGGATTAAATCATAAACCGTGACATGCATTGATTAAGATCAATATGTTACCAGAAGACTTAGCAACTGACAAATTCATCACGATTTCTGACATCAGACAATATTGTTAAGCATGTTATTCCCTTAGCTGAAAGGTCAAATGAATTCTCGCGAATATATATTATCGACTGCATTCAATCCTATCCGAGTGAGGGATATTAAAGTCGTTGAGACATCATACACTCACATACCATTGTGGTTTTCGCATTTTCTCCGCAGTCATAGGCTGGAACTGAAATCGTCAGATTATATATTTTTCATCAAGATTACACAATCAAGATAGACTATGTCCAATGCGATACACCAGGCACAATGCGATATAGTAAACATATTGCCCAAACGCGGAAACGATCAGTTGCGTACTCTTCGTGCTCAAGTATTGCCTCGGCGCCCCAAACAAGAGTAAATGCTATTTAGTGAAACTCATATTTAAGGTCGGTTCAAGATGAGCATTCTTGAGTGTGAGTTACTTCGGAATCTCGAGACTCAGTGACGCTTGAGTATATATTTCAAGCTTGATCATAGGGTATAGCTTGAACAAGACTTGATGACTCTCTGACTAACATTATGGCAAGTGAGTGTAATTGTTTTTGGGAGAGCCCAAAGAGAAAAGAAATTGCTGCATTCTTTCGCAGACCACTTTATGAGGGTTGTTGAATCGTTAAAAGCGATACCTAATCATAATCTATCCAACACATGAATGAAGCGTGGGGAAAGATCAGTAAAGAATACGATGCAATGCCCGATGTGCAGAAGTTATTCGTCCAAACACTCAAAAACTGTGGCAGAACATGAAGACCAGAGCAAAATCCGACATTTCTCGGGCAAGGCTATAGCGAAAATATTGTGTATGGGAAGGCAGGCAAAATTTTGATGACGTAAAATTCCCCCGCACCTCTAAAGATATGGGAAAATATAGTATGAAACGTTGGTCTGGGCCGTCATTGTGTGATTAATAGGGATTGTGTGAACGCGAGGTTCACATTTGCATTCTGTGTATTACATTTTTTCACGTCATTTTAATAAAGTATTTGATCGAATAATTCTTTGCATTTCAACTTCGGGCCACTCACTGCATGACGCTGGCAGAATGTAAAGGAATTCAGCCAGCACTGCACACCAGATTCTTAATGGCACTAGTTATGGGTTTATTCGGTTCTTTTGAAGGAAATCTTTCTATATTCCGTTAAACTTGGTCGACACAGGACGGACTGGTAACGAGCGCATCGATATCGAATTTCAACCCATTGGGTATTAGGTATAAAGCGAATTTCTGTTCGCGACATGCGCTCATGTTGCGCTTGCTGCAGTTACTCTTGAACGGTCCCACAATTTCAAGAGTACTGTCAACCGTATGACTTCATATGAGCAAGTGCAGCGCCGGTATTGAATTGAAACGTCACATTAGTTTTGATCCGGTACGCAGCAATGCCGTGGCGTGAATTCTCATGGGACTATGATGTTTTTGACAGTCGAAAAGAAGTAATTATGACGTCACAGGAATGTGCATACCTACTCAAAAACGGTTCGGCGCGATTGCCCCGGTGCAATGGTGGTCATTGAATACATGACTGGACGGAGCTGGAGCTAATTCGTCATAGAAGAGCCGCAGCCGGAGATGGAGCAGTAAAAATCTGTGCCAGCTCCAAAGCCCTGCTTGACACCCCATCTTGCATTGAAGTGTGTATCCATCGGCCACCCACAGATCTGCAACGTTTATATGAGCCCTACCACAGTAGCCAAAGGGGGTGTTTTTGTCTTCTTGCAATCGCTGTCACATCCTTCAATAATCTTTGGGGATTTTATTGCCTACCATTTTTCCCGGGGACAACTAAATAACCGGCGGGACCGCCTGCTTTTAGACGCTTTCGACCAAAATGGATTGGTTGTGTTGAATAGCAGCTTGCCAACTCAATATTTTCTCCAATGTCATAAACCGCTACTCGCTACTTCAGGGGTTATCAACGTGGTGCCCGCGGGCCCCATAGGTAGCCCGCGAGGACCAGATGAGTAGCCCGCGAGCCTATTTTAAAAATAGATCGAATTGCAGCATTTACCAATATTCGTCAGATTATTACCAGTGAGCTTTTAAATATATAGATTCATTGACTTAGCTATTCTCGATTAAATCACACTAACACGTAACTTACCAATGACAACACATATATATAAACACTTAAAATGATGATATCAAATATGTAATAGAATCACAAGATATCGGAGACGTGCGGCGCACTGCCCATACAGGCGACATGACGGAATGCCATCCACGGTCTTTTCGAAATGGCGGGGGTTCCGTTATGGTATCTCGACGTCCAGGACAATGCCAAAGTAGTAAACAACATTACTATTCGGTAGCAGATAGCGGTGAAGTGATAGCAGATTTTCAATATCTGTATGTTGTCGATTACGTATTGTATCTTTTGACACAGCTTGTCTCTCTTTCACTCAACGCAGTGTATAGTACCATGCTTCTAACTTTCTGTAATCGATGCTGCTGTCAGGTATAATGAAATCTGTCATGTCTGGATGCTGAACAGTTGGAGATTGGAATTGTAACACCGCAAAATTACCTCCACCTCAAAGCCCACAAGGCTGCAGCAAACTTTTGGTGCCTTGTTGACACGGAAAAGTACAGTGGTGTATGCGCAGCAGCTATGAAGGTTGGAGCGTGTTCGGTTCAACTTATCGTTTTGAATCAGCCTATGCACATGAACTTCATTAAAAGCAAACACGGAACATGTCTCACTAATGAACCTCTGCAACACTCAGCGCACTAGTTGATAGCATGCAATGCCAGGCCTCCCACTATCTGATATAGAAACAGATAACATGATGTCCACTGTCCAGTCTAACGTGTGACATGATTTATTTAAAAATTTGTGCTGACTGTTGTTGTATAATTCATATAAACACGGTGCGAAGTAATTCGTGATTTCTTAAAAAGTCTTGGTGGCTAGCTAGTTGAAATGAGATGAAATTCAGTATGATACGGCGGAAGTAAACGGTAGCCCGTCGATTCAATCAGTACCCAAAAGTAGCCCTTGGTTGCAAAAAGGTTGGTGACCCCTGCGCTACTTGATCTGTCTATCGCGTCTGCCGACGTATCTTCAAACTGCCAAACAGACGTCACGGATCGTTTACTGGGAAGCGACCACTTTCTTGCAATAAATACCTTCTTAGATGCTTTTTCAAATGCTAAAAATGGGAAGATACTCCTGGAATTTTCCCAGAGCGGATTGGGTGGCCTTAGATAGAAAAATCGATGGGCGCTTACACTCTTCGGACTGTGAACATGTAAACTTTTTGAACAAGACATTCTCAGAATGCGTAATGGACACGGCGCATTCATCAATTCCAAAGTCTCGTTCGTCGAACCGAAAGCCCTATGTGCCACCGTGGAATGCTACTTGCGATAGAGCAGTAAGACGCAAGAGAGATGCTTTCCTCAAAATGAAACGAACTTTCTGCCACAGAAGAGGGTTATCAGCCCCTGCTCTTTCCAGTCACGATTGCCGACCTTCCTACGCTGGTCAACACTTCCCATGCGCTCTTCGCCGACGACCTCATACTTTGGGACTGCGATCCCTCCATCACTAATTTACTTCAATCCATACAGCGCTCTCTGAACTCTGTACAAGAATGGTATAACAAGTGCATGGGGTATGCTCTTATCTAAAGCAAAAATATTCGCAATGTTTATTACACATAAAAGGAAAATCCCTCCTCTCGTTCTCCACCGGATGGTTCAAAGATATCATTTGTGGAAGCATTCAAATATCTCGGAGTCATTTTTGACAAGAGCTGTCCTACAAAGCACATAAGATCGACTACATTTCACCTAAATGTGATAAAGAGTTAAATTTGTTGAGAGCTCTGACTAGCACCAGTTGGGGAGCTAGTGAGTAGAGTCTCTATGTGTGTCTACCGATCACTCGTTCGCTCCATCATAGAGTGCGGAATGCCGGCGTTCTTCTAAGCCTGCCTGAAGAAGATCCAGACCATACAGAGCACAGCCTTGCGGATCTGTACCAATGCCATGAAGAGTATACCCACATTTGTGTACTTCAATCCGAATGTGGGAAAATGCCTTTACATCCGCGACATAAGTGTATCTCCATGACTTACCGCTACCACCTGAACCAGGCCAACACTTTCACCAGCCAAATTATTGAAAACTAGCACGATATTGACAGTTTTGTGAATCCAAACTTTCACGTTTACTAAATCATCGCATTATGGTTTAAGATTGGACAAGTAGCCTACTGCCTTCTCTCGTCTCGGCCATGGTTGTTGCCTCAGCCATGTGTTGATTTTTCGCGCCCCGCGGAGAGTTCTTTCCGTGACGTTTTCGGCGCCTACAACCAAATTTGCTTAAGTCATGTTGCCGACCATTGCGATCGACCAATTGCTGATGTGGATCTCCAGAAACCGCGACTAGTCCAACAAATTTCTTATGATGTCAGACTGTTGAAGTGCCCTAGTTTGCTTTCGAAATTTCAACTTGCATCCTATTCATAGGCTGGCCTATGAAATTTTATGTTTTCTAAAGCAATTGAGAGAATGTGACGTCAGCGTGTCATTCCTCTGGATCCCTGGCCACTAGTGCGGAGCGGATCGACAAATTCTCTGGTCCGGCTCCGATCCGATTGTTCAATTCTCTGGTCCGGCTCCGGCCGTATCAGGAAAAGTACTGATCCGGCTCCAATCCGGTCCGGCCAAAAATGAAAAAGTCCGGCCAGAAATCCGGCCCTACTCGGTACGGAGGTTCCGTGAATTGATAAATGTGCCTCGTTTATGTTCACACTGGCTTGGAGGTTACTTACGTGTGGGTAGTTGGTAGTTATATGGTTATAAAAGTCATGCTTATCCATAAAGATTCTGGCCGGATCAAAAAAGTAGTGATCCGGCTCCGATCCGGCTCCGGCCGTAACAGAAAAAGTACTGATCCGGCTCCGATCCGGTCCGGCCAAAATTGTAAAAATCCGGCCGGATATCCAATCTGGCTCCGGTCCATGCTCCGCACTACTGGCCACGTTGGTATTCACGTCAATGAAAATGCGAACTGATTGGCGAAGACTGTTTCTGACACCCTGCCGATTCGTCGGGATGTGCCGGTGTTATCGGAACAAGAAGTTCGCCATAAAGTAGCCTACGCCGCCACTACATTACAATGTGGGATCAGGACTGTCGCATATCCGAAAACGGACTGCGATACAAGTCCTTTCATCCTCGGTTCGAGATTCACATCCTGATCATGGAAACCGGCTCAAAGATTGCATCATTTTTTGCTTGCAGCCTAGTCACTGCCGCTTGAACTCTCACATATTAAAAATTTGAATACCAGGTTCTCCTTTTTGTAGTTGCTGCCAGTACCCCTAAGTTTTGCAGTGCTGTTACTTCTCTTTACATCGCGTAGGCCCAGGTGGGCGTCTGATCTTAACACTACTCCTAGTCGGTTAGGCATCTTCCTATCATTCATTGTATTGCAGTCTTGTGATGTTTCCAAGTGATGAAATTTTATGAATAAACTTAAACTTGAACTGTTAATCGATTACAACGGTTTAACATAGGTTAGTGTTTATGTTCATCTTTTATAAATTACCAGATCTGTTTCCACCAATGCGAGTTATAAAGCCCCGTTATCAGGTGCGATCGGGTTAGGCCTGTCATTGACATCCTCATGTGACGATGCCGGTAGCGGTTAATGTGGCGCTGGGTTGTATGTTCTGATATTTATTATTTCTCTTTTTAGAGTGCGTTCAACTTACTTTGTGTACTTGTATAGCTGACTCAAGTACGCTTTTTACATTTTAAAGATTTTATCGATTACGAGTGTGTGTTCACCACTTTTATGAACTTTTTACAATATATTACGAGCTCCTCAATGGCGCTCGACAACTAGGGTAGCCTATATAACGTAAGTTACGTAGGGTGAACGAGATATGCAGCTCATTACAAAA
This sequence comes from Botryllus schlosseri, assembly GCF_051294905.1. Classification (NCBI taxonomy): domain Eukaryota; kingdom Metazoa; phylum Chordata; class Ascidiacea; order Stolidobranchia; family Styelidae; genus Botryllus; species Botryllus schlosseri. Next base: position 19,157,514 of record NC_137251.1, on the reverse strand, counting down.
AGCGATCTATTAATGACATGAAATTAATTCCAAACCGGGATTTCGACATGGCTTTAGAATTACAATCGGGAACAGGATTAGGATTGGAAAACAATAAATACGCACTAATTGCGCAACCGCAATAAAGTTTGATTTTTAGATATTGGTCGGCCAGTGCGAAGCTTTCAGCCTAATGATAATTGAATCTACGCTGCTATTTTTATTTCTTTAGCATTTTCTACAAACCAAAATGTTGAGAAAACCACTAAAGCAGTGATTCTTGACCTTTGCTAACTTGGTCGCCACCCTTACGCGAATCTGCAAGCCGTCCGCGAACCCCAAATTTTCCCTTAGTCACAAAAACAAAGAACTGCCACATTACACATGTAATAGGCAGGACCGAAACAATAGTTCGTCAGCCCCCCAGCCGTTGGTCTTGGGCCCCCATTGAGTGATGAAACAAACATCTGGGGTCAGACCCCCATCAGGCTACATATCAGCGAGGCTTTGTAATGTTAAAAATTGTTCTCTGCGGGATGATATTTGTCTTGTGGGGTTCAGATGGTCGGGACAGGAACATTAGGTGCGAGCCATTTAAACACATATGGACAATTTAACATCCAAGTCTTCGGTCAGCGTAAGGGCAGTCCTTTTCGGCCAAGGTTTTCTCGCTGCCGATAGTTATGGCACACTTCTCGGAGTCGCATGTTACATGGCGCGAAGCTTCATGTGTGTTGGTGCGACGTGGTGCGGTAATGGCCGACGTCGAAATGCCCATTTCCATAAATCATGCGTACTTTTTCTTGGGGGAAGGATAGCAAAAAATTTGGCAACAATAAATTGCGCCTAGCGCGAAAAAATGTTGAAAAACTAGAATAAATTTCCACAAAACACTCCATATAATTTATGTTGATTTTCGAAATAATTTTGGACCGCCTTCGAGCTCGTCCTCCCCCAATAGGGGGATGGGAGGGGGGGTCGGGGTGTGAAAGTTACGGTCCTGGTAATAGGCCTACATTAGGCCTATCTACGCTGATGACAAAACACCAGCTTCATCCGTCTTATTATTAGCTGTAATAAATGCAGATGAACTTCGTTTCATTACTTAGGCGTGACGAGGGGGTCTGGGCGACGCTGGTACTTCATTCATTGTCCATGGGGCGGTAGCTCAAAAAGTTTGGGGAGCACTGCTAGTATATAGCGGTGTGAAACCTGCTGGTGCGGGACTGCCAGAAACCGGCATCTCGGCGTTGACCGTAAATTCTGCCCCAGAACACACCAGGTCGGCGCACCAGCGACGCCCTAAACTACATTGCCAAATATATCGGTTGAAATACCCAGACTGCGAAGATAACCCGCACTGCGAAGAAATTAGACTCTGTAACAAGCGCGCTAAATTTTCGAAAACACCATTAACAGCAGCTCTATCGGTAAATCTGATCACGCAGGGTGACGGAGGATAAAAAAGTAATTACAATAAGTGCAAGTGTCATCGTTTTTGACAAAATAACCGTTAATTAACTTCAGAAATTTTTCATAATTCGCGAAGTAGTTGTAGGCTGGTAGAAATAAACAGATAAGTCTTGCATTCGTGAATTGCGTACTCCCGGGCTATATTTGCTCTGGAAAGAGTGTGTTTCTGAAATGTGTGTATAAACCAGGTGTTCTTAAACTTTTTTATGCCGCGATCCAAATCTGAGTTTACTGGCATCTCGCGACCCAAGCCTCACACATCAATAAGAATGTATTTTAATATTTGTTTGCTATGTTTTACAGGCATATGACGTAGATAGCGCAGACAACAGTTGTACACAACTCAGCTCTATGGAAAATTTCAGTCGCACGCGATTTCCAATTGGGATCCATTATTTTACTCTACGGCCACATTTATACTGCGATTGTGTACTTAGATTGCAAGGACGGAACTGTGCGGGTGCAGACCATTTCGACATGCGAACATATCAATGTCCAAGGTTCTGGCCAACCAGCGACGGTCATTCTTGGCCACGATTTTATCACCGCCATTCTGTTTGGCACCGCACTTTGTCCAGCCGTATGCTGGCTGAAATTTCATGTCTTCGTGTGTACCGGCGAGGAAATAGTTGGCCTCTCTGTGCATCATAATCTCGCACCCTCTCGTTGCACACCCCTTCACTAAAGTATCCGAAAGGTTTCCAACGGTATTTTCTAGAGAATCCAATGTCAGATAATTCTTGCTATGAATTCGAACTAATTTGTGTAATACAAATATCGACACATTGTCATTACGAAGCCATGTTGAAGCAAAGGCTTTTCTGCGGGTCTCGCATATTGTCAATAGTACCTAATAGTAAAGTGACCTCGAATATGCACAAAGGAACCACAGGAAATCGTTTATCGCCGCAAATTCAAGAAATACTACATCTATATTAAAAGATCGCTCGGGCACCATCGCGACCCAAAATTATACCCCCTCCCCTAGAAGCTGCGTTGAAAACCTTACGGGTCCTGCAATGTGCATGAGCGATAGATAATTTCAGTTTGAGTTGGTATTGCCACGAAATGACACCATGCAAGAAATATCCTTTCAACACTAAACGGTATAACGTGACAAGATCATACAACAATTCAGGGATATCTAGAACTATACTAGAAGTTCTAGATATCCCTGCAACAATTATACAAATTTATCGTTGGTGACACAGAAAAAAGTCGTCCTACGTACAAACCAACTATTCCAATCCATATACTTCTGAAATCACAACTTATACTCTAACTCTGATTGTAACAGCGTCAAGCGTAATATTTCACTGCAGATGTACTGGTATGTCAGGCCGCACTAAACTTTCATGCTACAGCATCCTAACAGTTGATCATAAAGCAGTCTTGAAAAATAATCGCGACCTATTTGACATAAATGTTTACTTGATTACTTGAATTGCTCCTCAGATTGTAGAACTATACTAAAACTACAAGTCTACCATAAGCAAAATGAGGAAGTATACATTGTCGGCTCGCGTTCACGCCCTGCACGGGCAGAACTTCATCTATATATATTTGTCCCTAAAGTAATATAATCCAACTTTTATAGACTTACTGTTATTCAGTACTTCTCCTACGTAGCGGGGATAAATATTTACGGAGGCTTTTCTGGCCGAAATCTCAATCCTTAAATTTTTACAACCATTGTTACTACAAACGCAAACTTTAAATTCAAATGTGTTTGTTTTATTTTTTAGAAATGGATACGAATGAGGAATTGAATAAATACTTCGCAACCATTATGAGCCCCCAGTGCCACTCTCACGTCCATCTCATCTCTGAGCATAGTGCAGGCTGTCGTGTACACAATAGGAGTGCCCAAATTTGACCTGATTAAATTTTACCGAAATTTTATTCTGACTTTTACCTTCTTGGTAGTGTTATGGTCTGGAGCAGTGCTTTTCAACTTTTTTAAGCACCATCAGCACTTATTTTGCAAAAATAAATTTATCCGCACAAACCTATCGAAATTTTTTATACAAAAACAAAATGAAGATACCTAACAATATTTGTTTCAGATGTGCAATAATTAGGCTACCGGTTTAGACCATCAAGTGTCTCATCATAAAAACAACTATTTTCCCTCGTTTTGATTTCAAGTGTACCGTGTGTACGGGTCTTTAACTTAATCGAACTTGAAAGCTCACAGCAGTTCAATAACCTCAAAGCACTGCTTCTTAAACTTTTTAGACGGCTACGAAAATCTGAATTTTAGTGGCATCTCGCGACCCAAGCGTCACACGTCAAAATGAATTCATTTTTAAAATTGTAATAGCATGCTACGATTTTACGTATCAGGGTTACCATATTTTCGTGACTCAAACTCCGGAAACTTCTTAGCTCTCACTAGCGGATTGCAAATGAGGTATGGTCACATTTTCGTTCATTATGACGTCACATTAGCGAAGCTTTGCCTATCGAACAGAGGTGGTCACGTTCCGCTTCGAGAGTATGTGGTTGCGTGTTTGGGATTGTGTGAATGTGAGGTTCACGTTCGCGTTCTGTGTGTGAACCTCTGCATTTTAGAGGTTCACGTTCACAAATGAACCTTGGTAGGCTCTGCACTGTGAACCTTTTAATATATTATAATTTTCACTTTATTATAACATCTTTGGTTGAAGTTTATTGTATTTCAACTGCGCGCCACTATATGCATGGCGCTGGCAGCATAAAAAAATCAATCCTAACGAGCATGCACTTTGACAATATCAAAAATTTTACTTGCTTTGTTACAAAAGTTTGCTCGAAATATCCAGCTTTCCGTTTGTGAATATTTAGTGACTCTCTGCTGTGAGCTTGACCCGCATTCACACAACTTCAAGAGAAAAATACACTATATGTAGGTAGTCAGCAAATTATTCTTCTTCAACCACTCAATGAAGTTGATATAGTTGTCTGATGTAAAAAATCTAGCAGGTGTACAGGGTCAATCTTGATTTCATATGTTTATGTTTACTGTATCATAAAAACCAAATCCGTGTGATTGGGGTGTTGGCTACTCTGTATAACTTGTTAATGGGTAATATCGATAGCAAGTATAGAAACCCGTTTTACACTCTGCTCAAGACTAACGTAACGATATACTTAGGCGCCGAATACATTGTCTGGTCTGGCCTAGACCGTTAAGGCGTAAGCTTATATTCCCTTGTAAGTCCTCGTCGAAATTGTTGGCAAATCGACGGAAGATATTGATTTTATGGGATTATTATATCATTTGATTGCACCATGAGTTGATACATTTAGCGACGTTTAAAACGTCAATATGTAGGCTACTTCAGCATTGTGGCATTATGTGGCCCGAGTCGTCGCTAGGTATCGTGCACATTAATATAGGCTATAACTTCACTGAAATTAGCAATATGACATCACGTGACGTCATGAGGTTCACGTTCGCGTTCACACAGAACCTTTCAAAAAGGTTCGCGTTCACACGAACCTGAACCTTTCAGAGGTTCACACCATCCCTATTGCGTGTTGTAAGTTGTGGCCAGGACCGAAACCACATTTTTTCAGCCTCCTCCAGCTCAAATAAACACTGATCTTTGGCGCAGGATAAGGTAATCGATGCAACGTCTAGGGATTGGGGAGGAGGCTTGCTTAATGCATCTGGTCGTTAAATTTTCGAATGAATTCAGTCTATAACATTTGTTCTTCTGTATATTACTACATAGTTTTGTTCCTCTCTACGCCCACATGATCATAGTTAGCGGTAGAGATGGTGGAGGATGATGACTTGAAAAATGCAGGGAGCGTAATTGTACATGTTAAGTCATGTTCATGTCACACCGATAAGATTATATATCAGCCCAATGCCGGTGCGCACCACTGAGCTATATAAATATCCCGCATCCGGTCGTTTACAGCATTTATGGTCGCGACTACATTTCTAATTTGAAAATGTTCCGTGGCCCAGCTCAAAACTTTATTGGCTGAACATGATTATAGAAAAAGGTCAACACCTTTGCCCAGACTTACTCGCGGCCTGTTTTGGAAGATGATTTCGTTCAACTTCTCCGCGAATCCCAGAAAAAAAGCAAACGGCCCCCATATTTAGAACCACCATCCTTGAATACAGCATTTAAACGGCCTTATATATAAACTACCTTTCTCCTGTAATTGCGATTACAATTACTTATTTCACGAAGTGAAGATTATTTTTATTTATTTTTGATTGCAGTTTTTTGCGAGGGCGGTAGTCCTCATGATAAAATCATCATATGTGATAATAAATCGCGCGCAGGGAGATGAAAAATTTCACTTCGCATAAATCTGCCCAAAATAATGTGTTGATGTTGATTTACGATATAACTATGAGCGTACTTTAAGCCTACAAAATTCCGGACATTTAGGCATATTTTTGAAATTCCTCCGGGACGCAGTTTGAACCGTGAAATTCCGGACATGTCCGCGAAATTCCGGACGAATGGCAACGCTTTACTGTATGCCTGCCACTATACACCCGCTTTCGAACCAGACATTTGATCACGTAATAATTATCGTGGGCAAATAATAATTCACTAATACTGGTGCGAGACAAAATTATTGTAAAAGTTACGATCGGAGGTGTGTCGTAAGTATTTACAATTGCTTCGCAACGACAAAAGTAGGGAGCCTCTGCTAAATTCACGATTTTCATCCGCACTAGTGCGTACCATCACATAGGGTAAAAAGCACTGGTCTGGAGCATATTCCCTGTCGCTGATGTGTATCTGTATAATTCCATAATGTGTCTGCAAATCTTCCGATGTGCTGTCCACCAGATTTCCACACTTTAAAGTCACTTATGGTTTGTTCAGTTCCCCACCTTTCTCTCTCCTGGAGCAGCAAGGCCCATCTTAATATCTTAAACTACTAAGAAATACAATTCTATTCCAGCCTGGCCGAGGAAAGTCGAAAACTTCTTGGGTATAGCAGTATGACGATCGCGAGACCCACAAACAGCTCGCGTAATTAAATAAGAATCAATTCATCATCAGTAGCTATTGCAGTTCAAGATCACACACAACAGACCTTATTAGTTAATAGTCTCCATGCTCAATCTCGACGAGCTAATGTTGCTGCAAGTAACTCGGTCTAGAATTCTAAACTTTACTCCATCACCCCCCAGTATGAGACCGCCCGGTACTTATCATTAGTGGTAATGTTTCAAACGTCTACGGAACTTGATTAGAATCTGACTCAGTGTATACTCGACTAAATATGAAAAGGAAGTATTTTTGTTACAATATATTTGTGTAGGATTTGAAGTATCGTGAAAATAAAAATTCCATATTAGTGTATATTAGCGGAAATAAACTTCAATATTTAGAAAAGTAACAAACTAATGACCAGAGGTGGTCAGTAACGAAGTACTCCCACTTTTTCGAAGTACCCAAATAGTTTTCCACTTGCAGTTCTTCTATTCTAGTAAACCTAATTTTCCGCTACTTTTACTTCGTAAAATTCTGTGATTTACGTACTTACTCTTCTCTATTTTCAGCTTGTCAAATAGAACTCGGTAGAAGCATTATCTTCGTCCAATCAGAGAGAGAGAGAGAGAGAGAGAGAGAGAGAGAGAGTGACTGAGGAATTTCGGAGCTGTTTTCACGGAGTATACCAACAAGCTTTTAATTTTCACGTAAGGTAACCAAAGCCAAGAATTTTCATCGCGCTTCACGAAAAGTAGAGAGATAAATATGTTTTCACGAATGGATCGATGAATATCTTTTAGGTAGCAGGTTGCGTGACTCTGTGCACACGACATTGCTGTCCATATGATATGTTTCGTGACAGTGAATTAGACCAGTGCTCTTCAACCTTTTTCGTCGTGGTACACCTTTTTAACATTTTCTCAAAACTCGTACACCCCTGACCGTATAATACACCGATAACGCCGAAAGCCGCATTTTGATTACATATACAATACGTCCGGATTCCAGCGGGGATTCGCCATGGCGCATGGACGACAAATGCTCTTATGAAATTTGATACTGGGAACTTAACACCGCGGAGAGCACTTGTGATGTTCTGTGCCTTCACTTATTTCTTGAGATATGCAATGCGCAAATTTTCCTATTGTAGAAGCAAAACATCCCAGCAGGCTTACAATATATATTTTATGTACCAAAATCGCGAGTATAAATGCCAAGAAAAGACACTGTAGGGTTATGTGTGTAGTCGCGCAGAGCACGAAAATTTTGCCCCTTGAATGGATTTCATCGAAAATGTTGGTAGTTTCACATATTATTGTCAAAAATGTATTCATTCTCAGCTCACGTGATCAGATTAACCCGTAGAGCTGATGGAGGGTGTTTTCGAAAATATTGGGTACAATATTAATGATGATGCATCTTGCGGTTCTTAATAATCACTTAGTTTCATGTTGTTATTTCTTGGCCTCCCACCAGGATTGTTTGTATTGTTATTACTAATATTTTATTACACATCAATGACAGTGGTGATAATCGCCTGTTTAGAATTTGTGCGCCACGACAGTGCATTTCCTAAAGTTTAGTATTTTTGCTTTGGGTAATGAGGACGACCTTCGCTTGCACGCGCACTCCCATTCTTCATTCTCTCTCGCTAACGTGCGTCCACTTTCAGGACTCTGCTGCTGACTTTGAAGCTCGGTTAACTCTTCTTCTGGGCTTTTCAAGACGCTATGTTAACAGGGGTCGGCGACGAGGAACCTAGATAAATCTCCGACACATAGAAACATGGCAGAGCCGAGACTTGAACCAGCAACAATTGGTTGCATAATGACGGCCGCCAACACACGCTAATTTAAATATGTGTAGAAGATCGCAAAATTATGGTTATGCGGCTGAATGAGGCCGTACATCCGCAGGTTGAGCCCCCCTGGCCTAGCCGAAATAAGGATGGACATTTGAGCAATGCTGCAACGTATAGTAAATGATAAATACGAATAAGGGTCCGAGGTTACTGGACCACCATCTAACGCATTGGTTCGCAAACTCGACCCCGTGGCTGCGTAAGCATGTAATCTTCGCTATTCATAAGCTGGCCGCAGGAAGCACAAATTCAAAATGTCCGAGACAGATATCGCAAGCCGAACACATGCTAACTCCACCCTGCTTTACTCGAAAAGGAAGTAATAAGTCCATTACCAAAGGTTGAATGATTAGAAACATTTGCTTATGACATCGCATTGTACGATATTACACATCCAGTCATTCTGTTTTGAAGCATAAACTGGCGTATTTTTGTGATAGCTATAGTCATCGTATCATCGGTTCATCATAATGTGGATCTGGTACACCCCTGAACACCCCATCCAAGCGGTACACCCTTTGAAAATTCTGGTACACCCTAGGGTGTACGACAACCCCGGTTGAAGAGCACTGAATTAGACTCATCAAAACGTTTAGAACTACCGTTTCGCAATCAAAAGCGTCTACCTAACGCAGTAGGTCTCAAACTTTTCGGCCTCGCGACACATTCTCAAAAGGAAAAATAGTTCGCGGCACACTAGTCCACACCGTTCAGACCTCGGTTCTGATGTACTAACCAGAAAAAGGGTCACCGGCCAAACCTCAATATCAAGGTCGAATTGCCCGAGCGATGACCTTTCATTTGGTTATCATACACCTTCCAAAATGCTATTACACGTTGGGAAGTCGGCGTTCGACAGCCGTTGAGTGCGGTACCCCTCCCCTACGTCGCTGTGTCATTACAAAAACAAACAGGCAAAAAACTCAACCACGGAATAATCAGATGGGAAGAATGAAAAAGACCGAGGAAGCCTCAATAAATCAAGATGAATATCGAACACTGCTACATTGGGTAATAGGATGCGGGGGAAGCGTGATTGAGAGACCGTACTTGGTCGTTTCGAAATTCCCCTATCTGTTCATTACATCGCATTGTAATTGTGTGTTCAGAGCGCGTAAAATAATAGGGCCATCAACAATGCCACAGTTATAATTTGGATGGCTTCCTTAATGTTTGTTATACCCAGAACCGAAACAGCACTTCGGCAGCCACCCAACGTTGGTCTTGGGCCACCCATATAGGGTGATCAACCCCCTTCGACTCTACGTTTTAACCGCTACTTGTCAGCGACACTTGTACTATTTGGCGAGTCAGCTTTTGTCGTATAACCGCGCACTACGCGAAAATTTTCAATCATCCATTATTGCATCGGTCAATATGATCGGGAATTGCATATATATTGCTATCACACAGAACTTTTCAAAAACGTTCGCGTTCAATCGAACCAGAACCGTTCAGAGGTTCGTACCATCCCTAATTATATACTATCTTCATAAATATCCAATAGGGATGGTGTGAGCGTGAGGTTCACGTTCGCGTTCTGTGAGTGAACCCTCGAAATTTAGAGGCTCACGTTCACAAACGAACCGTGGTATGTTCTGCACTGTGAACCTTTTTCATGTATTACAATTTATCACGTCATCATTACGTCTATGGTTTAAATTCGTTGCATTTCAACTTCAGACCACTCTATGCGAGGCTCTGGCAGCATAAAAAAAGCAACGCTAAACGAGCATATACACCTTGCCAATCCCTAAAAATTACTTTCTGTTACAAAGGTTTGCTTGAAATTTTCAGCTTTGTGGCTGTGAATATTTAATGACTCTCTGCTGTGAGCTTGACCCGCCGCAATCACATAACATCAAGAACGAAATACAGCCCATGTACGTAGTCAGCGGCTGATGCTTATTCAAGCAATTATTGAAATTGATATAAAAAGTAGGTGGTTATCTAATCTAAAAAATCAGGCAGGCTTTCGGGATCCATCTGCTCAATAGTCGCACGCCGAATGCATTGTCCGTTCCGGCCTCGATCGTTAAGGCGTAACCTTACATTCCCTTGCAATTCCTCGTCGAAATGGTCAGCAAAGCGACGGAAGATATTGATATTAAGGAATTATTATAGCATGTGATTGCTCCAGTAGATACATTATGTGACGTTTAAAAAGTCGGCATGAACTTCAGTATTGTGGCCTGAGTCGTCACTAGGTATATGTCTGTACAGTTTACATTGACATATCACTTCACTGACATTTAGGGTTGGAATTAGCAATGTGACGTCACTAGGTCCACGTTCGCGTTCACACAGAACCTTTCAAAAAGGTTCGCGTTCACACGAACCTGAACCTTTCAGGGGTTCGCACCATCCCTAATATCCAATATCCATCCTGCTATTTTCGGTCCTTGGAATCCATTATTACGGAAGTCTGATACTTGTTGAACGAAAGTCAATTTTACCTCATTTGTTCCGCGAGTCGCAGGCCCGGACATGCATGTCTGCCCCTAGACCCGTTTTTGAACCAGACATTTCCGGAAAGATTAATTCACTTCAACTGTTGCGGGACAAAATTATTTTAAAAGTGACGATTAGCGGGGTGTCGCAAGTCCTACAAGGTTTTACAAATCTGTCGCAATGAAGAAAGTGAGGGAACCACTGTACAGTGTACCCTATTAAGTTTATTGAACTGTCTGAAAAAGTAAAAATTAGGCACTAATTTTATCTGTACCGCATGTGTGTACCATCCCACAGTTTAAAATGCATTGCTCTGCCCTAATCTTTCTTGTAGGTCGACATCGAGTCGGAGTCACGTCATATTAGGGTAGATCCTCGATCCAAGTCCATTCAATCGAAAAACGCAACCCTCGTCATCCCGAGACTGACTCCAACCGAAATGGCACCGATAGGCCAGTGAGTACTACTGGCGCGTACTGAACGCACTCTGCCAACCAATTAGGGTTGTTATCAATCGACTAGCATTCATAATTGCTGTCTCATAATCTCTTGCAGTCATTACAACGATCAATCAATAAGGAGTAACAGAAAAAAGTGCGCGATGTCAAAGATTTGAAACAATTGATAAAAGAATCACTCAACGAAGGTTTTTAGTTTTAACTGAAAATTAGGTTTGAGATTAAATTCTTCCTCGAGAATTTCATGCATTTCGTCCAGTCGACATTTCTTGAATCTATTAAGTTTGATAGTGTCCGGATTGATATATTCCTTTTCGTAAAATAAATTATTAAACAAAAACTTCCTGCCTTTCTCGTTTTGCAAGATAACAATCAGGTTGTTCACAAGTAGGTCAACCTCAAATTGTGCGTAATCGTGAGATTCTTGAAAGTCTATCAGTTGGTAACAGGTTTCCGTGAAGCCGAATACAATTGACCATTCGCCATCACCGGTGTCATTACTCAATGCGATGGAACGCTCTGATTCGCTTTCAAACTGTTTGATGTCTTCTGCTGAAGGAAATATTGCTGGTGATGTAAAACATTGGGAAAATTGAAACATTGTCATCTAGATATGTTTGTATAATTAGACTTCGATTGATACATGAAATTATTGGAGCGTATCAAATCCCAGGCAGCCTAGCATTTGCTTTTCGTTAATAATAGCATACACACATTTACTCTCACAACACCTATAGGCGGTCAGTACGCTGGACAGGACATGTTAGGCGGTGATGATATGATATCACTTGACTAGGGCTGGGCACCATGATTCGAGTACTCGAATCTGAACCTAGTATTAATTGGTTTAATTAATTAATTTTGGTTCTGAATCGAGTAATCATTCTAATGATTCGAGTCGAGTAGTAAAAGATTTTTTCGAGTACTGAAATTATACGCACCTCGCAACTGAATGTTAATTTACTAACGAGAATTATAGTTTCGATACTATTTTCCACTGTGGGAGCCTTGAAACCTTGAATCGCCGTGTCGCAGCATACGAGACATAGTACAGAGCTACGAACGTTAACGGAAATAACACATTTCCGAAGTCATGGTCGTCCCACAACATTGTCAAGAAGTGCAATGAAATCGCCATGTTCGAAAAATATCAAAGTATCTTTAATGTGACGGATAACAGGCATTATGTTCTTATTTGTGGTCGCATAAAAGGTACATAATTGAACTTGAACATAGTACATTTTGTTGTGACGTCATAATGAGTGATACTAGAATACTCGACTCGAAGCGTAATACGTGATTCAGAAGCGAATCACTCAGGTACTCGATTTTGCCGCGCCCTGATGCCAGACGTTACGGCAATTAGAATGTTGGCTTGATAAGTTGATGTGGTGTGTGGGAAAGACACATATGGGGAATCGTTATTTCCAATCGCATATACGCAAAACAGTCCATTGCTTTGTAAAAGTATGATTACAATGACCATAGCGTGGACTGAAGCGGGAGCCTATCAAGTAATTGGCAGTGGAAATGTCGGATTGATGAATCTTATTGCTCAATATTAATCATAACATAAGCTATGCTTGCTCAATGAACATTGCTCATCAACTTCGTCGTAACGAATTATCTGTGTGATGGTCTGTGGCTATTCGCGTGCCAGTATGATTGAGAAAACCACCGCTCTGTCGTAATTCTGGTCACCAATAGGTACATCTAACTCGTAGAAGAATGACAATCACCGCTCTGACCACGTTTTTTAAATCATGAAACACTATCGCTTTCAGTTGGACGGTTGATTGGTTGTGTTCGTCCTAGTCTGAAAAACGCTGTATGAACGCTGCTACTGTAGGCGTACAAGTATCTTGCAAAACGCATAAATGTCCCTTTTACGATAAAGATACATCGTCTATTGCACTTGTTTCATCAAGAAAACATGAACAAGTAATATTTTCTATTTAACGGCGTGAACAGGGAAGAGACGATGCAACCGTCCGGCCGTCCGGTCCATTCGTTTTTTAGAGCTCCAAAATACGCATCACGTCATCAGTCTCGAGATATACAGTATAAAATTTGACATTAAAAGAACAGAAAAATAAACTGATCAATACACATGACATGCAATAAGTGAAAGCGTATGTTGTAACAGCGCACACACATCAATCACAGACCAACTGAATATTATTATGTGTATTTGCTGTTACAGGGAAGCGCTTTTACTAGTTGTATGTCGTGTGTATACTTATCAGTTTATTTTTGTGGTCTTGGGTTTCAAAATATTATACTTGCGAAATGAAAAATGACGATCATTAGAACTCAGTGTTCTAGAATCTAGATCATGAATAGTTGATATAATCCATAAACGAGCTGTGGTTTTCGCGCTATTTGTAACGGCATCTCGTTATATCGGTATTATGGGAATTGTAGATGTGTTATGTTACGAGAAGCAGTATTCTTAATGGCTATACTTGAAGCAGATGGCTAATTCCATTATAATTTAACAGGGGCTGTAATGCATACCCTCAGAATTGTCCAATATTTACAAATGGTATTCTTTTTTGAATTCCAAGTTTATTAAAAAAAAAAAAATTGAAAAATGTTCAGCAGTTCAAAAGATATTGCGATTTAAAATCCTCTCGTCACTAGGTGGCGCTACTTTCAAAAATCTTTGAAATCGATATTTTTCGCTTAAATGATGGTAGAGAACCAATTAAAATGTCCAATTAACCAATTCTGGGGCCAAGGAATTCAATAAAACCAACTGTTTCGCCCTAAACTCAATGAAAAAAAAGTTACGGATGAAAAAAAAAATGGGGGGGACGGGCTTGAAAATGTCTGTGGGATACGGCCTACACAAAAAAAAATTATTGTGAAATGTGCTTTCAAGGAGTATGGTTGATAAAAAGCTTGATTTTAAATTCCCCAGTTATTCCACCGTGAAATATGCATTACATAAAAATTTCATGGTCCCAACCCATATCCCTGCTCACCGTAAATACTATTATCACCAGTCAAATATATAAATAAATTTATCAGTTTTGGTTTTTGAAATTTTTCAAGTAGAATCCGTGCTGAACCACTGCATCAACAATAATAGAAGCAAGTAACAAAAGACATATTTACAATTGATCTTGAAATGTGGCAAGTCGACTATCCAAAATGCATGCCAAACACGAAACAATAAATATGTTCGGATTTTTGACTTTTGACTATACTAAGAGACAAAATGCAATTTCAACATATTTATTGTTTCGTGTTTGGTATGCATTTTGGATCGTCGACTTGCCACATTTCAAGATCAATTGTAAATATGTCTTTTGTTACTTGCTTCTATTATTGTTGATGCGGTGGTTCAGCACGGATTCTACTTGAAAAATTTCAAAAACCAAAACTAATAAATTTATTGATATATTTGACTGGTGATAATAGTATTTACGGTGAGCAGGGATATGGGTTGGGACCATAAAATTTTTATGTAATGCATATTTCACGGTGGAATAACTGGGGAATTTAAAATCAAGCTTTTTATCAACCATACTCCTTGAAAGCACATTTCACAATAATTTTTTTTTGTGTAGGCCGTATCCCACAGACATTTTCAAGCCCGTCCCCCCCATTTTTTTTTTCATCCGTAACTTTTTTTTCATTGAGTTTAGGGCGAAACAGTTGGTTTTATTGAATTCCTTGGCCCCAGAATTGGTTAATTGGACATTTTAATTGGTTCTCTACCATCATTTAAGCGAAAAATATCGATTTCAAAGATTTTTGAAAGTAGCGCCACCTAGTGACGAGAGGATTTTAAATCGCAATATCTTTTGAACCGCTGAACATTTTTCAATTTTTTTTTTTTTAAGAAACTTGGAATTCAAAAAAGAACAACATATATAAATATTGGACAATTCTGAGAGTATGCATTACAAATCTCAAAAAATTTGCTAAATTATAATGGAATTAGCCAGATACTAGTTGTTAGTGGTGCAGGGAATCCCTGTTATCGTCCAACCATGTATCGCGCCACACTCTGACAATCGATTATTACATCCTGGCGTAATCTACTTCTAGTAGAAAACGCCATGAATCGAGAGAATGGTATGAGATTTATTTGGTATACCTACTTGCATTAACGTCTGAAATATATCCGTATGTCTTTAGTAATATCTGTGTTATAAGAAGAATCTATTATATCTACCCAGGCACCCACACTGCGTTTACATTGCGCCAAACATGATTAAGAATGACAACAAGTACATTTGAAACGCAATAAGGCAATAATTTCGACATAAAAACTGCCACGAACTCAACCCTTCAATTCAATGTATAAATATAACATCCCCTGTTGGCGCTGTCGTCCATTACCTTGTATGTACGTCTGCTTTCTTTTGGAAACCGTTACCAGCCCATCCTTCCTTCCCAAGCGATATACGCCGTTTGGTTGCGACTGTACCACGTCCATGATCATTTCAAGGGGTAACGTAAAGCTCGACCCTCCCCATCCGATATCAGTAACATATTTGTCTCCATTTTCGATCGTCACCTTAAATAAGAATTGGATTGATTTGCAAGGATTCGCATTAAATCTATTTATGCATTATAAATGCGTATAGCTGCTCCTGTTGTAACTGCAATATTTACGTTTATTTTTCGGCGAGGAAGAATATTGACTCCACTCAAGTGCAGGGATAGGGCAGGTGATCGGAAATTTTGATTGAAAGCAGGTAATAGAACGGTGGCAATGTTGTTGCCGATAAACAAGTATTTTAACCATGTTATTTAAGTTAAGTGACCCTCGCATCATGTATGTAGTAGCCTAAGTATCTATTGTATATCGACAGATCAGAACACAGGATATGGGCGAAAATTGTTCCGAGATGCAAACTTTTTCTACCGTTGAAAGGACAATAGAGTGAAATATCACTCGCTAACAAATCAATGTCGTATAATATGAGGAAATGCTCCAAGTCCTGTCTTACTCGAATCCGTTTAATTCCGCATATAGACAATGAAGTGCATGGTTAACATGAAAGGACTAAAACAAGATTAAGCTAAGACTGTGCAGTTGACATGAAGAACGTACTGATATAATCTGAATTTTGCAGAGGTATTGTTGAAAGATGAACACAAAACTGTTTGTTGCTTATTGACTGGTTACGGTCAATTGCGAGTATTGAATATCTAAAGATGCTTGTATGTATCAGCGGAACAATCAAATTGCGTCTTCTTTTAGTACACAAGTTCCACATGGTATGCGAAAGTGACGAATTCCTCATATGGTAAGAACAGGGTTGTAATGACTCGAGTCATGACTCGACTCGAGTCAGACTCGAGTCACGATTTTTTTGTGACTCGACTTGACTCGAGTCATTTTCTTGAAATGGGAAAATGACTCGACTCGACTCGAGTCAATATTTTGATTGACTCGACTTGTACTCGAGTCATTTCGCATGACTCGACTCAAGTCATTGACTCGGCTTATTTAATATGACTTGAAGGTGAAGAAAGTTGCGAATCACAATGGTTAGATCAACGCATGTGACGAATTCTGTCGACATCGCTATTTGTCACCACTGCTTTCGTTGCACTCGTCTGATATCAGATATGCGCCGCCGTAAAAGCAAAAGACAATGGTACATAGTAGCAAAGAGCAATGCATTGTACAAAATCATCCAGTGATGAAGAGGTAATAGATCCTCCGCCATCAAAGTACTCAAGACATTTCAATTATACAAGCAAACAATCGAAGCAAAGCCCAATTAGCGCCAAAGAAATGACTCAGATGGTCAAGTAGCCTACTTGGAAGAGACTGATAAGCTCATGTGTAGATATGAAGGCGATGATTCTTTGCATTTTTGGCCGACTAGAATGGATGAGTATCTGATGCTCTTCAGTGTGGTTCAAAATTGCTTTTCAATTCCTGCATCTAATGCGCCAGAGGAACGTGTATCCAGTGGATGTGGATTATTCTAAGGCCATGCCGCCCCAACATATATGAGAATCTCCTTTCCACTTTAGTATTTTTCAAGTGTAACTCATTGATTTGATCTGCTGTATGTGAAAACAAACAATACCCTCCGTCCGTTTGACGTTTTGTTAGGTATGTGCATTGTGCACGTGATAATAATGAATGGCTAATATTGTGTGATGTTAGTACAATAGGGCCGATCAAAAATACCTTCTTTTTTATTCTACTGAGTGGCTACTTGATAAAATTGCTACGTTGCATAAAAAGAACACTGAATCTGGCCTAATTTGAAAAAGTGGAATCAATGAAATGAGAGGAGAAAATTTTGGATTTGAAAATACATGGAGTATTTTTAGTGAGAAATGATTTCATATAATATAATTACATAAAGTCCACTATTTTTTCATATCCAAAATATTCCACTCTAATAACTCCGCTTCGTCTAGTTGGAATTGAGCCAAATTTTCTATGAATCATATTTTTACACAATCTAACAATATCATGAGGTAGCCGGTATATTTCGAAAGTCTCTATTTGTAATTAATCCAAAATATTTTCTCTTAGCATTGCTTTCTACTGGTTGGAATTAAGACAAATTTAAGTTCTTTTAGATCAGTGGTTCTTAACCTTGCCTCCAGCGCCCCCCCAAGGGGCGCTGGCGATTTTGAAGGGGGCGGAAACGCTCAGGGGGCGATATGGGGGGCGCTGGGCTCAGAGGGGCGATAAGGGGGCGTTGAAGAAAAATGGCATCGCCGTAGATGAAGTGATAGTAGGACATATCTTTAATGAGTACGGTATTCAGAAGAAATTAACATTCCACAAAACATGTCAACGGCTTCTTTGAGGTACAGAACTTCAATATACAATTGAATAGTATATTCATATTGAAATAAACCCGAATATTTTCGGCTGACCCTCGTCAGGGGCAATCGTCAGCATTTGTGTGCCTTGGAGTCGACTTTTATCAAAATACACCAGCCAAGGCTGTGTCTACAAAAAGACTTCTTGTATCATCTAAAAATAGTACATTGAACGCTCGTATTCGACATTTCGTGCTGGTGACGTCATATTTTGTGTTACGATTGTTGATATACGCTGTTCTTTCGAGTTGCTGACAATTACCCCTGACGAGTGTCAGCCGAAAATATTCGGGTTCATTTCATTATGAATATACTATTCGAAACATGTCAAATACCGTAATTTGTGGTTGCGCTACGCCTGCGGTTACGCCTTCATTTTCGAATACAACAGCTCATTCAGCGCTGCTGGTAAATCCGATTGCGTGGGTTGAGAGGATAAAAAGGACGACCGGGCCACATAAAGTTTGCTGACCCTCGAAATCACGCGACAGGGTTCTTGGGGGGCAAAGCCTCATGAGTTTGATTTATCACGCTATGGGTGCCCAAGACAATCGTTTTTAGGGGGCTGACGAAGTGCTATTACGGCCCTCCCTCTCACCCATCGTCTTTATTACAGTCCTTACAATATGAGGTGGGGGGGGGGGGCGCTAGAGCACGATAACTTTTGAAAGGGGCGCTGGAGGAATAAAGGTTAAGAACCACTGTTTTAGATAATCTAACAATTTTAAAAAGTAGCCTCTTTTTTGAGATTCTGTCTTCATTTTTGGGAATTTTTTTGGTAAATGTAGGGCAAATTCGACTAAGACAACAGTAAATCAGCACTAAAGTAACGCTCCGGCGACTATTTCGGCAGCTGAGCAGGAAAGTTGACCTTTTTTTCTGGTCAACCACCTGATATGATGTGAAAGCAAAACTGTACCTCTACATAAGCGTTTATCTGTTGATTCTTTACCAGCTTGTATCTAGCTAGACGTGAATTCGTAGGTTCTCTATCAGATAGTATGTAGACGTGAATTCGTTTATTCTCCATAAGCTATTTGTGAGCGGTCGTCGATGTGCTCGTAATAAAAACTGAATGCAGTTATTTGTGAAATATCAGACTGACAAGACAGATATTTGATTTAAAGTTCTAAGATTAGTAACGTTATCGTATTGGCGGCCTGTCTCGTCTATCTGTAGCATCGGTATATGAGGCCAGGAACTGCCTGTTATCTGCCTAACTAAATAAGCTTGTGCCAAGACTATGATAGGGTCAAAATAAGCATGTTTGGCAAGCAAGGAATTCGATATCCCCCAAGCAGGATTGAAAACATAAGTTGAACATGACTTCAATACTGTGACTTGGACTCGACTCGAGTCATAACACTATGACTCGGACTTGACCCTTAAAACGGTGACTTGGACTCGGACTCGAGTCGGTGATGAATTGAAAATGACTCGACTCGACTCGAGTCAAAACCACAAAAGTGAGATTGACTCGTGACTCGGAACCACGTGACTTGGTTACAACCCTGGGTAAGAACTTTCGATAACTTTCCTTCGATCATAACTAGTCCATGTAACCAATAACCATAAACCAGTGACGCTACTATTTTATCTACTCAGATCCCACGATGTACAAGGCAATATACAAGACAGAATGTATTGCAATTAGAAGCTAGGAGGATGTCAAAACGAGCATGTTACATCCCTGAATGTTCCTGTGTCAATTTGTTGGTAGCCAAAGTATTTATGACAACGATCACTTACCATAAGAGTCATATGATCACTCTTGTCCCAAAATGTTTCACTGTTTTCGCAGACGTATCCTTTCAGCAGCTCAACCTCGAATCCAAATTCCTTCAAAACCCACTGCAACAATCCATTAAGGTCAAAACAAAATCCGCCTCGACGTTCTTCAACGACGATCTTATAAATTGAAGCCAAGTCCCATGTTTTCTTTGTACCACCAAACATATCGGTCGTCTCAAAAGGAATATTCGACACGAAGCACATGCACAGTCGATTCAGTGTTTCCAAAGTTGCACATCGCTGAACGTCTTCGGCCTTAACACGTCGCAGTAAACCATCTAAATTCATAACTAGGCGCAAGCCGCTGTATCAGCAACTGAGCTACATAGCTAAATCGCGTAGTCGTCTCACGTCTCAGGTGTCTGCAACGATGCTAAGTCACTCAACCGTTACTTGATCAAGAACTGCGCTGACCGAGTTCGAAATTCCTCAATTCCTCATTGAACGATGTCAGTCAAGCGGAAGTCGTTGATACGCGGCACGTCAACCGCGGTCAATGCCAAAATGTCGATCGCGCGATCAACTTGATCGTCACGAATCGGCTGTAGGGATTTCAGAAAGTGCTATTTATTTGCGATTTCATCAGTTCAAATTGCCACTAGACGTGGGATACAGTGTTCAGTATCAGTTGATAAATAATTTTATTGGACCATTACACCACAAGATTACGATACAGTGAAAAGATAAGAAGATGTCGAAAGACTACAGAAAGGAAGGTGTCGAAGTTCTGTTCAGTTAAGTTAATTATTTTCATATTTTCACCATTTCATGGCACAATAAAATTGCGATTAAATGAAACGCAAGGACGGCGTCGAAATGACTTGGAGTAGTCTTTCAATCAAACACCCTCCGTGGCCTAAATTCCCTAGAATATTGTAAACAGAGGTATGGCATTGTACATTTAATTAAAAGTAACAGAAGACGATAAGAAAAGGATAATAAGCGATGAAGCTCAAGTGTAATTCACATCGGTCGGTAGGCCAAATAGATATGTCAGATCTTAGTCCGGTAATCTCGAACGGCTTTGGACCACATTTTTGTGCATTCTTGGAGTGTTTAACGAAAACAGAACACCTTCCACTCCATTTGACTCGTTTTCACCCATTGGAATGGATGTGAAAGAAAAATTTTGCGTCAGAAAATGCCGTTCGCACCCTAAGCTATGGTTTAAATCAGTGAAATACACGACTTTCGTTTGCCGTGTTTGCTGCGTAGATCACTATATCACATTCCATTGATTTGTATGCTAAGGTGAGCAGTGAGCACCGGTCAGTATCGCGGTATTTTATTTTGCAGAAAGGAAGAAACTTATCCTAATGACGCAAGGGACACGAGGCGCCACAAATATAATTATTGTGAACTACGAAACCACTTGTATTAGGCCAATTTAATTTCCCGCAAGCTGCTCGCCACCAAGGGATATCGTGAATAAATGGTGATGCCCCCGCAATCGATAATCTGGCGGTTCAATGGTATCTCTATTGCCCGAACACTATATAATTATCCAGAAGAATATACACTTTTGTCCTTGCCATTCCTTCCATTTGCTACAATACACGCAACAGCCAAGTCGTAAGTAGCGATCAAAACCCAGCAAACACAAAACTTATTAAAGATATTTTTTAAACATCTTCCATGAGTTCAAAAGATGTCTTTCAATGAAGTGCAAAATATATACATTTGTCGACAGAAATGGATATATATAAGATGTCCTGTAGGACATCCTCAAAGATATCCTGATAGACATCCTCAAAGACATCCTGATAAACATCCTCAAAGATATCCTGATGAAGATCCTCAAAGATATCCTGATAAACATCCTCAACGATATCCTATAAGATATTTTTTGTACAATTCGACCCTGTGTGACCCTGAACCCTGGTTGGCTAAACCTGCTATATGCTGCACTTCACACATGAACGAATACGAATCCTCAGTTTTACAAATCATGTATGGCTTTTTGTTCTGTATTGCACCAGTTCAAAATACAAAAAAATGCATTTGACTAGACCTCGACGAAAAATTGGAATAAAAATGGATGAAGAATGAAGGTAAAATAATAGTCCCTGACATAACATACGTTAG
This sequence comes from Botryllus schlosseri, assembly GCF_051294905.1. Classification (NCBI taxonomy): domain Eukaryota; kingdom Metazoa; phylum Chordata; class Ascidiacea; order Stolidobranchia; family Styelidae; genus Botryllus; species Botryllus schlosseri. Next base: position 19,135,642 of record NC_137251.1, on the reverse strand, counting down.
CAAGAAGTAGGCCTTTTTGTTCAGAAGGAAAACTAATTGCCAATTTTAAAAATCAGCATGTATATTAGGGTTGTTCAAAAAAAAACTTTTTTTTCCAAATCGCACTCGCATAATGACTAAATCGTCAGGTTGTCCAAGAAAACGATGCACACCAAATTTGACTCAATTCCAACCAGTAACGGCCATGCAATCTTCAATTGAAATTTTAAAATTATTATCAAAAATAAAAAAATAAAAATTCTCAAATTTTTCTGTCAACCCCATGAAATTGTTGAGCTGTCTTCAAAGACGATGCAAAACAAATTTGAGTCAATTTCGGCTGGTAGAAGCGGAACTATTTGAGTTTTTCGTTGATAATTCCACAAAATTTCAATTCAAGATTGCACGGCCGTTACTGGTTGGAATTGAGTCAAATTTGGTGTGCATCGTTTTCTTGGACAACCTGACGATTTAGTCATTAGGCGAGTGAGATTTGGAAAAAAAAGTTTTTTTTGAACAACCCTAATGTATATGGCTTTCTGTTCTGTATGAAATCAGTACAAAACACGAAAAAAACATGGATGAAGAAAATACGTTAGCAAGAATTAGGCCTTGATACAGAACTGTGCAATCACTTCAGCCAATACTTCTGCCTCCTCGATAACAGTCTTGCTCATGTTTTCTCCTTTATCGTCGTCCTATAACATAAATGAATTGATTACTTTGATTGATTAGCAGTAGAGCAATAGTCATTATATGTGTTTGTTTGTGAGTAATGCGGGACGGTCATGTCAAGTCACATTCATCCAAGGATTCCGAACCGTCTTTAGGAAGTCACGACGAACTTGGTGGAGTGTGACAGCCAAGTCAAACTTTACCATCTACTTCGACGACATTGTCGATTTAACTCTGCGCGCCAAATTTGGCTTAATTCCAACATATAGAAGCCAATAAACCAGGGGTTCTCAGCCATCTTTTGGGCGTGGCCCATTTTCGGGTTTGAAAATGTTCTTGAGACCCATCTCTTACCACAGAGTAGCGTCGTAGTCCTTTTCAATGTGTGGTAATCGCCACCACCAATTTGCATATTTCTCTATTATAAGCACCTTTTTATCTTACTAATCATATTTAAATGTAGACCTACAGGGACAAAAAATCGCGCAAAGCACGACAAAAATCTACTTCAACAAACGACCAACAAAGTAATTTTGGGTTCAGTCGAGCTCCCCTAATTGGGTGTTTGGAGTGTGACGGCCCTGGAAGATCGTATAACTCATCGTTATCGTTCTGGGCCAGCTTCAAACATTTCTTTGGTGAACGGGATACTATAGCTAGCTGTAAAATGTACCTAATATATATACCAGCGAAGTTTCAAATCCCTAATTTTGTATCTCAATGATTTGACTTCTACACGTTGGAATTGAGCCATATTTGCCATGCATCTTGTTCGCCACCGAAATAGCCGACCCAATGCTCCCTCTAATTTTTGACGAGTCTGCACACACTCACCAATTCACAGTAGTGCATAACGACTAAAAAAAATGACATCACTTCAGATTTTTTCTGTGCGCAGAGACCAACTAAGCACTGTGCAATTGCGCACGTGCGCAGTGCAGCTTAGAGGGAACATGGGTCAGGCAATAGCAATCTGAGCCCCCCACGCGGTACGAATGCGACCAGTTGAGGATGAACTTGCTTCCCGTGTAGAAATGTGAATTGAAAGGAGTTTGAAATGAGTGACGGATTATTGGCAAAAAAGTTTTGGAGACATTGGTTCGTGGTTCCACCGCTAAATCTGAGCAAGTGTAACGAGATGATCAAAAATTTATGCAAGCAAGACCAACAATTTTGACAAAATTAAATGACTATAAATTTTTTTTTAAATTACATCACGTCAAAGTTTGGGAACCACTGGTATAGTGTTCTGAAGATGAATGGAAGCGGCCCTGGAGGTAGCAACGATTCACTTACTGTCAAATGATATGATAAAGAACGCAGCTGTCACACAGACGTCAGATTCATAAACAAAATTACCTTGCAAGCTCCAATAACAGTTAGAAATCGTCCCACTTTGGTTGTAATTGTTGTACTCTCGGCCGTAGGATGAGCCACTTTACATGCTCCTTCAAAGATAATATAAGTAGATCAGGGGCTGCATTACAAAACAATGCGGCAAATCGGAATCTCCGCCAGCGGTAACAATCTCTCTCGAATGTGATCCCCCCATAGTGTCAAAATTGGTATTTCAAAACATTCCAGACTCAACACCGAGTTGCGCAATCAACGCACTTGTTTGTGATTTTGCCATGTCGGAAATGTCAGTGGAAGATGACTTCAAACGAGGGCTTATAAGGCTGTGTGGTCAGCAACGATTTGCAATTTAGCTGCGATGATCTTTCACATGAAGGGAAAGCAAAATACTTTAACTCTGTATAAATGCTCTCGAAGGCATTGTTATCGAGGGTTTTGTAATCTCGATTGTAATATCAGTAACAACTTACGTGTAATAGTCTTGTAAAGAGTAAAATTTTGAAAACTTCTTTTTTGTCCATTTTTGCTTCTTTGACCTTTTAGGCTGAACAATTGCCACACATCTTTTACAGCTATGCTTGTCATGATATTTCTGACCGTTGAAGCCAATTGTTCACCGTGAAGTCCTTTCAAAGCAGATACCTGTAGTACAAAATACAAATGGCTCTGCCTTACGATAGTGGTGTGTACCAGAATGAAAAATAACTAGATCAGCCCAAAAAATAAGTAGGGTTTCGATATTTTTCGAATTCACTAATATAGCATCAATTCATCATGGCAAAGTACATGCATAAATGACGATTATACCCCCAAACCCCCCTCTGGCTACGCGCCTGCATAAACATCAAATAACTTGATGGAACGTTGATCTTGACGAGAGGTTAGATCAGGGTGGGCAACTTCTCCAGTCGGCAGGCCGGATATAGGAAAATTAAGTACTTGGGCACCGGATTGCTGAATCGATGCATTGTTCGTCCATTTATCCACAAGGAATATATCGTATCTAATGAATGTATTTTAACGACAGCAATGTCACTTCAAAGCCATTTCTCGCCGATAATGGAGAATACAATGTGGAGTTGAGAATAACATTGTCATGTAGGCAATCTCGATACTGAATTCATGCGGCCTGCGTCCTCTACCAAATTCAAAAAGTGGCCTACAACCCATTTTGAGTTGGCGCCCCTGGCATAAGCGGTGCCTTACAAAAACCTAGAAGTGTGCCGTGCTACAAGTCGGCGGTTACGGAATCAAAAATAGGAAATATCAGCCTGCTGACCATTGAAGTCGACAAAAATCATGATTACCACAGACCACATTAGGTTTGATTGCATCGTCAATGCCGATAATGCAAGTCTTCTCGCTTCAACGGACTTACGCGTAAGCTCCACTCTCGCAACGCTGCGCATACACGTATAATATAATAACATAGTCACTAAAATTTGACGTAGTAAGGAATTAGTGGGGAATCTCGGCAAACTGGGGCGGGGCATTATCATGTAGGACAGAAAACTGTCGGCGGGCCGGACAAAATCACTTCACGGGCCGTATGCTGCCTGCCCCTGGGTTAGATACTCCGGCTAAGTTTGCTCTAATCGACAAAATCATACCAGTTCAGATTTCTTGCAATCGCCGTCAGTCAAGTTCTTTTCCAGTTGTTCCAGCTGAGATACGGTTTGACAGGGGTTTTCAATAAGATCTTCAAGCAAGATTGGGGCTGTTGTACTGTGTTTATTTTTTGAGTCGTCGATGATGTGACCTTTACTTAGATCCATCATCTGGTTCATCTGCTTGGAGCAGATGTCCATCATCTGGTTCATCTGCAACTTGATGTCTTTGATGTCTTTACGCATCAGAGAAATATATAGAGTGGTCACTGTGTGCAGATGTTGGAGTTGATGAAGAACATGGAGGAGCTAAAAAATTATTTGAATTCAAGAAAACTGGATTGATCTTATGCGATAAACTTACCATTACTTTGTGATAGGCCTTGTTGTTGACAGTCAGAATTTTGCAGTTCAACATTGCTTACAAATGAAGGATCGTCTGGAAAATAGAGCGACTCTATTGCTTAAATTCGAGAATGAATCAAAGTGTTAGGAGCTTACTGCATTGGTTGATTCCCTGCAACTGGCCGCTACATTCAATGTTGGGATCATGCTGTTCTTGAACACTCTCCTCACTTGATGATGGCAAACTTGTATTTGAAGCATCATTAACAAGAGCACTTTTGCTTGTCACACTTTCATCGCCAGAATCAGGAGGTGACCGCACTCTTGGAGTTGGTATAGGCATGCCTTGTGTCTGAATACTTGGGTTACGTATTTTCTTTGAAGGAACAGCATCATCTACAAAGTATGAAAGTTATACATATGTCACTTCTGCGTATAACATATTAGGCAGAATAACAGTGTAGGCTATACCTTGATTATCAGATGACATGGACTTGTCAAAAAATCTTTTGGCGGCTGACGTTTTCGGTTAGGCCGTTGTAGGTCCTTCTGAAGCGGAGGGCAAGCTACTATTGTCTGCAACTGCCCTGACATCACGAAAGGCCTTGACCCATAAATCTAAAACAGATGGATAATATAGATGGTAAGTTTCCAGATTTATCAAACTACTGGATTTGTAAACAGCGCAACTAGATCTAGAATTACTCAAATTTGAAAACTCGCACAAACTTGAAAAAACGATATTGTATCGCACACGCAAACATAGAGCTGCTAATGAAATACTGTACGCAAGTAACTGTATATATAGCTTAGTGGTTCCCAACCTATTTCGGTGTCAGGGCCAAATTTAGAATTTCAGAGTATATAGTTGGGGCCGCACGAATTCGTGACTGCTTTAGATCAATAAAAAGTTCACAAAATAGAGTAAAATCGAGGAGAACTGCTGCTGGGTTTTGCCTCAGCGTATGCAACCGTGAGTCAAGTGTTGTACATCTATTCGTAGATTAGTTATCAATACCTATATACAGTAGTGACATAACGTTAGCACTCTACTCAGAACTTTTCTGCAATCCTAATTAACAACTCCAGACTCCAAGCTAAGCAAGAGAATTTTATAAATATAAATTTTATATCATAAATCGATTTCTTTAAATTTTTGTGGGGGACGCAAGACGGCTAGCTCGAGGCCGCGGTTGGGAATCACTGGTATAGCTACATGCTACAGTCTCATTTTTGTCATGATTCAAGTCATCCCAACACTGGTACTGAGTAACGGTAAACCTTCACAAATTATGAGATGACTTACCGGATGAGCATTTGATACGTATTTTGTACAGAGTCCAATTGCCCGTGTCATATTTCACTTGACGATGATGAAACGATCCGTCCCGTCCAATCGGCGGTTCTAGCTCGCTTGAACCGTAGCCACTCTTTCTGGTATTGCCTACGTCTGTGCTTCCCCCGTCTTATTTTATATCTGGGCATTACCACGTTGTAGCTGAGCTCCCACTACACTATTATAGACAAAAGTACAAGAACATTCGATCACAATGAATGATTTTAGCGACCACCATCTGATGATATTATATAATCCAGCACTGTCACAATAACTTATACGATATTCGCAAAAGTGCAAACCAAGTTCTATACTTTGCGACATTATACCATTCACTATATACCTATGTTTCGTATCAAGCATATATAAATTACCATCTACAGTTCAGTTTTCAGTAATCCTCTGAAGGAATATGGTTGGTTGAGCCTTAATTTACCACGATTAATTCCAGAACGCAACTAAACCTAACATACGACTGCGTAGCTGTAAGCCTCCATTACGAGAGCGCTTTGTCTGACAGTATTTCGCGCCGAAACTTATGTGAACTCGCAAGGGAGAAATGGCCTCTCGTTTACACTCCGGATCAGAAGCCGGAGTCGTAGCAGGATTTCAGCCGGACTGGATGCGGATTCTGAATTTATTTCGACAGTCGGATTTTGGCAACATTCTTAATTATAATCTTAAATACGACATCATGATTTTGGCAGAATTTTTTTGGACGCAGAACCGGAAATTCTCCAGTCGGATTCTGCGGACTTTCAAATTTCCTTCCAAAATTTGGGAACCGACCAATTCTAATCAAATACAACCCAACCACCGAAAGCAGCGGAGGTGGCGGAGCGCGAGGATGCGGGCTAATATGATATTTAATTTTAGTCTGCAAAATTGCAAGAAAGAGCGTGACACTAGGTGGAACATACGGTAGTGACACAGGTGATTAATCGCCCCATGAGAGTAAAAGTTCAATATAATCTACAGTACATTTATAAACACCACTCTACCATAGTAGGAAGCAATAATCGAATTTGATATTCCTAACAAATATATTTTCAGCATTCGACAAAATTTGGCCAAGAAAAGTTGTGGTTCAGCACAAGGTATGCACATAGCAATTTACAACGTAGCTACGTTACAAATTGCTATGGTATGCACAGGATATGATTTGGACTTGACTGGACAAGAACAAGATATATTTAAGTCGTGCTTCAGCACAAGGTATGGACAAGATATGATTTGGACTTGACTGGACAAGAACAAGATATATTTAAGCCGTGCTTCAGCACAAGGTATGGACAAGATATGATTTGGACTTGACTGGACAAGAACAAGATATATTGATGACGTGCTTCAGCACACAAGGTATGGACAAGATATGATTTGGACTTGACTGGACAAGAACAAGATATATTTAAGTCGTGCTTCAGCACAAGGTTTGCACAAAGATATGATTTGAACATGACTGGAGATGAATAAGATATATTTAAGTCGTGCTTCAGCACAAAGCATGCACAAGATATCATTTGAACCTGGCTGGACAAGAAAAAGATATCCTGACAGGTTCAAAAGACATCTAGTGTTTGCTGGGAAGTCCATGTTCATTCATTGTACCTTCAGAGTATGGTTCAGCTGACAACGGGAAGATTGGGGTCATGTGTACGAAGCCAAAGAATATCAAATTTCCACTCAACAACACCGCATTTTTAGCATAGTGCTTGACGCTTGAAGAATCCGAAACGTTACATTCGTAACTATAGGGATGAGGTTAATCGACCATATGAGTGATTCGATTCCGAATCTAAAGTATTCATTCAACTTTGAGCACATGAGTATATTCGAGTATCACTCATGTTATGAATTCATGCTAGTATGGATGATGGGAAAATTCCAAATACTTAGCTTTTACGCGTGACCATAAAGAAAATAATGCTAATTGGGCATCACAAAAAGAAGATTTGTGATATTTTCGACAGTACCTAATACCTATCTACACTTCATTGGACTTTGTGCGAATATTGTGAGTTGATCACGACTTGGCAAGTCATTCATTACCACTATCGTGTGTAGCTTTGTGATACAAGTTTGGATTCCGTGATGCGACCAATTGAGGTTTGAAGGCTTCCACGTCGGGGAAGAACATCGAAGCCATCATTCTCTTACGGGCGGATAACTTAATTGAAACTAATCGTGTCTCATTATTCGAACCGGTTCATTGCAAAAATTCTCGATTACTCGACTGTTGGAATTATGGTGTCCAGACCTATAGTCTCGACGCATTGATTTGGTAGCCTATACTGATACCATACTGGACAAAGATTCCAAATCGATTATTAGATTTTTCAAGTAGAAAGAACGTATCTTTGACATTGTAATTTCAAAGCACTTACGAAAGTATCTGGAGCATAAGCTTTTTGTACGCATACGGATATTCCGGATCATAGCGAGAAGCCCATTGCGACTACGAGGCGTACAATGCCCTGTGCATGTGCATGTGCATGTGCATGCGCAGTGTAATTGTGCATCTTTATACCTTTCCCAGTATAGAGTATCTCAGAGTGACTTAGCCACGGGCGGTCGACATGCAGCTTTACCACTCCCAAATTTTCGACCCGGCCATTGTGACGATTTCATTATCTACTGCGTCACAAAGGTGCAGTCGAATAATTGTAAAAACAAATTCACCCGAAAAAATTTATGTCACCTCCCATTCCCCATTTATAATCCTAACTACGGCTTCTCCTGTGCAGGCACAAATATATAAATTTTGCTTCACATCTGATGTCAATTGAGCAGAGCTGACTTAAAGGAAAAGTTATATCATTACTTTGTGAGCGTGTTGGAACAATCGTAATCATCATGAGAGGTTCAATTAATATTATCCGTAAAAGATACACGAAGTACAATGCGATACACAAGACACATTGCGATGTAATGAAGATATACAATGATATCGAAACAACCATGTATAGTACGGTCTATTAATCTAACATCCGTCTTGACAATGCGGAATATGACCCTATTACCCATGATAACACGTTACTGGTACGTTGGCATTGTTGTCTGTATATTCCACTTCTCCGGACTCGTCCGAAGGGGAGTTCGTAACAATAACGGGGAAGCTTATTTTGTAAAGATTGTGTATAGTGCTCACGAATGGTGCTATTTTATTCAACTCATTGATCATTATCATCGATCTATGGAAAACAAGATGGGACAGGAAACGCGATACTATCAGTTACTCTCAAAGGCAGGCTTGTAACCAATTACTCCACATGTTACGTGTCAGAAGCCATTCTATGATTATTTTATCTTCGACTCAAGTCAAGTCGAGTCACTTTCACTTTGTGATCGAGTCAAGTCCAAGTCATCGGGCTAAAGATCGAGTCCTAGTCCAGGTTCAAGTCATAGTTGTAGACATGAGTCACGAGCAAATTAATTTTATGATTTTACTATGACGACAGTGGAAATGTCATATTAAGGATCAGGCCTATTTTAGTTCCCATATGTTGCCGATGAAAAAGAGACAAACCGTAAAAAAGGTGTACAAATGTTTTGATGTCGACATTGATTTGCATTATCTTTATCTTCTGCAGCAGTTTATCAGTTATATTGTTGTCTATTGTGAATCATAGCATACCTATAAAGATCGCACATTCACTGAGGTATGTTGGAAGCATGTGTTTGATTTGTAACTGCATAGAGTAAAGATCGATGTCTTTCAAATTCCCGTATATGCATGCCCGATTGCCCCAGTAGGCCGGTACCTTGTAGCCTATCAGTGTTCCCCGAGCTTTTATAGTTTCCGCCGACTAGTTCACTTCAGTCGATTCGACCGCGAACCCTCGGGGACGCGGTCGCGGAACGTAGTTTATTCACTGGTATTCGAATATGAATTCAAAATATAATAGGTTGCACAAAGGAAACATCAATACCGTGAATTATATTTGCAAGCTTTTCGGTGGATAGTCTCTCATCAATAACAACTCTGAATTTGATCATCTGCTGTCTGGTTCCATCTGGCCCATCTGCCTCAATGAAGTAAGAAGGCGATTGTGTGAAAAGGATGTGTTCAAAATAGGTCATTCATGAGCATTAGTATTCAAATACCAATAATCATGGAAGATTTTCACTATTTTCTTTTATACTTATCCCGACGTCAGGTGAGTCACAGCCTCACTTGCCTCCCCCGACCGGATGTCTCTGCCACTACGCTATCTTGCCTTGATTTCCATCCGGGGTACTTAGGTAGGAATAGGACTTGGAATGTCTCGCTTATGGCCACTCAAGTCCTCTCTTCTCTACCATTGAATGAGACCCAGCTTGATGCGGATTTACGTAGCAAAGCAAAATGATTGCTCATATTTAAATAGCGGTCTCCTGGTATTCCGGCAAAATTTTCAAGTATTTAAAACTGGTTCATATTTCAGTTCTCGCTCAACAGTCTTATCACCAAATATGACGTCATCGGCATACAAAATTCGAATACGAAAATATGGCTTGGGCTCAATGCCTTCTATGATGTATTAGAAGTATTTAGAAACATTAACACTAATCATAAAATTCGGACGGCTCATACAGCAGCTTCGTGGAGTAAAGATTCAAATTTTCGGCCGAGTTATTTGTAGCAACATCAGTCATTATGACTTATCCGAGGAAATGTATTTTGCCATAGCCTATTGAAGATTGCTCGAGGAGGCTATTAATTAATAAATGACTGGGACTGGTCATCTTGACATTGGCCACTTATGACTTAAATGCTACTTAATCGAGTTGTTTGTGGGTCCCTCGATTATCATACACTGATGCTCAAATAGTTAAGCACCTTCCTCGGTCTGGATAGAGGAGAATCACACTTCTTCGTAATTTCAGATGAACCGTATTGGTCCTCCGCTATAGAGAGAAAGGTGAGAAACTAAAAGAGTTATACCGGTTTAATACAACGTGGAAATTCGATGAAGAGCGCATCGGATAATTCGTCGACGCAACATGGAATATATACGTAGGGAGGAGGAAAAACGTCATGACCAAGAAGAAGGTACAATTCAAAATTAAACGTGGATGAAATTTGATCAAGGTCAAACTTGAACAAACTTGAGCACACACGACAACATGAATCATTCTTAGAGATGAGATAGACGTGGGTGCGGACATGGAATTCGGAATGATGGTGAAAAATTAACTTCATATTACGGATTTGCATCCAGTTCTAATGAATCAAGTCACTCGTTTTTGAAGGTGACTCGAGTCAAATTGAGTCAAGTCAAGTCAAGTCACGATTCAAGTCAAATTGAATTTTCGAAGTATGAGTGATGATTCGAAGTCATTACGTTTTGCTAGTTGTATGGGAGACAGATCAATTGGCCATTTATCTCGAATCAAATAACGAATATGAAGTTAAATATACATACAAAAAGGTATTGCATCGCTCACTCACACACACGAAGAACTGCTAATAAATATGTGAGTAACTGTATAGTTACATGCTACAGTTTGTTATTTATCAACCAAGAGGATCGGATACGAAGCATCGAGAAGCTGAGCAACTTAATGTGGTACAATACACTACCCACCCATACATCCGTGATATAATCGCATAAACTATATTCGTTCGAGTTAAATCATACAAGAGTGATGGTAAAGATGAGCACTGCGCAGTGTAACCTCTGAGCCGTCCAGAAACAAAGATACGTTGTTATTAGATCAGACCTGGGCAAAGTGCGGCCCGCGCAGCTATTCTATGCGGTCCGCGAAATGTTGCTTGGAATTGAATGATTATAGCCATGGGCTGTACCAAATCAACAGGAAATTCATTTAGTTTGAAGCCTGTTCGTGTTCATTAATATGCCATGAATACGATGCCTACGTACCTCACATGCGTAAACCAGATTCCAAATAAAGGCAATGTGGCAAAGTATAAGTACCAAGAAAATAAGCTTGGACTTTTGCTTATACATTTCAGTGCAGTGGTTCTTGAACGTGGGAAGGGGGGTGAAAGCATTAGAAGGGGGGCGCGACGCCGAAGTTTAATGAAAATATTTTTCGCGCTCCGAGCGATTTACCTCCGGTGACAGTTATTGCTTTAAGTATTGTCTGACTTTAATATTTCAGAATTCTCTCATCAACAGCCAGAAACTTCCATGCCATTAAACTATCCGTTGGGATAGCTAGCATTCTGGTTGCAATTCTTAATATTTTGTGATATCATGATAGGTGGGGGGGGCGCGAAAATTTTTACTGTCATAACGGGAAGCGTGCCTAAAAAAGTTTGAGAGTCACTGTTTTAGAAGAACGTGGATAGGGTTAAAAGAGAGTTGGAATATAGCATGTTTATTTGTTTAACATTGTTTCGAATCATGACAGCAGACGGATATTTTTTAATCAACCGTCACTTTCTCATTACCTGAAATGAACACATTCACTGAGCAGCATTTATTAACAATGTAATTAAGAATTGAAATTAAAATACGCTGGAGGATATAGCTAAATTTTTCACTCAGGCCGCCAACGTATTTTCTATTTCTCACTTGGCCCCCGGAGGAAAATAATTGCCCACCCCTGTATTGGATTGATCTACTGCTACTACAATGTAAGCTGTGATCGTTTCGTTTGCGAACAACGCGAACATACATAAGATAGGGTGATTTAATCGACACAGTTTACTAAATGACTTGAAATTGACTCGTAAATTTTGCTTTGAGTCACGAATCAATCCACATTTCTGAAGCGCCGGGTTAAGTCAAGTCAAGTCATTTTTGCAAAGTGACTCGAGTCAACTCAAGTCATACGAAAAAGTTGACTCGAGTCTGACTCGAGTCAAGTCATGGGTCGAGTCATCCCAACACTGATTCGTTGCATTCATTGATTGAGATTCGGAAAAGGTTGCGTTCTGAGTGGCACTATCAGGTTGACAGTGTTTGAAACACTGTAAAGGCAACTGACCCGGTATCAAAGGGTCAGTAGAGACGCCGTAAGGACCCCTAGTCTCGATAGTGAAACACTTCGGGGTGCCGAAAGGGTGCCTCAAGAAAACAGATCCTAACTGAGAATTATATCGTGGTCATAAAACCTACGTGCCTACTTACGTACCTTCCTACGTTCCTACATGCATAGTTTGGATAAAAATGTTGTATTCTATATATACCGCGGAATAAGTCTGTGGAAGGCATTGGTTTCGTGCGCCATCGGTGTATATTCACACCCATATATCAGGGGTGGTACAAGGGGGAAATACATAGTATTTTCGCTAAATCTAAAAAATATTATATGATAAAGACAAAATTGCGCCAGGTTCGAATTCATTGCATCAAAATTAGGTGAAGAAACGCCCAAACACAATTAACCGCTAAAGCCATGTTGACCAGTGAATATATACATCACGAAAAATGCACTTGTCTAAGTCTTCGTGTAAATTCGACAGGGATCGTACGATAAACTACCTATTATAGGGTTTTTTTTAGTAGTAAAAACGTTTTGCACTGGTTTATAATCTTTATGAAGTGCAAACAAATACCCGAAAGTACAGAAAATTACAAAAAACATGTTCAATAATATCCTATTTATATTGCAGGAATCAAAATCAGTGATGGCATTTTCATGTATAAGCACACACTGCTGAGCGAGCGCGGGAACGTCTTTGAAGGTGTAATCAGAAGTCCCGTTTACGACACTCGCCCCTGCGTTATTAAGCTTTCCAATTTTTGGGAACAAAGCGATGAGGCAGACGTCCTCACCACACTCGGATCCTCGGAGAATGTCGTCAATCTGATACACTTACAACGACGGATTTGAGGAACGTTTGTACCTCTGTCTGGATAAATGTCAAAAGGAAAATCTTCGACAATATTTGTACAATAAAAGGGAAGCCGCAATTGACTTCGATCTTAAACAAGCAACGAACTTCGCCAAACAAATTATCCGTGGCGTTACGTATATCCATGGAAAAAACATAATTCATATGGATCTGAAACCTTCCAACATTCTGATATCACAAAACCAGGAATCAATCAAGATTTGCGATTTTGGTCTGAGCATTAGAGTGCACTCATCCAAATGCAAAGTGTTCCGTAAAGCACAATTCGGTACGAACGGATACCGTCCGATCGAAAGCTTTGGTAACAGTGATGTGTCTCAGAGAAGCGACATATTCTCACTAGGTACGGTCCTGTTCCATATCCTGTCAAACGGGCAAGAGGTATTCGGGGAGGACGACCATTTGTTTGTCAACAACGTTATGAAGGATATTACATATACGTCTGGTTTATTGGTGGCCAACCCGATGACTACAGAGCAGTTAATATTATGCATGATACGTAAGGAAAGATGCCGAAGACCAGACATCTGGGAGGTCTCTCAACATCCTTGCTGGAACGGGACGGAGTCACATCCACTATCTGGTTAGTAGAATTTGCCTGTCACTGAGATAAGGTAGCCAACTTTTGAGGGCGAATAGCAGAGTTATGTTGCATGCGCAACATCAGTTAAACCCGTTCAGACACCAACCGTCACCAGCCGAATCTCTACAATGCGTTTGACGGTTCTGCGACGGCGTTTAACGGCCCCGTGACTATCGCACTCATCCCAAACTCACCTATCAGAGAGGTGGCGTCAAAAAAGGCCCAAGATGTTTTCTCAAATTTGAATCATTTATATCAGTTTTACAAAATTTGTAATAACATATTCTGTCTTGATATAATGTCGATATCTCGCGCGTTACTCCTAAATGTCTCAATCAAGTGTGAACTGAAGTAGATGGGCAACAATGTCCGAGATGAAAAGCAAAGAGGTCGGTGAAAATACCTTTCGCGTCTGTGTTCACGGCAATGGCTACTATGGCTAGTATGGTCGCAAATTACCAATGGAAAATGCTCAAATCGACAATTTCACCTCAATCGATTGTGGTTAAGCTATACTGAACAACAGATGATGTGCTGAGATGCACACCTATGATTGTTATTTCTGGTATATCCAAGTACGCCTACATAACTTGGAGCAGTATCGCGAGTCTCATGTACGGATGCGGCGATTCTCAGGACATGCTGAAACTGTTTCATATTTCAATGCATTACTGTCGGTGTAAATACTAGGGTATATTTAAACTCTGTATGAACAGTTCTTGCTTTCTCCTAGTATGCACTACTAATTTACAGATATCAATTGCGCGGCGTAAGATTACTCCTACCGAAATCTTTTTCTCAGGCAAATAGTATTCGATGAAATGTTTTCGCTACAATTATTTCACTCTAGATTACTATGCTGATGATGAAGTTTATGAATCTCCTGAACTATCATCAGACTCATCCGTGCTAGAACGTTCAGGAGATTCTGTAGCTGAAGAAGCAAAATCACAAAATGCTGATAATACTGCGTTTCTTCACACGATGAAAGCAATGGGATTCGAACGGTGACGAGTCATGATTTATAATTACTTTTCTCCATCGGCTGCGTGGGCCAGTTATTTTAGTAGGTCATCATGATGTATAACATACAATATACATACATGGAATATTAATCGTCAAATATACAGGGTAAGAACCAGGGCTTTGGAGGCGAAACCGGAGCAAGGAGCCGTAACCCCGGATCCATTCATTTTCAGCGGATCCGGAGCTGGATCCGGAGCTTTACATAAATTCAAGTGGTGCCGGATCCTGAGCTGGAGCCGGTTGTTTAAAAAGTAGCTCCGAGTCCGATTTATTTCATAAGATGCGATATGCTACTATACTAATGCCTGAATTAAAACGGCACCAAATGTATCAACTGGAGCAAGCATATGCTATATAATCCCATAAAATCAATATCTATACCGCCGCTTTGCCAACAATTTCAACGAGGACTTGCAGCAAGAGAATATAAGCTTACGCATTAACGGTCTAGGCCAGTGGTTCTTAACCTTTTTTCCTCCAGCGCCCCCTTTCAAAAATTATCGTGCTCCAGCCCCCCCCCCCCAACTTCATAATGTAAGGAATGTAATAAAGACAATGAGTAAGAGGGGGGCCGTAACAGCACTTCGTCAACCCCCTAAAACGATTGCCTTGCGCAACCATAGCGTGATAAACCGAACTTCTGAGGGCTTCGCCCCCACGAACCCCCTATCGTGATTTCGATGGTCAGCAAAGTTTGTGTGGCCTGGTCGCCCTAGGTACCAAAATTTTCTATAATGCATGAATGAATAGGTGGTAATTGCATATATAAGTCGCGATAAACTGAGTGAGCTGTTATGTAGGAAGATACAGGGCACGTAGCTAATAATTAAACATATTCGGACGTGCCCGCAGGTACAATTATTCGTTACCAGGGCCGTAACAGCACTTCGTCAGCGCCCCCCCCCAAACAAAAAACGTTGGTCCTGGGCCCCCATCGGGTGATAAACCAAGCTTCCGGGGGACTTCACTCCCAGAGCCCATTAGGCTGTTCTCTATTTGCTGAAAGCCTGTTAGGTATCTACATTGGGTGTCCATTTACTGAGGCAGCTATTCTCGCCTAGTCGCACGAAGCGCGAAAAATTTCACTAATTAATGAGTGAATTGGTCAATATCATCGGGAACTGCATGTAAATTGAGATTAATTTTTATCCTCGCTCTGCTCACGTAAACACATTTCCCGGTAGAGCTGAGTGAGGTGCAATGTTCCCTCTAAGCTGCGCACGTGCGCAGTGCTGACACGGTCTCTGCCCACAGAAAATCTACGTTGCGCACAACAAATCCGAAGTTATTACCTTTTTTAGTCGATACGCACTGTTGTCCAGGGGTCAGCGCAGTGAGTTGTTGAGTGTGCGCAGACTCATCAAAACTTAAAGCGAACATTGTGAGGTTTCTTGGAAACTGTAGGGCCCGTTACTAATAATTAAACATTTTCGGCCGGGCGAATCCGTTGGTATGACTTCGTTGCATGATGTTATTTCGTGACCCCCTGTCTGCAATATCAAAAAATATAGAATCGCTCAACGGGGATATCGCCCAACAGGAATATCCCTGTCGCCCAATCGTACTAAACTAAAAGACGCACACGATTTTAGATTGGTATTTCTTCACTGACATATAATTTTTCCCTGCCAGATGGAATTCGTCTTCTGGGGTTCAGATTGCCAAGACAGGAACATTCGGTGTCAGTCATTTAGGCGCCCATGGACAATTAAACCTATATGTATTTTGAAGGCTATATGTAACGGAGTTTTCGGTGTTAATTTGCTCTGAATACTCATTAAGGATATGTCCTATCACCACATCATCTACTGCGAAGCCATTTTTCTCCAGCGCCCCCCATACCGCCCCCCTGAGCCCAGCGCCCCCATATCGCCCCCTGAGCGTTCCCGCCCCCCTTCAAAACCGCCAGCGCCCCCTGGGGGGCGCTGGGGGCAAGGTTAAGAACCACTGGTCTAGGCCAATCCGGACTACGTATTTCGCATCTGATTATTACTACATTGATATTGAGCAGAGTGTGCTTGCTATCGAGAGTGCAGAGTGCAGAGTGCAGAGTGTAGAGTGCAGAGTGCAGAGTGCAGAGTGCAGAGTGTACTTGCTATCGATATTACCCCATGAACAAGTTCGGCAACGCCCCAATCTCACGGATTTGGTTTTTATGGTACAATAAGTGTATTCTTTATACCAATTTCATTGATTGGTTGAATAAGCATCATTCGCTGATTATACATGTATTTCGTTCTTGATGCTGTGTGATAGCGGGACAAGCTCACAGCACGGAGTCACTATAAATATCCAAAAACATTTTAGATTGTCAAGGTGCATGCTTGTTTAGTGTTGATTTTTTATGCTGCATAAATATAATTGATGCGCTAATATGGTAACTAATCCTGTGATAGCCGTGTACGCTATTAATTATATATTCTCGACTGCTTCATTCAGGAAACCTTGCATCGCTATCTTTGATTGGGACTCGAAGCGTCTTCATCGTTACAACTACCACGAAAACCGTTTGACGACGATGCACGAGTTTACTGGAGACATGAAGAAATGGTTCACTGCCGTTTCATTGAGAGAGCATATCTATATTTTTATCCAAGATCGCTCCGCTTACAAACTTGAATACTGTGATGTCAAAGCCACATGGCAACCGATTGGGGAGTGGAAATTACAAAGTGGGGATCACGGAGTTTTACCAATCGTGGTGACTACATTTGATTCCGTATATTTCGTCGGTGGTTCAGTTGAAACAGTCTCAAAGTCAATGACTAAATTCGACACGAAGACCGAACTTTTTCACAGTCTCACTGACAAGGCTACTGCAACTTGCGACTGCGGAGCGGTATGTACGGATAGCTATCTCTATTGCTTTGGAGGAGACAACGTCGATAACGAAGCTACCGATATAGTTGAAAAAATGGATCTTTCGACTTTGAAATGGACAAGACTTTCAAGCAGCATGCGCCACAAAAGAAAACTGGCTTGCTGCGTAGAATTCAATAAAAAGATATTTGTGTTAGGAGGCTGGAGGTCAGACAGGCTCAATACCTGTGAAATGTACGACATTCTGAACGACCAATGGACAGACATCCAACCTATGAAAGAGAGTAGGGTTGATTTTAGGAGTTATGTCTTGGATGGGCATATACTAGCAGTAGCTGGCGAAGAAGGCGAGAATAGTGTTGAAAAATACGATGTCCAGCAGGACGAATGGAAAACATTATCGAGGATCGACAATATGATGATCTGGGATTCAGTTTTAGTTTGGATGTCGTCTTGAATCCCTTCAGGACTTTTGGTAGTGTTCTTGGATCATTTCATATATCGCTATAGCCTATAGTTCTGATGTTTCATCGAATACGACAGTTGACTGACTAATCATGTACGTTGTATCCAGAGGTGGTCAAAGTAGTCACGAAAGCTACTCAAGTAGAAGTCGAAGTAGCGACGAAAAAATCTACTCAAGTTCGAGTAGAAGTACTTCTTCCATAAGCAACTTGAAACTACTTGAAATAGAAGTAGAATTGACTGACTTTAAATCTACTCAAGTAAGTAAGTAGTTGTGAAAACGATCGTAATTCGTTAGCATGGATTTTTAAAAGCTGCAAATTGAGATATGTGAAAGGTGCAGAGTTTGATTCATATTGATGCATTCCAGGAAGTGTCAATTTTCGACAGAATAAGCATTCGTCCGCCTCATGTGATGCAAATGATAGTATTGATATGGAAATGCGATACTAATCCTTTGTTTACTCCAAGAAAACACCATGTCATGGCGCCCATCCCCATATTATAAGAAGAGGTGGTCAAAGTAGTAACCGTCGCTACTCAAGTAGGAGTAGAAGTAACACCAGAATTTCTACTCAAGTAGAAGTAGGAGTAGCAATTCACAGGTAAGTAAGTAAGTAAGTATTCTACGCCTATTTTTGCCTGAAAAACTGAAAACTGTCAAGTAGAAGTAGAAATCTAAAATCATACCTACTTAATAAGTAGTGCGAGTAGACAAAATCTACTTGATGTACTTCAAAAAGTAGAAGTGCTTCGTTACTGACCACCTCTACCTATAAGGCCCGTAGTTTAGTGGGAGAGCAATACGGCGAAGTTGTATCGGATACGGTGTTGACACTTTGTGCGATTAGTGTACCTTAACAAAAGTATTGCGGATCGTAAAAATGCCATATAGTGTAGGCTTGCCATACGTCCGCAATTTCCCGGACATGTCTGGAATTTCACTGCTGAAACTGCGTCCGGGAGGAATTTCTAAATTATGTCTAAATGTCAGGAATTTTGAACGTTTTTTTAAAAATAATATAAAAATCTTTACGAAATTTAATAGAAAAGTTTTTATTTTGGGCAGATTTATGTCACTTGAAATTTTTCTTTGCGCTCGGCGCGATTTAGTGTCACGCACGATCATTGATTCTGATATGTGAACCACCGCCCTCAAGAAGCATGCCATGAAAAATTCTTAAAAATCACCACCATTTACTGAAATAAGTCTAATTGTAATCGCAATTATGACAGAACGGCATATTACTGGAATCGGTTAAGGCCATTTAGATGCTTTAGTTCAAGATATTGGCTCGCTATGGGTCGTTTGTCTTTATTCTGGGGTTCGCGAAGATATTGAACGTAATCAGCTTCCAAAACAGTCCTTGAGTAAGTCTGGGCAAAAGGTACTGACCGTTTTTGAGTAATCAGCTAATGAAATTCTGAGCCGGGCCACAAAACATTTTCAAATTAAAATGGAGTCGCGACCATGAAAGGTTGAAAACCACCAGATGTGCAACCTTTTGGTGCGGATCTGCATTTAGGTCCATAAATAGTCTTGACCGTGTGACATGACATGACTTTACTATGTATAATTCCGTTCCCTGTATCTTCGAAGTCATCGTCCTTGACCAGCTTCACCTCTAACTATTATCATATGGGCGGAGAAAGGATCAAAATTTTATTGTAGCCTAATACATGGAAGAAGCAATAATATAGACTTATTTCATTCACAAAACTTAACGACCAGATGCGTATAAAAACTAGATGTATATAGTAAGGACCCAGAAGTCGCATCGATTACTCTATGGTGAGCTCAAGATTAGTGTTTATTTGGACGGGAGTGGGCTGAAAAAATGTTGTTTCGATCCCAAGATTTTTCGGGGGCCTGACGAAGTGACATTTCGTTCCTGCCAACGGGTATACGGCACGCCCGAAGATGTATAATTATTAATGCTGGGGGCAAGGTTAAGAACCACTGGCCTAGGGTATTCGTATTTGTCTTTCCATTCCCAGCATCATACATTGGGTTCTAATTATTAATGCTGGGGGCAAGGTTAAGAACCACTGGCCTAGGGTATTCGTATTTGTCTTTCCATTCCCAGCATCATACATTGGGTTCTAATTAATTTCAGTTCTTTTGTTTGGAGAACATACATATTGAAGTATAAACGCAAGTGTATATAATGCCTCTATTTTACGAAAACAAAGCTACACCATATTAGGGTTACCATATTTTTGCAGAACAAATTCCGGACACTCTTTAGCGCCAACAAGCTGAGCGCCAAGGCAATCGTTTTTAGGGGGGTCGACGAAGTGCTGTTACGGCCCTCCCTCTTACTCAATGTCTTTATTGCATTCCTTACACTATGAGGTTGGGGGGCGCTGGAGCATAATAATTTTTGAAAGGGGGCGCTGGAGGAAAAAAGGTTAAGAACCACTGCCCTAGGCTTACCATACGTCCTCTTTTAAGAGGATTTGTCCTCTTTTTTGACTTTTTTGAAAGTGTCCTCGGAGGACGCCCTTTTGTCCTCTTTTTTGAGATTTTGTCCTCTTTTTTGAAAATTTAGGTCAGATTTAGAGGAAATTGCGAGTGATATGCCGCAAATTAGCGCAGAAGTGAAGCTCCGACGGGTATTTCATCATCATCATTGGTTTATTAGCAATTTTATCAGCTCAATACACCACAAAAATGCGATACAATGAAAAGACAGGAAGATGTCGAAGCGACAAGGAGTAGTCTATGAATCTGACACCCACCTTGGCCTAGGCGATGTAAAGAGGAGGCATGCACACTGAATGAAAGTAAAGAAGATAGTATAGAAGAAGCATGCGACAAGAAATAGGGCGGCATGTCATGGGAAGCGAGATCGATAGGTTAGTCGTGGTCCGGTAATCTTGAGGATGGACTGTATTTATTTAGTAGTAATTGCTTGTATTTCGACTTGAATGTGGACATGCTCGTCGACTGTCGGATGGCCGGCGGGATACTGTTCCACACATCAGGTCCGGCATATTTGATGGAGCGATGATCTTTTCGGTCGATCATATGATATTTGGACGACGTGGACGCGCGTGTGTTGTACTTGTGCGCTTTTGATTCAGAGGTAAAGAAGTCATTGAAATATTCGGGGCAACGACCGCAGTGAAACTGATGCATAAACTTGGCGATTTCTAGTTTCCGCATATCTTCTATGTTTAGTACGCCGAATCTCTTCAGCAGCGACTTATTGGATGGGCAGCCAGGCCCCTTTGGGGCCCTAGCTATGATTCGGAGCACTTTATGCTGTAGTTTCTGCAGTGGCTTGAGTGCAGTTTTACTGGCAGCCCCCCAACAAAGGATGCCATAATGTAACTTCGATTGGATTAAGGATATAAAGAGTATCAGAAGAACTCATGCTGGCATGAAGCGCCCAAGGCTTTCGGAGGGAAAAACGGTGATTTTAGCTCTGAGCGAAAAGAAGACCTTTTTTTTTTTTTTTTAGTCATCCACCTGGCAATGTGGAGTAAAAACCGTTATTTTGAGCTCTGAGCAGAAGTTTTTTTTTTTTTTAGTCAACCGATCACGAAGTGGGAAAAATTTACCGGTTTTTGAGAATTCTTCTCCAGTTTTGCATGTCTGAAAATTCTCAAAAAGTGTCCTCTTTTTACATTTCCAAAATATGGTAAGCCTAGAATACCCCCTCTACTATCCGACAAGATAGCATGATGGTTAAGCGTCCGGCTTCTTTATCGGTAGGTCGTGGGTTGGATTCCCGGCCAGGTCAGACCAAAGACCTGATTAGTAACACTGGTATCCATGGCTTACCTGCTTGGCGCTCAAGCATTACTGGGATAGCATTGAGGGGTGGTGCACGACTTAGAAAGCCGTAAAGGCTATATCTGCACTTCCTTGTCCAGCGGCATATGCACATCATGCACTCATGGTATGCATATGCGCAGATCGTGTGTATGTGTATCATGGGTCTGTGTATATGCCGCAAAAACATCAAGGACAAAAATAAACTACGTCCTCTTCTAAAAAGCGTAAAATGTATTTCATGTCTTTTGTCCAGAAAGTTTCAACGGCGGTCTGCTAAAACAAGTATAACGCTAAAAAACCCACAGTTTCCTCTTTGCCATGGGCTGCTAGATAACGATATTATTGGTAGCCTAATTGTTAGATTGCGAAACGGACCATATTCACTGTCATGAAATATTTCGTATGGGCGACAGTGTGGTGTGAACGGAACCACACAACCCGGCCGCTACCTCAATTATATTCACCGATACTTTCGTGAAACATATTTTTCACTCCATATATCTACTGTGCGATAAAGCGCCACCAACATTTTGGGCTTTACTTAACTTTTATGAAAATAAATGTTGGTACTGCGTGAAAACGACCCCGAAATTCTTTAGGCCATCTCTCAGATTGGAGGATAAAACTACTTCTACTTGACAAACTGAGAATAGCGAAAGTAAGCAAGTAGATCACAAAATAATACGAAGTAGAAGTACAGGAAATTAAATTTACTTGAGTAAGTAGCGCAAAATTACTTGAGTACTTCGTCACTGACCACCTCCGGTTATATCTGTCCACGACGTCTGTCGGCGTATTCAGCTGAAAAACAGAACTCACTGCCCTCTTATTCTTCGTTCCTGTGCTATTAATATTTTCCTATCCAACCGCAGACTTCCGCCGTATAGGGTCTCCCTGTCAATATAGTCCAATATGTCAGTTTGGAAACTGAAAATTATCTGATTTGGATGATTGACGTAATATATGATCCCTCTCTGTACATAACTGTAGCCCCTCACGTCGTACCACCGAGAAAGGCGTCGGTATTGATATCAATCTGGCGCAAAAAGTCTATCCCTCCCAATCTCGGATTGCTTCCACAAACTGAGCAAATCTCATGCGGATGCCTCGTAGCCGTAGAATTGTGTAATCGATTCTAGATGTTAGGAAAGCATGGTACACAAACACTGGTATAAATTTCCTTTCATATGACAACAAATAAATCAATATCAATCATTCGGCAACGGTTTACACCGCGAGGGTCTCGACTCCAACGGCGTCATCATCGTTGTTGGTTGCAACGTCTTCCTCACTCTCCAAGACGAGTTTCCAAACAGTTTAGTCCGAACAGGTCGCAACTGTTGACAAAACAGAAAAATCTCGTCATATAGGAAGCGGCGCATTCGCTCGATCCGCATACTACCTTCGTTACGACGTGCCGGAAAATTTGACCTCGCTCATCGACAGATAGAATGGACACGTAATCAAAATATCTGAAATATCAAACATAATAAGATTCTCGGAGACTAAATGAAGAAACACAGTCAAAAACGCATGTTGCAAAGCTGTTGGTAATTCTTTGTTTCTCACTCCAAATGTCGGAAGGCATGGTTGTCAGTGATGCAGTTCGAGTACCTGAGTGATTCAATTCTGAATCCAGTATTTAACTTTGAGTCCAATATTAGAGTATTACTCATTATGACGTCACGACAACATAAATGATGTGGAAAGTTCAAATATGCATTTTACGCACTCACAAAGAATATATCGCCAGTTCTACGTCACAATTAAGATGTTTGGTATTTTTTCGACCATACTCATTCCGTTGCACTTTATGAGAATGTTGTGGGTTGATCACGACTTCACAGATATGTCATTTCCACTAGCGTGCATATAGCTTTGTAGTACATGTTTCTTATGTTGGGATACGACCAACAGCAGTTTACAGCCTCCCAGAGTGGAACACCTGATCAAAATATATTTCTTGTTGAAAAATTAAGTCTTATTGGCAAGGAGCAAATAATTTCAGTACTCAAAAGATATTGTCCCTAACTACTTAACTTGAATGATTAGAATTAATAATCGATTCAGATTATAGTACTTGAATCATTGTGCCCGGTTACAGTCACAGCATCACTTCTACTTGACGATCCATGGTCACTACATCTGCTAATGATACGAAAAGGCTAAGAACTACTGGTATAGTGGATACGCTCAGGCATTATCACCCAGGAATCAGTGACAAAACGTCAGGGGCCAGTTATCACATTGTCCTTGTGTATGGACTAGAGCCCGACCGATTCATTTCACCAATAATATCAAGTAGATTATCTCATTTTATAAGAAGTATCGGGCATTGGAGATGATAAAATATTGGCAATTTTCCTGACGACACAGCACGATAGTAGGGAGTGACAGAACGTTAATCTGCGAAAGCTGGGCTGGGAATTTCTATATATTACTCATTTCTTATAACATACAGGTTTCCAGACGCAGTTTTATCAAGTAGCCAGTCAAGTTTGCAAAAAAACGTGATCTTTGAACAGCCCTAATGAACACTTGGATATTACAATGATATCAAGCTCGCCATAAATCACAAATGGCACACACCTTTTTTGTAGTCTCGGCGGCAGCATGAAAGAGAGTAGTTGAAAATAGAACGGACGCCCGGCGACCCGCCATCTCACATCTATCACTCGCCGCTGTTCATCCGACGCAATTCGCATGACGTCCAACGTTGGCTTGCGCAGACATAATTTGCAGAGGATACGAAAAACGCGTGCAGCTACTTTATACGCGGACAAGCCACTGCAAGAAAACAGAAGAGCAAAAGGTTATGAGAATGGTATAAATATTATTATTATATTCTTTATTCACAATAAAACTGGTAAATACACACATATTCCGGGGGAGCATCCTGCCCCCCAAGGAAAATTGAGGTAAATTTTTTAAAATTTCACTAATACAGTCAAATTGTTATTCCTATGCAATACATGGAGAGGTCAGATTACAGAATTGCTGTAGATGATAAATTGGCAAAGGTTGCAGAGGTAGGATGATACGAAATCAAGTGTTGCAATTACAGAAATTATGCTGTATTTTCGAGTGCAAGTGTAATTTAGTGCAGTTTTAGTTCAGGGGTCTTCTGAAAAATATGCACAAATAAAAGTGATCTCCTGGATCATGTCGAATGGAAGATGGAACGTTTCCCGGAATTTTTTGGATACGTCCCATGAGCTTTTTGCTTACGACCCCTGTAGCGCCAATAACTATCGGAATCATGTTTATTTTGCATGGCCGCATTTTCCCACATTCCATTTTGAGGTTTGCACATTGTGATTGTTCATCTGATTCCTTTTGTTGTATCTTTTGATCAGCTGGAACGGCCAGTTTAATGAATAAGCATTTTTTTATTATCTATTATTATTATTTTTATTAATAATGGACACGTCATCAAAGTGGTGGTCTTCTTTTTCAGTCCTTGTGCACCACATCCACAATATAAATTGGATATCTTTGATAGTATCTTTGACTTTCGTATTCTTCAAGTAATTTTGACTCGATTCACGTCACATCATTTAAAAATTAATCAAGTCAAGTCAATAGTCAAGTCACTCAAATTTTCGAATTGCCCCTAGTCGAGTGCTCTGAAATTTTTCGATTTCGAGTCACTTATATTTCATCAAAAATTTCCACTTTATGTCGTTTGATTTGTTGTGCGGATGTCTAGACCTCGACAAACTTGTCAGATTTTGTTCCACGCTAAACTACTGTGACGATATGAGTCCTGGGTCATTCATGTACGTCGTCGTCATGGGATCTACTGACAGTCAATTCAATTCGTCTCCGAGTCACGAGTCATTCCGAATTTCTTATACGTCGTCAAGTCATATCATTTTAGGATAGTGGCTCGAGTTCACTTATGTAGTCAAGTCATCCGGACACTCAATTCTACTTTTCCAGTACAGAAATTACACTCCTGACGACTTAAAATTTTATCACGTTGAATGATTGCTTGTACAGAGTAGGCCTACCGTAAATTCTTGACATTAAAAGATTTGCTGACAATTCACCACAAAATTAAAAACCTGTGGCATATCATCACGCAAACGACCATTCTGGGAAGTGACGCGTTGGACACCACATCGCATCACATATCATAATTTTCCTGTGTCATTTTCATTATTTGATTCATTTTTGATCGGCATGACGTCATTCGGTAGTTTTACAGGTATTGAATTGTATCAGTCACATACACTGAATTGGTTTGGTCCTATTTATCTACCGTACAACCTTGATCTGAAACGAAACGGTCTATTTAACTCTAGTTGAAGAACACAGCAATAATTTGCTTCAGCATTATTTCAAAAATTACTCGGGTAGTTTCTGTAGCAACAAGTTTGCGGGGATGGCAAGAAGGCTGCACCTTTACATTCACAAACGAGTGTCTCTATTTTATAGGCAAACAGGAACGGAGATTCCCTTCGTAAAAGGGACAGTTGCTGTGTAGGGGAGAGGAGGCCAAGATGAGACACGGGGCAAGATGAGACATGCAATTTTTTCATAGAAAAATTTGCTGATGGACAGATTCCTTCAACTATGTTGTTCCCATAATGCCATTCCATAGTCCTACCATATTCACCAGGCAAACAGATTTGAGGTTGGGCAGAAAAATGCCAAAAACTATATTTTCATAGCCTATGTCAGTTATGTGAATTCATGTTTGTAAGGGCATACCTATCATAGTACTTAATATTATAAAACAAGAATGCTGGAGCTGGTTGAGTGCAATATTAGCAGTGTAATCATGCGCTTACATCTGAAAAGTAACGGACAGAAATTTTTTCATTCCAATTTATATGTAAATTTAGGTGTGGGGGTAAGATGAGACAAAATCATGGGGGTAAGATGAGACATGGGTATCAGAGGGCTTTTCTATTGAAGGCCTCGGAAGATTAAAAATGTATTATTTATCTAGTAGTTTACCAGATGTGACATTACAAGACAAAATGATAACGAAACTCTTATCTCATGGTTAATTGGTTTTCGATGTCATTTATATTTGTATATGATGTACCAATTCTTTTTAAAAATGAATTATTTCATGATTATTATATTTTATTCACAATGTTGCTGGTTGATTCATCATTTGGGATGAATTGGTGGTGTAATGAGCATAAATTGCTTGGTGTCTCATCTTAAACACAGTCTGTCTCATCTTACCCTCACCTGGGGGTAAGTTGAGACATTTGAGCAATGATTTTTGAGGGCCAAGAAATTCATCAGTATGTTGTTCAATATAACTCAAGCCATCGTCATAGAAAGTAGAGATCACAGGCTTTCCATTGGTACCAAAATTAATCCTCAGAAGGCATTACTCTTTGAGTGGCCTTGAATTATCAGAAAAGTGTCTCATCTTGGCCTCCTCTCCCCCACAGTGTTACACCATTTCTAAAAATACTTTCCAGGTTACTTGAGCAAATACTTTCGAGTCATTCATGTTGTACTTGTACTCTACAGTGTTTTGACCTGTTCCGAATATCAGTAGGCTAATTGTACTTGAGTACCTTTGTTAAACCATGAATACACATTTCACTGGTAATAACAGTGGAACTAATTTTACAGTCGTTTCCAGAGATATGTTTTGACCGAATCATAGAATAGTCAGTTCTGCCAACGCAAAATGATAAGCACCATATCCTTGGACCTTGGGCATTGTTCATCAGGTTTTAGTCCGACAAGGATTCAGTACCCCAAAACAGGAGCACGGAATTGTGTCATATTACAAAGTGGATGTATGTTTGAGACAAAATAGACCTACAGCAGCTATTGTAAAGGGCACATTAATAGTAGGTTAGTTATTGTGCATTAGGTTTGGAAAAAATACACATAGGCCTATGTATATTAAATGACCTCCGATAGGTACTTGCCTGCACACGTGAAGTTCCGGAAATACTGATGTAGCTACTGATAATTGAACAGTCGAGGTATACATATTAAAATCATGTTGCAACTTGCCAGGTTCCATAAACTTTGGAATCTGTGAAACGAATTGCGACACAAGTCAATAATAAAAGAGATCTGATCCCGAAGTGCGGCACAGTCTTGAAAGAATTCGGGTCATTCTTACGGATAAAAAATACAAAAATATCAACCTCTGATCGAAGTTTCATCTCTAGTCTTCGGATTTTTTCATTGAAATCGTCGGATGGTGATTCTGTTAAAGGAAGGTGGTTCATTTTGAGAGGTATGCAACGAGACATGGTTTCGCAGAAATCCCGCGGAATTGAATAGCTGTTGTCCTTGTTACAATAAGTTATCAGTTATAACATAATATAGCCTATTACAGGGTTGTAATGACTCGAGTCACGATTTTCTGATGACTCGACTTGACTCGAGTCATTTTCTCAAAATGCGGAAATGACTCGACTCGAGTCATTATGTGTATTGACTCGACTTGGACTCGAGTCGTTGCGCATGACTCGAACCAAGTCATGTGACTCGAGATTCGGACGGCCAAGACCGACATTTCATTGTGATTTCGAAGAATTAATAGAGTAACCACACTATTGGGATTTTGTCTATTGGTATTGGTACTCGAAAATGTGACCAGAAACTAATAAAAGTGAGGAAAATTAGTATATTATAAATGCGAACCATTCAATATCACCAAACATAGTTATAACGGTGGGTTTAACTAGACTTCAACTGGAAACTGAGCAGTCAACACAATGACTTGGACTCGAGTCAATATCCTGCGACTCGGACTCGAACCTCTGCTCGATGACTTGGACTCGGACTTGACTCGGTGGCGAATTGAAAATGACTCGACTTGACTCGAGTCAAAACTATAAAAGTGAGATTGACTTGTGACTCGGAACCTTGTGACTTGGTTACAACATCACATAAACGCTCTGCGTTAAACCAGTTAACTCCGCACTTGGCGGCCCCAAACCTAATCTTAACTCATTCTTACACTGATACCTAAACCTAACATTAAAGTAATTCTAAACCAAAATCCGAATACATTATTACATACGTACCAAGTGCTGTATATCGCAATTCATGGTCAAATTCAGTGAAATATTCATTTTCGAATTTATTATTACAATATATATTGATGAATAGTTTTCATGTTAATAATAGCCTAATAATTACATTTCTAATGCCAAAGGTACGGGTAGTTCTACGATACATCGGAAAACATGGGTTTTTCAACATAATGAATTTTTATTCCAAATGATTCCTAGTCTGCATTACTGCATGAAAAACACGAAGCAACTCACTTTTGGACGGATGCTTGTGCGTGCCAGTACACCGATATTCATTGCGTTCAATTGATAGTTTGGAAGAACTGGTAATGTCGACGAATGGAAGATTTGCTGTCGGAAATAATTTTTCATGGCTTTCTTTAGCAGAACCGTTTCTATACCAATGTTTGCAACTGGAGCAATAAAGGTCAAGATCGATGTCACCGAATTCCCGGAACTCTGGCTTCACCAGCTTGGATTCATACGAAATAAAATGACAGTCCAAGTTTTTGGTGTCCCTCAAAACACATTTCACACGATTCGCTTGAACTTCTAGAAGTGTTGACTTGGTGCCTTGCGACGAATCACAGTTTGCGGGGAACAAGTTAAAAGGTGTACGGCGCGGTAAAGTTTCCAGGAGATAACTGTCGTACTTCCTCCGCTGACAGTTGAACCAGCTTGATCTCACACGCAGGCACAAATGACGCGATGACATCATCAATGTCGTCTCATTCTAGATTGATTTATTTTACACTAAAATACTATAATGAAGCTGGCACCGAAACAAAAGCGATTAGTTAATCGTGTAATCATTGAAGTTAATTTACACTTTCAGAAAAGTGTGTGCACATTGAGTAGCGTAACAGAATTGAAGTGAGCTAAGGTTCATCAGATAGCAATGGATTATTCCTAGTCTTTGGTTTGTTATTCGGAATCTGTGACATGGCAGCCTAGTACGGCTGTTCAGTTGTACAGTCCAGAAATGTAAATGCTATCAAAATTTCAGTCTGGGGATATCGGATTTTGAAATAACTTTCAATCGTCGCCTTGTACATGATTTCCACAGGATTATATTCCAAGAACCAACCCTAATCAATGTGCACACCATGCTCCATCTGGCGATGTAAACGAGCCAACTTCAAACTGAGTAGGCCTATACAATAGCAAGATCATTAATAAGCTGTTACAAAATCATTGAATACACAGGCTATGAATCAATTGATATGCAAGTACACTAAATAATTTTCAAGTTATACGTGTCTCATGTTGAATTGTTTTTGAATTGTTGAAGGGTAACTACTCGTGATATGGGACACCTGTCAAATTCGGTGGCAAAATTGAAGTATATGAACGTATCACAGAATATTTGGATATTATAGATGAATTATACTCGATCAATAATAACCAATAATTTGAAAAAAGAAATTGAACTTATTTTTGAGCATATATGACACGTCTTTCCAAAAACTACAATTTGAAAGAAAATTGCGTCCTATACGCGAGTGATTACAATCCACAAAACCTACAAAAAATTTCAATAGGATATTGCAATTTCAAAATAGATCGCAAATCGAGTGTCTCGAGTCCAAAATGCAAGGATGCTTCAAATTTAAACTTGCTCATTTCGCAAAAATGACTAAATTTCGAATCACTAAGCCAGAAATCGTTGCAAAAATGTCATATTTCATAACTAACACATTGTGGAACACATTTTATTATATTGTTACAGCTTGGAAAAGGTCAAAGTGGGTATCAGCAAGAAAAAAGGCATGGCACTCTGGTAAATATCATTCGATTGGTGAAGATTCAATGCTTCAAATGCCGGGACTATAAAATGATTGCTACGGCGCCATACATTTAAAGGCTATAGAAACTTTGGTTCAGTACAATGCATAATATAAAGGTCACAAATTATATAATGGAATTTTAGACCAACTTGGCAAAATGTCCAATTGTCCATCG
Source organism: Botryllus schlosseri (assembly GCF_051294905.1). Taxonomy (NCBI): domain Eukaryota; kingdom Metazoa; phylum Chordata; class Ascidiacea; order Stolidobranchia; family Styelidae; genus Botryllus; species Botryllus schlosseri. The sequence continues at coordinate 19,104,887 of NC_137251.1, read as the reverse complement.
TGTAATAAAAATGAAACTTTCGATTCAACATCCAATTCTAATCTAATTTTTGAAACACAACAATAGCTAATAGAAAGGCACAACACAAAACACCGACCTAAACCCAACTTGAATAAGTTGTACACGCACAGACCATACACCCATGAAGATATACACAATGTAATGCACAGATCTAGTACCGGCATGTCATGTTACTTCTCTATTTGTATGTGCCAAAGCTACGAGTGTTGCACCACACTGTTCGATATCAGAATTTCAATTCATACTCAGTCGAGCTCATCCATATCAGTCCATTGGGGCGAATTAAATTCCAAGTTATTCATGTCAGAATTTATTTTGGTAGCAAATTCGCATTTTGTTTTCAAGCGGGCAGCTTCGTTGATGCTTTTATCCACAGACTTGACAGGAAATGCAAAACAAGGTTCGTCTTGTAGAAAGTCAGCAACGGGCGACATCACGTCTATGCCATAATCAGCAAGTGAGCAGCATTCTGAATCTCCGGACACAAATCTACTTCTGGATCCGTGGTGATTACTGGAGTCATCTGATGACAAATCACTTCTATCCGCATTGAATCCGATCCAATTCATGTGCACACCGCTATCCACAGACAGGCATGCTCGCAGAGAATAAGGCTCAGACTCAGATATAGAACGAAGACGTACCTCACTTTCTAGAGCAGATTTCAAATCATCCATCGCAAACCGATCGTAGGTTTCAAGCAGCAGCCCGGGCCATTTCGACAGTATTTCTGCGCAATTTTCATCACTCGCGCCAGAAACGCAATTCATCACTTTGACTACGTCAAAACGGTCGCACGGCAAGAATTCCAAACTCTTCGATTTGTTGGACAGCAAATTTTCAATCTGAGATCGCTTCTCTTTCAAGCATTGCTTCACCCGTAGAGCAATGTCACACTGGGCTTGGTATGTTTTATCATCACAAAATACAGCGGCGAGCAGCTGAAGGTATGCTATCCGATCGTCTAACTTCCAGAAATAGGGATGATCCAAGATTTTACCGATTGTAGACCGTTTCTCAGGTTCCTTACAAATCATACGCTGCAACATATGATGAGCGAAAGGGTCGGCAATCGCCTTCAAGTTGTAATGACCGCTTTTACAATTCTTCAAGCATTTCTCCAAGCCGCCGAGATGATCTCCAAACGGATGACCGCCTTCCGTTATAATCCAGTAGAAAATCATCCCTAACGAAGCTATATCTGACGCTAACGTAAATTCGGTCGGTTTCAAAAGTGCCTCACTCGGCAGCCAAGTGAGAGTAGAAGGCACGTTCGCATAATATTGCTTGTTAGCCGAATATCTTTCGTGTAATTGATAATCGGCGAGCTTAACCTCGCCGGCCAGCGTTAAAAAGATATTCTCAGGCTTCAAGGACATATGCGGCAGTGAATGCCTGTGCAGCACGGATACAGCAGATGCTATTTTGTAGCATAGATCTTCTCGATTCAAGGGAGGCCTGACATCAGCGGGAATGAAACCTCTCATGTTGAATTTGTAAGCAAGCGAGTGGTCGCATAATTCCCTGACGACATAATAATGCGTTTTGTCACTGGAAATATACAAGACTTTTGCCAACGACGGATGGTTCAACGACGAAATGACGTTGCATTGCTGCTCATCGCCAAGTAGACCAGCACGTTTTTTGTTAATTTTTTTCACAGCAACTTCTACTCCATTATTCATCATACCTAGAAAGGTTTGACTGTGGTCAGGTCCAACACCAAACTTCAAATGATGCTCATTGTCGCAGTAAGAAACGTAAGTGTCCAGCTGTGATTTTGAGTGGACTTGTTTCAAAACACTCGCATCTAATTCAGAAAGGTAGTCCAATCTCGCAGCCCAAGTGGAAGACAAAAAGGAACGTGTATGCGAAAGTATCGGTCTTTGATATGCATCGCCGTTAGCTTTTACGCGGTTTAAATCTCTCTTTTTTCCCTGATCTTGAGAATGAGGACTCTTGCTTTCTTCGCCATCTTTACAGTCTCCGCTGAAATGGACTTTTTTCACTTTACGACGTACCGAATTCTTCGTGGAGTTACGGCCAGTCCCATGTTGTGCAGCAGTCCATTCATCCTCGACGGTGTGTGTGTTGATGTGCTTGCCTTGTTTGATTGCTTCGGATTTTGACTTGTGCTGTTCGTGCAGAATTGATGTTCGGTTTTTTGATGGGAATTTATTACTCAGGATAGATGCTAACATGGGTGATTCTGAAGGACAATAAAGACCGTAATTGCATCTTGAAAACATAATTCAATGTTTCCAGCATATTGTATTAGCCTACATATTTTTATGCATCACGCATAATGTGTCAAGTGTAGAATGAAGTACATTGTATTGGTTGATCATTTATGTCAATGACTGGCAATATTGATGTATTTGTTATAGCTTACAAGCGTCCAGATGCAACATTTCTAGTCGTTTCCAATTTTTCTAGTTTGTGTCGAAGCACAGCGATGAATGTAGGCTGAAGTTGTTCAGATATACATTCTGATGTTTGGGAAGTGCGTCTTAAGCTAGATTTTACAGGCCCTATTGAATATCGGCTGAATACATCAGGGTTATTAGTGTAGATGCTAGTTAATGGTTATATTAGCATCTGTTCAAAAATCTCAAATCAGTCAGGCTCTAGTCTAGACAGCAAACACAGTGAAGGCCTATGACAAAATAACAGGGTTGATGGCGGCGATAGCACAGCATTGCTGTGTGGCAATTGTCCATAGTAACGCCTATTCATGAACTTCGAGAACGATATTTTTTGGTTAGTTAAACTGCCCTGGCCACTATGATAATACTCATGGAATCGACATGAAACATTTTGCTGACGGCTTGAATATGGTCATATAACACATCATTGGCAGTTATTTGCAATATCATTGCCAATGTCGCACAACCAAGCCACCATAACCGAGTCAGAAATAGGAAGTCCGGGTCAAGTGTAGAATACGGCCACTTCGAGAAAGTGATCCCCATGACCATCACCGATCAATGTTTCACATGAACATGTCAAAACTCATAGTGCTTCACATGAACACGTGGGATATTAGGGTTGCCGGAGGTGGGATATTAGGGTTGGGGGAGGCGGGATATTAGGGTTGTCGGAGGGGCTATTAGGGTTGGGGGAGCAGGGATGCTGGGAATATTAGGGTTGCCGGAGGTGGGATATTAGTGTTAGGGTGGGGATATTAGGGTTGGTGGAGGGAGTGATATTCGGGTTGCCGGAGGCAGGATATTAGGGTTAGGGGTATATTAGGGTAGCCGGAGGAGTTGGGGTTAGGCCATCCCAAGATTAAGGTTGGGGTGATGGATATAGATCTCCTAGCCCTAATATCCCCTCCCCCAACCCTAATATCCCCCCCCATGCCCTAATATCCCCCTCCCCCAACCCTTATATCCCGCCTCCCCCAACCCTAATATCCCGCCTCCTCCAACCCTAATATCCCACCTCCGGCAACCCTAATATTCCCAGCATCCCTGCTCCCCCAACCCTAATAGCCCCTCCGACAACCCTAACATCCGTCAAACCACAGGAAAGAAAAACAATTTATTTTGATGTGTTCATGGGAAGCATTTGTTGGTGTAATGTGAAACAATGATCTGTGATGGTCATGGGGATCACTGGCCGTATTCTACACTTGACCCGGAAGTCCTTTAGTCTGCAATTCCTATTGGCAGCAGGTAAAAGAACAGCCACAGCTCAGAGATGAACAACTAGAAAATTTTTGGCTTTTACGTATCGGATTAGAATTAGAATTACTCAATTCGCAAAACTTTGAAAATGAAATGAACTCCGAATTGAGGGAAGTTTTGTTGAGAGCAATTCAGAGTTCCTTCGCATAAATATGAGGCTAGCGAATGTCTGTAAACCAAACTTGGCTCGCTTCACACTATAAAGTTCTCCAGTATGCATTTCTGAAAGATAAATTTGGTTAGAATTAAAATTAGTGCATAGAAACATTCAAAATACGATCAGAAATGCATTACCGGCATTTTCGCTCGAATTAGACTAATTATACAACTTGAATTATCTAGTTGTCCAAACCTGCGCAAGTAAGGCAGCTGTTAAGCCCGTAATGGCCTATAATAGGCAAATCATGACTCATGTCAGGAACCAGGAAGGGCATCCGACGTTAACTTCAGCACCAAATATACATTCGTGTCTAGCTAACATACCGAGTGTACTTTCTTATACAGATACAGTGACTACACCAAATTTACCATCGGACGTCAGTCGTTTCGACTTTTAGTTATAGATATAACGTATAGCCACCGTCCCGTCGTCCAGGGTCCACCAAATACCTGTATACGTCAAGGACAACCGAACTCAACTAACGTGACAACATGCAGATAACGCAACCAGACTAATTTTATCCAGGCTATCATAATGACCGGAATGACCCGTTTTGAACAATTGGTTCAAACAACTCGTCTGATAATACGAACTTTCTTAAAACTGCCGAAGCAGCTAGTATCGTCGTAAGACGCCACCAAGACAATTTTTAGTAAGTTCCCTTTTGCAGCAATGAGAATGAAAACTGATGCAATCAGATTTGAGAACATTCTAATGGTCTCTACGCCAACCAGTACCGCACCTATCAGCATGGTAAAACAACGGTGTTCCTTAGAACAGTGTTCTTCAACCGGGGTTTTCGTACACCCTAGGGTGTACCAGAATTTGCAAAGGGTGTACCACTCGGATGGGGTGTATAGGGGTATACCAGATCCGAATTACAATGAGCAGATGCCTAGCTATCACAAAGGCAGGTGTATGCGTCAGTACAGGTTGACGCACCTAGGTTAACGAGCAATACGTTATCTCACGTGCAACAGGGTTGCCAGACATATTTCGAGAAAAAGGGCCAAACACCGCCGGAAAAGGGGCTAAAAAGGGCCAAATTGTTCAATAACGTGAATAACGTTGCAACATTACCCACAAACCTGGAATCACCTGGAATTCCAGTCATATATTGTTGTACAGGACCATATCAATTTACAGAGTAATTTACAACGCTGTAAATTGCTATGGTAGGACACCAAATCAACTACCTACAACTACACTGGATCCAACTAGAACAACTGCTATTATTTCAAGCCTTTTCCAGCTGAATATAAAATCGTAAAATAAAACTTTTTGTGCAAAAATATGAGAGTGATTAGATTTTATGAATTTTTAATTACAAATTGAGAGATTATAGTTTCCTTACATTTGAAGCTTATCCAACGTACATACTTTGATTAAGGTTTTTTCACCAATAAACTCTCCGGTTATGTTGAAGTTTTTTTCTTTGAATTTTCTATCAATCATCAAGTACTATAAGGGTACTAGTACTACTATAGCAATAGGCCTTTTGCAGGACTTCGATCACGTGACTAGATACGCATAGCAACCACAAATTGGTTAGCAAGCTACTTTCTCGCGCACCTGCTTCAGTGCTAAATATCGCATAGTGTACTGTTTATTTCTGGTTGTAAACGTTTCGGAAATTTGTTGTAGAAGTCATCAGAGATTCAACTATGCTAGATGTCAATCCTGTACAAAGCATTTAGAATGATATCGTCAGAATTACGCAGAAATCCATCGGTAACGTAGTCGTATTACGGCGTACTCAACTCTGATCATATGTACTTAAATTTATGCATTTGAAGTAAAGCGATTGGTTTATATTCTGGTAAGAGTATTTGTTAGTTCAAGCAGTACTATTTGTCTGTTGTGGAGCCTGATTTTGGATGGAAGATATGACTGAAGCAGCCGGGACCCTATCGCAAGGATCAGGATATACTGTGTGCTGGTTTGGGTGCTGGCGTGCTGCTATAAAACAAATGTCGCTGAACACATCGGAAGTATCTTTTGGGAGAACCTGCCATCAAGACTAAGCAAAGCAGTGCACTTTATTGTTGCCTTATACAATGCCGATTTTATTAGCACTACTTGGCAACTGCGATTGAAGTGGATTTGGCAAATCACACACGATTTTGATAAATAGTTGATGTCACATATGTATGTGCTATTTAGCGAACTAAGGGAAGTAACTATCAAATAACTCTTAGAGCAGCTCAAACGCAGTGACAAGATCGGTCATCCTATACCCAGAGGTGGTCAACGTGGTCATTGTTGGGAACCGAGTAGAAGTAATGCCTTAATTTATACTCCAGTACAAGTAGCACTAATTACTTCCAGGTCATGTCCAAAGTACTTCAATTGGAAGTAGAAATGAATTTCTGAAAAGTAGTCAAGAAATTCGTTACATGAAGTAGATTTGGTTGAGGGTCACTTAGTTTTAGAAATTGACGCCATGTGACAACTGTAAACATTGCATGTTGCATCTTCTTGATCAACGCAAAAGGGTGATGACACCACAAATAGGTGCAATTTTCAAAAATTAATTTAGTTACCGTGGTACTGGGGCTATTTTGCCCAGCTGTTATGACAACCTCACGCTTGAAGGGTGGATGCCATCATGCGCCAAAGCTACTTTCTAGTTGGCAAAATCCCAAACCTGACAAAAAAGTACTACCTAAAAAGTGTCAAGTAGAAGTGGAAGTAGCCTAAACTCATAATGACGCTAGTACTCAGGTAAAATAGTACTTTGTTGCTGAGTGACCCCCTCTGTGTATTGGTTCAACCAACTCAGAAACATCCTCTAAAGACGACTAACATTGTTTCTTTTGCATTGACTCCGTAATATTCTGAACTTATGATATTCTTTGATTCATTGAATTTACAAATAAACTTGCAAAGAAGTGCAATTTATTAATTTTTGTGCATTCGATACCCAGAGCATAAGAAATAGTTGAAGAAAAATGCATGTTAACCTTATCAAGTTCAATAACTGCTGAGACTCTTATATGCCTATGTATTTTCCTCTACCTCCATAGCCACTTGTCTAGACATATAGCATCCACGGAAGAGCGCTTGTCTTGCTGTACACAAATGAAATATCATTTTTAAAGCAGACATCAACACCGGGCAAGAAGTTCAGGACAGTTAGTCAGTGGTCAGATCATCTGCTGACATTTTCTGTTGGCATGAAATCACGCTGCCTTCTACCGCATGACCGAATTTTATGTGGTGATAATAATTGGCTCCAGGCTGAATTCTTGACGAGGGCATCATCAATTTCTTAGTTGCCTATGTTCGGCTCTCATGGGATAATCCATCAGATCATTAATTCGTATACATGTGGTATAGCCATGTCTTGAAACTCAAGATATTTGCACTGTGCCATAGAGTGAAGTAATCCAATCCAGGCAATCAATCAAGTAATCCAGGCCTCGGGACAGTTTGTTGCACCCTCAATTGGAGCTGATGATCATTTTTCTTCGGGTAGTGGCACTTGGCAGCATGACAGAATGATCAATAACTTGTAATATAGGTGTAGAGGTCTAAATATTTTGAATTGTTTAACTGAGAAGCCATACAATAGCATAGGATGTTTAATATATATATGGTATGTAGCACATTGCATGAATTCATAATCATAACACATCAACGTACTGGCACTGGCAGTCATTGTCTCTAGGCTTAAAAATAGCAGTATCCTATATATATTGCAATCGATATCAATCATCAAAATGCTGCAATGATTACCAACTACCACTACAATACAACTATAGTAGAGTATACTATCCACACCTAACTTAATGCTGCAATAAATATCACGCAGTCAATGTCCTGTAATGTCGAATTTTGTGTCATAAAATCATAGTTGACTACCAAATAACGGCTACAATGTCGATAATTTTGACGCAAGGAGTTTACATAGTTCATGAATCAAAGACATCCAACATATTTGAATCCTTGCGCATTTCCATGACACTTGCGTTTTATATAAAACGTTTACAGCCCGAAAACGATAATATACTGTATCCGAAATACGGCTACGTTAACGACGGATTTCTGCGTAATTCTGACGATATCATTCTATGTGCTTTGTACAGGATTGACATCTAGCATAGGTAAATCTCTGATGAATTCTACAACAAATTTCCGAAACGTTTACAACCAGAAATCAACAGTAAACTATGCGATATTTAGCACTGAAGCAGGTGCGCGAGAAAGTAGCTTGCTAACCAATTTGTGGTTGCTATGCGTATCTAGTCACGTGATCGAAGTCCTGCAAAAGGCCTATTTACAATGTAGCGTTTACGTTGTAAATTGCTATGGTACTACTATTCTTCAGACTTTTCTGCTACTTAGCTTATTCAAGCCATGTTCGATGCTTTTTAGTCCACCTGTTCACAAATCTGTATTTACAATTCCAAATCAGTCTACATTCTACAAAAACAAATCCAAATCTTGATATTCTACAGGATTTCCACTGAATCTTTGACATTGGCATAAATATTGTCAGCTCAATTTGGGAGATACATTTATTTGAATAGCTAGTTTGATGGTATGTCTCAACTGCTTCCAAAAAGGGCCAAATATTGAAAATAAAGGTCCAAGGGGCCAAATTGATTTTTTTGGGGCCAACTGTCTCTAAAAAGGGCCAAATTTGTGGAATTTGGCCAAAAGGGCTAATCTGGCAACTTTGAAGTGCAATACTGTACACCGCTAGATTGTGATGTCATAAGCAAATATTTCTCCTATTCATTTAGCCGTCGGCAATGGTTCCGTTTGGTGTTCCGTTTGGCAGTATAACTGGTGTGAGATAAGGAAAGATGAGAGCTAGACCAAAATCTTTGGATCTAGTCTTCTCGAAAAGCATCAGTTACAAAGATGTAGTCGAAATAATTCGGAACGAGCAGACACTGCAAAAATATGCGAGCGAAATAGTAAGTGTGTTCCAAATAGGCATACGAACCTTCAATATCACATACAAAGATGAGGAAACCAGGCAGAAAATATACAAGGAAACAGCCGGTGTGATAAAGACAAATAACAAAGAAGCGAAGATATTTCTACCCAAAAAGAACAATTTGTCTTACATCAACATCAGAGCTGTACCAACTGAAGTTGAGGATGAGGAAATGGAACAACTATTGAGAAATTTGAATTGTGGTAATATTGTACAAATAGAAAGGATTAAACACCGCGAAACAGGTTACTATAACGGGAAAAGGAGCGTCGTCATCGAAGACGTAAACCTGGATAACATCCCCGCCTTCCCAGACATTGAGGGGACCCACTGCAAGATTTTCTTGCCGTTGACAGCAGTGAAGAAATGCGCTAGGTACTTTCAGTCCGGGCATCTGATATCAGAATGCACGAACGAAGTAGTGTGTCTGTATTGCAAAGTCACAGGACACACGCAAAACGATTGCCCACAAAAGCAATCGGATTATCCAAAACTACAGAGAAAAGAAAATGAGAATAAAAACAAGACTAGATCAGAAGTAAACCACGGCGACAGCAAACAAAACGAAAAAAAAGAGAACGAAATAACGGAACCAAATAAAGCAAATACAATGCGAAAAGAACTAGCAATACGAGAAGAAAATACTGACGAGGTAATAGAATCCCAGTCAGAAATCCCAGAAACCAACGAATGGAAAGAGTTACTCCAGCAGCTCTCCTCGGACGGATCTGATTCAGAATCGGAACCAAACCCGAAATCGCCAGAAAATGGGGAGAACACACGCCAAGCCGAATCAGACCCAGAAACTCGGATACACACCTTTTCTGAACAAGAACGTAATGATATATTAGCGAAATGGAAAACTAACTCCCAGGAAAAAGCGGACTATTAAGAACATAACAAGAGCGTGGAATAAACAGAAAGGAGAATCTAACACAAATCGGGCGGTCAGAAAGATAATTCCTAACCAAATAAAATAAAATGGAGGTCACCATAGCATCAGCAGTTAACACAAATGGCTTAACAAGAGCATGGAAAACTTTCAGTGAATTGATGATAAGAAAAAAATTCGTTGTAGTTTGCGTGCAAGAGACTCACAAGATAAATAGACAGCGTCTAACGACTTGGTGCAATCTAAACAATTTCATCTTGTACGATAATAGTATTGACATTAAAGATAACCATAAAGATAACAGGTAAAAACATGATATTTTCACAAGGCACAGCAATTTTTCTAAATAAAAGCTGTCAGATCGTTTTACCATCCAACGCAATGTACATGTACCGTACAGATTGCAAAAAATAATCCTGAACAGCCAAGACGATTGCGTGGAGATCTGGAACCTGTACGGACCACCTAAAGTAGGAAAAACCCAAACAGAATTCTACAAACTCCTACGCAATAAAATAAAACAAGGTGAAAACAAAAAAATAGTATGCGGTGATTTTAATGTAATCCGAGACAGATTAGATGCTAAGTACACGTCATACTTCAAATTGACGGCCGCAGGAAAGATTTGGAATGAGATTTGCAGAACAAACGGACTGGTCGACATCTTCAGATCGAGGAATCCGTACAAACGTACCTATACACAATTACAAAACATAATCAACAGAGACGTATTGTACCAAAGATCAGCAACAAGATGTACATGACTTTAGATACCAGTTGAACGTGCTGTCGGACCACATCATACATGTGTGTTGTTAAAATGAATAAGCAAAAAATGAAAAGATGGGGAAAAGGTGTCTGGAAAAACAATGCTGAGATCTACGACTACCAAATTACCAAAAATGAAATTGAAGAAGCATATGACCAACACGTAAAAGAAAAAACACTTGGATGAGATAGCCACATGGCCAAGTGATCAAGTGGCTTTTTTGACGCATTTTCGTTTTTGAAGAGCTGGCATTCAGTCAAATCTTACGCTGTTCGGCTGAAACTTCTTGACTTTTATTTATTTTATGTAGGCCACCTTACCCATTATTTTCATCACTCATCTAGTACAAATAAAAAGGTTATACACAGAACTACCTAGAACTACCGAGTGGCTTTTTTGACGCATTACACTTTTTCTACCTTCAAGCATCGCAGTTTCATATTCTTGAAAGTGGTTATGTATCTGATAAACGCAGAAATACCGTTTGTAACAACAGAACTTTGTTAATATCGACTCGGTCTAACTGTGTTAGCAACAACATCCCTTGTAATAGAAGGCCCTGGATCTTCCTCGTTCCAAGTCACCAAAGCTCTGTAATATTATATTTCTGAAGCTCAGCGTGTTACAGGACTTGAAATTTGAAATGTACCATTAGACCAAGCCGACATCTGTATTGTCCATACTAATACACTAGGGTTGTACAAGGGCAAAGGGCCTTTGCTCCGGTCTACGAGATGGATCTTCGGGGGGAGAGTAAGCTGAATCTAGTGAATTGAATGCATATGAGGACTGAGGGCATGGGTGCATTATGTTTAGTCAGGCCCTCTCGAAGAACAGATTTATGGAAGTCATCATGAGCTTTCCATTGACATAAGGAGTAAAAAAAGGTGTGTATTCGATAAAGATAATATGGTTTTCGTTCATTACATGGTCGAAATGCCAGCAAATAATTGGGGTAAAATGTCAGATGGTGGACGCTGCTGCTACCAAGTATCTGTACAAGGGCGTCTCATATTTAGGCAAGGATAGGACAGGACACCTCTTCCATAATCAATACATTTGCCAAGCATAGTAATGTGAAGAGTCTGATGTAATCCATCTCGAAACAATGTTACGTGAATGTGGCTGTATACGCTTGGAGAAGCAAACGAAGTCCCAGTTGACACTATTGTCAAAAGTTGCTTGAAGCTACCCAGGACCACAAGGAACACAGGCAGCTTCATGTAGCCACACTTTTCAAAGCTATCATCTTGTTGATAAGCGTAACGGCGAGATGCCAGTGTAGAGATCGAATTTGTACACAAATATATTGAGTTCACTGCAACCTGAGGTAACTGTTTCCTTCAGAAACAACACAAACAAGAAACCAGTGACGGTTAAATGTTATAACGAAACAAAACCAGGGGGATATTATTGATCAGGTTGCAAGGCAGTATTCTATGAGGGTACCAACAAGTCGACGATGGTCCGTGTATGTTTTCTTAGAATGTGAATGATCGTCTACTTGCCAAAATGCCGATACTCTAAAAATATGCAAATCGAGGATTAGTTGCAAAATTGAATTATGCAAATCTTATCTGATAAGCTTTATGATATGTCAGCAATAACCAACAATGATGATGTGGCTAAAGCGGATCTGGAACCTACTCTAAATTTTTAAAGAACGTGCTCAAATACCAAATACGCACCAGAGCAACACTTGGATGTTACACCAAAAAACGGCGATTTGTTTTATAAGTGTTGACCTAAGGTGTATGTAACATATTGCAAGTCGCTATGAGCGCAATAAACAATGGTTTCTGATGCCGTTTGTTGAGATTTGTGCTGATTTTTAGCTCCGGTAAATGCATTTAATCGAAGAAGATTCAACTTGCGTCAAAAAAGCCACATGGTAGTTCTAGGTAGTTCGAAGTTCCGGTAGTTCTAGTGTTAAAGAAATCCTATCAAAGAGAGGTAGGGTCATAAACAGCGAATAAAAGAGTAGAAGGAGTGCTCTAGAAGAGAAGATCATTGCCGCACAGAGGGACGGGGGTGAAGACAACTTTTTGAGAGAAGAACTCAAAAAATTAGGTCTAAAAGAGTTCAAGAGGCAAGCTTTCCAAGCTAGACTAAAGGACGGCGAAAAAGATGAAAAACCGACGAAAGAATTTTTTAAAAGAGTGAAAACAGCCGTGGAGAGACAGAACATCGATGTCTTAATAAACGGCAGTGGAGAGATAGTAAGCTCCGAAAATGAGATTACTGAAGAAGTAACAGAATTTTATAAAAGTTTGTGGGGAACAAAAGCAATAACTAATCCGACAATGCAAAAACGATTCGTCAACGAAATAGAAAATAACCAAATATCAGATGAGCAGAAAAGGATATTAAATGAGCCAATTGATGAAAAAGAAATTAAAACCGCCATAAGCAATATGGAAAACGGTAAATCACCGGGATCCGATGGCCTTTCCGCAGAATTTTATAAAACGTTCTGGTGGAGGATCAAATCTGAATTAAAAGAAGTTTTGAACTACGCTTTCCTCTTTAAATCAACGTGCGAGTCTTGGAATAAAGGCCTAGTGAAGTTGATATATAAGAAAGGAGATGCCAAGGACCTGAAAAATTATAGGCTCATTACGTTGTTAAACACGGATTATAAAATTATGTCAAAAATAATAAACACGAGACTCGCCAACGTACTACCGAGTATAATATTGAACACGCAGAAATGCAATATCAAAAGCAGGAATATCTTCGACGCGGCGCTAAATATAAAAACAAGCGTAGAATACGCGACGGAAAAAGGCTTACCCCTTATAGTGATGAGCCTTGACCAAGAGAAGGCGTTCGATTTGGTCAATCATGATTTTATGATGAAATTGATGGATCGCCTGAACCTAGGCAAAAACCTTTGCGGATACATTAGCAAGACTTACGAATCCGCCACGAGCAGTGTTGTCATAAATGGAAAAATATCAAAAGAGATAAAACTAGAGAGAGGTATCTGGCAGGGCTGCACAATGAGCATGGCTCTTTATGCAATTGTGGCAGACCCCCTGGCCCCTGGAAGATGATGGGATCAGGGGCATAAAACTGGGAAATCATACGTTGAAAATCCAACAATATGCCGATGACCTCACTGCTTTGGTGACAAATACCGAATCTATCAAAAGAATATTCAAAAAATGCAATGACTTCCAAGAAGCAACCGGACAAAAAATTAATAAAAGCAAAACACAACTGCTCCCAGTAACACCGAGAGCAAGAAACATAATTGAAAACTCAGTATTCAAAGAATTTAGTAGAAACCAAATTAAGATACTGGGACATCTAATTGGGAAAAATAACGAACAAGAGATGTGTGATAAAATTAGAGAAAAGGTCTGAAAAGTTTTGAACATGTGAAAATGCCGCAGACTCACTTGGGTGGGGAAGAGACAATAATAAATAGCTTGGCGGCATCACTGTTATTGCACACCGCCCGTGTATACCCGCCCAAAGAAGAGCTGATCAAGAAGTTAGAAAGAGACTTTTTTGAATTTCTATACTTCCCTGAGAAAATTGAGACAATCGCGAGGAAAACAAGGAAAAATGAGGGTGGAATTACAATACCCTATCCTCGAACAAGAATATACTTGCAAGTAAGCTAATAATTCTAAAAAGATTAGCAAAGATTGATAAGCCATCAGAATTTTGGCATCGATACCTTATGTATCAATTCGGCTCTAAAATCAAGAGCATAAATTCGGAACTTTATACAAATGAAATACCTCATAAAAACAAGCCCGAAAAACATTGGCTTGATATCATCAACGAGAATAAAAAGCTGGGGTGGAATAGCGATGAATAGAGCGAAACGACTTTCAAGTCACTCTGATTGAACCTAACTAGACAGCACGAAAAAGAAAACGAATATACAGAAACAAACAAAAGTTGGCTAAAAGTAAACAAAATAAAAAGCGATGATAAAACATACTTAACGAACAAAGAAAGAGAAATAAATTTCAGACTTGCAAACAACGGATATATAGTTGGGGACCTGAAATACAGAAGAGGAATGTTGAGGGTGAGGAATGGTAGAATGGAAATCTACCGTTGTAAATTCTGTGGAATGACTGACACCATCGAACATGTCTTTCTATATTGCGCAACGACCAGAGACGTACTATCGAAGGCCGAAAAGGCGATAGGTATAGATAAGATTGACAATGAAACAATTCCATACAATGAGGGCGATCGAGTCGACATGGTGACGACGCTAACAGCAGTTTACAAAAAGAGGATATTGAAAACGAAAAGAAGCTTGGACATTGAAAACTCGCTACTAAAACAGGGGAAGATTTGGAAGGAAAGTACAGTAGCAAAAATACTAACAAAAACGTATAAAAGATAAGAAAACGTACACCAAAATCTAAAAGAAGGAAAAATCATCAAGAAATGGAAAGACAACATCAAAAAATTTATGATGAAAAGGAATGGAAACCATCAAAACGCACCTCTTACCACCACTGACGAGCGACCGACCAGATGATCACCTGAAGCCGATCGAAACGGACGAACCTGTTGAAAGAAGGGAAAATGACGAACCGAGCTCGAAACACGACGAAATTGCAAATGACGACGAGCCGCGTGAAGAAAAAATGAAAGTGCATCAAGGATGTTGATATGCTTATGCTTATGGTTATGCGAGCACTCGAAAAAAGGCTACTGCCTAACTTCGCGCAGCTGGCAGACGACATACAGCAGCAACGGTCGCATTGAATGTCTGGCAATATTTTGTAGTGCAGTATTTTGTATTTGTATGTACAGTGGTCCACACATTCGTTCGTTATATAATCATTTTCATCAATTACAAACGCCAGAATATTGTGAGTAGTCTTTTAATGGGATCCCATGGCCTAGACCAGTGCTTCCCAACTTTTTTTAGACACGCCGCCATTGATGCTAGTGAAAAATTTCCCGCCCCCCTTATCGTCATATCACAAAATCCAACCGAGAGGCTAACAACACAAACAGATTTTTTGATGGCATGGAAGGTTATACCTGTTGATAAGAGAATTGAAAAATATGAAATTCGGTGTGTATTCGGCCTATATATAGAGAAACACGCGTGAATTGTAGGTAAATCGCGCAAAGCGCGAAATATATCTTCAGTTGACACCTTCTTCGCGCCCCCTTCCGAGCTTTCACTCCCCCCAAAGGGGGCGCGCCCCCCCCCAGGTTGGGAAACCACTGGCCTAGACAATTTAGATTTAAAAAAGCATGTACAACACATGTATTTAAAAGTGACAGAACAGACATGTGTCGTTACGCTTTAACGATATATCAGATAGTACGGTAATCTCAAGCCCTAATTACTATTTAGCAGTTTCTACAGCTTGCTAATCCTTATGATAATTAGGTCCATTACCGACTTGGGTGTTTTATGTGAACAGGGGTGTACGAGTTTTGAGCAAACGTTAAAAGGGTGTACCACGTCGAAAAAGGTTGAAGAGCACTGCCTTAGAACACTATGGTAAAACTTCAAAGGTTACCTGTATTTACGAAAAGAATTTTGTTTATTTCATGCAATATCTGGCAATATGTAAACATGAAGAAGACAAATAAAATTGTAATTACTTTAAATTATAAATGTATTTCCAAATCAGAGTCATTTTATTGAAATCTTCATCATATGAAAACAGCACGAGATTGTGATATAATGAAAAGATAGGAGATTCTCAAAACGACTTGGAGCAGTCATTTCCTCAGACAGGCCAATACCTCAAATGACTTATAAAATACATATTAAAAATACATACTCAATTTGTGGTTCCGCAAAAAATAGCGGCAATGACTGCGATAGATGAAACTTGATATCCTTTGAAGAACTGGTAAGGATGACACGCCAAAACCATGCAAATAAACCACAATTATCGAATGTGACAGAACAGACATGTGTCGTTACGCTTTAACGATATATCAGATAGTACGGTAATCTCAAGCCCTAATTACTATTTAGCAGTTTCTACAGCTTGCTAATCCTTATGATAATTAGGTCCATTACCGACTTGGGTGTTTTATGTGAACAGGGGTGTACGAGGTTTGTTCCACCGTCGTACGCTACATAGCAAACTCCCTGCCTGCTCAACATATAACATTCGTTGCTGGTTGCTAACTAAAAATGAACTGCAATAACTATGACGAACAGACGCGTTGTAGTACAGAACTTCATGACACATTTGAAAAGTGTTGGGATCAAGTCACTACCTTCGAGTCACAAGTCGTTGCACATTTTGACTCGAGTCAAATCAAGTCACTCGATTTTTGGAGATGACTCGAGTAAATTCAAGTCACGAGTCAAGTCACAATTCAAGTCAAGTTGACTTTTCGAAGTATGAGGCATGATTATGATTACGTCATTGCATTTTACTCGCTGTCTGAATTACAGATTGAGTGGTTATTGATTCTGAACCGATGAACGAATATGGAGTTTCATACTATAGATGCAAGAAGGCGATGTGTCGCTCGTATACGTAGAACCGTTCAACTGCGTGAGTATTTGCATAGCCTCAGTTTATATAGTTACCAGCTGAAACATCAAATAGACAGAGCAGAAAGAAACGAGATAAGATGCAATACATTTCCCATTTACATATTGACATGATACAATTCGAGGAGTATATAAACTATATTCGAATTAAATTTTAATAAAACAAGAGGTTTGGTTAAGGTAAGAACAGAGAGCATAAATAGAGATTTTGTTATCAAGTTACTTCACTACTAGTTTACGACAACGTACGCAGTAAGCTTCGACCACTTCGTTTGTGGTCAATTTATTTGTGAGAGAACGATAGAGGCTCAGTAAAACGCACGATTATTTTATGATTGGTCGCTCTCACGCGTTAAACCAGCGTTTCGCTATAGATAACTGACCTACGTAGGTTAGTTATCTATAGTTTCACGACCAATCCGAACATATCCAACATACAGTGATTTTTATCGACGCCGATTACTTAATGACTTGAAATTGACTCGGGAATTTTGCTCGAAGTCACAAGTCAATACATATTTCTAATACTCCGAGTGAAGTCAAGTCAAGTCATTTAATCAAAGTGACTCGAGTCAAGTCAAGTCAAGTCATACGATAAATGTGGCTCGAGTTTGACTCGAGTCAAGTCATGACTCGAGTCATCCCAACACTGCATTTGAATAATATACTCATATTTATTCCCGAAGCTTTTCGGCTGACACTCGTCAGGTCTGGACATATAGAAGACACGAGGATGCCGGAAATTGCAAAATTTGTTTACAAGTTCCATTTCGCCACTGCGCTGCGAAATTCGCGAAATTAAAAAAAGGATATATTCAGTAGTTGATTAAAATGAGAAAGTGATATAAATAAAACGCACAAGAAATGTGATAGTACCTTCATTATTACATATTCAGATAATGTGATTATTAGGCTATTTATGCTCTGGTAAAGCCTCAATATGAACTCGAGATCAAGAAATAGCCTATATAGGTTATTGCTGTACTAGTATTAAATTTGTCTTTTGCTATAGTGGAGTGGACTTGGTGATGGTAAATCTATGCTATATGGCCCCCAGGTTGCGAACCTCTAGGACAAGGTACTACCCCAAGACGGTTCGACGTCCTCCTATCTGTTGTTAGATTGCATTGTGTCTTGTGTATATAGCATTGTAGATGATTCGCGAATGGTATAATTTTGGATCGCGACGACACGAGAGCGATATTTTAATATGTATGTAATATTTTTTATAATTTCATGCTACGAAAAAATTCCTCTGGATAATTTGTACAATATATATATCCCAAGTCACTGTGTTGGGTTGGGTACTATAGCCGATTAGCGAAACACGCAGAAAAGTCGTTACTATAATATGGCATGATTATGGCATCTTGAATTACACAAATTTGTTTGAATTCATGATGAGATTTATCCGACATTGCTTTCTCGGGAAACCCCCGTCAGAGACGGTTGGGATGCTTTAGTGCAAGGATGTGCAACACACGCGGATACGTGACTAGTGACTACATTTATTTCGAGGTCCTTCTGATCTGATAAACATGAAGACATGGAGCTTTGGTCAACATGGGATATAGGTGGTAAAGTGCGCTGCCAACAAGATTTGCAGCGATAAAACCTTCGCGAAAATGACCATTGGTTGGCCAAAACTTGTGATATTGATATGCTCCCGTCGTCGAAATCATCGGCACCGGCACAGTTCCGTCGTTTCAATCTTGGGAGACAGTATAGTACAATTGCGGTACCAACGCGACCCGCGGAGGAAACTGATGCACCGCAATTCGGAATAGCGGCGACAGAATTGTTTCATATAGCTGTGTTGCGCACAACTGTCTTCTGGTCCATCTCTATGTCATGCCCGTAAAAACGTAGCATACTAATATTAAAATGCATTCTTTTTGATGAGTGAGGCTTGGGTTGCGAGATGCCACTAAAGTTTGGTTACCATATTTTGGGATCCGGAAAGGAGAACACTTTTTACAAATTACAAAAGTTTGAAAACCGGACCAGAAAACTGCCGATTCCAGAATATTTACGGGAAATTATGTTGTACCGACTAAAAAATGTCATTTTTCCGACTCGATTCCCGAATGACTCGGGTTTTTAAAAACTAGGACTTGCAGTCTTTCTTAATCATTTATCAGACCTAAGCAGCTGAGCTAAACTATACAAATATTTTCAATTTTGTCAATTGGAAAGAAACGTTTGGGTATATTTACATCAATTTTATAATTTTACAAGTCAAGACAATGTATTTACTCTGTCACAGTATCATGGTATAATTGAAAACAATTGCATCAATTTGTGACTGCATCGCGAAGATGAATATTGCGATTTTTCCTCTATATGTAACTGAATTGTAATTTGCAAATAATTTCCAAATTTATCAATATCGTTACTAATAACAGTGATTGATGTTACATAAAAATCCTATTTTAGTTATTATTAGTAATTTAGAGATACATTTTAAAGCAATTGTCTCCATAATAAAAAAGTTGGAGTCGAAGACGGAGTCAGGGTCATTTTCACAAACTCCGACCCCCGACTCCAGTCAGTATTTTTTCCGCGACTCCGACTGCGACTCCAGCCACTATAGTTTTCACGACTCCCACTCCAAGTCGTGCTAAAAAGAGACCCCGACTCCATTAGGCGGAAAATTTGCCAAACTCCGACTCAGCAGATTCCGACTCAGCAGATTCCGACTCCACAGCCCTGCCAACAATTGCTGCTGCTGAACGTTCTTTCTCCATTCTTGACAAGCTACGTAGTATGGGCACATACTTTCTACCCGAGAATGTATAGGAACGTATCTGTCATTGCACTACAACAAATTTTGATTATTTCTCTATAATGCGTGATGTAACTACTGGAATTCTTCATAGGTCCAGATTTTGTTAAAACAAAGTTTTTTCAGGATATTGTCAGTTTTCAAGTCAAAAAGTTTTCCAGGACAAACTACTTCGTAAGGATAGGCAGTTCCTACCAGATGTGAAGATAAGTAATACAATTCTAACAATGCGTGCGAAAACGCCAAATTTATATACACGAGGTGTTACGTGGGTTATTGTATGTATTATTATGATGATGCTTCCCTGTAAAATAGCAAGGTATGACGTCATGCCTTACCCAACTGTGCATGACCGCATTACTCGTGCTTGACCGCTTCTTGTTCTATCTCATCTCTGGTTGATGGCACATGGAAGCCATAATAAATGTACAGCAAGAAACATGGTGTCAGAAGTGGGATTCGAACCCACGCCTCCATTCGGAGTTTGATCAAATATGTGAACAATTTTCGGATGTTTTCAATGGTACGGGAAAGCTAGAGGGTAAACTTCATCTGGAAATTGATGACACTATCAATCCTGTACAGATGCCTGTTCGCAAAATACCCCTGGCACTTGAAGCACAAGTGAAGGAGAAAATTGATAGTTTGGTTGATGCTGACATAATAGCTCCCGTGGATTGCCATACTCCCTGGATATCTAATCTGGTCACTGTAAAAAAGCAATCTGGAGATATCCGCTTGTGCCTGGATCCCCTGGCGCTGAACAAAGCCCTAAAACGCAACAACTATCCAATGCCGACAGTTGATGATGTGTTACCATATATGCACAAGGCCAAAGTATTTACACTGTGTGATGTAAAAAATGGATTTTGGCATGTAGAACTTGATGATACTAGTAGTTATCTAACTACATTTGGTACTCCATATGGTCGTTACAGATGGCTCCGACTGCCTTTCGGAATCAGCCCAGCACCGGAGGAGTTCATGAGAAGACTGAAGATAGCGCTGGACGGCCTGGAAGGAATCACGCCCGTCGCGGATGACATCTTGATTTATGGTGTGGGTGACACTGTCGAAGAGGCGACTATGGACAATAAGAAAAAGTTCTTTGAACTGTTGAAACGCTGTCAACAAACTGGTATTAAACTGAATAAAGCGAAACTACGCTATCTGCAGACTGAAGTGCCCTACTTAGGCCATACCATCTCAAAAGATGGTCTAAAACCCTCGTCGAGCAAAATTGAAGGCATCATAAAAATGCCCCCTCCAACAGATAAGCAGGGCGTCCAGAGAATTTTAGCGATGACAAATTTTCTGCAGCGTTTTGCCCCTAAACTTTCAGATATAACCGCTCCCATCCGCGAACTCCTTAAAAAAGACAACGCGTTCATATGGGATCCAATCCTACATGGGACATGCTTTGAGAAAATAAAACAAACCTTGATCAACGCGCCAGTTTTACAATACTTTGACAAAAACGCACCTATGGTACTGCAATGTGATGCCAGTTCAAAGGGGCTAGGATGCTGTGTGTTGCAAAACTCTCACCCTGTTGCCTATGCTTCACGGGCGTTGACAACAACGGAGTGCAACTATGCGCAAATCGAAAAAGAATTGCTTGCTATTCTGTTTGCCATGGAAAAATTTCAGTTATATGTCTATGGCAGATTTGTAACAGTAGAAAGCGATCACAAACCTCTGGAAGTGATCACGAAGAAAAGTCTGGTGAATGCACCAAAACGGTTACAGCGCATGTTACTTCAACTCCAAAAGTATGACTTCGAGGTGATATACAAGCCTGGATCACAATTATTTGTGGCGGACACGTTGAGTCGTGCGTACATTCCGAAGTCACCCAAAGACGCAGAAACTGCCGATGTGTTTGATATCTTTCAACAGATTGAACATATCGACATGTTGAACGATATACCGGTATCAAGCTCCACGCTCGGCATGGTCAGCCAAGCAACAATCTCTGATTCTGTCATGAACACGTTAATCTCTTTTATAAAACATGGGTGGCCGAATGAAGCCAAGCTGGTACCCCAATCAATTCGAAATTTCTACTGTTTTAAAGAGGAGTTGACATTTCAGGATCAAACCGTTCTGAAGGGTGATCGTATTGTCATACCGTCGTCCATAAAAGGCACTATTCTGAAGCGACTTCATGCCAGTCATGTTGGAATTCAAGGTTGTGTACGCCGGGCTCGTGAATGTTTGTATTGGCCCAACATGGTTAACGATATTACGGACTTCGTATCAAGCTGTCCCACATGTGGCTTACACCAACCCAACCAACAGAAAGAAAGTCTGATTTCACATCCGGTACCAGGACGTCCTTGGCAAATAATCAGTAGCGATTTATGTGAATTTGACGGACAACATTATTTGATTACAGTTGATCACTACTCGGATTATTTTGAGGTAGATCGACTAACCTCACAGACTTCTACAGCAGTTATTCGCCGCTTAAAATCACATATGGCACGTCATGGAATCTGCGAGAAATTGATTACTGACAATGGTCCATGCTATGCTGCTCATGACTTCGAGGCATTTGCAAAGGAATACGAGTTTGAACATGTGACCAGCTCCCCAGGACACAGCCAATCGAATGGAAAGGCGGAATCAGCTGTCAAAATCTTCAAATCGTTACTTCGTAAAGCAACAACTGACAAAAAAGACATAAATATTGTACTGTTGGATTGGAGGAACACTCCAGGCGAGACTGTTCCTGGCTCTCCAGCACAGAGGCTATTTGGAAGACGCACCAAGACCTTGTTGCCAATAGCAACTAAACTGCTTGAGCCGAAAATTGTTTCTGATGTCATTCCATCGCTTATGGATCGGAAAAGAAAACAGGCGAAGTATTACAATCGTGGTGCAAAAGACCTCGCCCTGTTGAGTCCTGGTCAACAGGTTCGATTCAAAAGGACAGAAAATGGCTTGTGGCTCGAAGCGGTGGTGATTAAGCAACTGAATGATCGATCGTACATTGTTAAGGCGACAGATGGAACGATCTACCGACGCAACAGAAAGTTTATTCGAACTACTGTAACTCGCCCGCATGTTGCATTTGACTTTGACGACATTTCGATTGCCAGACCAGCAGTAGTGAACAGCGGCACTAATGGGTCGTTATCTGGTTCCAGTAGCAGCAGGCCAAGCCGTACAGTTATTCGACCAGCATACTTGCAAGACTATGTTACAACTTGATTCGTTGCTGTAATTTATATCCTAATTCGGTTCGCTTCGTTTTCTATTATTTTGTAATGTTTTGAGAAGGGGATGTTACGTGGGTTATTGTATGTATTATTATGATGATGCTTCCCTGTAAAATAGCAAGGTATGACGTCATGCCTTACCCAACTGTGCATGACCGCATTACTCGTGCTTGACCGCTTCTTGTTCTATCTCATCTCTGGTTGATGGCACATGGAAGCCATAATAAATGTACAGCAAGAAACACGAGGGGCATGTATAATTTTGTCGCAATTAGGTTTCATAACGTCAATAAAAGTCAAAATTTTCATTTTCCAGGTCAAAATCATCCGATTTTTAGGTCAAAAAATTCGCCTTCGCAGAACCCGGTCGTGTTGGATGTAGAAGACGAACTACTGATTTATGCGTGTTTTCGCGTTTCTAATCATATGTTTCGTCTATTAATTTGTCTGCTTGATACATGCGCACAATGTCACTGAGTAGTAGGGATGGCGTGAACGTGAGGTTCACGTTCGCATTCTGTGTGTGAACCTCAGAAATTTAGAGGTTCACGTTCACAAACGAACCTTGGTAGGTTCTGCACTGTGCACCTTTTACAGATATTACATTTTCCCCTTCATTATAACATCTTTGGTGGAAATTTATTGCGTTTCAACTGCGGGCCACTTTGAGCATAGCGCCATAAAAAAACAACACTAATCGAGCATGCATCTTGACAATCTCAAAATTTTTACTTGCTTTGTTGCAAAAGTTTGCTACAAATATCTAGCTTTCCTTCCATGAATATTTAGTGACTCTCAGCTATGAGTTTGACTCGCAATCACATAATACCAAGAGCGAAATACGCTGCGTGTCGGTAGTCACCTAATGGTGCTTATTCAGCCAATCAATGAAATTGATATCGTTGTCTGATGTAAAAAATCGAACTAGCGTATGGGTTCAATCGTGATTTGATATGTTTATTGTATCATAAAAAAAAAAAAAATCATGCGATTGGGGTGTGACCCGCAATCACCCAACATCACGAGCGAGATGCATAGTCAACGAATGATGCTTATTCAACCAATCAATGAGACTGATATCGTTTTCTCATGTAAAAAAATCTAGCAGGCGTACGTGATCAATTTTGACTTCAGAAGGTAATTATTCATTAAAAATCAAATCCGTTCGATTGAGGTGTTGGCTCCTGCTGTATAACCTGATAATGGGGTAATATCGGTAGCAAGTATAGAAACCCGTTTTACACTCTGCTCAATATCAACGTAGCAATGCTCAGACGCCGAATACATTGTCCGGTCTGACCTAGACCGATAAGGCGTTATTTTATATTCCCTTGCAAGTCCTCGTCGAAATTATTCACAAAGTGAAGGATGTTGGAAATATGCGTCCCGAATCTTCGCTAGATATCAAGTACTGATTACTGATGTACATTAGGCTATCACTACACTGAAATGCAGGGTTGAAATTAGCAATATGACGTCACGTGACGTCACGAGGTTCGCGTTCGCGTTCACACAGAACCTTTCAAAAAGGTTCGTGTTCACACGAACCTGAACCTTCCAGGGGTTCACACCATCCCTACTGAGTAGTGAGTAGCTGGATTCGCTACTCACACGACGCATTGTTCATTGCACGGCGTTGAATTAGCCTACAAATGCCGATGTCACTGGATTTTCAGTGGCACAAATACTAATTTTCTTCAATTAGTTTGATCGGGATTCTTTTATATTCCAAATAAGTGGACAATCGCTGGACAGGCTGGTAACAAAGCGCACCAACATGGAATTTCAACTGGTTGCGCGTTAGACAGAACGCGGATTTCGATTGATAAGGTACACTGATACCACTCTTGCTTCAGTTAAACGTACGAATAAATTCGACTGTATGACTTGGTAGTAATGAGTGCACGACCTGTCATAGATATCTAAAAATTTCACAAATGGGGACATAGCGTAGTGATGAGCCTCGGCGCAATCTACGCGGGCGCCTCGGGTTTGAGTCCTGCCGTTGAAGGTTATTCTGAGCTCTTCGTCCCCCGTGTCGGTGCTCTCGCGGCGACAAAAAAGCCAAGAAAAAAAGGCCGATGAAGAAAGATAAGAGCAAGAAATAGCTTTGAAACAGGACCGATAAAGAAAGAATAACATCGAAGAAGACTGTGCCATCGGGCACTAGGTCGAGGAGGTTGCCAGTTTAAGAGAGCCCAACTGGTTAGTCGTTCGACATCCCCTATGGAGTATATGTTCATTACATCGCATTGTCTGTGTTGTATATCGCACTATACGTTATGTGTGTGTCTTGAGCAGATGAAAATATAATGACATAACACCACACAGATCTCACGCGTGCCATGGTGCATATTTATAAAATCCTTTAGCTGCAGTTCGAATGCGATGGCTTTGTGCGAAAGGTGACTGCTACCAAAATCTTTTACCAATAGTTTATCTCCAATTTGAGATCACATCGTATTTAAAGTGCAGTGCCCCTTAAATTCCTCGCTCATAATGTGATTATCTGATGTCCCTTAAAATTGATGGCAATGTAAATGCTGTAGTTTGATTCTTGTGACTTGAGTGGATGCACATTGCACACATGTCTGACGTTGTTCACCGTTGTCCAAGGAGCCACGCAGGGAGTTAGTGGGATTGTGCAGACTCGTGAAAAATTAGAGGACCATTGATGATAACCCCAATTAAACTCAGATTTGGTTCACTGGACCACTGTTGTGTTTCCTGAGCGGATAAACATCATAGGACCGCTGATTACGATTTTTATGATTACCTGTATTTTGTATTCTGTGGGATCCAAGGGATTATATGGCTTATTCCTGTCTTTTCTGTATATTTCAATCGTGTGGTGTTTCTGGACTGGTTAACATTTAATACACTAAGTAGAGAGCCCCTGGCCTCCTATCTTATTTGATATATCATATGTGATAGGGGTCTATTCTGTATCGCAGTGGTCGGGAACCTTTTTCGACCGAAGAGCCATATTGGCCAAATATTTTCAATTTTAACTCCCAAAGAGTCATTTATGTTTATCAATTATTACGTCTCAATTGAAAATTCGTGGCGCATTGGTAGCACTAATATATGGGATTAACAGTGTGCGCCATATTTTTCTGCTCACATGCGTATAGGTGTAGCCAAACATGGTCATGGTCATTGGTCACTGCAGCAGTACATATCCACTGCCGGGTATGATACGTCAGTGACGTGGGGTTAGGGGTGCATGGCAATGTGAAGCAGTGCCTCTCATGTCCTCGGGGATGAGTGAAGAAAAATCGTGAATCCTTCAATGATTATTGGTATCTTCTATCGATGTTTAAGAATGGCTATGGATTTTGAACATTTTTATTCCTAAAATGACGGAATTTCATATTTATTGTTCGAAAATAAATCACAAAAGAAGCGACAAGGCACAGATGAAGCACAGACGGGCCAAGCCTCGCTTGTGATAGCGGAACTCATCGTAAATAGATTAGAATCAGATATGAATCCAATGTAATAAGTCGCGCTGTTTCCGAAAATCTTGATCGACTTCTAAAGTATTCGGCCTAACATAACGTTGCGTTACACACCTATATTTTTACGGCGGTGCTAGAAGCGACTTACCAATCAAGAACATGGATAACTATGACGTTGTTTTTAATTTGAATTTTTAATTGTGATGTCACTTTCATAGCTGTTTGTTTCTCGGTGTTCACGAAGACAATGTGTATTTGAAAACTGCACTGTCCTATACAAGCGTCGTCATGTCTGCTATTCTCTTTGGTCAATTAAGGTATCGTGCAATCAAAGATTTCGAGGAGATCGATGGCGTGTAGATCGAATTCGCGAGTCGTGGGAGCCGCCGGCGCGACAGCAACTTAAATCTGGGGAGTTTGAAAAGGAGGGTACGAGCCCCTAACCCTGGACGCCGCATTGTCTTGGCCTCTTAAAGACATGTTTATGTTTCCACGAGAATAATAATTCTAACCGCTATGGAAATTTGATAATAAGTTGCTGCAATATTGATAAATTACGTGCGGAATTAAAAATATGCCAAAGAGCCATATCTTACAGCCAAAAGAGCCATAGGTTCCCGACCACTGCTGTATCGGAATATTCCTGCTGTACGAACCAGTCTGCTTCTTGCAACTTATCAAGGGAAAGAACAGCTGCCGCGTTCACGCTTTCGCATTCACGCTTTCGCTTTCGCACTTTCCCCGTGAAAGCGGGTCGAAGATACTCCGTAGACTATTTTGTAGTCGAAGTCTAGTTGGATGATGCGCTGAAGTGAGAATATCTCGACGTTATTATGGTTTTGGCTTTCGAATCGGAGACATATAACAATATGAATTGGAAATAATATAAATTTAAATTGTGCACGGGGAACTCGGTTGGAGGCGACGAGTATCGAATATCGATCGGTTGATGTGAAGCTATGATAGTTATCCATAATTAGACGGCGTCAGTCAATTGATCAACACACAAGACCACCGACAGTGCTAGATACGCCTTCTTTATAATGATGATATTCAAAGCAGAGGGCAGAAAAATGCAGCGCGTGCCATAGCATGCAGTGAAACATTGTCATTGAGCACGTGGAGAAGCTCGTGCGTTTTCCGCACCAAAGTCACTACATAGTGGCCTTGTTCCGTACATAGCCGCCGGCCTTCGTCGATTCTTGAATTATGCATAGTTTAATGCGTTCATACACTACAAATTGAATCGAGTTCAGAGAGGCTGAACAGTCGGAGAGTACTCAGTTAGTTCAGGTAGTTTTGATTGCGTCAACGACAATTCTCTACGCAGAGTTGACGCATTTAAATTTTCTCGCGTTTCCTCGGTTGTTTCCCGAGACTTTTGTTGATTAGTACGCGCCGATTGTAAGGCGCTTCTCCCTTATCCAAGCCAACAATTCCTACATAGGCTAATACATACACAGTCAAACCATTTGTCAGCAGGAAATGTCGAGGAACAATCGTGGATGCGCCGCAGTTATCGGGTCGAGTGTAGTTTCTTACCCTGACGGACTAGAGTAATGATTGTGGATGATGAATTTAGTCAAACTTTCGTCAAAAATGTCATTGTCGCTACGTAGACAGTTTTTCTATTGTGATGAAACAATCGATATTGTCGGCTATTGGCGTAGCTAGAGGACTAAATGAGCCCCTGCCCCTCAAAAACATTTTCATCAATTTAACATTAAACGAGGCGAAGTGTTTTAGGACAGAATTATTCAACTTGATTTTTTTCGCACGTTCCGGTGTCTGTATATTTAATGACTTAACATGGGTAGCCCTCTCCCTAAATCTAATACGCATACTTTACAGAATTGGGTATACCTATAGCGTACTAACGCGTACTACTAACTAAATTTTCAGATTTTGACGACTACTTTGGGTTCGTTCCTTTCTCCTGACCATATTTTACTTTGTATTTTCCGAATCAGTGCGACACTAGCTTTCGATTAAGGCCTGACTTATTAAATTGTGACGCCCAGATCGCCAGCTAAAGGACTACCAATTATGCTGCTTTCAGTCGGCTCAGCAGTCCGCGACTCGGCGTATTCAACCGTGAGTCACGTGTTGCGCATCTATCCGTAGGTTCGTAATCCATAGTCTAACTCAGGAGCGGGCAACTTTTGCAGTCGGATGGCCGGATGTAGGAAAATAAAGTACTTGGCGGGCCGGATCTATGAATCGATATATCACACGCGTATTTATCCACCTATATAGGATTAATCGTATTGTTTGCGGGACGCTTAAAATCCTTTCTCCCTATGTTGCGCGCCTCTGGAAAATGTATTGAACATGAACAAGGGATTTGGATTTTTTTTCAAAGATTTCAATTCATTAGCGTCGAGTTCATGTTTAAATGCAGGTAATGCAAGCTTTTTCGTGTTGACGAATTTACGCGTGAGACCCACTCTCGCACGCTATACACACACGTACGCTGAATTATAACCTGCAGTTCGCGGGCCGTATGTTGCCCGTCCAGGTCTAACTGTATTCACAATTTTGATACAACGTAATATTCATAGGATGGCTTGCTGGCGTTTGAATGCTTTAGTCCAGAACAGTGGTCTCCTTTTGACCTCGAGGACCGGTAAAACTTCAAAAATAAAAATAAAATAATAACCCGAAATTTAGTTACTACAAATGTATGAGACTCAAATATATTAATTTATTATATCTTCATTTGATTCTGCTTTTTCGAACATAGAATTATAGATACTACGTATTATAGATATTAGATATCATTACAGATAGATACCCTACGTGATTCTATTGAAGATTTTGCATGATAAAACTCGCGCAGTCCAGTTGATAAACCCCAGAAACTTTATTGTGATTGTTCGGTATCCTTTGAAAGAAATGCGACTTAGCTCTTTGCTACAGCGTCTATTGGACTATCAAGCGCCGCTTAATTTCACAGTCAGAATCGAAGGAGGTTTGTCTCCGTAGCTTTCATTGAATAGCTTGTACGAAACAAGTTGTAGGCAACTTTTAAATAGTCTCGTTCATAACTTGCAACGTTGTGTCGTACACCCAAATCAGACCATGAACAACTCTCTATTACGGCATGACGGGGAAAAATGCCCACAAAACTTCTTAATTAATTTAAAATGAGATGTTTTAGTTTCTGACATAGCGGCCTTATATCAGACAGAAACGCTGCACAAGTTGTTAAATCTTTATTCTTCAACAATATCAACACATTTTATCAATGATTTGTTTTAATCAGACTTTATTTAATATTCTGTGTTTATTTTACCATTCAGTTTTAGCCTTCTCTTTAATATTACATAGAAAAGACTGCTGTTGTGTGACCACAGAGATGACCGAGAAACCTGGTGTAAAAATTCACTTCTGTGACATTTGCAATAAAATATTTGCTAACAGGAATAAATTTCGATTGCACATGCATACTCATACAACAGAGAGAAGACACAGCTGCGATGTCTGTGCCAAGTCATACAAGAAACGTTCATCGCTTAATCGACATATGGCAGTTCATAATGGATCATCAAGATTCGAATGCTCTGTTTGTGGAACGTCCTTTGGATCGAAAAGATCAGTAAGCAGACACATGCTTCGACATTCAGGAGAAAAAGATTTCGTGTGCAAGATTTGTGGCAAAGCTTGCTCTCGTAATGACAGCTTGAAATCTCATATGGCGATCCACATTGAAAAGAGAGAGAAATTTGAGTGTGAAATTTGTGGGATGACTTTGAAAAGGAAACAGTCATTTAAATCTCACATGGATAATCACATGGCACGGAAAATGTACGAATGTGACTTATGCTTCCAAAGATTTGCCTCCTTGTCTACTTTAAAGACTCACGGAGTCGTCCACACTGGCGAAAAAAAATATGACTGTGATATATGCCAAAAATCGTTCACGGCGACAACTAGCATGGTGAAACACAGGAAAATCCACACTGGAGTGAACGAATTCAAATGTGACCTATGTGGAATGCGATTCTCACAAAAGGGTGGTTTGCATCGCCATTTGCGTCGTCATACTGCGGAGGACAGTGTTGTATGTGAGATTTGTGGAATAACTTTGAGTCGCCCTGAACATTTACCCAAGCACCTACTTGTGCATACTGGAGAGAAAATGTACAAATGCAGCATCTGCGACAAATCATTTAGCAGCAACACCTATATGAAAGATCATATGACCCTGCATACAGGAGAGCGCAACTTCCCCTGTGAAATTTGTGGATTTCGCTTTAAGCTTTATTCGAATCTTTATGCTCATCGCTCAATTCATACAGGAGAGAAGAAATTTCAATGTGATATGTGTGGCCAGTCTTTCAGACTTGCCAAATCCATGCATGTTCATGCCGCTTCTCACAGCTTAGTGAAATATAGGAAAGTCTGTTGAAGTAAGCTATGGTCTCGTCATGTTTGTCAACCATCTTATCATGTAACGTGCAAAATAGTGATAGTCTGACTTGAGGTATCCGTTCTGTTCAACTGATTCAAATGCATGCATAATCATTGACCGAGCATTTTCATGCAAATTTCTCATTTCAGAACCAAAATTGGTTTACCACCACGACAAGATGGTGATATTTCATGACAACTTAATGCGGTATTTCATTGAATATCGTCCCCGGACTGCAATGCATTAAAATTGATTTTGAAAACGGAAATGAGCAATCTGAGTGTCGAGGAACTGGTACAGTCCTTAGCGTACTCAAATGTACTTTATGATGTTGTTCTGGACCATGTCATGTTCTGTCTAGTATGGTTGTACTTTACAAAACCGCAGATTTTTAACTACTGTAACTCAATATTGTGTATCACAATAGGTTCAAATTGTTGCAGTAATGCGTTTGTCGATTTTGCCACCCTCTAAAAGTCTAAGCCTGTTACTTCACGCGGATTAGTATATATATATATATATTTTATAGGAAGTTCAGATATGCATATGATGATTACGTTATCTGAATCCGTATGGCCATCATTAGTGACAGTGTATACGTATATTACCTTATATACGTCGTGTATAGATGCACGTCTTTGACAATTATGATGTTGCCACTTCCAATCTCTGTAAGTGAGCGGAAATGAATAGCAGTTCCTATGTACCTCAATGATATGAATTACTGCTTTGACTAACTTGCAAGGGCACTAATATTTTATGTATTTTCTATAGCATTTTACAATCTTGATCGTATTACATTAATAGTACCGCTAATCGGCATAGTCGAATTTGTAATGATTGGCTTGCATTGATTCCGTCGGTTCAGCTTATTAATAATTCCATGCGGGTTGCTTTGGGCGTATTTTATGCACATTGGCAACCCGTTTAATTACTGGCAATGTTAACATTCCGAAGACGTAAAGTATGAGAAGCGCTGCGAGGCGAAATTAGAGACAAAGCTGGCGCTATGCTACAGCCTGCAGTTTGTTTTATCACCGAGTATACCGGTCTAAAATTGATCAACTGGCTGTAAAACGATATCAAATGGGCAGTGTTTATTGTTCACTTGCGTGACGGATTCAGTGTGACATGAATGATGTCGATATTTTGATCGATACATTGCTCACGGCAAGTTTATATCCACGAAGAGTCACTGTCGCATCCATTGTGGATAATCCTGATTTTGCATTTATGGTTATTACTAGGGCGGTTTTTTTTGACATGTCAAAATTTGTCAACATTTTGTCAAAATTGTAGCGTTAGGTCAAAATTTGTCAAAATTTTTCATGAAGTCAAAAAATTTTTGACGCTTGCATTTTGTTTGTATCGTAGATTTTGCACTGTCGGTGAAGTTCTAATTTGATATTTATACCGCTGTTAGCCTATTTTATAGGCCTACCGTTGTAAACGGCTAATCGTCTGCTCATCGTGAATCATAAACGGTCAAATAAAACAAATAATAGGTAGACATGGTGTTATGGTCAACGTACCGCAATATCCTAACTGAAGAAAGACTTCTTGTGCATTGCATCATTCTTATATTAAGAAGCGCATGATGAAAATTTGTGATGTAGACAACATTGTCAGAGTGAAGCAACACGGTGTGTCACCAGCACCAGCAGTGTACGTACATCTTGAGTGTTGTCAGCCAACAACTGCTGCTGTTGAACGTCCTTGGCAAGCTTCTTAGTAAGGACGTGCACTTTCTACCCAAGAATGTAGGAAAGTATCCTTCGTTGTACGACAAAATATTTTAATTATTTCTACCATAATACATATTGTAACCACTGGAATTCTTCATAGGGCCAGATTTCGTTGAAATATTGTTTTTTTCATGTAAAAAGTTGCCTGTTTCTAAGCCAAAAACGCTTTTTCAGGCCAAACTACTTCGTTAGGACAGTCAGATCCAACCAGAAATGAAGATAAGTGGTACAGTTTTAACATTATGTGGGAAAACACCTAATTTGCATACGTTAGGTTAAAATTTGGTCAAAATTCAGATTTTTTAGGTCAAAAAAAGTCAAAATTTGGATTTTTTAGGTCAAAATTTTCTTTTTTTTGGTAAAAAAAAACCGCCCTAGTTATTACATTATAGACATAGACATTTCTCAGACCTCCAAAACCGCACCAAGCACAACTTTTATCGCATATTAATGGATGAGAATAAATCTGATGGTTTCAACTTGCAATTATGGGTATGAGTCGAGTTAACGGGAATGCTTTACGGACGGGCTGGTAGGAAAGTTAAAAATCAGTGGCAATAGACCGCAGTGAATCGAGCCGCACACGTTGTACAGCGCTTGTGAATGGTGTTACTAAAATAAACTACCCAAACTTAAATGGCTGGTTCGTGGTATAGAACTTTAAGATTGCTTTCCTCACTGCATCCATTGCAATATTAATACATTAGTTAAAACTCCAAGACTCTTCGGCAGTGTCTAATCGAGATTTATCGACAAGCTGACTAGAGCAGTGGTCCGCGAGGGTGTCCGGTCAATACCGAGAATGCTATTACCGAGAATGCTATTACCGAGAAGGACTATACCGAGAATGGACATTACCGAGAATGGACGATATCGATAATGCGATATACGATACGATACCATTTATGCATACATTAGAGAGAGCTCGCTACCTTATGATACACTTGTGTTCTCTTTACGAATTCCCATTTTCTGTCTCGTGAGTAAATGAGGAGCGCAAAGAAAGTCACGATACTGTTTGACCGGCTCTTTAGCTCAATCTAACTTGAAAGTTCATAACAGTTCAATAACCTTCAATAACCAATAACCAGCTCCTTAGACCATGACAAAAATCAGAGTTTTAGTGGCATCTCGCGACCCGAGCCTCACACATGAAAAAGAATGTATTCTTATTATTAAAGTAGGATAGTAGCCAATGCTACGATTTCACGGACATAGGCTGAGACATACAAAAAGAAAACGCACATCACAATTGTACCCAACACCGCTCCACGAAGCATGTCTGACGCACGCGATTTAAAGGTAGGATGAAATAGATTCCTCTGCGCGTCACATTTGTACTAATGTCTACTCAGATTGCAAAAACGGCACTATTTGGTGCCGACCGCCGACAATTTCGACAACGGAGCATACCCATATCGAAAGTTTTGACCATCCAGCCACGATCATTTTTGCCAAGGTTTTGTCGCCGCCGATGTTTTTGGCACCGCATTGTATCAGCGGTATGTTGACCGAAACTTCATGTGCGCAGAATGGGTTGGTCTCGAAATTAATGAGTCTCATAGGCCTGAACTCGCTCGTTGCGCTTGCATGCACATTGCACAACCATACACTAGTTCATCCCAACGGTCTTTGACCATGTTTTCCAGAGAAATTCAGTCGGACAAATCTTATCACGAATTCAAACCACATCGGCACATTCTCATAATGATCAAGCCACATTTTCCGCATGTCTCACTTATTGGCTATATGAGGGGCCGGCAACCTTTGGATGCAGCATGCCAAAATGTCAAAATGTCAAAATATTACCAACTTGCGTGCCAAACATTTAATTTTGTCATATGCCGCGTTTCAAGCAAGGAATCTCACCAACCGCTTATCTGTAGTGGTTAAGCCAGTGATTCCTACATTACTGGTAACGAATGGTATATATTTTGGTCGCTACCGCGCTAGAACTATTGCCTAATGTACGTAATATTTGCATCATTTAATTTTAGTCGCATAATGATCAATCTTCTGTCGTTTCTTTGTTGTTTTCAAGTTCAATGTGTTCCGTACCATAGTCTATAAGCAGGGTTGCCATACCGTCCTTATTTCTAAGATTTGTTCTTATTTTGAAAGGCCACGTCTTGGAACACTCAACTGTCCTTATTTCAAAGAAATGTCCTTGTTTTCGACTTGCGTCCTTATTTTGTCTTATTTTCAACAAATATACAGAACTTCGATCGTTTTCCTATGGTATCTGTGTTGCATAATATTCTAAAATTATGCTTTTGGGTCGAGATTTTTTGTCATGAATGAAAGGAACTCCCGTGGCGTACACACCACAGGATTTGACTTATAAGTGGTGAGATAGCAAAGGCAGTGAGTGGTATGGCAGTTTCGGGTGTACCAAGCTATTGTAGCGGACGTCATTTCAGCAGTAAACAGCAATAACAGGTTTCTCCTGCTTAGTCAACAGCAGAATAAGCTGTGGGGAACCCAGCATTTATTGCGTACTGAAATGGTCTCGGTGCAGTCAACACTTCGGTTAAAAAGTAGCATAGCTATAAATCATTGATAAATTGATCTAAATTATATTGCACGTATAGTTTAGCTACTAATAAGGCTAAATCTGATTAAATAAAATGAACAGGCGTAAAAACGTTTTTCGTGACGATTCTGAGAGAGAATTCAAAGGCATCAAAGAGTGTTTCGCACATTGCAATATCTGCAGTTGTGACATTAACCTGGAGGCCATAGGAAAGACCACTATTTCAACCCACATTGATACCCCAAAACACAGGAAGTTTGTCATAGTGATCAATTCGCGCCAGTCGATTATTATTCTTTTCACAAGTCGATCAGCACCAACGACCACAGACTAGGCAGCTGCTGCTGAGGGTCTGGGCATTCTATACTGTCAAACAGTAGCAATCATTCCTCACCAACGATTGCGCATCGCAAATGTTCGAAGCAATATTCGCCGATTCTAATATAGCCAATACGTTTGCTTTGGCCAGGACCAAAACTAAGGGCTTTGTTACTGGAGTTCTTGCTCCATACGCTAAGAAATGATTTTGTCTAAACTTGGTGTAGAGCCTTTTTCCATCTTGATCGTCGCCTCTAATCACAACGAGGTGAAGAAGTCTGGTTTATCTTTATCACCCTATGGGGGGGGCCAAGAGCAACGTTATTATTTTGGAAGGGGGTGACGAAGTGCTCTTTCAACGCTGAGTAAAGGTAAACCTAGCCTTGAGCTGTCGTGTCGATCCATGAAGCACTTTCTAATATCAAGGAGTTGCTGGATCAGGCTCTTTCTGGTGAAAAGTATGTGATTTGCCACTGCTCGTATAAATACAAAGTGCGTACAAAGACGGTTTTTAATGCTAATCTTCATTTTCGACTGTCCTTATTTTGGGGTCTATGTCGATGGCAACCCTGTCTATAAGTGATAGACCAATCAAAGATATCACGATGATATGACCTGAGGATATAAAATGTGCCCACCCCTGCATCATATAAGTCAGTTTGATATCGCAATTTGGTTGGTCTGACACTAGATTTGTCTGTAAAGCTCCTAAGATCTCGGAGATGGAAGCGGGCCGGGTGAGCCGGACCCGAACCCGGCCCGAACCCGACAAGTTCAGCCCGAACCCGGCCCGAACCCCTCGGTCGAGTTTTCAGCCCGTTTCGGCCCGAAACCAAGTTCAAATAGCAATTTTCAACTGTTGCGAGCAAATAAGCTGATATACGATTCAAATTTCGAGCTTTTCAACGCTTTCAATGCTCTCACTTTGTTTTCTTTCGATAGCAATCTTGCATATGGCAAGAGAACTTAATATATCTGAATGAGAATACGCTGAAAACAGCCCCACTGTTAACTTAGTTCCACCATGCTTTTTGCAAAATGTGAACTGTATTAAATGGTTCAATATTAAACTAAATTAAAGAAATAAAGGAATGAAATTGGCCAAGATGAGAAAAAATAGTCTGTTCAAAATACAAGTCAAATGTCATCCATACAAAGGGCGTTGCATTCACACGTTATACGAAGAATTGATTATTTCAATAGCCTCAACAGTTACTGGAGACAGTCGGGTTCGTCTCTGCGACAAGGTCAGACCGCACGAAGAAAAATCTCTTTCGGATTGCGCACTTGAGCACTGGGCTGCAAACATCTTTCTAGCCACCCTGGAGAGCGTTGGAAAGTCCCGTTCATGGTTTCTCCAGAAGTCCAGCGGATTGGGGTGCGATGATGCATTTTGGTATTCCTTGTACCGTTGAAGTTCCTGAAGTAAGTTTCGCTTGATACTGTCAGACGAAGCGAGGCTTGGAGCAGAATGTCTGTCAAGACCGTCGCGAAATTGGGAGAATGGATCATCAAGTTCGATTGGTCGCATTTCTCTTGCTTCTGATCGAACATAGTCTTGATTTCCTGGGCTATTGTCGGCAACCTTTTCCATGTGTTCAATTACTCATTTATCAATGTCCGAGAGCAATCTTATCTTGAATGAGACCTCTTCATTACTAATAAGTGGCAGAAATTCAAATCGTTTGAAATTTAGATCGAGAAAGGTAGCTAGCCAGTGATGGGCCTTCAGCTAAGATTTAAAATATACTGTGTCCAAAAGTTGTCTAAGTTCTGTCTTCATAGCCTTGATAACGGGATGGTCATTCTGGCAAGGTTTTGCAAGTTCAAACGCCTTATAATACGCTAGCACGGCGTAGCCTATCGTTGGTTTGGAATTAAATTGCATAACATCAAATATATCGCCGAATGGTTTCATGAATTGTAAAATTTCCGCGTTCATTCTTCGATTAACAGATGCTATGAGCTGCATGCGGTCTCTGTGTGGTTCTGAAAGAATGCGCACCAAAGCTTCATAACTTTCGTTGATGGAATATGCTCTATCAATATAGCCTTGCCATCTCCGAGTTGACGAGCCTTTTTTCAACGACACGGGCAGTTGTTCCTGCACACCGGAGGCTTGATTACAATACTGTACCAGAGAAGATGCATTGTTATCGTAATCGAGCAATTCTGACTGTGAAGTGCATACCCGTGACCACATGGTTGAGAAGCAAGTGTGTAGCCTATGTGCCATACAGTCAAGGCGTGCGGACGTTTCCAACATTCCTACTCGAAAGGCAGCGACAACATTTGCACCGTGGTCGGTAGTTGCCGTAATGTTTGAAGCATCAATAGCATATTCAGCCAATATAGTCTGTATAACCCGTGAAATATTTTCAGCAGTGTGACGTTGAGTCCCAAAATGACGTACCGCCAAAACTTGATGTTTCAGTTCAAAGGACTTATCAATCCAGAAGACGTGTACGTCTAGGTATGACGTATGCTTGTATTCGTCCGTCCACAAGTCCAACGTTACTGCGACGGCTTCGGCTAACTGTGGTTCAACTAAAACCTCTGTTGTCCTTTCCCTTATTACTGCAGCTTTTTCCTTGCAATATAACGATATAGTTTTACGTCCATATATCACGTCTGATACATTAAAACGTCCATGCGTCGCGGACATGTTCACAAATTGCTGTAATAGCTTGATCAGGCCGTCATTTTCAACTGATTGAAAGGCATGATAGCCAAGAACGCAAAACTCCAATTCAGCAGTTTTTATGTCCAGCTTTTCAGATTCGCTTAGTCTAAGCGTTTTATTTGCAAACTGTAACATTAGCTGCTGCTTCTTTTTTCCATGAGACCCAGGCTTGCAATGTTCGGAATGGCGCTTGATATGGGACGACCCTGTTTTTTGGCAATCGTATTTTAATACTAGTTTGCAAACACCGCATGAAACTATTCTGGTCAAAATTTCCGGTGTGACACCAATTACAGCATTAGTAGGCTGACAACGCCGTGCTACGACTTTCATTGTCCTCCAAAACTCTGATCGACCAGGAGCAGGAGAAAACGTAAATCGTTCTGGATGTCTTTGCAATTCTTTTGATAATTCATGTGTCGTCTGCATTATTTACTGTTAGTGTAGCCTACTATATAACAATACTACCGCTGTCACATAGCCTAATACAATATAAGTTAGTTTCCGTATAGACCTAAAGCAATTCACCATGGACGACAAAATCACTATGGCGCATCTAAAAGCTTTCTTTAATAAATATTAACACCGCCGTAACACATCTATCGATCAATTCTGCTGTGCCACAACGGAAGCCGTCGTCTCATCACCTGCTTCTAGCTGTTCAGTTCAGCATGCCTCATCGAAATTATAACTAAATTGGTAGTAATCCAGGCTCCAGCATGGTAATCCATCCATCCGTAAGTCATGTTTTCGTCACAATGTGGCCTGAACAATGATCAATGTCTGGCGTATTTGGGACACTTGTTTACTATTTAGCTGACATTGTTTCATTATTCAATCATAGTCTTCGGGCCGTCTTATAATGAAGTTTATCTGGGTTCGTACTGCGTATAAAATTTATTCACAGATATTGCCATACTTACGTGATACGGTATTGGTGTGTCTTATATGTAGTTGTGCCACTTTCGAACAAAATTGCAAATCAAATTTGTAAATGAAGTCAATGCTTTTCGTAGTGACTATTCGGCCCGATTCAATCCCGATAATTTTTATAACTTTGGGCCCGAACCCGGCCCGAACCCGAAAAGCCCGGCCCGACTTCCATCTCTGCTCGGTAAAGATTGTCGTTGCTCCAGACATATTGGAATCACTTACACGTATGAAACAAAACACAAAGAATGTATCGCTTCGTGAGACGAACACGATTCCATAGTCGTATTTCGGCACGAGACTCATTATTTTTCTCTGAGGTTCTCGCTTGATACGCGCGCCTCAAGCTGCGGGCACTGGACCATTCGGCGCCTGAACACTGGACAGTGGACAATGGACATATCAATGTCGAACGTTTTGGATAACATGCGGTGGGCATTTTATTGCAAGGTTTTATCGTCGCCAATTATTTTGGCAGCGCACATAGCGCACGGAGTCGCATTTTGCGCAAAACGTTATAAGCTAAGTCGTGTCTCCTATAGCGTGAAAATGCCCAGCGCCGAAATGCCGCTTCATAAAATAATCGTGCTCGCACAGGGTGCTCAAGCTCAGGGTACAATCCGAGATTAAAGTATAAGACTCTATGATTAAAGCAGTCAAACGGTCTCATACGATACTAGGCGCCAGTATACATATTTTGAGCGTTTTGCACATCATAATCAGGAAATCAGATCTCGGTAAATCGCGCCAAGCGCGAAAAGAAAATTTCTAGCTAATAAAATCTGCTCACAAGACTCTACTTTATGTTGATTTACAAAGTAATTTGGGGTCTGCGACGAGCTTTTTCCATTTTGCAAACTTATGTTACACGTTTTGCAGCAAACGTGGTAATGATATGCCGTGTGCGTCAAATCATTTGGCGTGCCATGCAAAATAATTTAGCGTGCCACAAATGGATATATGTAAAAACTATATCGCACGAGATTTTTGCAATAAATTAAACAAATATTACATACATATATTAACAGATCGCTCTTGTACTGTGTCGACCCAAAATTATACCCACTCATACTTTAAAAACCTTTAAAGGGGTGATAATTTGCGTTACGGTAACTTGCAAATGTGAGTTTGTAATGATAACACTATCCTCGTGCCTCGCGCTAATCGAAGTGTTATTTCGAAATAAGATGATTGTTCAAATGTTCTGCGAAAAAAAGCAGAAAGTCAATTCGAAGTCATTTTCCCAGCCTGTCGCTGGCTCAGACGGGCTGATCCACTATCTGCCACTACAGCTTTTGAATACGTAATAATTATAGTGCACAAATAATAATTCACTGTGGCTTGTGAGAGCCAAAGTTATTGCTAAAGCCACGATTATACTGTGCGTCGTAAGTCAAACAAGTTTTTACAATTGCGTCGCAGCTACACAAGATAGAGAGCCACTGCACTTGAATTTCCTATTAGGTCAGAAAAATCAACAATTATTTACTATCATCATCCGCACCTTCTTCGTCATCCGCACTGCAAATTTTTTCATTCACACAAGTGCATACCATCCCACAGGTTGGAAAGCACTGCTATAGTCAGGGTTGCCATAACGTCTTTTTTTCTAAGATTTGTCCTTATTTTGAAAGGCCAGGTCTTAGAAAACTCAATTGTCCTTATTTCTAGGAAAAGTCCTTATTTTCGACTTGCGTCCTCATATTGTCTTTATTTTCAACAATACAGAACGTCGATCGTTTTCCTCTGGTATCTGTGTTGCGTAATAGTCTAAAATTATGGTTTTGCGTCGCGGTTTTATGACATCAGAAATGAAAAGAAATCTAAGTGGTCAGATCATAGTGTCCTAAACGGTGTGGACACAGCGAGATTGAACGGCTCTCTGCATTTAAGTTACGTCATACTTTTCATTTGGCCAAAGGCAATTTTACGGCCATTTTTGCAGGCTTGTCGAGCGCTAACTTTAATGTAACGGGTAATAATGGCAAGCTGATGCTGTACTGACCACGAAAATATAAACAAATTTTGACCAACGCTACAATTTTGACAAAATTTTGAGAAATTTTGACATGTCAAAAAAAACGCCCCAATTATATATAACTCGGAAAAAATTATCCGTTTAACAGCCTTGATGCACTAATGATATCACCAGTCTCATTATATCATATGTGATCAGCGATGCAGGTTGTCTAATCATGCAGGACGGAACGTAATATGTAGACAGTATACACTCTCGGGATTATTTTGAAATCACAACAGAATCTCATGAAATGCAGATCTATGGGGTAACGCACTGGTAGCAGTAACATCATCTACAAAATTACATGAGAAAAATGTATTTTCAAATTAGAAGAGCAGTTCCCAATCTTTTTTTCTTCATTACCCACAGCCTGAAATCTCTATTTCCACAGTTTAATATTGCCCCCTCCATTAAAATTTGCCAAGACTTGGTTTTGTCAAGACTTGCTATCGGCGAAAGTTAAGACCCCCAGAATGGAACAGCACACAACACAATTATTGAGCAATGAACTGGTAACCGTTCAAGCAGTGTTGCGCCTCCATGAAATATATATGTAGGCCGACAGAAAAATAGGAAGGAGTTGAAATTTTTTCAATGTTGCGTCAATTTACACGTGTAAATGCCTAGAAATGCATAGGTCAGATAAACTTCCTGGTGTTGACGAACTTATGCGTATGGTAGATATAAGCCGCCATACGACACACCTTCGAAAAGAAATAAATATGCCACTTCATCTGTAAGGAGTCCGGATATGCTATCAATTAGCGAATCGGCGATCTCCCCACAAATACATATTCATGTACACATGAGCTCTTATTATTACGAACCAGGAGATTCAATCACACCATTTCGAATACAAATGAATAGCAACCTATACGCGAAAGATCGCGCACCGCTGTCCAGCCGATTCTCGCTAATTGGAGTCACTGATAATACTAATTGCTGAATTGCAAATGAGTTGAGCAATCATCGGCATTTAATAAACGAGATTAACAATGCAATGAATTTTTTTAATTGTTTTTATTCCCATCCAGAAATCCCTAAATTACCCACGGGTTGGAATCCACTGTATTAGAATATATCTTGGCATATAATTTTACATCACTACGATCATTTTGCGACAGCGGATCAAGTGTCGAATTTCCTCGCCATTCTGTGGGTAAACATTCACACAAATATTCGCTTCATTAGCCAACAGCAGGGTGTCCACTGTCCATTGTTTTATGGTAGATAACCAGATTTCATGAAGTTACAATACGTGTTGGGGACCGACATATCGTAACGTCACCCCAAGACAAGCTACATATTTTTGAATTACAATGATGGTAATGTCAAATAGATATTGCGTGAGGATCATCCGACCAAAGCGTAGAAAATTATTTCCAATTCCAA
The DNA here is from genome assembly GCF_051294905.1 of Botryllus schlosseri. NCBI lineage: Eukaryota > Metazoa > Chordata > Ascidiacea > Stolidobranchia > Styelidae > Botryllus > Botryllus schlosseri. The sequence continues at coordinate 19,062,389 of NC_137251.1, read as the reverse complement.
GTTCAACATATTGCTATAAATATTCCTGTAACTGGTAGCTACATTTTAGAGTATATGCTTTTAAAGCTCCCTTGTTAGTTTACGGACTGGAAGTTAGTACATGCTAAATTCAAGTTGTAATGCGACAGCGGTCGAATATCATTCGTTTTAATGATATTCAGATTGGAATAATATGGTATTTTCATTCATATGCGCGTGGCGCAACTTTGTCCTCAAATAGATGTCTACCGGGGTGGGTGAGTCATGAATCGCAATGTGAGATATGAACATGGACACGGACAGTGAGCGATTTTCCGAGGTATGCAATCAATTTAACAAATCGAAAGTAGGATCATTGTCATGGTTTTGACAAAACTGTCGAAGTATGGAAAAAGTATGTAAGTATGGAAAAACAATTCCATACCATACTTGGGAAACTTCCATACCATACCATACTTGCCCATTTCCATATTCCATACCGAAATTTCGTTCCATACCATACCATACCATGCCCTGGATTGTGGTTGATTCTGATCGTGAATATTGCGGCTCGACGAACCCGACGGCTCCTTGTAACTAATCAAAGAAAAAAACAGCTGCTGTTCTCACGCTTTCGCTTTCGCACATCCGGTTTCGCACTTTCGTAGTGAAAGCAAGTAGAATCTACTACGCAGACTATTGTAAGGTCGAAGTTTGGTTGGATGGAACGCAGTAGTGAGAATAGCTAGACATGATTGCGGTTTTGACTTTCGAATCGAAAACACATGACAATATTTTTGGGAGGAATATAAATGTTATTAGAGTGCGGTGAACTCGGCTAAAGGCGACGAACTTCGAGTATCGATTGGTTGATGTGTAGTTAGGTTAGTTATTTATAGCTAGAGGGCGTCAGCCAATTGATCAACATACAAGAACACCGACAGTTTCCGACACGTTTTCGCAATAATGATGATATTCAAAGCAAGCGAGAGAGTACAGAAATGCGGCGCATGCCGCAGTAGTGAAACGTGTGTGTCACAGAAGAGCACGTGGAGAAGCACGCAGGTTTTCCGCACCATCGTTTTTGACAAAGCGGTCGGCCTTCCTCGATTGATGGAACGTCTAGGGTCGGGTTCTAGGAATTGAATAGTCGGAATACTAAGGTAGTTCAGTAAGTTGTGATTTCGTCGTCGGTAATTTTCGGCGTAGAGTTGGTGTATAATAACGTTATCGCGTTTCCTCGGTTGTTTCCCGACATTTCTGTTGATTAATACGCGCCGATTTTAAGGCCTTTCTCCATAAGCGACCAAGCTGGCGGACCAAGCTACCGTCGAAAATGTAATTTCACAAAGATGAGATAACCTCGAGATTGTACGGAGAACGACATTCACCGCTTTATTCATAAAACATGCTTCACTAATTGTTATATAGGTAATTGCGTTCCAGAACTAAAGCGGTGGCAGCCGAAAGGAATACATAGGGCTATAGGCATACCATCCTTGCATCGTTTCATGTCGCATGATGTTGTGTCGCCATGCGTCTCCGTGTCGGTTTGTTTATAATCTATATGTTTATTTGTTAGAATAGGCTTTTCGAAGTACAGAACTTCAATATTAAAGCATACAATTTGTTAGAATGGTTCAATAAAGTAAGCAATAACTATGGACCTGCCCGAAGCGAACCCCCGGGAACACCATGAATACTTGAATAGTCATAACCGCGAGGCATGGACGTGGCTAAAGCTGAAGATAACTTTCCAAGACGCCGCCAAAGTAAACAAGCTGTACCGGTAAATCTGTTCACGTAGCCAAGCTAAAGCATGAAACATTAATAGTTAAATATGCAACTATCCATATTATTGACATATTTCATTCGCACGTCGGACTATACTCGAAAACGTATGCCTATGTAAGTAGAAAATCGATCGAAATGAATAAATAGATAAGTGTTGCGTCACCAACCCCTATTCCATCAGCTCTCGTACTTCAGGTCTTAGTTTGAAACAGACAGAGTATGTGTGTTTGTAGATCGTCCGCATGAGGTGCCGATGAAATAACTAGTAATACCGTAATTTGTTTACCAATAATAATTGATGGCCGTTACTGACATAGCGATCTTATATTAGTCAGAAACTCTCCACAAGTTAATTCTTTATTCCTGCACCAATTTGAATCCGTTTTATCAATGATTTGTTTAAATTAGACTTCATTTAATATACTATGTTTCTTTTGCCATTCACTTCCAGCTTTTGGTCCTTCTTTTTAATATATCTCATAGAAAAGACTGCCGCTGTTGTGTGACAAGAGAGATGACCGAGGAACATGGTGCAAAAAATCACTTGTGTGACGTTTGCAATAAAAGCTTTGCTAACAGGAATAAATTGCGATTGCACATGCATACTCATACGGCAGAGAGAAAACACAGCTGCGATGTTTGCGCCAAGTCGTACAAGACACGTTCACGCCTTAATGTACACATGGCAGTTCATAACGCATCATCGAGATTCGAATGTTATGTTTGTGGAATGTCCATTGCATCAAAAGAATCAGTAACCAGACACATGCTTCGACATTCAGGAAAGAAAGATTTTGAGTGCAAGATTTGTGGAAAAACATATTCCCGCAATGACAGTTTGAAATCTCATATGGCTATCACCCACAATGACAAGAGAGAGAAATTTGAATGTGAGATTTGTGGGGTGATTCTGAAAGGGAAACAAGCATTGCAATTTCACTTGGATAATCACATGGCACGGAAAATGTACGAATGTGACTTATGCTTCAAAAAATTTGCTACCTCATCTGCTTTAAGGAGTCACGGCGTCGTCCACACTGGCGAAAAAAAATATGAGTGTGATATCTGCCAAAAATCGTTCACAGTGAAAACAAGCTTGGTGATTCACAGAAAAATCCACATTGGAGTGAAAGAATTCAAATGTGACCTATGTGGAATGCGATTTTCACAAAAGGGTGGTTTGCACCGCCATTTTCGTCGTCATACTGCGGAGGACAGTGTTGTATGTGAGATTTGTGGAATGACTTTGAGTCGCCCTGAAAATTTAGCCAAGCACCTACTTGTGCATACTGGAGAGAAAATGTACAAATGCAGCATCTGCGACAAATCATTTAGCAGCAACACCTATATGAAAAATCATATGACCCTGCATACAGGAGAGCGCAAGTTCCCCTGTGAAATTTGTGGATTTCGCTTTAAGCTTTATTCAAATCTTAATGCTCATCGCTCAATTCATACAGGAGAGAAGAAATTTCAATGTGATATATGTGGCCAGTCGTTCAGACTGGCACAATCCATGCATCTGCATGCCGCTTCTCATAACACAGTGAAGTGTAAGAACGTCATGTGAAGTGAGCTATTATTTTCATGTTTGCCTACAATCTTTTCACGTAAGGTGCAAATGGTGATAGTTTGACTTGAGGTACATCCATTCCGTCCAACTGATTCAAATGCATACGTAACCATTAACCAATCATTTTTATGTAAATTTCCCACTTCAGACCATAAATACTTTGTCACCATGATGAGATGGTGATGTTTCAAGAGGAGTTAATGCGTTATTCATGCATTACATTAAATTTGAAATTGAAAAAGAACGCGTGCACTGAGTGAGAAACATTATTACATAGCCAATGTGTCCAGGAACGGGTACAACTCCTAGCGTACTCGAATGTACTTCATGATGTTGTTCTGTATCTTGCTATGTTCTGCGGAGGAGGCTTGTACTGTACAAAACTGTAGATTCGTAATTACTGTAATTCAATATTCTGGATGACAATAGGTAAAAAGTGATGTCGTAATACAGTACATATAAATTTCTACGTTTGTCGATTGTTGCCACCCTCTAATAGTCTAAGCTTGCTGATTCATACATATACAAATGGGCATTTTTTATATGTGTAGGTTGACCAATCTTGGTAAGTGACTATAAAGTTTAGACATGCCTGTGATGATTACATTATTGGAATCAGGGGCTCGCTGACTTGTTTCGTGAAGAACGCTACGTTTGGCCATCAGTGTATGTACGATACCATATATGTCGTATATATGCGGGTCAGTGCCAATTAGAAGACTGCCATTTTCAATCGGTGTTATTGGGTGGAAATGCATAGCATTACCTCTGTATATAGCCTACCTCAATAGCATCAATTACTGCTTTGACTATCTCGGAAGGGCGCTAATGTTTTGTGTATATTGTGTATCGCATTTTACAATCTTGAGCGTATGACGTAATTGTACTGCTTACTGGCCTAGTAAATTTTGTAATCATTGGATTGCATTGATTTCGTCAGTTCAGCTTATTAATAATTCCATGCAGGTTGCATTGTGCGCAATTTGAAGAGCTTGTTGGAGGTACAGAACTTCAATATACAATTGAATAGTATATTCATATTGAACTAAACCCGAATATATTCGGCTGACACTCGTCAGGGGTAATCGTCAGCAACTAGTAGAGAATTGGAAAGAACATTGTATATCAACAATCGTATCACAAAATATGACGTCACCAGCATGAAATTTCAAACGAGAGAGCGTTCAATGTACTTTTCAGGTGGTGCACAAACTCCTTTTGTTGACAGTGTTTGGGTTGGTGTATTTTGATAAAAGTCGACTCCAAGGCACACAAATGGAAGTCTGAGCGCCCCCCCCCCCCGACGACGCGAAATCTGTCGTCTATATAATTATTCGCACAAATTGGGTTATCTAACATATGTTGGCCGATGGCAGAATTAATGGCGTTTGATCGGTAAGCATCTAGCTTAAGCGGATGAGTTAAGGGTGCGCAATTATGCACCTTGGCGCTATGCTGCATTTTGTTTTATCACCAAGTAGGATAGGCCACCGTCCAAGAATTGATCAACCATTTGTAAGACGATATCAAATAGACAGTTTTCATAGTCCACTTGCGTGTGAGGGATTCAGTTTGTTTTTCACACATGGTAACGTAGCTGATATAGATGATGTCAGTATTTTACGAGTGGAGTGAGCATTTGATACCCTTTTCCTTACGCTGGTGAACCTAGCTACTAACTTTGATTGTTTACGGCAAGTTTATAACCGTGAAAAGTCACCGTCGCATCCAAGGTGGTTATTGTAGAGATAATCATGAATTTTAACCTATGGTTATTACATTATATACATAGACATTGTTCAGAAACCAGGCCACTTTTATCAGGTATATCACATAATGGATGAGAATAAATCTGATGGCTGCAAGTTGCAATGATGGGTCTGAATCGAGTATGCGGGGATATTTTTTACCGGCGGGATTGTAGGAAAGTTAGAAGATCAGTGGGAGTAGACCGCAATAAATGGAGCCGCACACTTTGGACAGCGCTTGTGAAGGCTTTCTTAAAATTAACTACCTCAAACTTAAATGGCTACTTCGTGGTACAGAAATTTAAGATTGTTAGATCGAAGACTATCCGGCAGTGTCTAATCAAAAGTTATCGACACGCTGATCAAAGCGGTGGTTCTCAAACAGCTTAAAAAATAACACGATAGCAAAATTTTGTGGAAGATAAAGATATCCAGGCAACTTATTTTCCAAACCTGGACGAAAACAATCCGCATCGCTAGTTTTGACACCAAACAGAGTAAAGCATGGCAGAGATATGTAACCACTGATCTATATAAATGCAGACAGAAACATGACATAAATTCCACCATTGGCAAACATTTGTCGGATTTTGCGGGAAAAAATTATCGGGACGACAGATTCCGAGTTGTCAGGATGCCGTACACATTCTCATATGGGTGCCTTGGAGTCGAAATCGACAACTATCTAAATACGCCAACCAAGCCTGTGCCTACAAAAGGAGTTCGTGTACCATTGAGCTTAGGCACTCTCTCAGCCCCGATTATTCGAAATTTCATGCCGATGACGTCATACGATTGTTGATATACAATGTTCTTTCCGACTAGTTGCTGACGATTACCCCTGACGAGTGTCAGCCGAATATATTCGGGTTCATTTCAATATGAATGTGAATATACTATTCAATTGCAGATTATTATATATATATCGACTATTGCAGGTCATTTCGACTTGTCCCTATTGTTTCATTGTTTTGGATTGATGAAAATATTAATACACAAATACTGACTATACCGTTTGTAAGTGAGTATGTTTAAATGATTTTATCCTTTCTGAAAGAAAGTAAGTGATAGAGGTTGGAGCATATCGGCTCTACGAATCAGCCTGCTAGGATTTTGCTTTCGTGTGTTTATAATAAGCGGGTATGATGTACTCTGTTGACCAGCGCTTTCCAACTTTTTTTTTCATTTCGCGACCCACGATGAGATATGACTATGACCGAACATATGAGAATGTAATTCAACGTACAATGAGCAGAGTGAGTTATATTAGAAACCAACAAGTGCAATTGCGCGAAAGTTTAAGAATACTTATTTGTCAAGCTAACAAGAATGCTCGTGATAGTAGATTGCAAATGAGAAGGCGAGTATTCAAGTACGCCGATCATAAAGCACGCGAACACGGCTTCAATTCAGAAGAAAAAGGGTATGAGCCCGTCTAATCGCAAGAAGATTCTGGTGTTTGGCATTTTGAAAATTTGAATAAAACACTGTCGGAATTTAGAAATTCTTCGCGACCCAACAGAAATAGCTTCGTGACCCACTGATGGTTGGGAAGCACTGCTGTAGACTACAATATAGTCAAAGTCTAGTTATTGCTGCATGAAACGCAGTAGTCAGAGTAAGCCATCGGGATTCTGGTTTTGGCTTTCGAATTTGAATCTTATTACAATAGCAGTTTGGACGAGTCTACATCAGAGCGTGTTAATGTAATTAGTTTACGTGTATCTTGGGGGCAGGACGAACTTCAAATATCATCGTCATCATAACCATCATTTTATTGAAATTTTTATGATATGAATTCACGAAAAGATTGCGATATAATGAAAAGATAGGCGGGTGCCGAAATGACTTGGAGCAGTCTGTTAATCAGACACCCACCTTGGCCTACAACATGTAAATATGAGGTATGCACACTGGATAAAAGTTGTGGCGAGATAGCGTGGGGATATAATTCTGAGCTACGACAACAATGGGTTGCGGGTTCGAGTTCGACCGAGATCGACTCGAGAATTCCCGCCTAAGTGTTAAAGATATATCTCGGCCCTTCCCCTTCGATGATAATTCTTGGATTATCCACCGATCTAGGATAATCCCCGAATTATCGAAGAAAAACTCAAATAGCTCCGCTTCTACTGGTTGGAATTGAGTCAAATTTGTTTTGCATCGTCTTTGAAGACAGCGCAACGATTTCATGGGGTTAACAGAAAAATCTGACAAACATTTTTTTTTAAATCTTTGGGTAAATTCAAAATTTTCAAACTGTACGAAATCAGCGATTATTGGTTGGAATGAATTAAAATTTGGTGTGCGTCGTTTTTTAAGGCAACTTAACGATTTAATCACGTAACCAGCAAGATTCAGGAAAAAAAGTTATTTTTGAACAGCCCTAATTAACATTGATATTGAAAATACATAGATACATGAATGCAAAGCAAAGTATATATAATTCAATTCGGGCTGTAGCGGCAGATTATCAAGCGGCAGATCATCAAGTCAGCTACAGCCTGAGAGGATGGTAGTTATATAAAAAGACATGTTATAAAAAAGCCTTGAAGTGAGCTGTGCTACAAGTTGGTAGCTACGGAATAATAGTGAAGAAAATTGGCCGGGTTTACGTGACCATAGTTGTCGGAAAACACCATGAATACCACAAACAAACTGGATAAAAGAAAGCATAGGCGCCTACTTTTATTTTTGAATGGGGTGGTGGCAGGCGCGTAGCCATGGGGGTGCCGAAACCCCCTCCTTTTAAAACGCAAAACCCCGTCCTTTTGAAATGGCCATTCTGACGCTAATATTCAGTTGCAACTCAACTAGTATTTTCAGTTTTACGTGCGGCCACGACCAATTAGCGAGATTCGTCTGTGCACGCATAAGAAGACACGACCTCCCGCTGAGTAACACAGCGCGACAATTCCGGAACACGAAAGACAGACAACAATGATGATTACAAACGCGCGCGGCCAATCAGTAATTATCCCTTACCGCCAGCACAATGGGATTTTACTTAGTATTGAGCAGACATGGGGTGATTACTTCATGAATGTAATCGATTGCGATTACGATTACTTCTGAATGACGCGATTACGATTACGATTACAGCAAAATCAGGAAATAGTCGATTACGATTACGATTACATTGGAAAAGTAATCACGATTACTCACGATTACATTTATGTGTAGTTATATTGGAAGACAATATATGGATTGCGCTGAAAAGGCCTATAATGAGGTAACAAACTTCCTTTTAAAAAGATGCGTCCTTTGCTTGTTACCTATTAATGTACCTATTATCCCGTTTTATAGACGATTTATCGCAGCCAGCGATTTGCATTCTTGTCAGGTCCATGACAATAGGTACCCGAAATTTGTCAATAGGGTGAGGAGCGAGCTCGAAGGGGACTCAAAAGTATTTCGTATACCATCATAAATTATAGAGTGTTTTCGAGATATTAAATTGACTTGACAATTCTCTCTAGATAAGCTTGATTTTGAAATGCATACGTCTTCCCCTCAACAAAAAATGCGTACATAATTTATAGTAGGGCTGCATTTAAAACAATTAATTGTTTAAAACAACGTTTTAAACAAAGACTTTTAAAAAAATGTGTTTTTTAGTTGTAAAATTATGCCATAATTGTGTAAATACTTTCCAAAAAACATGTTGTATGAGCCTATACCAGACCTGGGCAAAGTGCGGCCCGCGAAAGTTTGCTTGGAATTCGTAACATAAAACCTTCTTTTTGAATGTTAACGCGTGGACTAAAAGCGTAGGATGCATCCACTGAACAGGAAATTCGTTGACTTTGAAGCCTGTTCATTAAAATACCACGATTACAGTGCCTACGTACCTCGCATGAATAATCCAGATTCAAAATAATGGCAATGTAGCAAAGTATGAGTAGCAAATAAAGTCACAAGAAATAACTCTTTCTGTATAGATTAGGCCAAACCTTCTTTGTATTCATTGTGGCATTGCGCATTATACGGTATTGTTACGTGAGGCGTTTCCAAATTCATAATTCGTAAAACAAGTCAATCAGTGCTCGCGAATGGCGAGTACTATATGATACATCTCTCATCATGTATATCACCCATAAAGAATAAAATTGCACGTCGAAAGAAAGATAGCCGAAAGCTGTAATTCGAAGAAGGTTGGAGCACAAAGTATTTGTATGCTGGAGTTAGGGGTTAACCTGCCTTTGAGTTTTTACCGAGCATGTCGCCAAGATTAAGGATTTTAATTATGACTAAATACGAAACACTCGGTCAAGGGAGGGCGTATTTCAGAAAAACTGCAAACTTCGCTCAACATCAAAGCTATTAGAGCTGAACACTGCTCTGAAGGCAGCGACCGAGACAATAAACATTGCACTACGCCATGTACATTTTAGTGCAGTGGTTCTCGAACTGGGCGTGAACGCATCTAAAGAGGGGCGCGAAGCTGAGGTTGAAAGAAAAATTTGTTCGCGCTAGGCGCGATTTAATCCGGCATTATGGTGTTATAGTTATGGCTCTGTCCCACTTTGATGTTTCAGAATTTTCTTATCATCAGCCATAACCACCCATGCCATCAAACCATCCGTGGGAATTGCTAGCGTTCTCGTTGCTCGTTTTATTATTTTGTGATATCTTGCTTGGTAAAGGGGTCGAAGGTTTTCACCCCCTATCATAAAAGGGAAGCGTGCCTAAAAAAGTTTGAGAACCACTTTGCAGTGTCTTAATAGAATAACGTGGAGAGGGGTTTAAATGGAGTCAAAATGTATCATGTTCAACATTGTTTCGAGTCATGACGACAAATAGATGATTTATTAATTAACCGCCACTTTCTCATTACGTAACATCAACACATACACTGAGCAGCATTAATAGCAATGAAATGTATAAATAAAATTGAAACACGCTGTAAAATATAGCTAATTTTTTTTACTCGGCCCGCCAACGTGTTTTGTATTTCTCATTTGGCCCGCAGAGGAAAATAATTGCCCACCCCTGGCCTATACGGACAATAACCACCGGATTTAGCCGACGTACATCGATATCATGGGATGGTTGGAACCCTCAAAATAGTCGGTTCAGCAGTTATAGCACAGATATTTCATCAAAGGAGCTATATTTACCCTATATTTTTAATTGTCAATATCAATCCACATTCATGACGTCATGGCTTATATAAACTAACAAAAAATAAATAAAAAACATGTTTTAAACAAGGGCCTTGTTTTGAACATGTTTGCTTTAAATTGATTTTTGTTTTAAATGCAATCCTAATTTAAAGTAATAGGCATTTAGGTTCCATTCAATACCGTGCCACGACACACCAGAAGACACATGCAGTTTCGACCAATACGCGACTTCACGAAGTGTGCTACTAAAGAAAGACCTTGGCCGAAACTTAGGGTATGTGTCCATTGTCAATAGCCGCGCTGGATGGCCGTGTCTAATAGTCCGGTCCTTCCAATCTCAGCCCACAATGAAAATGCCACCCGGGCACCCACAGAGCATTAAAGACATGACAATTTGTGTGTGCGTCTCACGAAATTTTTATTTTAGTCTGCTACGTTTGGGATACAACGATATCTTTTGATTATGTAACAGGCCGGAGGTCACGAATTAACAACATACACCAAAGTAATTATAACAGGATACCAGACGTTACAATTATGAATTGTGTGCCCCCGGCTCTACAGGTAAATCTGAACATCGGGGGCGGATAGAGGATTAAACATTATTAATAATTAAACGCGATTACCAAGATTATTGACGAAATTCAGTCTTCAGCTTGAAAATATCACCCTATGGGGGGCCCAAGACCAACGTTTGGACTGGGAGACGAATTGCTGTTTTGGTCCTGATTCTAGCTAATACCCACGCTAACATGATATATAAGCCCATGGCTATGGCAGCAGGTCCCAATGTTGAGTGGAGAATTGTGAAATGACCATTGGCGCCCGTTTCAAGTAGAGTCATATGAGAATAAGATGAAGAGAACATAAAATTCTGCCTTTAACAGATAATGTACTGCAAGCTGCCATAAAATGGCTCGGTTATGATATATATCAGCAGTTTCGTTGTGGAAACCGTAATGTTTTATTTGACGAGTACAAAATTTCAAACCTTTGTATGGTGTACGTATACGCAGGCTACTACATAGGCACTCTGCTCGCCAAGCAGCAACGGTCAAACTGCGTTTAACTAAGCATAACCAAACATCAATACACAAGTTACTATTTTAAACTAGGCAAGGCAGAGTGGTGATTGATTATCCCGCTGCGAGGCACTGGCGTGAGGAACGTTTTGATAACCTGGCATAGAGCACGGCGGGTGTTCTTACAATCGAACTAATGCACGTACGTACAAACATCGAATATCTATTTGCTGTGGAGACTTCTTACGCAATGACTAGCGAAGCTAATGGGCTACTTCTGACGTAATAATGATCAATGTCAATCAAAAATCAGACGTTTGTGCTATCACGAGCCTGGCATAATATCTCTTCCTTGTTCACGAATGTTCAGTTTATGTCATAGTCCATGTACAAATAAAAAGTAATCGTTCTTTCACAAAGAAATCGATTAGATATGGGAAGTAGTCGATTACGATTACGATTACTTGAAAATGCTGTAATCGTCGTAATCGATTACGATTACTAATTGCGATTACCCCATGTCTGGTATTGAGTAGCTCGCATCGCGACAATTGGTTGCTGATTAAAATATCGATTTGACTGTATTGCTGCATTTCCCGATTTACGTTCCCAAAACATGATTGAATAAATATTATTGGCACCGGGATAAATTCCAACAAGCAGGCACACACAATAGTGCTTTCTTCAACTCTGTTTATTACGAAAATGGTTCACAAAATATTTTAAACGCGGCTTGCGGCCCGCATCAATGCCAATAATGCACTTTAATTCGTAGAAGGTTGGTCGTCAAATCGCGATAGGAGATGGTGCTTCTCAGAGCGCGCGATGAAATCTACGTTTCTAACGACGAGGTCGAATTTGTAAATCTAATAAGGATCGTTAGTTTGCTGAAATCAGCATCGGTACGCTGTGCGAAATGCATGGTGTGATCAATTCTATCGGACTGCACAATCGACCGGCAAGGTTGTGCTAATAACGAAATTTCAGACATGCAGGAAACCAGCAATAATTACAATTACAGGGTGCGCTAGTCATACCGAAATACCCAGATTTGGCAATGGCAACGAGCACAATTTGTTTAGACGCGGGCATAAGTTTTAATTAAAAAGTTACATAAACGCGAACAATATTACACTCAGAGATTGCTACTGTTTGGCGGAAGTGTTTCTGCGGACGGCAGCAGGCCTGCATGCGGACACGCTAAATCAAACCACCGACGATAGTGCACATGAGATATCGATGACCCATTTCGCATACAAATGATTCTCGCTAATTTTCAGTTCGCAGCATCGATAATACGAATTAGTGAATTGGCATTTCAAAATGACGGGATTTCTAGTTATAAATGAGAAACTCGCCGGCTACGCACCTGGGGTTTTAATACCGACAATGCGCTAGTTATTATCAGCCCGGGGCCGACGGCCGAATTAGTAGCCGGCTACAGATGATGGCAAACGAGAAAGCGCGCATCTAATCAGTAATTCCTCAACTTGCATACAGCACAATGGAGTTTCGAGTAGAACATTATAACGACGTTTAAGTTGCATTGTTGAAATCGACGTCGTAAACGGGGTTGCTTCGATTGTCTGATTACTAATCAGGGATTACAATTTATTGAGTCGTTTTAAGCACTAGTTCGTCGTCGCGTTATTCGCGCGCGTATCGATTAATGCTAAATAGTGGGCATTTACGCGCTATCACGGACTCGCTAATTGACAGCTCTGATGATTTGAAATCGCAGGCGGCGGGCGTTTAATCGAATTGTTTGGGGTGGCCGCCACCCCGTAACTCGGCGCCTATGAAAGAAAGAATAACATAAAAGTTAGCTACAAAAGTGCGGCATGTGTCGGTAGGCGAGGTTGATATGTCAGATTGTGGTCCCGTAATCTTGAAGACTGACTAGTATTGATTCAGTAGAAATAGCTTGTATTTCGATTTGAATGTGGACAGTAAACAATTGGACAATTGCTCGACGACTGGCAGATAGCCGGCGAGATGCTGTTCCACACTACAGGTCCGGCATACTTGATAGAGCGATGTGTTTACTTGTGTTTCGTCCTGATAATATGGTAGTTGTTCTTCGAGGACGTGCGTGTGTTGAAGTTATGTGCTTTTGACTCCGAGCTGCAGTAGTCGTTTAAATTTGTGTGACTGTGGCCACAATGGAACTGATAGATAAACTTGGCATAAAAATAGCGAGAGTTCGGTTGGTGTGAACGTAGGAAAGGAAAAGACGTAGTTTATTTTTGTCCTTGATGTTTTTGCGGCATATGCACCGACTCATGAATCATGATACACATACACACGATCTGCGCACATGCATACCACGAGTGCATGATGTGCATATGCCGCTGGACAAGGAAGTGCAGATATAGCCTTTACGGCGTTCTAAGTCACGCACCACCCCTCCATGCTATCCCAGTAATGCATTGGCGCCAAGCAGGGAAGCCATGGATACCAGTGCTACTAATCAGGTCTTTGGTCTGACCCGGCCGGGGATCGAACCCACGACCTACCGATCAAGAAGCTGGACGCTTAACCATTGCGCTATCTTTTCTGTGACTGTAGCTAACTAACCGACATTGGTTATTCATAGTTAGACGGAGTAAGTCAGACGATCAACATCATGCAAGCACACCGACAGCGTCCGACGAGCTTTTGTTATAATGATGATATCACAAAGCATGCGAGAGAGTACAAAAAAGCACCATTTGTGAACCAAGACCGAGCAGCGCCACAATAGTAGTATAACATGTGAGCCGTTAAGAGCACGTGGAGACATACATTTTGTTATCGTTGGTTTTCCGTACAAAGCGGTTGACTTTTCTTGATTGGCGAATGGTGTGCACTCTGCAGTTCCTTGCCTTCATGCGCTATATATAGGGTTGGTTTGTAGCATTGGCATGGTCAGATAGTACCGAGGTAGTTCAGGTAGATAAAACTGCATCAGGACGTAGGACAATTTGCGACGCATAAAAATACTTTCGGCGTTCCCTCGGTTTTTACAAGAGTTTATTTGTTGATTAAAGTGCGTCGCTTGTCATGTAATGCCTCCCCCTAATCCCCGATAAAACTCCAACGCAAGCTAAACCCAGGCAATGGGTAATTAATCATTGGTCAGCAAAAATAGTGTGATTGTATGAGTAATAAGGACAGTCAATTGCAAAATAAGGTCAGTCGCTACGTGCTAAATAAGGTCAGTTCCTGCGTTTCAAAAAATGTCAGTCTCTGCGTGCGATATAAGGTCAGTCGCTAAGTCACAACGTGATAAATATGGTCAAGAGCTTCTTGGAGGTACAGAACCTCAATATACAATTGAATAGCCTTCAAAATTAGTAATAAAATTCTTCATAAAATCTGTCGCACTGAAGATCTCTCATCATTTTTTGATCACCAACAAGCTAAATTTCTTGCCCATATAATTCGAAAACCTAATGATAGTGTCGTGAAGTCAATAACCTTTGAAGATGAAAGGAGAACCAAAAAAGGAAGACCCTCTGCATCGCTGATGAACAATGTCCTTGATCGGAACGATGCCGACATCAGGACATTTTCGAAAGCAGCACTTTCACGCGAAATTTAATTTATATTTGAAATCTTTAATGCTGTGTCTGTTTTCGATGGATACTTCCATCACCTCGGTGATGGTGCTCTTAGTCTGAACGCAGACAGAGCTAGACCTATATTAAAATGAGCCCAAATATTTTCAGTTGTCACTCGTCAAATGAAAATTTTACTCAAAAACGACTGTTTAAAGGTCGCTTATGCTTCAATATAGGTCGGTTGAGAGGTCCGTATTTAATACGAAACACATTCTACAATACTATTATACTACAATACTTCCATAATTCGATTTGAGGTTTTATAACCTCAAGCTATACCCTCCAAATAATCAGGATCCTTAGTATTTCAAAGAAATTTAGATACAACTCCAATAAAACAACGTGGTGTAATTTTTCCACATCCGCCTTAGTAATAAGAAATAGACAATCACAAGTACAAATCCAAATCTGTACTGCTGATCCTAATTTCGAATCAAACTTTTTCTTAAGAAAAATCAACTCTTGAATATATATCATAAATCATATTTGAAGAGATTCTTGGGGGCACAGAACTTCAGTCTACAAATGAATAATATATTCAATATCCGTATTGGAAGAAACTCGAATAGGTTATCATAAGTAAGTGCTAGTAGAGAAATGGAAATAACATTATATAAAATATGTAAATATCAACAATCGGATCATCAAATATGAATAAATCGACATGAGATTTCGAATAATCAATGCGACGGATCGCCTGAGCTCAATGTGCTATTTTAGAAGGTATACGCAACCTGTTTCTGTTGGCAGATATTAGGTCGGCGAATTGTGATAAAAGTCTACTCTAAGGCACGCAATTGTATGTGTGAACGGCCTTTCCCGGCGATGCTAAATCTATCGTCTCACAATTCACTATGAGTGTCTTCCTACCTT
This sequence comes from Botryllus schlosseri, assembly GCF_051294905.1. NCBI lineage: Eukaryota > Metazoa > Chordata > Ascidiacea > Stolidobranchia > Styelidae > Botryllus > Botryllus schlosseri. Next base: position 19,046,693 of record NC_137251.1, on the reverse strand, counting down.
GACTCAAGGAGTCATTGCTGCTGATAGTGATAAGTTGCGCAAACCTTACCGAGATTCCATCCAAGTGACGTCATATTTGGTGACACACTAGTTTTTAAATGTTCTTGCCAGTTCTCCACCTATTGCTGACGATTACCCCTGACGAGTATCAGCCGAAATTATTATTAAATTGCGTATTTTATATTGTAATTTTAAAATCCAAATTTTACTTTTCCGTATTAAAAATGAGATTTCATGACCAACTATAGTTCTAGCTAGATCCTAAATCTAAATATGGCTCAACACCAGTTGCTACGATATCTGTATGTCAAATCCTAAATCTGAAGATGCTTCAGTATCAGCAGTTTCGACGTACGCAATAAGATCAGCGCGTGCGATATAAGATCGGGCAATACCAGCAAAATAAGGTCAATTGCGTTCGAAATAAGGTCAGTAGATACGTCCGCAGTAACATTAGGACGCTTGGGGATCTAAGGTTCTTGGCGCTGAGCGTAAGTGTCTTAGAGCTAGGATTATATGGGCCGAGCTCAGGGTCATTTGGGGTTGCGGTCCTTTGGGTTGGTGTTTTGGTCATTGGGGTTTTGGATGAGTGTTTACGGGGTTGGGATGCGGGTACTTGGCGTAAGAGGTTTCGGGTCATTAGGGATATGGTTTCCATTGTGTATGCTCTGTCCTTATTTGGCATATAGCGACTGACCTTATTTTGCATGCGGTCGCACCAAGACCGAACCTCCTCAAAAATGTCGGAAACCGCCCTAAAAGCGACACAGGAATCGAGTCGTGTGTCGTTTCCTACCCTGTCTGACCTGAGAAGTAATTGCACATAATTAAGTAAGCAAAACATTCGTCGACATTTTTGTTGTCATCGCTACGGCTGAGTTAATCATTGTATTGCGATGCCACAAGTGCGACTGTCGGGACGAAATGGGCCATGAGCCATGGTCCCAATAGTTTTCGTCGATTAAAATGAAGCAAATTATTTCAGGTCATATTTATTCTTTAGTCTTTAAAGAGTTTCCCACTCCGCTCGACTCGAAAACGAATGCGTAGCAAGGCGATAAAAGTCAGTAAGCCTGGCGTTCGCCGTTCCTCATTCAACGTCGCGTACTACCAGACTTAGTTCGCTACAGACATAGTCGTGTGTTCTTGACGGCTTATGGATCGTTCGTTTTGTGGGTAATTATGAAATTACTATGAACGATCAGAGGTCTGAGGGATCCGGGGCCACAAAGTGCTGTTTCGGGCTTTGGGCCTGACTGAGTCAATAGTAGCTTCTCAGAGACATACATTCCGAATTTATTTAGGGTTAATCGGTACTCTCGATATCGTTTGCTATTTTGGTCAAAACACAACTTACTAAGAGATCACCGTCACGAGAGCAAAATGACCAAATTTCGAACTCTTGTGTATAGTTGAAAGTGATAGTCCGGTCGCGACACGTATAGGCCAACCGATTTGCTGCACTTGATTAGTGTGGGTGTTAAAACATCACATCAGTTTTAAGACATAAAACACGGCACTGATGATGAATTCAGCGTAGATATCTTAGATTTCGTGCCACCCTGACGTCGAACATCTTCATTAGTGACGTGACGTTAGGCAGGGTTGCCATACCGTCCTTATTTCTAAGATTTGTCCTTATTTTGAAGGGTCACGTCTTAGAAAACTCAACTGTCCTTATTTCTAAGAAATGTCCTTATTTTCGACTTGCGTCCTTATTTTGTCTTATTTTCAGCCGCTACAGAACTTCGATCGTTTTCCTCTGGTATATGTGTTGCATAATATTCTAAAATTATGTTTTTCGTCGAGATTTTATGACATCATAAATGAAAGGAACTCTCGTGACGTACACACCACAAGATTTGACTTCTAAGTGGTGAGATAGCTAAGCTAGGGCAGTGAGTGGTGGTGGTATAGCATAGTTTCGTCTGTAACAAGCTACTGCAGCGGACGTAATTTTCGCATTAAACAGCAGTATCAGGCTCCTGCTGCTTGGTCTACAGTAGAATAATCTCAGGCTGTGGGGAAGGCAGCATTTATTGCGTTGTGAATAAAGGTGCAGTGCAGTCGACACATATGTTTAAAAGTAGTAAAGCTATAAATCATTGATAATTTTTTCTAGATTTCATAGCACATGCAAAAATAGTTTTAGCTACAAATGAGGCTAAATCTGAAAAGTTTAAATGAACAGGCGTAAAAACGTTTTTCGTCGCGATTATGAGATAGAATTCAAAGGTATCTAACGAAGCTTGAAGGGCGAGTGTTTCGAACATAGCAATATCTGCAATTGTGACATTAACCTGGAGGCCATAGGAAAGACCGCTATTTCAACTCACATCGATACCCCAAGACGCAAGAAGTGTGTCATGATGATTAATTTGAGCCAGTGAATAATTTTTCCACAAGTCGATCAGCACCAACGACCACAGACTAGATGGCAGCTGCCGCGGAGGGTAGGACCTACCTGGGCGTTCCATACTGTCAAACACCAACAATCATTCCTCACCAACGATTGCATATCGCCATTGTTCAAAGCAATATTCCCCGATTCCGACATTGCAAATAAGTTTTCTTAGGTCAGGACCAAGACTACAAGCATTGTTACTGGAGTTTTTGCTCCAAACGCTCAAAAATGATTTTGTCTAAACTTGGTGGACTAACGTTTTTTTTTTTTGGGGGGGGGGGGGAGGGGGGCTGACGAAGTGCTGTTTCAGCCGGAGTAAAGTTAACAAATTCGACCTGAGCTGTCATGATATCCATGCAGCACTTTCTAAAATCCAGGAGCTGCTCGAGCAGATTGTTTCTGGTGAAAAGTATGGAATGTGATATGCCACGGCTCGTGTAAATACAAAGTATGTACAAAAACGCATTTTCATGTTAATCTAATTTTTCGACTGTCCTTAGTTTTGGGTCCATGCCGATGGCAACCCTGGTTATAGGTAATAGACATTGGTATAATATGACTCGTTGAGCATATCTATTGAAAATATAAGACTAGTATGTTTCCTTTGAGGAAAAAGGTTTCCGCCACCTAGTTCAAGATTCTCTTAAATATACCATAACTTTTGGGTTGTATTCCAAATTTGATGGCTCATTACTGACATATTGGCCTCACACCAGTCAGAAACGCCGCACTACTTGGCTGCTCTATTTTTCATCACCCATCTAAGTCCCTTTCAAATTTGTGTTGATTAGAGTTCATTTGATATCCAGGTTTCTTTTCCCGTCTAACTTCAACTATTCCCCATTCGCTCCAATATTATATAGATACGCTGTGCTAATTCGCCATCAAGATAGATTGTGTAACCTGAGAGATAACCGAGCAACCTGGTGCAAAAATTCACTTCTGTGACGTTTGCAATAAAATCTTTGCTAACTGGAAGAAATTTCGATTGCACATGCATGCTCATACGACAGAGACGAAACACAGCTGCGATGTCTGTGCCAAGTCATACAAGAAACGTTCATCGCTTTATCGACATATGACAGTTCATAATGGATCATCAAGAATCGAATGCTCTGTTTGTGGAATGTCCTTCGCATCGAAAGAGTCAGTAAGCAGACACATGCTTCGACATTCAGGAGAGAAAGATTTTGTGTGCAAGATTTGTGGCAAAGCTTGTTCTCGTAATGACAGCTTGCAATCTCATATGGCGATCCACATTGACAAGAGAAAGAAATTTGAATGTGAAATTTGTGGGATGACTTTGAAAAGGAAACAATCATTCCAATCTCACATGGATAATCACATGGCACGGAAAATGTACGAATGTGACATATGCTCCAAAACATTTTCTGCCTCGTCTACTTTACAGAGTCACGGCGTCGTCCACACTGGCGTAAAAAAACATGAGTGTGATATCTGCCAAAAATCGTTCACGGCGAGTAGTAGCATGGTGAAACACAGAAAAATCCACACTGGAGTGAAAGAATTCAAATGTGACCTATGTGGAATGCGATTTTCACAAAAGGGTGGTTTGCATCGGCATTTGCGTCGTCATAGTGCAAAGGACAGTGTTGTATGTGAGATTTGTGGTAAAACTTTAGGTCGCTCTGAACAATTACCCAAGCACTTACTTGTGCATACGGGAGAGAAAATGCATAAATGCAACATTTGCGACAAATCATTTAGCAGCAACACCTGTATGGAAGAACATATGACCCTGCATACAGGAGATCGCAACTTCCCTTGTGAAATTTGTGGATTTCGCTTTAAGCGTTATTCGAACCTTGATGCTCATCGCTCAATTCATACAGGAGAAAGAAAATATAAATGTGATGTATGTGGCGAGACTTTCAGACTTGCCAAATCTATGCATGCTCATGTTGCTTCTCATCACAGCACAGTGAAGAGCCGCAAGCGAGTTTGAAGGAATCTGTTGAAACATAGCCTTCATGTATAGGCTGTAGTTGCAGTAGGCTATTCGTATCATGTTTATCACAATCTCAACATATAAGGTACAAGGATGTCAATTACCCACCTGATCCAAATACACGCATAACCAATAACCATAAACCAATTATTAAATTTAGATGTAAGCCAATTTTGCTTTGATGTTGTTTTGTACATTGCTATGTTCTGCTAAGGATGCTTGTATTGTGTATATTGGACTGTAGAAAATTGCATGATCTAACATTGCATGATGACAATATGCAATTGAATAGTATATTCATGTTGAAATGAACCCGAATATACACCGAATATACACCCGACTGTCACTCATCAGGGGTAATCGTCAGCAATGAGTAGAGAACTAGAAAGAATATCGTGTATATCAACAGAGCAAAGTAGTTTACGCATTGAAGTGTCACTGTGATTGTGGCTACGTGGGAAGAATGTTAAAGCGCTCACAGGAACGCATAAATCAGCATGTCCCTAGATTCATTAGAACACGCTCATCACGCTCGGTGAAAAGGTCACCCCTGACTCATCCGCTTAAGATTGATACGGAACAATCAAAGGCCATATATTCTGCACTTGGCAAACACTTGTAAGATAATCCCGCCTGTGCTAAAAATTTTCAAGACGATAGACTTCGCGTACTCGGAAAGGGTCGTTCACACTTTCATTTGCGTGCCTTGGAGTCGACTCTTATCAAAATAACCAGTCGAGACTGTGCCAACAAAAAGAGCTCGTGTATCTAGGGGTGGGTAAACTACGGCTCACGACAACATTTTGTGCGGGCCGCGAAGGCAACGAGAAACGTGATACAAATAATGATGAAAAATTGTAGTGAAGATACGAATTACTAGAGCAAGTTGATTAAACTTTTTCCTAATATATTTTATCACGATATTGAGCAAGTCGTAATCCTAATTTTGCATTTTCTGATTTAATTGTTAGCCCAATATCCCGATCTCGGGGTCTACGCATTTTGAAACGGTTCTGTTGCTGAATATCCGAGACAATCGAAACGGAAATGAGTTAGTTCGGATCACAATTGTGATTTTAGATTAGAACTTTCAGTGCTGTAATTGGAAAAACCGATCGGTGCGTGTTTTTGGTGGATTCGTCCTCTATATGCGAAGTTAGTTGCACATCATTTAAGACTTCGGTCTTAATTCATTCCTAATGAGTTATCCGAAGTGATACAAAAAGCGGAAAGTTGAAGATGAATGCTATCAATGCTACAATCAAAAACGAATCAAATGATAGGTAATCCTACTTCTGTTTCAGCATCCATGGTAAGGCAATATGTATTACATGTCATATTATGATATTTTATAATGAATTTGCTGCTGCAATTCAAAACACCATTTAAATCCAAACATCCTAATTATAGGCACAATTTATTAAATTATGAGGTGCAAAATAAATTGACAGAATTGTTAAAATATTTGAGACAATAGTAAATTATGTTGATGTCGTCCCCACAAAATAACGTGAAATAGGCAAGTTTAATACAGCAAACCCTTTGCTGAAACGCGTTTAAAGGTAACATGCTCGTGTCAGCATTGTGCGTTCTATAGCTTAACCAAACGTGGAATAAACATATCTATAAGCCGATCTTTGCTCACATATTCAAATTTCCATCCGATCCTAAGAGTTGCCACAACCTACTATCTTCCCTCCTTATTTCGACGACTTGATTCAGGATGACCATTGACCAGTCTATAAAATCTCGGTAATGTTTCTGACGCATGTGCGTTATTATCAAATCTACATTTAAATTGTTTTAATATACATATGTATTATCTCCAAGTCTTCAGTTACTATATATCAGGGGTTCTGAAAGCGGCGAAGGGTATAATTTTTGGTATGTAATATTCAAGTATGTAACATTTGTTGAGTTTCAAATAAAATTCTTTGCGCGTGGTGCGATTTCCGGTGCATCGTTTGTTGTTGTTGTTTATTAAACATAAAGATTTGGCACTTATCGCCCGATGGCCTTTTGTACCACGGTCAAAGACATTGTAAACCAAAAGAGAAGGTCGTATAAACGGTGGATCGGTTGTAAATTTCCGAGGACACTGTCTTTGGTAATATCGGCCAATGAGCGAGACACGTGGAAAAGTCATAACAACAACTTGGCTGGATCATAAAAATGTGCCGACCTTTGTATTACATAAATTGGTTTCAATTCACGACTGGATTTATTGTTCAACCTTATATTCCCTGAAAAACACTGTCAGGCACCAGTAGAATGCTTTATTGTAGGGGTGTGCAACGATCTAGTGCGGGACTATGCGAGATAGGACTTGTGAGGACAACCCATTGCGCGCCAAGACACGTGAAGGTATTATGTTTTGGGCAGCATATCAACAGGTACAGTGCAGTGTCAAAAAGATTGGCGGCCATAAATCCCTGGCCAAATATGACCGTCGCTGGCTGGCTAATACATTCGATATTGATATGTCTGGTCGTCAAAATAGTCTGAGTAGACAGTAGTACAAATGCGACCCGTAGTGAAATAATACACCTTAATTTTAAAGCGCGTCGAGTCAGACATGTTCCATGGAGCTGCATTACGTAAGACTGCTGTCTGGGTGTTCTCCATACCGTATACATGCCGGTGAAATGTAACATAGTTATATTTAAAATGTATACGATTTGATGTGTGAGGCTTGGGTCGCGAGATGCCACTAAACCTCGGATTTGGGTTTAAGAATCACTGCTTCATATATTCTAATAAAAGCTTGCGTTTTGGTTTGTAAAAACGATTTTACCATAGTGCGGCCCACGAATGTAATCAGATGTTGAATGGAGCCCGCGAGCTGAAAGGTTTGCCCACCCCTGGCCAGACCTGGGCAAAGTGCGACCCGCGGGCCACATGCGGCCCGCGTAAAGTTACTTGAAATTCAAAACATAAAACCTACTTTTCAATGTTGCTGCGTGGACTAAACCGATCGGCTGTATAAACTGAACTGAAAATTCGTTTACTTTCAAGCCTGTTCATTATTATGCCGCGATTATACGTACCTCGCATGCGTAATCCAGATTCAAAGTAAAGTCAATGCGGCGAATTATGCCGTGACAATCAAAGTCACAAGAATTCACCAAGCCGTCTTTGTTGGAATTGTCACATTACGCATTACACCAGTGGTTTTCAAACTTGGGGTGCTTGATAGCATCTGAAGGGGGGTGGCTGCGGTCAACTGAATGAAATTTTCGCGCTTCGCGCGATTTACCTTTGATGTCTAGTTTTTGCTCTATGTATTTTCCGAATTTCTTATTTAAGAATTCTCTCACCAACAGTCATAAGAACCTTCCATGAAACTATTAATTGGGATTGCTAGCATTCTGGATTCATTTTGTGATATGACGATAAAGGTGGTGCTGAATTGTTCACTATATCATAATGAGGGCGTGTCTAAAATAGTTTGAAAACCACTGCACTGCACGGTCTGCCCTTCAAATTGCTACGTGATACGTTTCCAAATCCCTCATTCGTAAAACAAGTCCATTGGTACCTGTGATTACTATGAGTCATCATCACCCATTAAAGGTGAACGGGCATGTCAAATAAGGAAACCCGAAAGCTGAAATTCAAAGTCGGTTTGGAGCAATAAACATTTGTTTGCTGAACCGGTCTTTTTAGTAGTTACTACCGATCAGGTCGCTGTGTTTAAAAGGAGTGTAATTTAAGTCGCTCTGATGACAAAAACACGAAGACATGCACTCGGTCAAGGGAGAGCGAAATTCAGAAAAACTAAGCTTCACTGCGCAACAAGGCTATATTTCGCCAAGCTACACAGTGTTCGGAAAGCAGCGGCCAAGACAATAAGCCGTGTAATATCCCAAAACATTTTAATGTCTTGATAGAAAAATGCTGATGGGGATATAAAGAGAGCTCAAAAGGTATCATGTTTAACATTGTTACGAAATATGACGGCAAATAAATATTCTTATTTTGGTAATTAACCGTCACCTTCTCATTCCCTAATATCAACACATCCACTGAGCAGCATTTATTAAAATAGCAATTCACTGCTTGCGCTGGAGAACATAGCTGAATTTTTTGACTCGGCCCGCCAACGTATTCTCTGCTTCTCAGTTGGTCCGCGGAGAAAAATAATTGCCCACCCCTAATCTATAGTCATCGTCTCATCGCTTCATTATAATTCGAATCTGGTACACCCCTGTACACCTCATCCGAGTGCTAAATCCTTTTAAAATTATGGTACACCCTGGGGTGTACGAAACACCCGGTTGAAGAGCTATGTACTATAACATCTTCACTTCATTACGATTTATCCTCCATCCACTACTTTTTAGATTTTATGTTACATAATATCTTCTCGAAGTACCAATCTTTGAATTTTTTCGGTAGGGTCAAGCCCGCCTAGAAGATCTAAAACACCAAAAGTCTAGTTTTTTACTAATTTTTTTACGACATAATTGTACTTAAAACTTCAACAAGAACTTTGGAGCATCCATTGAGCCTTCTCTATACTTCGCCCGCCCGCCTTCTCTATACTCCCGGCAAGGGCGCAGGTCATAGTTTTTGTCGCTATGCTAATGCGAATTGATTCCTTAGCCTCAGCGAATATTCATTTCATTTCAAGATAAGCAGCGAAATTATCACATGATACGCGAAAACACCTCATTTACATACATGAGGGAGGTGAAAGTTTGGTCAAAGTGAAAGCTTTCACGGCGTTGACGTATTTGACTCCCACCATGGTGGCAAATTCACCACCATTTAGGGTGTGACGACTAAAGACACACCATAAATGATGGTATAGGGTGTAAAGTTGTGTCAGTTGCAATGCAAGTGTCTCTGCTACTTTCAATATAGCAGCATGCGGCGTTGAAGTGAGTCTCTGTTGTCATAAACTTGAAGAAGTCTTGATGAAGTCACCCTATGAGATGTATAAGTTTTATTCTGGTATGTTCGTGAATCGTTTTCCTCACCTCGAAGATTGCAGCTTGGCATAGAATCCTTTCTAAATCTCTTTTTTCAAACTCATCTGACAATCTTTTACGGTTGTTATCTTCTACTCTTAAGTGATACCAGCGCACCTGAGAAGTAGGGCAGGTTGTCCAATTTTTTTTCTATTAATCCGCATCTTTTCGAGCTTTTTATCTTTTGGAAATTGGTGAAACGATCGACCAGGATTTCGTTTTTGCGTAGCTGCACCTAAAGTGCCAAATACAGCACAATGCACCATAGTGGCAACAGCATGCTGCAAAGCACTCTGGAACAAATTAGACGCCAATTTATAGGAATAAGAGATCATTTCAACTTCAACAAAAATCGCAAAATAGACATTAAACGTGATAAAGTAGTAGGCCTATATGCGGTATTTTTATAACAAAACTTGAGCAACAGACATTCCGTAATCCTAACAACTCGTAGTCTACTTGGACATTTGAATAAAAAAGCGGTAAGTTTTTTCATTTTCGTTTCGTGTAATAAGTTTTGGTCGATTTCTGCGGATGGTGCTCAAAAGGATGGAAAGCACTGGTGTAACTGGTTTTGATATAACATCAATGCTTTTTACTGGCAGGAGTCCCCACGAACCCAGAAACGCCAGTCCGGCTATCCGCCGACATAATTAATGCTCTTAGAAGTTGAATACAAATAAATTTAAAATATTATAATTTATATTCAGTTTTCACGCGCACTCTCTCACACACATGAAATGTACAGACACAGATCACGTTCGGACATGGCCGCGTTTCTTTTCTGCACCGTCATCGTCGTTCGTTTTTTCGCGCGTTTCGGAGGAATTTTGTTGTTCAAAAGGTTTGCACTTAGTGGTTGAAGCAGTCACAGACCACGATTCCACCGTCTGACAAAACGCAAACTCCTACAGGCATCTTCATCTGTCCCGGTTCAGAACCCTGGCTCCCAAAGCAAGTCACGAACTTTCCATCGCTCGTCAAGACCTGAACCCGGTCGTTGCCGCTGTCGCACACGATCATGTTGCCGTGATCGTCTTTGGCGACACCTTGCGGATACCTGAACTCAGACTCGTTCGCTCCTTCCGATCCGACTTTAAGAAGATGGCGGCCGCTGTGCGGGTCGAAGACATGAAGCCTGTGATCGTGCCAGTCACTAACGACCACCTGCGAAAAGGGTAAAATGTCACGAGAGTTCGTAAGGAACTGACGACTCCCGTACTCTGCCGTTTGAAGTCACGGGAAGATAAAAACGGACATCCCAAACTTTCGGAACCGAACTTCCGAACGAACTTTCCCTCCTCCGTGAAGACTTGAATTTGGTGATTCAGATTGTCACAAACGTAAATCAAACCCTTGTCGTCTGTCGCTGCTCCAACAGGTTGGCCCATTTCTCCGTCTCCTGAACAAATGCTGACGTCACGTCACACCGATCATTGGCACGTCACACACCTGACCTGTTCCTTCGACACCGAACTTCCGGACGAACTTTCCTTTTTCGTCGAATATTTGGATTCGGTTATTCCCCGTGTCCGAGGTGATAATCCGTCCACGTGACGTCATACACACGTCATGCAAATAACCGAACTGACCTTCCGCTGTTCCTTTGCACCAAATGACTCCCTTCACTTGTCCGTTGACGTCGAAGATCTTGAAGCACGAATGTTGCAGCCAAAGAAAAGTGGTCGGAACAAAACAACGAACCTGGATCCGGTGGTTCTCGCAATCTGCGACCGCGATGTCGTTAGAGTCCGTTGAGCAAATGCCACGTGGATATTCCATCTGTCCTACGTCATTGCCTTTCGTCCCGAAATATCTGAGAGCGGATTGCAACGACTCGATTTCAAGCTTTGTTATGACGAAACTAAAACCATTTACTTTTTCACTCGTCTTTTGATCCGACATTGCCAAGGAGCGTCCGTTTGGTCGTCTAGCGCTGTAAATTTGGGGGCAGGGGATAGAGAGGCTTATTTCTTCGTCAACAAGGACAATCAGGATGATTAGCCTATGCAAAAATACTCAAAACAAAAACACAGAAACATTAATACTAACTAACTCTATAACGGTATAGGCGGTTGCCGGCGATGTGATACTGATTCATGTCATTCCATTTCAAGCACGTTTCAAGGTAGGAAAAGCGTTGTAGGAATTCGACATAAACAGCCTATGAGAAAAGAGCTCTTAAAGATATATGGCGAGCTAACCTGATGCCCGCGGACCGCCATCGAGCTCCCTATTTTCCGTCAATTCCCTGGTCAATGAAATCACTTCGGTATCTGTAATGGTAACTAAACTTGAACATAGCTTTCACTACAACATCCATTACAAAAGAGCACTGCACTTCTACCTGATAAAGTTTGCTCAAAACTCGTACACCCCCTGGCCACTGTTCAGCATTTTTGTTATATACGCCCCATTTCATATATTTCCATGTATATCATACGGCTGTATTCCAGTGGAGATTCGTCGTGGCCCAACTGGGCGATAAATAATAATCATGATGAAGTAGCTACCTGTAACATCGCACCTAGGAGAGACCTTGTGGGGGCTTTTTGCCATCGCAAAGATTCTACTTGTAGAAGCTGAATACCCTCACAAGCTTGCTCGAGTATTATTGTCAGGAAAACTGTCTGGGAATCGTTCTACAGTCGCGCCAAGCGCAAAATATTTTCAACCTCATGAATGAATTTCGTCTATAATATGTTTCACATATTACTGTCAATTATCAATCCATTCTGTGCTTCAATTTGACACCACACCATTTTAGAGTGCAGTGCCCTTTGATTGTAGGGTATTGTTTTATTGCTTTCTGTGACTAGTAAATCAACTGAAATAGTGGTAGGGATCTTGGCTCACATTGAATTTAGTACTGCACCCAGTTATTACCTTTAAAATGAATGTATTCCAAACAAAGCGACCCATTTTATATAATGGTAATGTGCGGTTGCGGGTCACAACACTAAACAGTGCCACCCCATACTATCAGTGTAGGGATCAAGTCACTACCTTCGAGTCACGAGTCATTTCGAGTCATTGCACATTTTGACTCGAGTCAAGTCAAGTCAATCGATTTTCGAAAGTGACTCGAGTCAAGTCAAGTCACTCGATTTTTGGAGGTGACTCGAGTCAAGTCGAGTCAAGTCACAATGCAAGTCAAGTTGGCTTTTCGAAGTATGAGGCATGATTATGTCATTTCATTTTGTTGGCTGTCTGAAATACAGATTGAGTGGTCATTGATTCTGAACCAATGAACGAATATAGAGTTGAATATACACGCAAGAAGACGCTGTATCGCTCACATATACCTCGAACTGCTAAACTACGTAAGTAATTGCATAGCCTCAGTTTATATTTACCAGCCAAAATAGAGAATAGAGAAGCGAATACATAAGATGCACTTTACAAACATTCCGGCCTGCGCCAATGGTTGATGACTATATAAACTTTATTCGAATTCAATTTCAATAAACCAAGAGGTTTGGTTAAGGTAAGAACAGAAAACAGAAATATACATTTTACAATTAAATTACTTTACTATACTAGTTTACGACATCACAAGCTATAAGCTTCGATCACTTCGTTTGCGGTCAATTTATTTGGGAAAGAACAATAAAGGCACAGTGAAACGCAAAATCATTGAATGATTAATCGCTTTCGGGGGCTACACGAGCGTTTCGCGAGCAATACGACCATATGCAAGATACAATGATTTTTATCGACACCGATTACTTGATGACTTGAAATTGACTCGTGAATTTTGCTCCGAGTCACGAGTCAATCCACATTTTTGATACGTCGAGTCAAGTCAAAACAAGTCATTTGAGAAAAGTGACTCGAGTCAAGTCAAGTCATAGGAAAAAGGTGACTCGAGTCTGACTCGAGTCAAGTCATGACTCGAGTCATCCCAACACTGCATACTTACCATGAACAATATTCTGAAGATTTAATTTTGAAGCTCTCAAATACAATTATATTTGGTTAATCGTTTTGAACAAAAAGCTTCAAAGCATCTTTAATGTACAAAGGGCTCTCACTCTCAAAAGTGGTACAGTGTCTCTTTTTTCGATTTCGACACGCTGTTCGCTGCGCAATAAAGTACTTCGTTCAAAACATTTAGTGGAAAATAACCCGAACTATCGTGATGGCGACCCCTGAACGTTTCCACGCCCTTCAAAATCCAAGCCGTCCCTTTGGGGGGTGCTGGCGACCAGTTTATAAAACACTGCTTCAGGGTGTTTGGCAAAAGTGGTCTAGTTGTGCACACCACATGCGCGTTAAAGTTGTAATAACAGCGATGAATTGCAAATTTGATGATCTTTTCAAAGCGATTAGACACGTTGCCGAACCAAGATAGGTACAGAAACATCGCACATGCAATCATCATTGAAACATGTTTGAGGTCCTAATTTGGTGGCTACTAGGGTTACCATATTTTTGTAGATAAAATTCCGGACATTCTTTAGCGCTCACTAGCAATAAGGTTTGAACACACTCAGTCAATGTGACGTCACACTAGCAAGCTTCGCCTATCGTCTGTACACACGAGTGGAGTGAAAGTGAGACATAGATTTTTAATTGAGCCGTCTCTAATGTGAGCTCTGGTATGATTGCTTGGGTCTGTAACAGATTTCGTCACGGGCCAGATGAAATCGTCTGGTGGACCCTACCCGGTCCGCCGGCTGTGTGTTTGACAGCCCGGCTATACTGCTAGGTCCGTGCGGTTATCTGGTTGTGTATTGTAACCAGGTTCGAAACAACATTTTTTCAGCCCCCATCCACCCATAAAAGCACTAATCTTGGGCCCACCGTAGGGTTTGTTTGTTTGTTTTATTGACACATCATTGGCGCTTATCGCTATTATAGTCATTTGCACCCAGTACATGAATTTCATTAACGACAGGTGTCTCTTTTTTTCGTTTTTGCTCCTTCATCGTGATCTGTAGCTGCCATCTTTCAGGAGTTCGGCTCTCTCTTCCACTGGGCTTTTGAAGGCGCTGTATTTACAGCGGGATCGGCGATGAGGAGCCCAGATAAACCTCCGACACATAGAAACATGGCCGAGCCGAGCCGAGGGTAATCGATGCTACTTCTTGCGGGCTTACTATATGCATCTGCTTGTTAAAATTTGTGAATTAAATCTGTCAATAATATTGGTTCTTTCATATATTACTATAAAAGACAACAGTAGTTTGCACATGCACATCTGTTGGTTTCCGACCTTTTATGGCCGCAAGCTTATTTCCAATTTGAAAATGTTCCGCGGTCCAACTCAAAAAAGGAGAGGCTGATTAATATAAAAGTCAGCTTGTCCAAAATTACTCGCGACCTATTTCGGAAGCAGATGACGTCCAACATCTTCTCGATCCCCATAATAAAGGAAAACGAGCCTCAGGTTTAGAACAATTGTCTTTGACTAAAGTAATGCATCCAAACGGCCTTGAACTACTCTCGGAATCAGTGTCGTAGCAGCCACTTTGTAGTTGTGGGTCTGCGCAAGGTGCGGCAGGCTGCAAGGGGGCGGCAAACGTGAGGTGATCAACTTATTTTATTAATAAACACTACAGAAGTACTGAAAAAGGTAGGTAATGCGTGAGTCGAGGTGAAGTGATGGATAACCATTTTTTGATAAAATCAAGTGGATCTCATCTAATTCACGAGACAATTCATGCAATATCTATAAAACAGGACAGGTTCTGCGGCGTTTACAAACATGTTATTTTTATGGTATCCCACGACCGAGTCAAGTCCAAGACCGGGTCCAGTTGTTTATCTCTTCTTTTCTCGAGTTCAAGTCATGTTCATCACCTTTTCTACACCTCTGCTTGGGCGATACGAGTCCCTCGTACACATAATATACCATTTGTCACTCTTAACAAGAGATTACCTGTAAACAACTTGTCGAAGTACTGTTGTAGGTTTTGCTTACTTGCACTACTTCTTTGCACTAAGTGATTTCGGTTTTAGACTACTTCTACTTCCCAATTCTCAGTTTTTAGGCAATAGTAGGCCTAGAATACCTACCCCTTTACTTACATGGAAATCGCTACTTGTACTTGAGTGTGAATTAACGTCGTTATTTCCACTTCTACTTGAGAGCAAACTATGACTCCTTTTATCCACCTCCATTCTGAACAAAGTCATTCAAACAGTTAAAAGACTCTTTCTTGCCCAATTCGTCTCGATCACAAGTCGACTCAAACAAACAAAGTGAATCAAGTCTCGTAATATGGAACATTACTCGATCCATTTTAACCCTGGATACAGTAGCGCATATAGTTTACCCATGTACTCGTTGTCTGAGCTCCAAGAATGAAGACCTAGGAAATAGTCAAATCAATAGCAGCAAATTCTCTCACCTTCGGTCACGCGCTGCCATTGCTCGAGATTTGCCTCGCGGTCGAGCTCATCTTCGTTAATCTCAGATTCGGCCGCTTGTTCGTCTACAAGTGATCAGAGGTGGTAAAAGTAGTCAAGAAAGCTACTCAAGTAGAAGTAGAAGTAGCGACGAGAAAATTTACTCAAGTACGAGTGGAAGTACTTCATTCATAACCCATCTAAAACTACTTGAAGTGTAAGTAGAATTGACTGACTTTAAATCTACTCAAGTAAGTAAGTAGTTCTGGAGATGATCGTAATTAGGTCGCTTGGATTTTCAAAATATGCAAATTGAGCTATGGCGAAGGTGCAGATCTTGATTCATATTGATGCATTACAGAAGGTATCGAATTTTTAACAACATAAGCAATCGTCCGCATCATGGGATGAAAATGAAAGTATTGATATGGAAATGCGATACTATAATCCTCTGTTTACTCGAACAGCCCGATTTAGAAAATATCATGGTATGGCGCCCTCCCCCATATTATAAGGCCCGTCGTTTATTCGAAGAGCAATATAGAGAAGTTGTAGCGGATATACGGTCTAAATACTTTGTCGATTAGAAAAAGTTGATAAAAATATGGTGGATCGTAAAATGCCATATTGTGTAGCTTTATTTTCGGAAATTATAGGCATCACTTGCTTTTATACTTCAACATGTATGTTCTCCAGACAAAAGAACTGAAACTAATCAGAACTCAAAGTATGGTAGTGGGAATTGAAAGAGAAATATAAATTCTACCCATGTCTTTACTCCGGTAATTTTCAAAGGTGGTATGCTAAAACAGGTCTAATGCTAAAAAAAAGTTGGAGTTCACTTTTCCAAATTAGGACGCGCTATGGACTGCTAGATTACGATATCATAATTAAATTCTAGATTGCGAAGCGTCAGTTTCAAACATTATGATTGGCCGGGCCATATATACTGATATATTTCATATGGGCGACAATTCGGTGTGAACGGAACCACGAAACCCGCTACTTAAATTATATTCACCAATACTCTCGTGTAATCATATTGGTCACTCCATATGGACTGTGCGCGAAGTGCGACGAAAATTCTGGGTTTTACTCAACTTTTATGAAAATAAAGTATCGATACACCGACAAAACAGCCCTCAAATTCCTCAGGCTATCTTCCTCGGGTTACTATATTTTGAGATCTGGGATAGAGGAAACTTTACAAGAGCCAATAACAGACATTGAAACTGGAGATTTTTACGGGAAATCGTGATCGGTTGTGAGTTGACTAAAATTTCAAAAAGATCAATTTACCTAGCCGTGCCTGAAAACCGGTTGCGGAGGAAAATTTGCGTTGGGTGGCCCTTTTTATTTTTAGTCAACCTTTACTAACGTTAGGTGTATTGAAGGGCAGTTTTCTCGTCTCAATCTTGCCGATATTACCATTTTAGCTGCCTAACACTCACGGAAATAAAAGAGGACGCTTTACCAAAAAAGAGGAAATTTTTGCGCCCTCGGAGTTTTTTTGAAAAAAAGAGAAGACAATTCCTCATAAAAGAGGACCTTATGACTTTTGAATAGTATCACCAATGACGTGTTATGTTTTTTCGTTTCGACTGATACTTCTAGAGTTTTGAAATTGAAATCGTAGGTACTTTGGATGTGCTGTCAGTTATAAAGAACTTTTCCGCAAATTGGCATCACATTTCGATGCGATCAATAGGAAGACAGGCACGCGTGCCATTTGTGGCAGGCGAGATGACTTTTCATGGCACGCAAAATGATTTCACGCAAATGACATATGGAGATCGAGCTTTTGCAAAAATTGGAACTGAAGTTTTCAAGATGTACAGAGCTTGCAGGTCATTCAAAATTATTTCGTAAATGAACATAAAATAGAGTATTTTAGGGCAGATTTTACTTTATCCTAAGCTTTTTTTTCGCGCTTCGCGCGATTAGTTGGGATCTAATGTATTGATTCTAATCCGGGAGCCCCCAATAAATAAATATGTGTTTATAGAACATGTTTTATAAAAATAATATGCATAACGTACAGAAATGAGACAACCGTATTAGCAGTTATGAAAGATCGCTAACCGACGTAGGATGCTTTAGTCTAGGGGTGAGAGAGAGAGAGAGAGTCTTTATTTTAATCCCACTAAAATACATAACACACGGCAGTGATGGTGGCACAGAAAATATGCTTGCACAGTATTCGGTATTAGATAGGAATGATCGATAAGACCGTGAAGGTGATCTAGTCTGATCACACCAGCATCAAACAGGTACACTTGACTCTAAGCAGTCTGGCTGTAAAAAAGGTTGCAGTAGGTAAAAAAATAAAATAGAAGAAAAATTAAACGATGGTAGCAAATGATCAATGAAGCAACGTCTGGGCGAGGTAGGGCAACAGTGTTAGTGTAACGACAAGAGGTGATCAAGTAGAGCTTTTATGAATCTATTATAAGGCAATTCACGGATGTGTGGTGGTAATGCATTCCAGATGATAGGTCCCGAGTAGTCGATAGATCTCTTAGTTAGGTTGCTATTGGGTGGGGGTAGGTAGATATTTCCTTTAGACGAGGATCTCGTGTAGTGGGAGTGGACATTTTTGGCAGGTATGAAAAAGTCATCAAACACAGGAGGCCAACTATTGGAAAAATATTTGTGAATGACTTTTGATACTTCGAAGCGGTGTTCACTGTGCAGTCTACGGGAGCTCAACTATTATATGAACCGACATTCCGGCGCTGGGCATTTTCACGTAAAGATATAAAGACATAAAGTTTCGGGCAACATGTGACCATACGCTCCGTGCGGTGTATGCGTTGCCAAAATGATTGTTGGCGATAAAACCTTGAACTAAAAAAACAGCACCTGCTGGCCAAAACTTTCGACATTGACATGTCCACTGTCAAGGCTCCGAAGTAACCAGCGCCAAATACTCAAGCGCCCACAGCTTGAGCTGCACGTATCCAATGAGACCCGGCTATAGGAAAATAATGAGCCCCGTGTCGAAGTGCGAATTTTGAATCGTGTTCGTCTCTCGGAAGGAGATATTCTTTTAGTTTCGTCTGGTGTGCGAGCGATTCAAATACATCTGGAGCAATAAAAATCTTTAACGCTTTACCGCGATCTTTGTAGACAAATCTAGTGTCCGACCAACTTCAATGTGACACCGAACCGGCTTGAATGATGCACAAGGGTAGGTACATTTTTCATCATCATCAGAACATATCACCGTAACAACCCTGATTGGCCTGTCACTAATTGGATATGGTACCAACATAGTGTCCTATATGGTGTCGAAAATTGGTCTACGTCATACTTTCCATTTGGTCAAAGGCAAATTGACGGTAATTTTTGAACGGCTTGTCGAGCATTAAATTCGATAAAACGAGTATCAATCGAAATCTGACGCTTTACTGATAACGGTAATTTTAAATTATATTCCGCTCATGGCCCTGGAACCCCCACAATCAGCCCCAAATGATTCAATGTTATGATGATTGGCATGGTGACGCAACAATGCTGTCTGGGGGAAACGAGAGAGTAGCTCAAGAGCAAAGGTGCGGCTGCGCGGCGAAAGTGATATGAGAGTGCTCACTGCTCAGCTGCTGGCGTCGCGGCAATGGGCGTTGGGTAATGAGCTTGTGTTTCTAATTACAATCGGGTCGCACTCCCGCCCTATCTTCGCTTTGATTCCCATTTCTTCCTCATATACCTTAATCCTATTAGCTCTTACACATGCTTTGATATCTTCATGGTAGCCATTAGCAACGTGTGTCGTGTGTTTGCTGTTGCCCTGCTCTGCGGTTAGCAAAATCGATTAAATGACAGGGTTATATAGACTATCCTCAATATTGAAATATAAAGTGTAGACTCACCCATGTTGATCGTCGCTGTTAAAATCTTATGTTTTCAAGTAATTCTGCGCAATTAACATAGTAACCTTATTCATAGGTCTACACAGAGAACTGAAGAGAAGATAAAAAATCATATGTGTTGTGTGTACGTGCATGGTGAGGGTTTCAATGACTTTGCGCCGCACCCGTCTGTCAAGACGCTGCTGAAGTAAATACGAATATAGGCAATGATCGGTGCATTTTTGTTGAATTGCGCTTAGCGTTGTCCATAATATCAATGCTGAGTTATCCAAAATAGAACTTAAACTTTAAACAGAAATACATAATTGGAAGACAATCCCTTCTGCGAATTTGATCCATGGGCACTGGGCAGCGCCCGTATCTTGAACACATACACTGAAACCCCAATAAAACGATTATATATTGAAGTCTGATGCGTCCTCTGACCTCAGCGAAATACATGGCAAATTGTCACATACTATTTCATTCACCGATTGGGCCATCCTGAAATTTATACAGAGTTGTGGTGACCTTCACATAACATCTAGTCCTGCCTATGTGGACAAGGATTGTATCGAGTTTTGACGCTGGGGATCGTTCAAAATTGCCAGAATACTCTTAACGACACATTACAAGTAGTTTCTTCTTATCTAATCGCCAATGGCATATCGAAGAAGACCCGATATGGCTCTAGAGCAGTGGTTCTCAACCTTTTTTTAGACACGCCCCCCTTTTTGATAGTGAGAAATTTCGCGCCCCTCCTTATCGTCATATCACAAAATCTAACCGGGATGCTAGCAACCCAAACAGATTGTTTGATGGCATGGAAGGTTATGAGTGTTGATGAGAGAATTAAAAATATGAAATGAGGTCTGTATATAGAGAAACACGCGTGAACTGGAGGCAAATCGCGCCCAATTTTTCCAATTGACCGCTTCTTCGCGCCCCCCTTCAATGCTTTCACGCCCCCCAAGGCCGATGTCATGGCTTGAAATTTGAATCAAAATTTGGCCGCAAATCACGAGTCATTCTATAATTTTCATTGGTAAGTGACTCGCATCGATTCAAGTCATTCGGAAAACTTGAGTGAGTTATCCCAACATTAATTTTCACGCCAAAACCGTATTCATTAATTTTCTGTTTTGATCGTTTGCTAAGTGGGCTGACTCCGGCTGACACTCGTCCGGCGGTAATCATCAGCAACTACTAGAGCAGTAGTCGGGAAACTTTTTCTACCTAAGAGCCTCAAACTGTTACGTCACAATTGAAAATCCGTGACGTATTGGTAGCACTAATATATGGGATTTGTATAGTGTGTGCCATATTTTTTTGCCCACATACGTAGGTGGAGCCAAAAAGGGTCACTACAGCAATGCATAGCCACCATGAGATACGTTAGTGACATGCGGCTAGGGTGGCAAGTGAGGCAGTGCCACTGATGTCGTCAAGGGTAATGCGATAAAACACAATGCGATGTAATGCGCAAGGAGGATGTCGAACGACACGCACGCAGTGGCGATCCCAGAGTGCCCGAAGTGTTGAAGCCGCACCCCTAGTACTTTCTAGTACTACTAGTACTTTCCATTCCTCGTGAGCGCTTTCTATCGTCGGGTCTTTTTTTTTTTGCTTTCATGTCGCTTAAGAACGGCAACGGCGGGAAAAGGGGAGCTCAACGGGAATCAAACTGGATCCGCCAGATTAGTGGGCGCTTATCGTTATCACTACGCTATCTCGCCCACTCGGAAAATCAAGAAACCTCCAGTAGTTGTCGGTATTTTCTATCGATGTTTATGAATGACTAGATTTTGAACATTTTTATTCACAAAATCACGGGATTTTCGTATTTATTGTTCGAGAATAAAGCGCGAAAGGAGATTTAAGGCACAGGAGGCCAAGCCTCACCTGGGATAGCCAAACTCAGTAGCTTAGAATTGATAATCACAGACATTGATCAAATATAATTGTCGCGCTGATTCCCAAAATCTCAGTACTGAACTGATCGACTTCTAAAGTATTTGGCGTACGTGACGCTGCGCTACATTCTGACATTTTACGGGGGTGCTAGAAAGCTATACTTACCAATCAAGATCATGGATAGTTATTGCGTTGTTTTCAATTTGAATTTTTAATTGTGAATGTCACTTCCAAGACAGTTCACTTCTCGGCTTAGATCAGGAAGACAACGCGGATTTGAAAGCTGCATTGTCCTACATGCGTGACCACTGACCTAACCACTGACTATGTCTGCTATTCTTTTTCATCAATCAAGGTATCGTGCAATACAAGATTGCGAGGTGCGCAGCCGCGGTTAGATCGAATTCGCGAGTGATATTAGTCAACGGCGCCACAGCAACTTAAATTTTGGGATTTCGAAAAGAGGGCGGTACGAGCCCCTAACCTTGGATATTGAATATCTAGCTGTCTTGACCTCTCAAATGCATATGTTTATGCCGGCACGAGAATAATTATTCTGGCCGTCATGATAATTTACTAACAAGCTGCTGCAATATTGAATAATTTGGCACTAAATTAAAAAATTCTCAAAGAGCCATCCCTTACACTCAAAAGAGCCATATATGGCTCGCGAGCCATAGGTTCGCGACCACTGTACTAGAGGATGGAAAAGAACATCATATATCAACAATCGTATCACAAAATATGATGAGATTGTTCATTTACGAGGTTATTTTCCATTCTCTACTAGTTGCTGCCGATTAACCCTGACGAGTGTCAGTCGGAAATATTCGGGTTCATTTGAATATAAATACACTGTTCAATTGTATATTGAAGTTCTGTACCTTAAAGAAGCTGTGGAAATTATATTTAATTTATCATTATGAGTAATTTTTTGAGACAAACACGTGCGGCCAATCAGTGATTATCCCTTACCGCCAGCACAATGGGATTTTACTTAGTATTGCGTAGCTCGCATCGCGACAATTGGTTGCTGATTAAAACATCGATTTTGATGGCATTGCTGCATTTCCCGATTTACGTTCGCAAAGCATGATTGAATAAATATTATGGGCACTGGGATAAATTCCAAGTAGCAGGCACCAGGCACACACAATAGTACACTGTTCACAGGGCCGTAACAGCACTTCGTCAGCCCCCCCAAAAACGGTGGTTTTGGGCCCCCCATAGGGAGGAAAACCGGACTTCTGTCGCCCCCAGACCCCCCTCCGACTATACGCTCTTTACATTGGATCTACGCTGTTTCTTCATTGGGTGTCCGTTTAGAGCAGTGGTTCCCAACCTTTTTCGACCAATCGCCCCCTTTTCAAGGTCAACACCGATCATCGCCCCCCAAATTTTGTGTACCGAAAATTGGGCATACAACCGGCGGGTTGACTAAAAAAAAGGTCAAATTTTCAGCTCGATATCCAATTTAACACACTTTTGTAACTAAATTCCTGTGGGTGAACTAAAAAAAAAAAGGTCCGCCGTTTTCGCCCCCCGTCGCCCCCTTTTGGCTATTTTCGCCCCCTGTCGCCCCCTTCGTCATTTTCGCCCCCCTAGATCGCCAAATCGCCCACGTTGGGAACCACTGGTTTAGAGTGAGTCAGTTTTGGCTGCCTAGTCGCGCGAAGCGCGAGAAATTTCTAGAATTCGTGCCTTAATCGGTCAATATGATCGGGATTGCTTATTATTGCTATCAATTTCTATCCTCTCTCTGATTCCGTAATCTAATTTACAGGTAGAGCTAAGTAAGGTGTGCTCGAAAAAGTAGGACCCCTCAATAATAATTGTACATATCCGGGTGTATACCCGTTGCCATGGACGAAACAGCACTTCGCCAGGCCCCCCAAAAACTTGAGTCTTGGGCTCCCATAGGGTGATGAACTGACCCCCTCCCAATCACGTTGTTCGATTTTGCCACGAAATGACAGTTGTACTGTATTGTTCAGTTAGCCAGCGCCAAGCGCGAAAATTTTTGATAATCCATGATAAAATCGGTCAATAAGATCGGGAATTGCATATATATTGCTATCAATTTCTTGTCTTCTCTACTCACGTAATCAGATTTACCGGCAGAGCTGAGTGAGGTGTCTTTGAAACTGTAAAGCCCGTAAATAATAATTAAACATCTTCTGAAGGACGGACTCGTTGGTATGACTTCGTTACATGATGTTACTTCGTGATCAAAAAATATAGGATCGCCCAACGTACTAAACTACTATATCACACGATTTCCAATTGGTATTTCTTCACTGGCATCTAATTTTTCCCTGCGGGGTGGTATTTCTCTTGTGAGGTTCGGATTACCAAGACGGGAACATTCGGCGCCAGTCATTTAGGCGCCTATGAACAAATAAACCTATATGTATTTCGTATATATAACGATGTTTTCGGTCACCATAGGGGCAGTCCTTTTCGGCCAAGGTTTCTCACTGCCGATCGTTCTGGCACGCTTCTTGGAGTCGCGTGATACATGGCCTACTACTGTATATGTCTTGGTGCGTCGCGTCGCGGGAATGGCCAACGCCGATATGCCCATTTCTATCAATCTTGCGTATTTTTCCTTGGGGGAAGAGTACCCAATAATCATAACATTAGGCAAATTGAAATCGCGCGCGCGAAAATTTTTTGAAAAAGTTGCATAAAGTTTAAAAAATACCCTATAATTTATGCTAATTCACCAAACAATTTGGGCCCCCTTTCGAGCTCGCTTGCGGCAGTTACGGCCCTGACTGTTCAACTCTGTTTATTACAAAAATGGTTGACAAAATATTTTAAACGCGGCTTGCGGCCCGCATCGATGCAAATAATGCATTTTAATTTGTTGAAGGTTAACGTATATTTGTTCGTCAAATCGCGATAGGAGATGGTGTTTCTCAGAGCGCGCGATGAAATCTACGTTTCTAACGACGAGGTCGAATTTGTACATCTAATAAGGATCGTTAGTTTGCTGAAATCAGCATCGGTACGCTGTGCGAAATGCATAGTAGTGATCAATTTTATCGGACTGCACAATCGGTGGGCAAGGTTGCGCTAATAACGAAATTTGAAACATGCCGCAAACTCGCAATAATTACAATTACAGGGTGCGCTAGTTATACCTAAATACCCATATTTGACAATGGCAATGAGCACAATTTGTTTAGACGCGGGCATAAGTTTTTATCAAAATATACATAAACGCAAACAATATTACACTCAGGCATAGGCGCCGACTTTTATTTTTGCATGGGGTGGCGGCAGGCGCGTATCCAGGGGGTGACGAAATCCCCTTCTTTTGAAACGCAAAACCCCGTCCTTTTTAAATGACCATTCTGATACTACTATTCAGTTGCAATTCAACAAGTCGTATAATCAGTGTTACGCGCGGCCGCGACCAGTTGGGCTCGAAAGTCACGTGACTTTTCAGCATAGCAACCACCGTCTGGGGCCAAGCGCGTTTCTGCTATCATCTTCTCTGCGACAGTAATGCATTTCTATGTCGCAATTTCTGCTACTGCGCTGGTCTTGGCTGTCACATTACGTGTTGGTGTTACAGGATTGATTTTTTTACGTGCAGATAGATGACATAATGTGTAGTATTCAATTAACATGATGGAGTATAGAGCAGTTTAAGATAGCCTATGTCAAACAAGTAATTCCAAGGTTTAGTACCTTCATCTGGACCTACTAACTGTTCACCGTATGGCTGCAGCATTATTATGCTTCAAGTGTATAATTATCGACACAGAGAGAGTGATCAGTCAACATCGGAGATTAGTAATATTGTAAGATTACTGTACCGTGTTAAATTTGATTTCAGATGGATTTGGTTAAGCTACTTTTACGATTTGCGAGTTCTTCAAAAATAATCCGAATCTGGTCAGAAGAAGTCAAAATGATTTAGACAACGACCATCCAATATCAGCAATGTATGGTGGTGATGGCAGAGAATTGGGAAATATTCAGTTCAGCCATGAGTAGAATGAAAGTTTATGACGTAGAGGTTGGTAACTGCAAAATTACCTGAAAGATTGGGGAAGCGCTGGAATTGAGTTCGAATCCCACTTGACGCAACTGGGTCGGAGGCTTATCTGGACTCCCCACTGCTTACCTAACTACATAAGCAGCGTCATGTAATCAAGCCTAGATGGCTAAGTAAAGCTGATGAGGCTCAAAAATCGGCACCACTGACGAGGACGTATGGAAGCAAGCAAGAGAAGAAAGATGGTGAACGAATGGGTGACAGGAACTCAGAAAAAGCTTATCAAAAAGCAATAAAGCATTTATGTTGTGGTGCAAACAGACGATCATCATCATCATCATTGGTTTATAAGCAATTTTATCAGTTCAATACACCACAAAATGCGATACAATGAAAAGACGGAAGATGTCGAAGCGACTTGGAGTAGTCTATGGAATCAGACACCCATCTTGGCCTAGGCGATGTAAAGAGGAGGCATGCACACCGAATGAAAGTAAAGAAGACAGTATTTCCACCTTTTCAGAGTACTATGTAATATTGCATACTTGCCGGAGTGTTATATTTTTTAAAGTAGTTTTAGGACATGTTTGCGGCACTTTTGTGATGTGTGTATTGATAGATATCAAGTGTCCCTATTCTATCAAATCAAGATCATTAATAAACTTGAGCGTTTAGAAGAAAGTCTTCATTTTGAAATGAGTCGGTGATACTGTACTACTTACCCAGCATCGCGAGTACTTTGACAAGTGCAGGGCAGCTTGTGCATTGCATACTCAAAACTTATGCCATTTATTCGTTTTGGACCCGACGATACCCTAAGATTCTGAATAGAAGAACTACCTAATTCTGATGTAATAATATTTCCACAACAATACTTTCATAATCTTGCATACTCTCGCTTGATTTTACAAAATTCTAAGAGAGCTCTAAGAGTGCTGACGAAATCAATAACTGGCCAATAAATTCGACAAATTCACAACTTGAGAATGTATTTCCTTTGTACCGAGAATAAAACAAATAGAATGTAGGTATTGGTAACAGATTAGGTATTCCTGATTAATGTTGCCAACTTGCCATAAACGGATGCAGTTTTGACTTAAGCTATACACTGCTACTGTGGAGGTAGTCTTAAACTGACGACTCACTTAAACACACAGAGTTGGCTTGAAAATGGGCAGGCATAAGCAATACAATTGAGAGGACTGTGTTGGTATATCGAAATTGACGTAAACGAGAATAACAGCAAGCAGTGTAACTGTGAGTACTCCATGGCTATCTGTAGTTATATATTGCGTTGCTGCATCGCGTCGACGTCAGTATCTTCTAATGATAAGCCAAGATCCTGAACGGCGTCTGTGTAAATTTAGGGTGCTCTGGCCCTGGCACTGAGAACGACGGTAAGGGATACAAGTGTTGTTGGGTCCGTATGGTTACGAGGCTGGTCTCACACAAATGACCTACTGGTGGCATTGATGTACCGTATGTCGACAACAATGTCAGTTCCTTCCCAGCGTTTTGGGTGAATTTCTACCAAGTTCAGGAAGTATATGTGGTCCCAACTTTTAAGGCCGGTAGCGTCTTGAAGTGTTCGCTCCACCTCCCTACGGTGACGTCATTCCATAGACAGTTGAGCTCCATTTTCTCACAGTTTAAGGGGTAAATAGCGTGCGTGTGCTTCTCGTTCTTGCGATAAAAGAGATGGTGTCTTCTGGAGAGCAGTTTTTTGCAGAGATACCAATTGCATCATACAAGATGCCGGGATCAGAGATACCCCGGATATGGTTTACGTATAGCGCACAGTGCAACTTCACTAGCACAGCAATTGGGTACAGATTAGTGAGGCTAGCATCAATGTTTGCATTGATTTGTTAAACATCTAAAAGTATCTATAAAGAGAATAAAATGGTTATGAATTAGCCTACCCTCTGATTTTTGCTCAAGAAATTTGTGTAAATTTTGTATAGGGCAATGCAAAAGCTACTGAAGGTAGAAAATTTTAAATTTGGCTAAACTAGCCAAATTTGCTATACATTTTTTTGAAAACTCAACCATTTCATGGCATAGCCAATAAAAGTTTATAAACCTATTTTATTTTTTCAATAAATTAATTTTTTTTGTAAAATCTGATAGCTTCACTTCTGCATGTTGAAATTGAGCCAAATCTAGTGTGCAACCTTTTTTCAAGCCAACCTAACAATTTTGTTCATGAGACAGTGAAATTTGGAAAAAAAGTTGTTTTTGAACATCGATGTATAGAAACTTGACCAAAATTTAGAAAAAACATTGGCAACAGTGCCAGTACTAAATTATACGAAGTAGTGTCATGAGTAACAGCAAGACCTGGTCTTCCATTAAAAGAATATTCACATTCCAGTTAGAATGATACCAAATTGTAAATCGCTGCATCATCACAAAAACCAAGTTGAAAGTACGGTACTCTTGTCCTTGTCCGGCAATAGCAGTCTTCTCAGCACTATCCTTGAAACAATCAAAAACTTCCTCCTGATTGGCATGGTTAAACTTAAATTTGGCTGACCGAAATTCTTGATTATCTTTTTCGATAAATGGCACAGATATC
Organism: Botryllus schlosseri; assembly: GCF_051294905.1. Taxonomy (NCBI): domain Eukaryota; kingdom Metazoa; phylum Chordata; class Ascidiacea; order Stolidobranchia; family Styelidae; genus Botryllus; species Botryllus schlosseri. Next base: position 19,018,641 of record NC_137251.1, on the reverse strand, counting down.
TTAATAGCTAACCGATGCCTGCAGTTGATGCATCTATTCTTAGGCCAATTTCACTATATAAACACTTTAATAAAAATCTAATAATTGTAGGTTATCTTAAATCATTTGCTGTTGAAGCTGACTCGATTACGCTGTCTTGGGGCACACAAAATACCAGTGTGACATTTGATACCACCAAACAAACAATTCAACATAGATCAAATGTTAATTATATTTATCATCCCCACTAGCTTCATTAATTTCAATCACATTCCTGTCGTTTTCTGGCAATTCAGAAGTCGATGGAAAGACTACTTCGAATTGTTTTCTCATCCATTATAACAAATTGGCACGTTATACCCTGGCATTTTGCGCGGCTGCAAAACAACATAAACCTACCTAGTTAGTGTCTAAAAGTCCTGAAACTAGCTAATAAGTCATAGAAGCTAACATAAAACCCAGAACTGTACTTCAAACAACCTCACTGAGACAGAAAATACGATTTGAAAACAGACCAATATCGCAAATTAACACAGGGAGCGGCTATCTAAGATAGTTGTTTGGCCCCAGCGAACCACAAGTCACGTGACTTTCGAGCCCAATTAGCGAGATTCGTCTGTGCACGCGACGCGATCTTCCGCTGAGATCATTGCGAAATTAGGTTATTGATTGCCGAGCGCTCGGTATTCATCTCTGGAATGAGAAGTGACAGGGCACAACAATTCTGGAACACGAAAGAAAGACAAGAAATATGATTACAAACGCGTGCGGTCAATCAGTAATTATTCATTACCTCCAACAAAATGGTTTTTTACTTCGTATTGAGTAGCTCGCATCGCAACAATTGGTTGCCGATCAACTTTACGCTCAGAGAATATTTATCACAAAAATGGTTCACAAAATATTTTAAACTCGGCTTGCGGCCCTCATCGATGTAAATATTGCACTCTAATTTGTAGAAGGTGACCGTATATTTGGTCGTCAAATCGCGATAGGAGATGGTGTTTCTCAGAGCGCGCGATGAAATCTAAGTTTCTAGCGATGAGGTCGGATTTTTACATCTCATAACGATCGTTAGTTTGCTGAAATCAGCATCAGTACGCTGTGCGAAATACATAGTAGTGATCAATTTTATTGGACTGTACAATCGGCCGGCAAGGTTGCGCTGATACCGAACTTGCAGACATGCCGCAAACCCGCAATAATTAAAATAACATGTTTCGTAGTCATGCCTAAATGCCCAGATTCGGCAATGGCAACGAGCACGATTTGTTTAGACGCGGGCACAAGTTTTAATCAAAAAGATACATAAACACAAACAATATTACACTCAGAGATTGTTACTGTTTGGCGAAAGTGTTTCTGCGGACGGTTGCAGGCCTGAATGCAGACGCGCTAAATCAAATCATCGGCGATCGTGCACAATAGGGATGGTGTGAACCTCTGAAAGGTTCAGGTTCGTGTGAACGCGAACCTTTTTGAGAGGTTCTGTGTGAACGCGAACGTGAACCTCATGACGTCACGTGACGTCATATTGCTAATTCCAACCCTATCTTTCAATGAAGTAATAGCCTATATTAATGTACAGTTAAACACGATGCCTAACGACGACTCGGACCACATAATGACACAATGCTAAAGTACATATTGGCGTTTTAAACGTCGCTAAATGTATAAACTGAGGCAATCAAATGATATATATACTCGGGGGAGATAGTGTAGTCGGGGCAGATAGTGCAGTGGTTTGGCGCCCACCAATCTGACGGACCGGGTTCGATTCCCGTCGGAGGTTTATCTGGGCTCCTCTTCCCGCGCCGTTGCCGTTCTTACGGCGACAAAAAAGCCCAGTAAAAGGGCCGCGGCTTCAAAAAAGATCAACACCGAAAAGAACTGTGACATCGGACACTCTAGGCCGAGGTGGATGTTAGAGTAAATAATCGCAACCGATGCGTGTCGTTCGACATCCTCCTACCTGTTCATGACATCGCATTGTTTCTTATCGTATTGTACATTGTGTGTGACTTGTTCTGATGAAAAATATAACCCAACGATGTTATGTTATAATGATCCCATAAAATCAATATCTTCCGTCGCTTTGCCAGGGAATATAAGCATACGACTGAACGGTCTAGGCCAGACCGTCCAATGTACTCGGCGTCTGTTACATTGATATTGAGCAGAGTGTAAAACAGGTTTTTATACTTGCCCCCCCCCCCCGATGTTGCCCCATTAACAGGTTATACAGTAGCCAACACCTCAATCGCACGGATTTGGTTTTAATGATACATTAAACATATGAAGTCAAGATTGACCCCATACGCCTGCTTGATATTTTTACATCAGAAAACGATATCAATTTCATTGATTGGATGAATAAGCATCATTCGCTGTCTACATGTAGTGTATTTCGTTCGTGATGCTGAAAGCCAGATATTTCGAGCAAACTTTTGTAAAAAAGCAATTAAAATTTTTGAGATTGCCAAGGTGCATGCTCGTTTATTGTTGCTTTTTTATGCTTCCAGCGCCGTGCATACAGTGTCCCGCAGTTGAAATGCAATAACTTTGAAGTGAAAACTGTATTATATGAAAAGGTTCACAGTGCAGAACCTACCAAGGTTCTGTTGTGGACGCGAACCTCTAAATTTCCGAGGTTCACACACAGAACGCGAACGTGAACCTCACGTTCACACCATCCCTAGTGCACAATGCATATGGGATATCGATGACCCATTTCGCATAGAAATTATTCTCGCCAATTTGCAGCACTCAGCATCGATAATACGAATTGTGAATTGACATTTCAGAAGGACGGGATTTCTAGTTTTAAATGAGAAGCTCACTGGCTACGCAGTACGCACGTATTGTGTTTTAATACCGACAACGCGCTGGTTAATATCAGCCCGGCTACGGCTTACCTACGGCCTACGTAGTTCCCGATCAGCCAGTCGAATTAAATCGTGAAATGATGCGATTTTAATTATCAAGGTGTTATTGCAGCAAGAGCAATATGAGCGCATGTCGCAACCTCATTAATGCGAGTACAAACCCCAATGGTTTGAAATTTGTTCCGCGATGGTTGCGCCCGAGAGAGTCCGTCCAGCAATGAAGTTTATTGGAACATAAAATGTTCCCGCTCAAACCAATCGATTAAATTCTAGGGTTACCATATTTTGGAAATCTGAAAAGAGGACACTTTTTCAGAATTTTCAGACTTGCATTACCGGACAAGAATTCTCAAAATCGGTGAATTTTCCCACTTTGCGGTCGGTTGACTAAAAAAAGGTTAACTTCCTCGCTCAGCGCCCAAAATATCGTTTTTTCCTCCACATTGTCAGGTGGTTGACTAAAAAATAGGTCAACCTTCCGCCCAGCTCCCGAAGTACCCGCCGGAGCTTCACTCCAGTGCTAATTTACGGCATATCAGTCCAATTTTGCAATAAATATGACCTAAATTTTTAAAAAATAGGGCAAAATCTCAAAAAAGAGGAAAAAAGCGCGTCCTCCGAGGACACTTTAAAAAAAGTCGAAAAAGATGACAAATGGTAACCCTCAGAGTTTGCGCCACAGAGAATCTCTTGTTGCATCAATATTTGACAACGTTATTCAAATGCGCAGTATTAATAACAAATTAAACACTGACAAGCAATGTTCCCTCTAATTTTTTATCGAGTCTGCGCACGCCCACCAACTCACTGCGCAGATCCTTGGACAACAGTGCGCAACGACTAAAAAAAAAGATCATCACTTCGGATTTTTTGTGCGCAACTCAGATTTTCTGTGCGCAGAGACCGTGTCAGCACTGCCCATTTGCGCACGTGCGCAGCTTAGAGGAAACATTGCTGACAAGTGACATCAGGGGAATACCAATGTATAAAGCAGACAAGAATTAGTAGCCTTCAGATGATAGCAAACGAGAGAGCGCTCCTAATCAGTTATTCCTCGACTTGCGTACAGCACAATGAGGTCCGAGTCTGATATCGCGACTATTGTTTGCTCCTTATAACGACGTTTGAGCGGCATTGCTTCATTTCCCGATAAAAGTCAGCAAAGCCTTGTTGGAGAAATGAATATGCGCACTTTGCGCAGGGATGTCTTTCTATTCGCAGGCATACACAAACACACTTTCATATTCCTCGCTCCAATTAAAAGGACTATCACGAAACTAACTCAAGAATTAGTTTGTAAACGAATATGCGCGCAAATACAATTTAAGTGAGAGAAGGAGAACGTGAATACGTTCGTTTGGTCAAGACTAAGAGAGGATATGGTGTTTCTCAGCGGAAGCGTGTCGAAATCGACGCCGTCAACGAGGTCGCTTCGAATGTGTGATTAGTGATTAGTTGATTACTAATCACGGATTACACTTTATTGGGGCGTTTTAAGCACTAGTTCGTCGTCGCCGACGAAGCTGAGTATCCAATTATTCACGCGCGTATTGGTTAATGGTAAATAGTTGGCATATCACGGACTCGCTAATTGACAGTGCAAACGGAGGGCGTTTAAGCATTTTGCATGGGGTGGCCGCCACCCCATAATTGTGTCATGGGGTGGCGCAGCCACCCCGCCACCCCGTAACTCGGCGCCTATGCTGACTCAGGGATTGTTACTGTTTGGCGAAAGTGTTTCTGTGGACGGTAGCAGGCCTGCCTGCATGCGAACGCGCTAAATCAAACCACCGTCGATAGTGCACATGAGATATCGATGACCCATTTCGCATACAAATGATTCTCGCTAATTTGCAGTACGCAGTACGAATTAGTGGATTTGCATTTCAGAATGACGGGATTTCTAGTTATGAGTGAGAAACTCCCTGGCTACGCACCCAGGGTTTTAATGCCGACAACGCTTTATAGTTAATATAAGCCCGGGGCCTACGGCCGAATTAGTAGCCGGCTACAGATGATAGAAAACGAGAAAACGCGCATCTAATCAGTAATTCCTCAACTTGCATACAGCACAATGGGGTTCCGAGTCTGATATCGCGACAAATTGTTTGCTCATTATAACGACGTTCAAGCTGCATTGTTGTATTTCCCGATAAAAGTTGGCAAAGCCATGTTAGAGTAATGAATATGCGCAGGAATGACTTTCAATTCGCAGGCATACACAAACACACTGCCATATTTCGCGCTCCAAGCATCCAATTAAAGAGACTATCACGGAACTAACTCAAGAATTATTTTGTAAACGAATATGGGCTCTCGCTCGTCTGGTCGAACGAAACCGATAGAGAAGATGGTGTTTCTCAGCGCAAGCGTGTCGAAATCGACGTCGTAAACGAGGTTGCTTCGATTGTCTGATGACTAATCAGGGATTACAATTTATTGAGGCGTTTTGAGCACTAGTTCGTTGTCGGCGACGAAGCTGCGTATTCAATTATTCGCGCGCGTATCGATTAATGCTTAATAGTTGGCATTTACGCGCTATCACGGACTCCCGAATTGACAGCGCTGATGATTTGAAATCGCAAACGGCGGGCGTTTAATCTCATTGTATGGGGTGGCCGCCACCCCGCTGCGCCACCGAGTTGCGCCGCCCCGCTACGCCACCAAGCAGCGCCACCAAGCTGCGCCACCCCGCTGCGCCATCCCGTAACTCGGCGCCTATGAAAGAAAGAATAACATGAAAGTTAGCTACAAAAGTGCTGCATGTGTCAGTAGGCGAGGTTCATAATTCAGATTGTGGTCCCGTAATCTTGAGGACTGACTAGTATTGATTCAGTAGAAATTGCTTGTATTCCGATTTGAATGTGGACCGTGAACAATTGGACAATTGCTCGGCGACTGACAGATAGCAGGCGAGATGCTGTTCCACACTACATGTCCGGCATACTTGATAGAGCAGGGATCACCAACTCAAAACGGGTCGCGGGCCACTTTTCAAATTTCGTAGAGGCCGCGGGCCGCATGAATTCGATATCGATGAAAAATAGGCAACAACGTTCTAGAACTCTACGTCAGTTCAACGGTGAGCTAACTGACATAGGCGATGGGCATATTGACCGCAAAAGAAATAATTTTTTATTGAAAGAATACAAATACAACAAAAAAAAACATATTTTGAACTGTGATCTGTGCACCAGTGCACGATACCTGAAAATGATCTTCAGCGACTAAGGAATCGATATTTGGACTAGCGAGATACGTGACTAGCTGAAAGACCATCTTCACGTAAAGCTTGATCTTGTGGGGAAGCCCTAAGCCAGTGGTTCTCAAACTTTTTCAGACACGCCCCACTTTATGATACTGAACGATCGTCATATCACAAAATGCAACCAGAATGCTAGCAATCCCAACGGCTAGTTTGATGGCATGGAAGGTTATGACTGTGTATAAGAGAATTCTGCAAGATGAATTCCGGACTATATACAGAGCAATAACTATGAATTACCCGTAAATCGCGCCGAGCGCGAAAAATTTTTCAGTTGAGTGCATCTCCGCCTCCCCTTCAGATGCTTTCGCGCCCCCACGAGGGGCGCGCGCTGCTCAGTCTGGGAACCACTGCCCTAAGCCGTTTTCTAAGCGTCTCGGTCGTGGCAGTGTCTGGGCCATTGCAAGTCAACACAGTATGCCCATTCATATCAGCTGATTCTCCCTCGATGGAATGTTGTTGCCATCACCACAGCCGTTTTGGCTAGTGACGAATAGTGATGTTGGGCACAAGAGAATATAGCTTATTTTGAAACAACAACAACAACATGTTAAAACTAGTCAATTTCAGCATTTCAAATTTGTTTTCTAAGCTTTCTTCCGAAATCTCAAATCAGGTCGCGGGCCGCAGAATAGGACTTGGCGGGCCGCATGCGGCCCGCGGGCAGCGTGTTGGTGACCCCTGTGATAGAGCGATGTGTTTACTTGTGTTTCGTCCTGCTAATATGACAGTTGTTCTTCGAGGACGTGCGTGTGTTGAAGTCATGTGCTTTTGACTCCGAGGCGCAGTAGTCGTTGACATTTGTGTGACTGTGGTCACAATGGAACTGATAGATAAACGTGGCATAAAAATAGCGAGAGTTCTGTTGATGTGAACGTAGACTGTAGCTAACTAACCGACGTTGGTTATCCATAGTTAGACGAAGTAAGTCAGACGATCAACATCATGCAAGCACACGGACAGCGTCCGACGAGCTTTTGTTATAACGAGGATATCACAAAGCAAGCGATAGAGTACAAAAGAGCACCATTTGTGAACCAAGACCGAGCAGCGCCACAATAGTAGTATAACATGTGAGCCGTGAAGAGCACGTGGAGATATACATTTTATTATCGTTGGTTTTCCGTACAAAGCGGTTGACTTTTCTCGATTGGCGAATGGTGTGCACTGTGCACTTCCTTGCCTCATGCGCTATATATAGGGCTGGTTTGTAGCATTGGGATGTTCAGATAGTACCGAGGTAGTTCAGGTAGATAAAACTGCATCAGGACGTAGGACAATTTGTTACGCATAAACTACTTTATTTGTTAATCAAAGTGCGTCGCTTGTCATGTAATGCCTCCTCCTAATCCCCGATAAAACTACAACACAAGCTAAACCCAGGCAATGGCTAATTAATCATTGGCCAGCAAAAATTGTCAAGAGGGATAGTGTGATTGCATGAGCAATAAGGACAGTCGATTGCAAAATAAGGTCGGTCGCTACGTTCTAAATAAGGTCAGTTCCTGCGTTTCAAAACATCTCAGTCTCTGCGTGCGAAATAAGGTCAGTCGCTTGCAAAATAAGGTCAGTCACTAAGTCACTACGTGATAAATGTGGTTGAGAGCTTCTTGGAGGTACAGAACTTCAATATATAATTGAATAGCATCTTCATATTGAAATGAGCCCGAATATTTTCAGTTGTCACTCGTCGAATGAAAATTTAACTCAAAAACGACTGTATTAAGGTCGCTTATGCCTCAATATAGGTCGGTTGAGAGGTCCGTATTTAACACAAAACACATTCTAAAATACTATTAACTTCCATAATTCGATTTCAGGTTTTATTACCTCAAGCTATGCCCTCCAAATAATCAGGATCCTTAGTATTTCAAAGAAATTTAGATACAACTTCAATAAAACAACGTCGTGTAATTTTTCCAAATCCGCCTTAGTAATAAGAAATAGACAATCACAAATATGGCCCAAATCCCAATCCAAATCTGTCTTGCTGATCCTAATTTCGAATCAAACTTTTTTCTTAAGAAAAATCAACTTTTGAATATATATCATTAATCATATTTGAAGAGATTTTTGGGGTTCAGACCTTCAGTCAACAAATGAATAATATATTCAATGTCCATATTGAAAGAAACTCGAATAGGTTATCATAAGTAAGTGCTAGTAGAGAATTGGAAATAACATTATATAAAATATGTAAATATCAACAATAGGATCACCAAATATGAAGGAATCGACATGAGATTTCGAATAATCAAGGCGACAGATCGCCTGAGCTCAATGTGCTATTATAGATGGTATACGCAACCTGTTTCTGTTGGCACATATTACGGCGGCGAATTGTGATAAAAGTCGACTCCAAGGCACACAATTGTATGTGTGAACGGCCTCTCCCGCCGATGCTAAATCTATCGTCTCACAATTCACTGAGTGTCTTCATACCTTGACCCCAGGAATCATTGCTGCTGATAGGGATAAGTTGCGCAAACCTTACCTAGATTCCATGCAAGTGACGCTACCGAGATTCCATCCAAGTGACGTCATATTTGGTGACACGCTAGTTTATATATAATGTTCTTTCCAGTTCTCCACTAATTGCTGACGATTACCCCTGACGAGTATCAGCCGAAATTATTATCAAATTGCGTATTTTATATTGTAATTTTAAAATCCAAATTTTACTTTTACGTATTAAAATTGAAATTTCATGACCAACTATAGATCTAGCTAGATCCTAAATCTAAATATGGCTCAACACAAGTTGCTACTATATCTGTATGTCAAATCATAAATCTTAAGATGCTTCAATATCAACAGTTTCGACGTACGCAATAAGATCAGTGCGTGCGATATAAGATCAGGCGAAACGAGTAAAATAAGGTTAATCGCGTTCGAAATAAGGTCATTCGCGTTCGAAATAAGGTCAGTCGATACGCATGCAATAACATCAGGACGCTGGGGGATCGAAGGTTCTTGGCGCTGACGGTGTCCTAGAGCTAGGATTATTCGGGCCGAGCTCAGGGTCATTTGGGGTTGCGGTTCTTTGGGTTGAGTGTATTATGTCATAAGGGTTGGTGTTTTGGTCATTGGGGTTTAGGGGGTTGGGATGAGGGTGCTTGACGATAGAGGTTCGGGTGATTAGGGATATGGTTTCCATTGTGTATGCTCTGTCCTTATTTGGCATAAAGCGACTGACCTTATTTTGCATGCGGTCGCACCAAGACCAAACCTTCTCATCGATGTCGGAAATCGACCTAAAAGCGCCACAGGAATCGGGTCGTGTGTAGTTTCCTACCCTGTCTGACCTTGAGTAGTAATTGCACTTAATTAAGGAAGCAAAACATTCGTCGACATTTTTGTTGTCATCGTTACGGTATACCTAATCATTGTATTGCGATGCTACAAGTGCGACTGTCGGGACTAAATAGGACATGGGCCATGAGCCCCCAGTGGTTTTCGTCGATTAAAAAGAAGCAAAGTATTTTAGGTCATATTCATTCTTTAGTCTTTGAAGAGTTTCGCACTTCGCTCGACTCGAAAACTAATGCGTAGCAAGGCGATAAAAGTCAGTAAGTCTGGCATTCGCCGTTCCTCATTCAACCTCGCGTACTACCAGTCTTAGTTCGCAACAGGCATAGTCGTGTGTTCTTGACGGCGTGCGGATCGTTCGTTTGATGGGTAATTATGAAATTACTATAAACCAGAAGTCTCAAACTCAAATGTGCTCGCGGGCCAGTTTTCCAGTTTTGACGACGCCGCGCGGCCGCAGCATTTATAGAGGTATTCCATGTCTTTCGAAGTAGGCCTTATTTGGCGGGAATGAATTGTCCTATTGAAAGTGAGCCGATCCAGCAGACTGACAGTTAGGGCTGTTCAAAAATAACTTTTTTTTCCCGATTCAAGCCGGTCACCTCTTAAATCGTCAGGTTGCAGTAGAAAACCTTGCTCACCAAATTTCACTCGATTCCAACCAGTAAAGGCCTCCGCAGATCCAATTGAAATTTTTAATTTATTATGGAAAATTAAAAAAAAAAAATTCCGAATTTTTCTGCCAACCCCATGAAATTGTTGAGCTGTCTTCAAAGACGTTGCAAAACAAATTTGAGTCAATTCCGACCAGTAGAAGCGGAGTTATGTGAGTTTTTCGTTGATAAATCGCGGATTATATACCGATCAAGGATAATCCGAGAAATATCATCGAAAAACTCACATAACTCCGCTTCTACTGGTCGGAATTGACTCAAATTTGTTTTGCAACGTCTTTGAAGACAGCTCAACAATTTCATGGGGTTGGCAGAAAAATTTGGAAATTTTTTTTTTTAATTCCTCATAATAAATTAAAAATTTTAATTGGATCTGCGGAGGCCTTTACTGGTTGGAATCGATTGAAATTTGGTGAGCAAGGTTTTCTACTGCAACCTGACGATTTAAGAGGTGACCGGCTTGAATCGAAAAAAAAAAGTTATTTTTGAACAGCCCTACTGACAGTAAACACACATCGTCAAAATGTGATTTACTCTTGTATCAATTTAGGCCTGGCACGAAAAGAATCGTCACATTTATAACTATTTGAATAGAATAATTGTTGTACTTGATATCACGATACAGACACCATATGGGCGGACAAATGTATAATGCCATCATAAAAGCTATTGGGTTATAATTTTACAGCTACTATGAATATTTTGAATTTAACTGATTGATAATAGAGAGTGATCTGATATCAAAACATTTCTAAGTTGAGCATTGTAATTCCAATCCAGGATTCGGGTATACTTCTGATAAGTAGGCTATTAATCTCATGGTCAAATATCTTCAAATATAGAAGCAGAAAAAATACAGATATTATATAAATATATTATTGAATGTGTCCTAGTGATTGAAATGTCGGAACGCCGAACGACCCATTGTCGTTACATCGTTGGAGTGTACCACCACGGTACTCGGTACCGTTAAGTGGCCTTAATTAACAGATTGCCAATGGTTGCCATAACTACTTGCTTAGTTAGCGAAATACCAAGCTGCGACCTTTTGATCTATTACTATTCCCCTGATAGTTTGTTGATTCCATGGTTCTAACAAATTCACGGCATTCCGAGTCACTCCGAGTCCACTCGAGTCATTTTCATTTTACCTTCGAGTTAGCCCGAGTCTGAGTAGGCTAATTCTAAGAAAGGTCGCGTCCAAGTCCAACAAGGGTCAGGTTTTGTCAGCATGAATTGGAAATGTGGCGAGATCGTGAATCTTCCACTGCATGGTAGCATTTACAATTCATGTGATAGTGAAGTTTGATGAATAGTTTCAGGCTCTCGGAGAAATGAGAGAATTTTCACTTTATAACCTGGAAAGATATATGTGAGAATGTGACACTTATATATTGTCAAATTAATAAAAATCTAAAATGTAACCACGGGCCGCACAAAATACTCCGGCGGGCCGCATGCGGCCCGTGGGCCACGTGTTTGAAACCTGTGCTATAAACGATCAGAGCTCTGAAGGATCCGGGGCCACAAAGTGCTGTTTCGGGCTTTGGGGCTGACTGCGTCAATAGTCGAGAGACTCGAGACATACATTCCGAATTTATTTAGGGTTAATCGTTACTCTCGATTTTGTTTGCTATTGATGTTTTAGGTCAAAGCACAACTTACTAAGAGATCTCCGTCACGAGAGCAAAATGACCAAATTTCGAACTGTTTTGTATAGTTGAAAGTGATGGTCCGGTCGCCACATGTAGGCCTACCGATGAGCTGCAGCACTTGATTAGTGTGGGTGTTAAAACATCACATCAGTTTTAAGACATAAAACATGGCGCTGATGATGAATTCAGCGTAGATATCTAGATTTCGTGCCAACCTGACGTCAAACATCTTTATTTGTGACGTTACAGTTAATAGACATTGGTATAATATGACTCATTGAGCATATCTATTGAAAATACAAGACTAGTATGTTTCCTTCGAAGAAAAAGGTTTCCGCCACCTAGTTCAAGATGTTCTTAAATATACCATAACTTTTGGGTTGTAATCCAATATTTGATGGCTGATTGACATATTGGCCTCACACCAGTCAGAAACGTCCCACTACTTAGTTGCTCTATTTTTCATCACCCATCTAAATCCCTTTCAAATCTGTGTTGATTAGAGTTAATTTGATATCCATGTTTCTTTTCCCGTATAGCTTCAGCTATTCCTCATTCGCTCCAATATTATATAGATAAGCTGTGCTAATTCCCCATCAAGATAGATTGTGTAACCTGAGAGATGACCGAAGAACCTGGTGCAAAAATTCACTTGTGTGACGTTTGCAACAAAAGCTTTGCTAACAGGAATAAATTACGAATCCACATGTATACTCACACAACAAAGAGAAAGCACAGCTGCCACGTATGTGCAAAGTCGTACAAGAGACTTTACAACCTTAATCAACATATGACAGCTCATAATGCATCATCAAGATCCGAGTGCTATGTTTGTGGAATGTCGTTTGCATGGAACGAATCATTAACCAGACACATGCTTCTACATTCAGAAGAGAAAGATTATGTGTGCAAGATTTGTGGCAAAGCTTGTTCTCGCAGTGACAGCTTGAAATCTCATATGACGATCCACAATGACATGAGAGATAAATTTGAATGCGAAATTTGTGGGATGATTCTGAAAGGGAAACAAGCATTGCAATTTCACATGGATAATCACATGCCACGGAAAATGTACGAATGTGACATATGCTCCAAAACATTTTCTGCCTCGTCTACTTTAAAGAGTCACGGAGTCGTCCACACTGGCGTAAAAAAACATGAGTGTGATATCTGCCAAAAATCGTTCACGGCAAGAAGTAGCATGGTGTTACACAGAAAAATCCACACTGGAGTGAAAGAATTCAAATGTGACCTATGTGGAATGCGATTTTCACAAAAGGGTGGTTTGTATCGTCATTTGCGTAGTCATACTGCAGAGGACAGTGTTGTATGTGAGATTTGTGGAATGACTTTGAGTCGCCCTGAATATTTATCCAAGCACCTACTTGTGCATACTGGAGTGAAACTGCACAAATGCAGCATTTGCGACAAATCATTTAGCAGCAACACATGTATGAAAGTACATATGACCCTGCATACAGGAGAGCCCAACTTCCCCTGTGAAATTTGTGGATTTCGCTTTAAGCGCATTTCGAACCTTGATGCTCATCTCTCAATTCATACAGGAGAAAGAAAATATAAATGTGATATATGTGGCAAGGCTTTCAGACTTCCCCATAGCATGCGTCTTCATGTTGCTTCTCATCACGGCACAGTGAAGAGCCGTAAGCAGGTTTGAAGAAATCTGTTGAAACATAGCCTTAATGTATAGGCTGTAGTTGCAGCAGTCTATTCGTATCATGTTTATCACAATCTCAACATATAAGGTACAAGGTTGTCAATTACCCACCCGATTCAAATGCACGCATAACGAATAACCATAAATCAATTATTAAATTTAGATGTGAGCAAATTTTGCTTTGATGTCGTTTTGTACATCGCTATGTTCTGCCAAGGATGCTTGTATTGTATATATTGGACTGTAGAAAATTGCATGATCTAACATTGCATGATGACAACATGCAAGTGAATAGTATATTCATGTTGAAATGAACCCGAATATATACCCGAACCCGAATATACACCCGAATACACACCCGACTGTCACTCATCAGGGGTAATCGTCAGCAACGAGTAGAGAACTAGAAAGAATATCGTATATCAACAGAGCAATGTAGTTTACGCATTGAAGTGTCACTGTGATTGTGGCTACGTGGGAAGAACGTTAAAGCGCTTACAGGAACGCATGAATCTGCATGTCCCTAGATTCATTAGAACACGCTCATCACGCTCGGTGAAAAGGGTCACCTCTGACTCATCCGCTTAAGATTGATAACCCCGCCTGTGCGAAGAATTTTCAAGACGATAGACTTCGCGTACTCGGAAAGGGTGAAAGGGTCGTTCACACTTTCATTTGTGTGCCCTGGAGTCGACTTTTATCAAAATAACCAGCCTAGGCTGTGTCAACAAAAAGAGTTCTCGTATCTAGGGGTGGGTAAACTACGGCCCGCAGGCGGACCACGACAACATTTTGTGCGGGCCGCGAAGGCAACGAGAAACGTGATACAAATATTGATGAGAAATTGCAGTGAAGATACGAATTACTAGAGCAAGTTGATTAAACTTTTTCCTAATATATTTTATCATGATATTGAGCAAGTCGTAATCCTAATTTTGCATTTTCTGATTTAATTGTTAGCACAATATCCCGATCTCGAGGCCTACGCATTTTGAAACGCTTCGGTTGCTAAATATCCAAGACAAGCGAAACGGAAATGAGTTAGTTCGGATCACAATTGTGATTTTAGATTAGAACTTTCAGTGCTGTAATTGGAAAAACCGATCGGTGCGTGTTTTTGGTGGATTCGTCTTCGATATGCGAAGTTAGTTGCACGTCATTTAAGACTTCGGTCTTAATTCATTCCTAATGAGTTATCCGAAGTGATACAAAAAGCGGAAAGTTGAAGATGAATGCTATCAATGCTGCAATCAAAAACGAATCAACTGATAGGTAAGCCTACTTCTGTTCCAGCATCCATGGTAAGGCAATATGTATTACATGTCATATCATGATATTTTATAATGAATTTGTTGCTGCAATTCAAAACACCATTTAAGTCCAAACATCCTAATTATAGGCACAATTTATTAAATTATGAGGTGCAAAATAAATTAACAGAATTGTTAAAATATATGAGACAATAGTAAATTATGTTGATGTCGTCCCCACAAAATAACTTGAAATAGGTAAGTTTAATACAGCAAACACTTTGCTGAAACGCGTTTAAAGGTAACATACTCGTGTCAGCATTGTGTGTTCTATAGCTTAACCAAACGCGGAATCAACATATCTATAAGTCGATCTTTGCTCACATATTCAAATTTCCATCCTATCCTAAGAGTTGCCACAACCTATTATCATCCCTCCTTATTTCGACGACTTGATTCAGGATGACCATTGACCAGTCTATAAAATCTCTGTAATGTTTCTGACGCATGTGCGTTATTATCAAATCAACATTTAAATCATATACATATGTATTATCTCCAAGTCTTCAGTTACTTTATATCAGGGGTTCTGAAAGCGGCGAAGGGTATAATTTTTGGTATGTAATATTTAAGTATGTAATATCTGTTGAGTTTCAAATAAAATTCTTTGCGCGTGGCGCGATTTCCGGTGCATCGTTTGTTGTTGTTGTTGTTGTTGTTTATTAAACATAAAGATTTGGCACTTATCGCCCGATGGCCTTTTGTACCACGGTCAAAGACATTGTAAACGAAAAGAGAAGGTCGTATAAACGGTGGATCGGTTGTAAATATCCGACGACACTGTCTTTGGTAATGTCGGCCAATGAGCGAGACACGTGGAAAAGTCATAACAACAACTTGGCTGGATCATAAAAATGTGCCGACCTTTGTATTACATAAATTGGTTTCAATTCACGACTGGATTTATTGTTCAACCTTGTATTCCCTGAAAAACACTGTCGGGCACCATTAGGATGCTTTGTTGTAGGGGTGTGCAACGATCTAGTGCGGGACTCTGAGAGATAGGACTTGTGAGGCCAACCCTTTGCGTGCCAAGACACGTGAAGGTATTATGTTTTGGGCAACATATCAACGGGTACAGTGCGGTGTCAAAAAGATTGGCGGCGATAAATCCCTGGCCAAATATGACCGTCGCTGGCTGGCTAATGCATTCAATATTGATCTATCTGGGGCGGCATTACAAAACAACTACCGCACTGCGGAATCAACATTTACCGTCACAATTCGAGAGAAGCGGACAATCGCGATTACAAAACCATCAATACTGATGTCGTCGAGAGAAAACGTGAACGATCTGCGTCACGAACGTCACTATCAGCGAAGTTCGGTATTACAAAACTGAAATTAACGCAGATTTCTCGCGGTAACTTACCGCTTAGCTTCTAGGCTAGCTGGCGGAGTTGAATCCGGGCTGGAAATTGCAGCTTTTTGAACTGCAAAATCTTAAAGGGGCACTGCGCTCTAAAAATGATGTGGTCTCAAATTGAAGATAAAAACGAACAAATATTTTTGGCCGCGGCCATTTCCTTCAGAACGCCACCGTAATGGAGCTGCAATATATTGAAATTTCTACAAGACCAGCTGCAGCGGCTGCTTAACCCGTTACATGGCACGATGTCTTCATCGTCGCACTTGCTCGACGCGATAAGGCAATCACGCAGAGAACGAAAGTTATACACATTTCCTTCATAACATCGGCTGACAACTATCTAAAATTCGTTCTCTGCGTGACTGCCTAATCGCGTCGAGCAAGTGCGACGGTGAAAATATCGTGCCATGTAACGGGTAAGCAGCCGCGGCAGCTGGTCTTGTAGAAATTTCATTAAATTGCAGCTCCATTACGGTGGCATTCTGAAGAAAATGGCAACGGCCAAAAATTTTTGTTCGTTTTTATCTTCAATTTGAGACCATATCATTTTTAGAGCGCAGTGCCCCTTTAATATTCTACTTCAATAAAGTGAAAAAGTGAGGAAGTAATCGATCTAAAAGGGCATGTCCTGTAAGCTACCCAATTGGGTTATATTTCGTAGGCCTGACTGTTAGTAAAATCAAGCGAAATAAGGCAGTGGCGATATATAACGCTTATGAATTGAATTCTCATATACGGACCAGTAAGTGCGGGCACTGAGTAGGCTACCTCGCCGTTTAGAACCTGTATGAATATAACGGGGACTTGAGTTCTATGCTGGAAGCATGTTATCAGCACCGTAACTGCCGCACCCCAAACCCCCCAATTGGGGGGGGGCCGAGCTCGAAGGGGGCCCAAAATTATTTCGTGAATTAGCATAAATGAAAGAGTATTTTTTTAAAATTTATGCAACTTTTTCAAATTTTTTTCGCGCTGCGCGCGATGTCAACCTGCCAAACATCTTCAATATTTGTACTCTTCCTCCAAGAAAAAACACGCAAGATTTATAGAAATAGACATATCGGCGTTGGTCATTACAGCGCCACGACGCACCAAGACATATAACGATTTAGGACATATTACATGCGACTCCAAGAAGTGTGCCAGAACGATCGGTAGCGCGAAAACTTTGGCCGAAAAGGACTGCCCTTACGCTGTCCGAAAACTTCGTTATATATACAAAATACATATAGGTTTAATCGTCAATAGGCGCCTAAATGACTGGCGCCAAATGTTCCTGTCTTGGCAATCTGAACCTCAGAAGACAAATACCATCCCGCAGGGAAGAATTATATGCCAGTGAAGAAATACCAATTTGAAATCGTCTGCGTCTTTTAGTTTAGTACGTTTGGGCTATTCTATATTTTTTGATATAGCAGACAGGAGGTCACGTCACGTCACATCATGTAACGAAGTCATACCAACGGGTCCGCCCGCCCGAAGATGTTTAATTATTATTTACGGGCGCTACAGTTTCCGGTAAATCTGATAACGTGAGCAGAGAGGACAAGAAATTGATAGCAATATATATGCAATTCCCGATTTTATTGGCCGCTTTTATCATGAACAGGGCTGGGCACAATGATTCGAGTACTCGAATCAGAATCGAGTATTAATTTTAATGATTCGAGTCGAGTAGTAAAGGACGATTATTTTGAGTACTGAAATTGTACTCTTCTCGCCACTGAATGTTAATTTATCAACGAGAATTATAGTTTCGATACTAATTTTCACTGTAGAAGCCTTGGAACCTTGATTGGCTGTATCGTAGCATACGAAACATATGGTACAAAGCTACGAAGGTTACTGGATGTAGCACATTTCCGAAGTCATGATTATCCCACAACATCATCACTGTTATGTTCGTGCATTTACGTTCGGTGTCGTGCAACTCTTTCTTTCTATAGCAGGGGTTCTCAACCTGGGGGGCGCGCCCCCCTTGGGGGGCGCGGGAGGCTCTCAGGGGGGGCGCGAGAAATTGACGAAGTCATTATAGGGGGGGCGCGAGAAATTAATAAGTCAGTATAAATTGTACGTGTCTGAACATGTGTTTCACATCCATTATGAGAAGACGATTAATGAAGATGAAATTTATTCCATATTCAAGAAAGCTTGCGAAATACAAACTCTAGCAACAGCGCTCAACTGAGTATAGTCTGATTTCAACTTCATTTGAGCAAATTTTTGAAATTCTTTGGAGATATAAAGAGCAATTCCCACGTGTAAGTCATTCATTGCTTAAAGCTTGTCGCGCTGGGCAGCTCTTGTTAGTAGCTTGCGAACTGCACTGCCTAAGACAGACTTAGATGCAACATAGGTTGCCCGGTTTCGCCCTCAATTAGGCTATAAATCAACACAATTAATTCATTTCGAAAACTGATCAAATTTAGCCTGGCAGGACGGAACGACGCCTTGCTCTCTGTACTCACTACCAGCATCAGGATTAGTCTCAGGGTGACCTACGTTGAAATTAATTAATGGATGTCTTGTTCAATGTTTTTTGTTATTTTCAAACAAATTTGAAGAAATTTGTCAGCAATGTAAAAGACTCAACAACTGGAATGCAGATTCAAAATTGGCGTAAGATATACCTTATGTATACTATTAGATCAGGGGTGGGCAGCCTGCAGCCGTAGAAGGGAATTTGAGCGGCCGTCGACGCCTAATTCAATTAGTATGTGTTGGCGGTCGTAGACATGCAAATTGCAATTACGAATTCACTCCCGCATTTTCGAGAGAAATTAATTGATCTTGAAATTTTCTTCACCCTCCGCCCAATTCAACAAGACTTCATTTTTCTATTTTAATGCAGTAGCGCTCTTCTTAATCTGAGCCGGAATGGGAATTGGCAAGAAATATCAATTCGTTCGCGGCCCTGAAAAATTTTCGCGCTCCGAGCGACAATATGCACCTCCCGGCAACTATTCATAACAGTGCCACTCGCGATTTCGGTGCGTACAATAGGCCATTGTGAAAAGTAGAATAGTCCGGAGTTCACCGGGAATGGATATGGACAGTTTACCGTAGTAATTTTGCGTCCAGATCGTTCATTGCGGCTATGCCCTGGAATGCGACCTTACGCTACATAAGCAATCGAAATGCGGTAATGATTATCAAAAACGTTGCCCACCTCTGTATTAGATGATGTGCTCTTTTTGACATGACGATAAATGCAGGGGGGGGGTCAGGGGGGGCGCGAGTTTTTTGACCATCTCCAAGGGGGGCGCGTGTCAAAAAAGGTTGAGAACCACTGTTCTATAGGATTAGTAATTACCGCCAATCATTATTTCCTCGTGTGTCGTGCTTGTATTTATATCCTGTGTTCTGTTGTCTCGTGGTCTTTTCATTTAACTGCACTCTGGCTCGTGTCGCTGCCTTAAAGTTACTCTGTTGATAATATACTGATTCTGCATTGCAACCTCGTCGCATTGAGTTATTGTTCAAACAAGATCAAGAACATAACAATTTGTGTCAGAAGTCGGATTCATAGTTATTTCTGCGACGAATATAAATCATGGAAGCAAGTATATTGAAGCTTCTGGAGAAGCAGCAGGAAATGATGGCGAAGCAACAAAAGCAGCATGAAGAAACCATGGCAAATCAAAAAGCACAGCGTAAAGAAGAGCTGAAGCAACAACAGGCACAGCTGGAGCAGCAAAATGCTCGGCACAGAGAAGATTTGGACCAACAACGCGCACAGCACAAAGAAGATATGGCATAGCAAAAGCTGCAGCATGAGGAAGCCATATCTCAATTAGCACAGAGGTTGAGTCCCGGTACGTCAACATCTGAAGCGGCCGCTCCCAAGTTTGATTCGTTCGCAAAATCAAAAGAGAAATGGGACCAGTATCTGCAACGATTCAACCATCACCTTGCAATTTACGGTATTTCCAACATGGAGAAGAAAAGAGCGTGTCTACTCTCATGGGTCGGACCTGAAACGTATACTCGCTCCTACGTAATTTGTTTGGGGTTGCTGATGTCAGTGCGCAAACCTTCGACGCGTTGACTGAGAAGTTGTCTACACACTTCAAAGACTCCATTCATGTGCAAGCAGCCAGGTACGAATTTTACAATTGCAAAATGCAGCCGGGGCAATCGTACGCCGATTGAGTCGCAACTCTACGCGGAATCTCCCAAGATTGCAACTTCATATGCTCAAGAGATGGCTGTGATCAGAGCTACGTTGATGAGCTAATGCGCGATCTCATCATTAAAGAAACGCCGCACGCGGATGTGAGACGGCATTGTCTAACACAAACCAATCCATCCCTCGACGACGTTCTCAAAGTAGCCGCAACATACGTGAGAACGCTGGAAACTGATAGGGTTATCCAAGGCGAGAGTAGCGGTAAAGACGCTTCCATCGTCAACAAAATGACGGGAAGTTATCAGAAGGGGAAAAAACCTTCCAAATCCATCCAAGGCAACTTCCCGGAAAGACTGAAATCCTGCAGCCGCTGTTTCATCGATCACCAGAGAAAAGACTGTCAATATCGACATTCAGTATGTCAGAAATGTGGTCGTAAAGGTCATATCAAACCTGTGTGCATGTCTACCAAACCTAGTATCACGCAACAGGTCACATCCGTCAATTTCTGCTCAGTGCCGCTCCTCTCCTTCGACATCGATCAACTATATCGACGCGTAGGGAACCAGCTCTGGATCAACTCCAGCATCAACGGCCTTCCGTTGCCGACACAGTGGGACACTGGTGCACCCTTCGCCATGGTGGGATTGACTGGGTACAAAACTTTGGGCACTCCGAAACTCTCAGCATACCATTGCTCTTTCGTAGCGTATGGCGACAAGCCACTGAAAGTGAAAGGTATTTGCACTGTAAGCGTGCAGGTGGGTTCTGAAGTTCGAGTTGGCTTAAAATTGGTGGTTCTCGACGAACACCGTGGGCAAAACATTTTTGGTCTCGATTGGAGCGATGCTTTCTCCATGACCGCTAAGGGAACGTCTGCTTTGGATGCAATTTCCTCGCAGATGGTCAAGTCGCAATCATGTAATACTATTGACATTTGTGATTCGAACGACAAATTGGTATCTTTTCAGTCCAAATTTCCCTCCGTTTTCTCTAATGTATTAGGACGATGCACCAAGACGAAGGTGACAATTCACTTGAAACCTAATGCCAAGCCCGTATTTAACAAGCTACGTCCTTTGCCGTTTGCAAGGCAAATCGCTGTTCAAACCGAATTGGATAGATTAGTCAATCAAGGTATTCTCGAACCAATCAATTACAGTGATTGGGCAGCACCAATTGTTGCCGTCACTAAATCAAATGGATCAGTACGCATTTGTGGTGACTTCAAAGCATTGAATCAACAAATTCAGATAGATCAACATCCCCTGCCCTCCTTGGATGAAATTCTTCACAAGTTACAGGGTGGTTGCATTTTCACGAAAATTGATCTTGCCGATGCTTATTTTCAGCTAGAATTAAATGATGATGCGAAGAATTTGTGTGTCATCGACACGCAATTCGGTCTATTCCGTTATCGACGCATGTGTTTCGGAGTCGCATCTAGTCCCGCAAATTTTCAACGCTGCATTGATGCCATGATCGCCGGCTTACCCGGTGTTGCTAGTTTTATCGATGACATAATCGTTACTGGCATTGATGAACGCGATCATTTTCGCAACTTATCGCTACTCTTTGAGCGCCTCACCGAATACGGTTTCACCGTCAACTTCGCTAAATGTGAATTTTTCAAAAGTAGTATCGAGTACCTTGGTCATATAATCGACAAGGACGGCAAACGCCCGTCTCACAAATCCGTCGAAGCAATCAAACAGTTGCCTAAACCTCAGGATGTTCGCCAGCTACAGGCATTCCTGGGCAGCACCGTAACTGCCGCACCCCAAACCCCCCAATTGGGGGGGGGGGGCCCGAACTCGAAGGGGGCCCCAAATTATTTCGTGAATTAGCATAAATTATAGAGTATTTTTTGAAAATTTATGCAATTTTTCCCGATTATTTGGTACTCTTCCCCCAAGAAAAAACACGCAAGATTTATAGAAATGGACATATCGGCGTTGGCCATTAAAACCGCCACTACGCACCAAGATATATAACGATTTAGGACTTATTACATGCGACTTCAAGAAGTGTGCCAGAACGATTACGGCAGCGCGAAAAGCTTGGCCGAAACGGACTGCCCTTACGCAGACCGAAAACTTCGTTATATATACAAAATATTAGGTTTAATTGTCCATAGGCGCCTAAATGACTGGCGCCATATGTTCCTGTCTTGGCAATCTGAACCTCAGAAGACAAATACCATCCAGCAGGAAAAAAATATGCCAGTGAAGAAATACCAATTTGAAATCGTGTACGTCTTTTAGTTTAGTACGTTCGAGCGATTCTATATTTTTGATACAGCAGACAGGCGCGTCTAGGCGGGAAAAGTAGTCTCACCGAACGGAGACGCAACCGAGATGTCAAATAGCGTCAAAAAGCGGATAGCCAAAGGGGGGTCTGGGGGGCGAAGCCCCCCAGAAGTTAGGTTTATCACATCATGGGGGGCCCAAGGCCAACGTTTTGGGGGGGGCCTGACGAAGTGCTGTTACGGCCCTGCATGTTATTATAACCTACCGAGGTTAGTATTCTATTGCCAAATAGATTTATTTAATATCCACTTTTTAACTTCGGCTAGCATATCATGTGGTCGCCTTGTCAATAAGTAATTCGCTGCCGAACGGTAGAATTCAGTCCGATTCGGCAGGCCTATAAAGTCGTTGCGAATTACGATCAGGGCCATGTTTCCAGAATGTTATACATGTATTGCCCCAACTGTATTATCCTCATACGAAGTTAAAACTCAATGCACGCGTGATACTTGACGCAGCGGCCTAAAGCAGACAAACTATAATGTACCGTACGCCTGCCCTGTAATTTTGTTCTCTTCAGAGCAAATATCACAAACAATTAGGGTAATTCCATTTCCCTGTATGTGAGAGATTATCGCAGGCAAATTACAAATCGTTGCTGACCACACAGCATTATAAACCCGTATTTGATGTCATCTTTTACTGAGATTATCGACTTGGCGAAATCACAAATTAGCGCGTTGATTGCGAAACGTTGTGTTGCGTCTGGAATTACGAGAGTTTAAGTGAGTTCAAAGCGCTCTTGCGTGAGCTGGCCGCAAAATGTTTTGAAATACCAATTTTTACATCATGCGGTAATCGCATTCGAGAGAGCTCGTTACCGCTGGCGGAAATTCTGATTTACCGCATTCTTTTGTAATGTCCCCCCTGGTCGTCGAAATAGTCTGAGTAGACACTAGACAGTAGTACAAATGCGACCCGTAGTGAAATAATACACCCTAATTTTGAAGCGCGTCGAGTCGGACATGTTCCATGGAGCTGCATTGCGTAAGACTGCTGTCTGCGTGTTCTCCATACCGTATACATGCCGGTAAAATGTAACATAGTTATATTTAAAATGTATACGATTTGATGTGTGAGGCTTGGGTCGCGAGATGCCACTAAACCTCTGATTTGGGTTTAAGAATCACTGCTTTATATATTTTAATTAAAGCTTTCGTTTTGGTTTGTAAAAACGATTTTACCATAGTGCGGCCCACGAATGTAATCAGATGTTGAATGCAGCCCGCGAGCTGAAAAGTTTGCCCAGACCTGGGCAAAGTGCGACCCGCGGAGACATTTTGTACGGCTCGCGTGAAGTTACTTGAAATTCAAAACATAAAACCTACTTTTCAATGTTGCTGCGTGGACTAAACCGATCGCCTGTATAAACTGAACTGAAAATTCGTTTACTTTCAAGCCTGTTCATTATTATGCCGCGATTATACGTACCTCGCATGCGTAATCCAGATTCAAAGTAAAGTCAATGCGGCTAATTATGCGGTAACAATCAAAGTCACAAGAATTCACCAAGCCGTCTTTGTTGGAATTGTCACATTAAGCATTGCACCAGTGGTTTTCAAACTTGGGGCGCTTGATACCATCTGAAGGGGGGGGGGCTGCGGTCAACTGAATAAAATTTTCGCGCTTCGCGCGATTTACCTTTAATTTATAGTTTTTGCTCTGTGTATTGTCCGAATTTCTTATTTAAGAATTCTCTCACCAACAGTCATAAGAACCTTCCATGAAACTATTCATTGGGATTGCCAGCATTCTGGTTTCATTTTGTGATATGACGATAAAGGTGGTGCTGAATTGTTCACTATATCATAAGGGGGGCGTGTCTAAAAAAGTTTGAGAACCACTGCACTGCACGGTCTGCCTTTCAAATTGCTACGTGATACGTTTCAAAATCCCTCATTCGTAATACAAGTCCATCGGTACCTGTGATTACTATGAGTCATCATCACCCATAAAAGATGAACGGGCATGTCAAATAAGGAAACCCGAAAGCTGAAATTCAAAGTCGGTTTGGAGCAATGAACATTTGTTTGCTGAACCGGTCTTTTTAGTAGTTACTACCGATCAGGTCGCCGTGTTTAAAAGGAGTATAATTTAAGTAGCTCTGATGACAAAAACACGAAGACATGCACTCGGTCAAGGGAGAGCGAAATTCAGAAAAACTAAGCTTCACTCCGCAACAAGGCTATTTTGTCAAGCTACACAGTGTTCGGAAGGCAGCGGCCAAGACAATAAGCCGTGTAATATCTCAAAACATTTTAATGTCTTGATAGAAAAATGCTGATGGGGATTTATAGAGAGCTCAAAAGGTATCATGTTTAACATTGTTTCGAAATATGACGGCAAATAAATATTCTTATTTTGGTAATTAACCGTCACCTTCTCATTCCCTAATATCAACACATCCACTGAGCAGCATTTATTCAAATAGCAATTCACTGCTTGCGCTGGAGAACACAGCTAAATGTTTTGACTCGGCCCGTCAACGTATTCTCTGCTTCTCATTTGGTCCGCGGGGAAAAATAATTGCCCACCCCTGATCCATAGTCATCGTCTTATCGCTTCATTATAATGTGAATCTGGTACACCCCTGTACACCTCATCCGAGTGCTACATCCTTTTAAAATTATGGTACATCCTGGGGTGTACGAAACACCCGGTTGAAGAACAATGTACTATAACATCTTCACTTCATTACGATTTATCTCTATCCACTACTTTTTAGATTTTATTTTACATAATATCTTCTCGAATTACCAATCTTTGAATTTTTTCGGTAGGGTCAAGCCCGCCTAGAAGATCTAAAACACTAAAAGTCTAGTTTTTTACTACTTTTTTACGACATAATTGTACTTAAAACTTCAACAAGAACTTTGGTGCATCCATTGAGCCTTCTCTATACTTCGCCCGCCCGCCTTCTCTATACTCCCGGCAAGGGCGCAGCTCATAGTTTTTGTCGCTATGCTAATGCGAATTGATTCCTTTGTCTCAGCAAATATTCATTTCATTTCAAGATAAGCAGCGAAATTATCACATGATGGGCGAAAACACCTCATTTACATACACGAGGGAGGTGAAAGTTTGGTCAAAGTGAAAGCTTTCACGGCGTTGACGTATTTGACTCCCCCCATGGTGGCAAATTCACTACCATTTAGGGTGTGACGATTAAAGACACACCATCAATGGTAGGGTGTAAAGTTGTGTCAGTTGCAATGCAAGTCTCTCTGCTACTTTCAATATAGCAGCATGCATCGTTGAAGTGAATCTCTGTTGTCTTAAACTTGAAGAAGTCTTGATGAAGTCACCCTGAGATGTATAAGTTTTACTCTGGTATGTTCGTGAATCGTTTTCCTCACCTCGAAGATTGCAGCTTGGCATAGAATCCTTTTTAAATCTCTTTTTTCAAACTCATCTAACTCTATTTTACTGTTGTTATCTTCTACTCTTAAGTGATACCAGCGCACTTGAGAAGTAGGGCAGGTTGTCCAATTTTTTTTCCCTATTAATCCGCATCTTTTGAAGCTTTTTATCTTTTGGAAATTGGTGGAACCTGAAACGATCGACCAGGATTTCGTTTTTGCGTAGCTGCACCTAAAGTCCCAAATACAGCACAATGCACTATAGTGGCAACAGCATGCTGCAAAGCTCTCTGGAACAAATTAGACGCCAATATATAGGAATAAGAGATCGTTTCAAATTCATGAAAAATCGCAGAAATAGACATTAAACGTGATAAAGTAGTAGGCCTATATGCGGTATTTTTATAACAAAACTTGAGCAACAGACATTCCGTAATCCTAACAACTCGTAGTCTACTTGGTCATTTGAATAAAATAGCGGTAAGTTTTTCAATTTTCGTTTCGTGTAATAATTTTGGGTCGGTTTCTGCGGATGGTGCTCAAAAGGATGGAAAGCACTGGTGTAACTGGTTTTGATGTAACATCAATGCTTCTTACTGGCAGGAGTCCCCACGATGTGTTTTAACCCAGAAACGTCAGTCCGGCTATCCACCGACATAATTAATGCTCTTAGAAGTTGAAAACAAATAAATTTAAAATATTATAATTTCAATTCAGTTTTCACGCGCACTCTCTCACACACATGAAATGTACAGACACAGATCACGTTCGGACATGGCCGCGTTTCTTTTCTGCGCCGTCATCGTCGCTCGTTTTTTCGCGCGTTTCTGAGGAATTTTGTTGTTCAAAAGGTTTGCACTCTGTGGTTGATGCAGTCACAGACCACGATTCCACCGTCTGACAAAACGCAAACTCCTACAGGCATCTTCATCTGTCCCGGTTCAGAACCCTGGCTCCCAAAGCAAGTCACGAATTTTCCATCGCTCGTCAAGACCTGAACCCGGTCGTTGCCGCTGTCGCACACGATCATGTTGCCGTGATTGTCTGTGGCTACACCTTGCGGATACCGGAACTCAGACACGTTCGCTCCTTCCGAACCGACATGATGAAGATGGCGGCCGCTGTGCGGGTCGAAGACATGAAGCCTGTGATCGTGCCAGTCACTAACGACCACCTGCGAAAAGGGTAAAATGTCACGAGAGTTCGTAAGGAACTGACGACTCCCGTACTCTGCCGTTTGAAGTCACGGAAAGAAAAAACGGACATCCCAAACTTTCGGAACCGAACTTCCGAACGAACTTTCCCTCCTCCGTGAAGACTTGAACTTGGTGATTCAGATTGTCACAAACGTAAATCAAACCCTTGTCGTCCGTCGCTGCTCCAACAGGTTGGCCCATTTCTCCGTCTCCTGAACAAATCATGACGTCACGTCACACCGATCATTGGCACGTCACACACCTGACCTGTTCCTTCGACATTGAACTTCCGAACGAACTTTCCTTTTTCGTCGAATATTTGGATTCGGTTATTCCCCGTGTCCGAGGTGATAATCCGTCCACGTGACGTCATACACACGTCATGCAAATAACCGAACTGACCTTCCGCTGTTCCTGCGCACCCGATGACTCCCTTCACTTGTCCGTTGACGTCGAAGATCTTGAAGCACGAATGTTGCAGCCAAAGAAAAGTTGTCGGAACAAAACAACGAACCTGGATCCGGTGGTTCTCGCAATCTGCGACCGCGATGTCGTTAGAGTCCGTTGAGCAAATGCCACGTGGATATTCCATCTGTCCTACGTCATTGCCTTTCGTCCCGAAATATCTGAGAGCGGATTGCAACGACTCGATTTCAAGCTTTGTTATGACGAAACTAAAACCATTTACTTTTTCACTCGTCTTTTGATCCGACATTGCCAAGGAGCGTCCGTTCTGTCCGCTAGCGCTGTAAATTTGGGGGCAGGGGATGGAGAGGCTTATTTCTTCGTCAACAAGGACAATCAGGATGATTAACCTATGCAAAAATACTCAAAACAAAAACACAGAAACATTAATACTAACTAACTCTATAACGGTATAGGCGGTTGCCGGCGATGTGATACTGATTCATGTCATTCCATTTCAAGCATGTTTCAAGGTAAGAAAAGCGTTGTAGGAATTCGACATAAGCAGCCTATGAGAAAAGGGCTCTTAAAGATATATGGCGAGCAAACCTGATGCCCGCGGACCGCCATCGAGCTCCCTATTTTCCGTCAATTCCCCGGTCAATGAAATCACTTCCGTATCTGTAATGGTAACTAAGCTTGAACATAGCTTTCACTACAACATCCATTACAATAGAGCACTGCATTTCAACCTTATAACGTTTGTGCAAAACTCGTACACCCCCTGGCCACTGTTCAGCATTGTTGTTATATACGCCCCATTTCATATATTTCCATGTATATCATACGGCTGTATTCCAGTGGAGATTCGTCGTGGCCCAACTGGGCAATAAATAATAATCATGATGAAGTAGCTACCGGTAACATCTCACCTAGGAGAGACCTTGTGGGGGCTTTTTGCCATCGCAAAGATTCTACTTGTAGAAGCTGAATACCCTCACAAGCTTGCTCGAGTATTATTGTCAGGAAAACTGTCTGGGAACCGTTTTACAGTCGCGCCAAGCGCGAAAATATTTTCAACCTCATGAATGAATTTCGTCTATAATATGTTTCACATATTACTGTCAATTATTAATCCACTCTGTGCTTCAATTTGACACCACACCATTTTAGAGCGCAGTGCCCTTTGATTGTAGGGTTTTGTTTTATTGCTTTCTGTGAGTAGTAAATCAACTGAAATAGTGGTAGGGATCTTGGCTCACATTGAATTTAGTACTGCACCCAGTTATTACCTTTAAAATGAATGTATTCCAAACAAAGCAACCCATTTTATGTAACGTTAATGTGCGGTTGCGGGTCACAACACTAAACAGTGCCACCCCTGGCCCATACTATACCATGAACAATATTCTGAAGAATTAATTTTGTAGCTCTCAAATACAATTATATTTGGTTAATCGTTTTGAACAAAAAGCTTCAAAGCATCTTTAATATACAAAGGGCTCTCACTCTCAAAAGTGGTACAGTGTCTCTTTTTTCGATTTCGACACGCTGTTCGCTGCGCAATAAAGTACTTCGTTCAAAACATTTAGTGGAAAATAACCCGAACTATCGTGATGGCGACCCCTGAACGTTTCCACGCCCTTCAAAATCCAAACCGTCCCTTGGGGGGTGCTGGCGACCAGTTTATAAAACACTGCTTCATGGTGTTTGGCAAAAGTGGTCTAGTTGTACACACCAACATGCGCGTTAAAGTTGTAATAACAGCGATGAATTGCAAATTTGATGATCTTTTCAAAGCGATTAGACACGTTGCTGAACCAAGATAGGTACAGAAACATCGCACATGCAATCATCATTGAAACATGTTTGAGGTCCTAATTTGGTGGCTAGGGTTACCATATTTTTGTAGATAAAATTCCGGACATTCTTTAGCGCTCACTAGCGGATTTTGCAATAAGGTTTGAACACAGTCAGTCAATCTGACGTCACACTAGCAAGCTTCGCCTATCGTCTGTACACAGGAGTACACAGGAGTGGAGTGAAAGTGAAACATAGATTTTGAATTGAGCCGTCTCTAATGTGAGCTCTGGTATGATTGCTTGGGTCTGCAACAGATTTCGTCACGGGCCAGATGAAATCGTCTGGTGGACCCTACCCGGTCCGCCGGCTGTGTGTTTGACAGCCCGGCTATACTGCTAGATCCGTGCGGTTATCTGGTTGTGTATTGTAACCAGGTCCGAAACAACATTTTTTCAGCCCCCATCCACGCATAAAAGCACTAATCTTGGGCCCACCATAGGGTTTGTTTGTTTGTTTGTTTTATTGACACATCATTGGCGCTTATCGCTATTATAGTCATTTGCGCCCAGTACACGAATTTCATTAACGACAGGTGTCTTTTTAGCGTTTTTGCTCCTTCATCGTGATCTGTAGCTGCCGCCATCTTTCAAGAGTTCGGCTCTCTCTTCCACTGGGCTTTTGAAGGCGCTGTATTTACAGCGGGATCGGCGATGAGGAACCCAGATAAACCTCCGACACATAGAAACATGGTCGAGCCGAGCCGAGGGTAATCGATGCTACTTCTTGCGGGCTTACTATATGCATCTGCTTGTTAAAATTTGTGAATTAAATCTGTCAATAATATTGGTTCTTTCATATATTACTATAAAATACAACAGTAGTTTGCACATGCACATCCGTTGGTTTCCGACCATTTACGGCCGCAAGTTTATTTCCAATTTGAAAATGTTCCGCGGTCCAACTCAAAAAATGATAGGCTGATTAATAAAAAAGTCAGCTTGTCCAGAATTACTCGCGGCCTATTTTGGAAGCAGATGACGTCCAACATCTTCGCGATCCCCATAATAAAGGAAAACGAGCCTCAGGTTTAGAACAATTGTCTTTGACTAAACTAAAGCATCCAAACGGCCTTGAACTACTCTCGGAATCAGTGTCGTAGCAGCCACTTTGTGGTTGTGGATCTGCGCAAGGTGCGGCAGGCTGCAAGGGGGCGGCAAACGTGAGGTGATCAAATTATTTTATTAATAAACACTACAGAAGTACTGAAAAAGGTAATGCGTGAGTCGAGGTGAAGTGATGGTCTTTTTTTTAGTTAACTCAGCAGCATATGCTCGTACGTCACTGCTCGGAATATACCGTTATCTTATAATTGCGATTACAATTACACTTATTTCAGTAAATGATGGCTGTTTTCATTTATTTTTGATTGTATTTCCATTTTTGCTAGGGCTGTTCGTCGTCCCCATATAAATATCAACATACGGTAAGTATTAAATCGCGCCCAGCGCGAAGAAAAATTTCGAATACCATAAATCTGCTTAAAAATAATATTATTTATGTTGATTTACGAATAAATTTTTAGCCTACTTCAAGCCTTCAAAATCCCGGACATTAGGGCATATTTTAGGATTTCCTCCCGGACGCAGTTTTTTTGGAGAATTTCCGGACATGTCCGGGAAATTCCGGACGTATGGCGACCCTAAGCTGGATCCGATCGTTTTAACACCCTTGTGATGGAGTATTTCAAACACATCTTCGGGATAACCATTTTTTGATAAAATCAAGTGGATCTCATCTAATTCACGAGACAATTCATGCAATATCTATAGAACAGGACAGGTTCTGCGGCGTTTACAAACATTTTATTTTTATGGTATCCCACGACCGAGTCACGTCCAAGTCCGGGTCAAGTTGTTTATCACTTTTTTTCTCGAGTTCAAGTCATGTTTATCACTTTTTCTACACATCTGCTTGGGCGATACGAGTCCCTCGCACACATAGTATACCATTTGTCACTCTTAACAAGAGATTACCTGTAAACAACTTGTCGAAGTACGGTTTTGCTTACTTGCACTACTCCTTTGCACTAAGTGATTTCGGTTTTAGACTACTTCTACTTCCCAATTCTCAGTTTTTAGGCAATAGTAGGCCTAGAATACCAACCCCTTTACTTACGTGGAAATCGCTACTTGTACTTGACTGTGAATTAACGTCGTTATTTCCAATTCTACTTGAGAGCAAACTATGACTCCTTTTATCCACCTCCATTCTGAACAAAGTCATTCAAACAGTTAAAAGACTCTTTCTTGCCCAATTCGTCTCGATCACAAGTCGACTCAAATACACAAAGTGAATCAAGTTTCGTAATATGGAACATTACTCGAGCCATTATAACCCTGGATACAGTAGCGCATATAGTTTACCCATGTAATCGTTGTCTGAGCTCCAAGAATGAAGACCTAGGAAATAGTCAAATCAATAGCAGCAAATTCTCTCACCTTCGGTCACGCGCTGCCATTGCTCGAGCTTTGCCTCGCGGTCGAGCTCATCTTCGTTAATCTCAGATTCGGCCGCTTGTTCGTCTACAAATGATCAGAGGTGGTCAAAGTAGTCAAGAAAGCTACTCATGTAGAAGTAGAAGTAGCGACGACGACAAAATTTACTCAAGTACGAGTGGAAGTACTTCATTCATAACCCATCTAAAACTACTTGAAGAGGAAGTAGAATTGACTGACTTTAAATTTACTCTAGTAAGTAAGTAGTTCTTGAGATGATCGTAATTAGGTCGCATGGATTTTCAAAAGATGCAAATTGAGCTATGGCGAAGGTGCAGATCTTGATTCATATTGATGCATACCAGAAGGTATCGAATTTTTAACAACATAAGCAATCGTCCGCATCATGGGATGAAAATGATAGTATTGATATGGAAATGCGATACTATAGTCATCTGTTTACTCGAACAGCCCGATTTAGAAAATATCATGGTATGGCGCCCTCCCCCATATTATAAGGCCCGTCGTTTAGTCGAAGAGCAATATAGAGAAGTTGTATCGGATACGGTCTAAATACTTTGGCGATTAGAAAAAGTTAATAAAAATATGGTGGATCGTAAAATGCCATATTGTGTAGCTTTATTTTCGGAAATTAAAGGCATCACTTGCTTTTATACTTCAACTTGTATGTTCTCCAGACAAAAGAACTGAAACTAATCTGAACTTGAAGTATGGTAGTGGGAATTGAAAGAGAAATATAAATTTTACTCATGTCTTTACTCCAGTAATTTTCAAAGGTGGTATGCTTAAACAGGTCTCATGCTAAAAAAAAGTTAGGGTCCACTTTTCCAGATTAGGACACGCTATGGACTGCTAGATTACGATATGATAATTAAATGCTAGATTGCGAAACGTCAGTTTCAAACATTATGATTGGCCGGGCCATATATACTGATATATTTCATATCGGCGACAATTCGGTGTGAACGGAACCACGAAACCCGCTACTTAAATTATATTCACCAATACTTTCGTGTAATCATATTGGTCACTCCATATGGACTGTGCGCGAAGTGCGACGAAAATTCTGGGCTTTACTCAACTTTTATGAAAATAAAGTATTGATACACCGTCAAAACAGCCCCCAAATTCCTCAGGCTATCTTCCTCGGGTTACTATATTTTGAGATCCGAGATAGAGGAAACTTTATTACAAGAGCCAATAACAGACATTGCAACTGGAGATTTTTACGGGAAATCGTGATCGGTTGTGAGCTGACTAAAATTTCAAAAAGATCAATTTAGCTAGCCAGTTGCCTGAAAACCGGTTGCGGAGGAAAATTTGCGTTGGGTGGCCCTTTTTATTTTTAGTCAACCTTCACTAACGTTAGGTGTATTGAAGGGCAGTTTTCTCGTCTCAATCTTGCCGATATTACCATTTTAGCTGCCTAACACTCACAGAAATAAAAGAGGACGCTTTGGCAAATAAGAGGACAATTTCTCATAAAAGAGGACCATATGACTTTTGAATAGTATCCCCAATGACGTGTTCTGTTTTTTCATTTCGACTGATACTTCTAGAGTTTTGAAATTGAAATCGTAGGTACTTTGGATGTTCTGTCAGTCATAAAGATCTTTTCCGCAAATTGGCATCACATTTCGATGCGATCAATACGCAGCTAGACATGGGTGCCATTTGTTGCAGGCGAGATGACACCGCTTGCTGGCCAAAACCTTCGACATCGACATGTCCACTATCAAGACGCCGAAGTGACCAGCGCCAAATACTCAAGCGCCCACAGCTTGAGCTGCACGTATCTAATGAGACCCGCCTATAGGAAAATAATGAGCCCCGTGTCGAATTGCGAATTTTGAATCGTGTTTGTCTCTCGGAGGGAGATATTCTTTTAGTTTCGTCTGGTGTGCGAGCGATTCAAATAGGCTACATCTGGAGCAATGAAAATCTCTAACGCTTTGCCGCGACCTTTGTAGACAAATCTAGTGTCGGACCAACTTCAATGTGACACCGAACCGGCTCGAATGAATGGGTAGGTACATTTTTCATCATCATCAGAACATATCACCGTAACAACACTGATTGGCATGTCACTAATATGATATGGTACCAACATAGTGTCCTATATGGCTGTGAAACAAGCAAATCTCATGGCTCAGTGAAATTGGTCTACGTCATACTTTCCATTTGGTCAAAGGCAAATTCACGGTAATTTTTGACCGGCTTGTCGAGCATTAAATTCGATAAAACGGGTATTAATCGAAATCTGACGCTGTACTGATAACGGTAATTTTAAATTATATTCCGCTCATTGCCCTGGAACCCCTACAATCAGTCCCAAATGATTCATTGTTATGGAGATTGGCATGGTGACGCAACAATGCTGTCTGGGGAAACGAGAGAGTAGCTCAAGAGCAAAGGTGCGGCTGCGCGGCGAGAGTGATATGAGAGTGCTCAGCGGCTGGCGTCGCGGCAATGGGCGTTGGGCAATGAGCGTGTATTCCTAATTACAATGGGTCACACTCCCGCCTATCTTCGCTTTGATTCCCATTTCTTCCTCATATACCTCAATTCTATTAGCTCTTACACATGCTTTGATATCTTCATGGTAGCCATTAGCAACGTGTGTCGTGTGTTTGCTGTTGCCCTGCTCTGCGGTTAGCAAAATCGATTAAATGACAGGGCTATATAGACTATCCTCAATATCGAAATATAAAGTGTAGACTCACCCATGTTGATCGTCGCTGTTAAAATCTTATGTTTTCAAGTAATTCTGCGCAATTAACATAGTAACCTTATTCATAGGTCTACACGGAGAACTGAGGAGAAGATAAAAAAAACATATGTGTTTTGTGTACGTGGTGAGGGTTTCAATGACTATGCGCCGCACCCGTCTGTCAAGACGCTGCTGAAGTAAATACGAATATAGGCAATGATCAGTGCATTTTTGTTGAATTGCGCTTAGCGTTGTCCATAATATCAATGCTGACATTGCTGAGTTATCCAAAATAGAACTTAAACTTTAAACAGAAATACATAATTGGAAGACAATCCCTTCTGCGAATTTGATCCATGGGCAGCGCCCGTATCTTGAACACATACACTGAAACCCCAATAAAACGATTATATATTGAAGTCTGATGCGTCCTCTGACCACAGCGAAATACATGGAAAATTGTCACATACTATTTCATTCACCGATTGGGCCATCCTGGAATTTATACAGAGTTGTGGTGACCTTCACATAACATCTAGTCCTGCATATGTTAGGCTTACCATACGTCCTCTTTTAAGAGGATTTGTCCTCTTTTTTGACTTTTTTGAAGGTGTCCTCGGAGGACGCCCTTTTGTCCTCTTTTTTGAGATTTTGTCCTCTTTTTTTGAAATTTAGGTCAGATTTAGAGGAAATTGCGAGTGATATGCCGCAAATTAGTGCAGAAGTGAAGCTCCGGCGGGGATTTCAGAGGGAAAAGCGGTGATTTTAGTTCTTAGCGAAAAGAAGACCTTGGCAATGTGGAGTGAAAAACGTTATTTTGAGCTCTGAGCGGAAGGGAAGACCTTTTTTTTTTTTTTTTTTGGTCAAATGATCGCGAAGTGGGAAAAATTTGAAAAATTTACAGGTTTTTGAAAAAGAAGCCTAGACTATGTGGATAAGGATTCAATCGAGTTTTGACGCTGGGGATCGTTCAAAATTGCCAGAATACTCTTAACGACACATTACGAGTAGTTTCCTCTTATCTAATCGCCAATGGCATATCCAGGAAGACCCGATATGGCTCTAGAGCAGTGGTTCTCAGCCTTTTTTTAGACACGCCCCCCTTTTTGATAGTGACAAATTTCAAGCCCCTCCTTATCGTCATATCACAAAATCCAACCGGGATGCTAGCAACCCAAACAGATTGTTTGATGGCATGGAAGGTTATGAGTGTTGATGAGAGAATTAAAAATATGAAATTAGGCCTGTATATAGAGAAACACGCGTGAACTGGAGGCAAATCGCGCTCAATTTTTCCAGTTGACCGCTTCTTCGCGCCCCCCTTCAATGCTTTCACGCCCCCCCCCCCAAGGCCGATGTCATGAATTGAAATTTGAATCAAAATTTGGCCGCAAATCACGAGTCATTCTATAATTTTCATTGGTAAGTGACTCGCATCGATTCAAGTCATTCGGAAAACTTGAGTCGAGTTATCCCAACATTAATTTTCACGCCAAAACCGTATTCATTAATTTTCTATTTTGATCTTTTGCTAAGTGGGCTGACTCCGGCTGACACTCGTCCGGCGGTAATCGTCAGCAACTACTAGAGCAGTAGTCGGGAAGCTTTTTCTACCTAAGAGCCATATAGGCCCAATATTTTTAATTGCGACTCCCAAAGAGCCATACATACAAACCAACTGTTACGTCACAACTGAAAATCCGTGACGTATTGGTAGCACTAATATATGGGATTTGTAGTGTGTGCCATATTTTTTGCCCACATGCGTAGGTGGAGCCAAAAAGGGTCACTACAACAATGCATAGCCACCATGAGATACGTTAGTGACGTGGGGTTAGGGTGGCAAGTGAGGCAGTGCCACTGATGTCGTCAAGGGTAATGCGATAAAACACAATGCGATGTAATGCGCACGGAGGATGTCGAACGACACGCACGCAGTTGCGATCCCAGAGTGCCCGAAGTGTTGAAGCCGCCGCCCTAGTACTTTCTAGTACTACTAGTACTTTCCATTCCTCGTGAGCGCTTTCTATCGTCGGGTCTTTTTCTGTGCTTTCATGTCGCTTAAGAACGGAAACGGCGGGGAAAGGGGAGCTCAACGGGAATCAAACTGGATCCGCCAGATTAGTGGGCGCTTATCGTTATCACTACGCTATCTCGCCCGCTCGGAAAATCAAGAAACCCCCAGTAGTTATCGGTATTTTTTATCGATGTTTATGAATGACTAGATTTTGAACATTTTTATTCACAAAATCACGGGATTTTCGTATTTATTGTTCGAGAATAAAGCGCGAAAGGAGATTTAAGGCACAGATAAGGCACAGGAGGCCAAGCCTCACCTGGGATAGCCAAACTCAGTAGCTTAGAATTGATAATCACAGATATTAATCAAATATAATTGTCGCGCCGATTCCCAAAATCTCAGTACTGAACTGATCGACTTCTAAAGTATTTGGCGTAGGCCTACGTGACGCTGCGCTACATTCTGGCATTTTACGGGGGTGTTAGAAAGCTATACTTACCAATCAAGATCATGGATAGTTATTGCGTTGTTTTCAATTTGAATTTTTAATTGTGAATGTCACTTCCAAGGCAGTTCACTTCTCGGCTTGGATCCGAAAGACAACGCGGATTTGAAAACTGCATTGTCCTACATGCGTGATCACTGACCACTGACTATGTCTGTTATTCTTTTTCATCAATCAAGGTATTGTGCAATACAAGATTTCGAGGCGCACGGCCGCGGTTAGATCGAATTCGCGAGTGATATTAGTCACCGGCGCCACAGCAACTTAAATTTTGGGATTTCGAAAAGAGGGCGGTGCGAGCCCCTAACCTTGGATGTTGGATATCTAGCTGTCTTGACCTCTCAAAGGCATGTTTATGCCGGCACGAGAATAATTATTCTGGCCGTCATGATAATTTACTAACAAGCTGCTGCAATATTGAATAATTTGGCACAAAATTGAAAAATTCTCAAAGAGCATTATCTTACACCCAAAAGAGCCATATATGGCTCGCGAGCCATAGGTTCGCGACCACTGTACTAGAGGATGGAAAAGAACATCATATATAAACAATCGTATCACAAAATATGATATATGATAGGATTGTTCATTTACGAGGTTATTTTTAGGGATGGTGTGAACCTCTGAAAGGTTCTGGTTCGTGTGAACGCGAACCTTTTTGAAAGGTTCTGTGTGAACACGAACGTGAACCTCATGACGTCACGTGACGTCATAATGCTAATTTCATCCCTGTATTTCAATCAAGTGATTGCCTATACAAATGTACTGTACACGATACCTAGCGACGAATCAGGCTTACGTACATATTGACGTTTTAAACGTCGCCAAATGTATCAACTGAGGCAATCAAATGATATAATAATCCCATAAAATCAATATCTTCCGTCGCTTTGCCAACAACTTTGACCTGACCGGACAATGTATTTGGCGCCTGAGTATTGCCACACGGATATTGAGCAGAATGTAAAACGGGTTCTATACTCGCTACCGATATTACCCCAGTAGCCAACACCCCTATCTCATGGATTTGGTTTTTATGATACAGTATACATATGAAGTCAAGATTGACCCCCTACGACTGCTAGATTTTTACATCAGAAGACGAGATCAATATCATTGATTGGTTGAATAAGCATTATTCGTTGACTACACGCAGTGCGCTCTTGATGGTATGTGATTGCGGGTCAAGTCACAAAATATTCACACACGGAACGCTGGATATTTCGAGCAAACTTTTGTAACAATGCAAGTAAAATTTTTGAGATTGGCCAGGTGCGTGCTCGTTTAGTGTTGATTGTTTATGCTGCCAGCACCATGCATAGACTGCCCCGCAGTTGAAATGCAATAAATTATGACCAAAGATGTTATAATGAAGTGAAGATTGCAATATATACAAAAGGTTCACAGTGCAGAACCTACCAAGGTTCTGTTGTGAACGCGAACCTCAAAATTTCCGAGGTTCACACGCAGAACGCGAACGTGAACCTCACGCTCACACCATCCCTAGTTCTTTTCCATTCTCTACTAGTTGCTGACGATTAACCCTGACGAGTGGCAGCCGAAAATATTCGGGTTCATTTCAATATAAATATAGTGTTCAATTGTATATTGAAGTTCTGTACCTCAAAGAAGCTGTTGAAATTATATTTATCATTATGAGTAATTTTTTGAGACCTTTGAAAGCACATGCTTTGATATCAAAAAAGCTGGAGTCGGAGTCGGAGTCAGGAGCATTTTCGCAAACTCCGACGCTGACTCCAACCAGTATTTTTTCACGACTCCGACTCCGTTAGGGGAAAAAATAGTGAAACTTCGACTCCACCTCCATAGCTCTGGTCGCGACCCAAAAATGGGTCACCAATGGTGTAAATTTTGGCCGCTGTCAAGACTTTTTAGCAATATGTAATGTATGCTGAATTTCTTTATAATAAATGTCACCGGGCTTCGCGCGATCCCTGTGGGCAGTTTGCAAGATATCCAAGGTCACTGGATTTAATTCGATAGCCAATCAGCGTGACACGCAGAAAAGTCGTTACGGTGATTGGCTTAATCGTGAAATATGACGACCTTTGTATTGTGTAAATTGGTTTGATGTCATTAGATTTGCCTGACATTCGTGTCTCTGGAATTTCAGGACCGATCCTTTCGGGGCGGGGAAACCGGAAGACATGAAGTTTAGGCCAACATATACCTGGGCTAGGTGCGGTGCCAAAATTATCAGTGCTGATAAAACCTGGGACATAATGACTGTCACTGGTTGGCCTAAAGTTAAACCCTCGATATCGACATGTCAGGCTGTTTAAATTGTCGTCACCTGAAAATAATATACCTCAAATTTAAAATCATGCCCGTCACACATGTTTTATAGAACTCCGTTGCGATAAACAGATTGTTCTTACCTTCTCTATTTCATGCATGCCCGTAAAACGTAGCGTACTACAGTAGAATGCATGGTTTCGATGTGTGAGGCTTGGGTCGCGAGAGAGATAGAGAATTCTTTTACTCGTCAAACCATGCAATGCAGTATGGGCAATGTTCACAGACATACGCGTCCGATAATGACATAGATTATTTCCTAAATATATATTACACGGTATAGACTGGTATAGAGCTATAGACCCGATATGACCGAAGTCTTCAAGGCCGGAGTCACCCAAGCATATTGACAGCAGTATTAGGAATGTTAATAATCAATTTTCTCGCAGTCGAATCACAGAGGAACGAGTAAGGAAATAAAACAAAAGTAAAACAAAAGAGACAAACACTAGTCAAGGACTCTTTCCATTGTTTACAGTGGGATCAGAAAATACAATTTGACCCAAGTGCACAGTGGTAATATTGTTGTAACATATAAAGTGAGACTAAGCAGCAGCCTTTCTTCAAAATACATCACTGTAGTCATGAGATATATTCTTGGTACTCGGATAAGATAAATTTGCAATACCGAGCTTTAAACATGTGATAGAAGAGTGGGGCTACGGTAGATTGCTGGTATATTGTTACAAAATTTTGCGCATATATGAGAGAGGGAATTTCTTGACAGTCTTGATGATTTAAAGGAAAAAAATAGGGACAATGTTCTTTCAAATTCTCTACTAGTTGCTGTCATATACCGCTCACGAGTGTCAGTCGAATATATACGGGCTTATTATTTATGCGTTAATCAAGTTGAGATTGTCGGACTGAAATTTTTACGCAGCGACATCGCTCATACCTGTGTGAAAATGCTTATACAGTGAGCAAACCATTCTCACTCTCACCTAGTGCACCTATAGTTCTAACGACTCTATAATCTCATAACATAACAGAACATAAATGACCATACGTTTGACCGCATTTGGGTCACGGACAGTATAGGCTACTGATCATCAATACTTGTGGCATACTTGGTATATGACGACCGAGAAATTCATGCATAACGAAATTCCATGACCGGCTATGAATTACCTAGAGCCGGCCATGGTTAATACTTTTTATGGACGGCCACGGAATATTTGTGACCAGTTACTAAAAATACGTGGCCATTGAGTATTCACGGAAATGGGGAAAGTCTGCCCCAATGATTTTCCGCATAATTCGGCCATAAGTGATCGGAGCTAAAGTGTCCGAGTTGAGCGCACTCGACTTTAATTCATGAGGTTCCTAATCTCCACCGTTCTCTGCGGCTTCCGTTGAACTCCTGATATTTGATAGTATCAGTTCAATTCCCGCAAAGGAATTTCACGGCGACCCGTTCAACAGTAGGCGAAATCTCGTACTACCAACAGGGAGACACACACATTATTGGTGACGAATGAACAGCAATCGTCAGGATCAAATCGAAACTGTATCCAAACGAGCAACATGTATGATATTAACAATAAATATAAATAAATATTATATAAATATAAATATAAATAGTCATGATTACCGACTACCCACAATTATATACATCAGTTCAACTATACGGTCAAGTTTACCATAAAACCATCATTTTAACAATAAATATCCTAGAGGGTAGCGTCGGTGGTGGCTACTAAGGTGCCGTACCAGACTAACGGGTAATTTTCATCTCATTATTCATAACATTCATTATCCCAGAAAAAGACTTTTTTGTTCAGTTTGTAATTCTGGCACGCCCGTACCGCTTAACGTTTGACTAAGGAAACCCATTTTACTATTGTAATCAATGTTGTTTTTACATTCATGGTGTTTGGACATCAGTGGTCATTTTACACTAGCAGCCCGACATTCTTTTATATGATTTGTTCCGTATAGCATGGCCCTCTATTGTTTGGTAACACAATGCTTAGCCGAATCGGCTGACGATGAAGAGCCTATATAGAATGTATATAAAGCTCCGACACATAGATAGAGAATCTAAGTTCACATATTTAGTATAGTATTTTCGGTGAGCACACTTATAATAAATAATTGAAGAATTGGCCACTGTAAATACTATTTTATTCAAATCCAAATTTTGCGACGTCAATAACTTCGCTTCCACTGGTTGGAATTGAGCCAAATTTGGTGATCATCGTTTCTATAGACAACCTAACAATTTCATGGGGTGGACAGAAAATTTTGAATCATTTTTATTTATTTGGTATATAATAATTAATATACTTTCTTCTCCTGTAGCAATGGGGCTACTTGTTGGAATTGAAACAAATTTCGTGTGTAGGCTTAAATTAGGTAACCTAACAATTTTATCAAGTATAGCCATTACAATTTGTGAAGAAAAAAAAACAGTTTTTAACACCCCCAATATACAATTAAAAATCATAAGAAAACATATTTTGGAAAACTATTCATTCTAGCTACAACCCATGCTAGCATGATATATAAGCGGGTGACTGACCGAGGAAGTCTTTGGTAAAGAAAGAGTTTTGGTGTCACGTCCACTGCCTAATCTCAACTTGAACATTTTAATCAATACTCGACTTCTATTTCAGTAGGCTACTCGATTTGTAGTGCCTCGACTTTAAACCTTTACGCTCAGAAGCTGTGTTACTGATGCTGCTACCTTTAGGAGAAATAGGCATATGATATCTGGGACGATATTCTACAGGTAGAGGGTCCTCATCACAAGGTATGCAGAAAAGCTAACATTTTGGGTTCCTATTGAAACGATCTACACACCGAACAATTGAAAAGTTCTCCAATAACTCTAATAACCGCATTACTGATTACGAGTCATAATCGTCCTTAACCTAATTCATATTTTGGAACGATTTTACAAGTCTGATATTCGTGTCGTGTCCTTTTGACATCTAACTACATCAGGGGTGTTCTGTTCAACCTTTTTGCTATTGACGACCGCAGTTAGGAAACATGTACGGCGCAAGTCCGCCAGTTAGCGGACGGTCGTAAAAGCACCACTATAACTTTTTGTGTCTGTATTCGTGGACGTCCTAACTCTCTTCAGTTTATCGTCATTTTACTGAGGGTTCAGTTCGGTTTATTAGCAATTTTCATCAGTTCAAGACACCATAAAAATTGCGACACAATGAAAAGATAGCAAGGTGTCGAATCGACTTGGAGTAGCCTAGTCTTTGGAATCAGACACTCACCTTGGCCTAGGCGATACACAATGACTGAGAAGCAAAAGGAGATAGTATACAAACGCAAGCGACAAAAATGGGGTGGCATGTCACGGTGTTATTGGCAAATGCTGTATTGCTGATTTCGCAGAAAAGATACCCTTGACGAGTGTAAGCTAGCTGAAAAATATGACTTATATCAATCAATAATCGTCAGATTGTATTTTCATCATATCAAGACACACACAATGTACGATGCGATAAGACACAATGCGATGTAATGAACAGATAGGAGCATGCCGAACGACGAGTTGCGGTCTACTCTTAGACTGGCAACCATCTCGGTCTAGTGGATGATGTCACAGATTCTTTTCGATGTTAATCTCTATTTTGTGGGGCTCTTCCTTGTTCTTTCCTTCCCTTGTGAGTGCGTTATTTCACCGGATATTTTGTGGGCTTTTTTGTTGCCGTAAGAACAGCGACGCGGTAGAAGAGAAGCACAGATAACCGCCGGCGCGGAATCGAATGGGAATAGCAAGAGCTTATCTTCCCACTACGCCATCTTCCCCGCCACTATAATATCCACCAGTTAGCAATTCAGTTATCGAGGATCTTTGGAATGAGGACGGTCTTCAAAATATGCGAGCTCTGGGCTAGAAAACGACGAAACCCCGTGAACCCATATGGATATCACTGACTCTGACCCATCCCTGTGTCCTGTCCTCAAATACACGAGAGAAAATTACTTCAGCTTCTATTCTCATGAAAAGCAAGCGTGTACAACGAGGGTATCTGTCGGCTTCTCCCGTTTAGGGTCCGCAGAACATGGTATTCAGTGCTCAATTGCTCATCGATCCTCAAATTTGTTCGATTCAGCCAGACAAAGCCGGAATTGCACGTCAATTGTTATCATCGGAGCCTTGTTGACTTGAGCGATGTCGCAGGCTCATTTTGTCATCGATCGACAGATTCCCTTGTCGAACCCCGATCATGTTTCTTCATAATTGCCATGTTCATGCATTTTAAGCTGGTATGTTTACGATTAGTACTTACCGCCAATTATTATTTCCTCGTGTGTCGTGCTTGTATTTATACCCCTGTTTATACCCCTGTTCTCTATTGCCTCCGTGTAACTGCACTCTGGATCGTGATCGCATGTCTTATAGACTTGGCGGAGATGATAAAGTTAGCTGATCCGGGAGAACGCTAATTATGTGATTAAAAACTGATAATCGGGTCGCATTTTAGGCGGAGTTAGCTGATCCAGAAGAATGCTAATCGTGTGATTAAATACTGCTAATCGCGACGCGTAAAGCTGGAAAAGGTTACGC
Source organism: Botryllus schlosseri (assembly GCF_051294905.1). Classification (NCBI taxonomy): domain Eukaryota; kingdom Metazoa; phylum Chordata; class Ascidiacea; order Stolidobranchia; family Styelidae; genus Botryllus; species Botryllus schlosseri. The sequence goes on along the minus strand of NC_137251.1, from coordinate 18,974,712 downwards.
GCGATGGTTATAGTCAAGATGTCCCGAGTTTTCAATCAAGTGGCGTTATCTGTTGCACTGTGAAAACGCGCTATAGGCTTTCAGCTGTCAATTTGTTGAATGAAACAGCAGCCTTCTGATGACGATACTGCCACTGCTATAGCTAGAATTATCATCATCGCGAAATGAAAATCGTGTCCAATTCGTACGGTACAGCTAAGAAACGGATTATAGAATATTGATATCGCTCTGTAATGGCGGGTACATAATTCGTTGATTGTTTCGTAAAGCCATTACCTCGGAGACAGACAATCGGCAGGCCATTATCGGAAATATTTGCGCGTAGGAATGATACGCAGTGTACGCAGTTTTTATAGATAACTAGTTATAGCATGTGCCAGTTTGTCGTCAGATTAACACCAACTTTATGCGCCGCGATCAACCGGTTTCTTTAAACCAGTGGTTCCCAACGTGGGCGATTTGGCGGTCTAGGGGGGCGAAAATAACGAAGGGGGCGATAGGGGGGCGAAAACGGACGAGGGGGGCGATAGGGGGCGAAAACAACGAAGGGGGTGATAGGGGGGCGATGGCGCGTTAAAACGGCTATTTTGGAGTCGGTACCGTAACTGCCGCACCCCAAACCTCCCAATTGGGGGGGAGGGGGGCCCGAACTCGAAGGGGGCCCAAAATTATTTCGTGAATTAACATAAATTATGGAGTAACCTTTTTAGAAATTGGTGCAACTTTTTCAAAACTTTTTCGCGCTACGCGCCATTTCACACTTTTATATATCTTGATTTTGGGATACCAGTCACCCAACAAAAATACGAATGACTTATAGAAATGGGAGACTTTGGCGTCGGCCATTACAGGGCCACGACGCACCAAGACATATGAAGTTAGAGGCCATGTAACATGCGACTCCGAGAAGTATGCCAGAACGATCAGCAGCGATAAGACCTTGGCCGAAAAGGAATGCCCTTGTGCTGACCGAAAACTTCGATAGATATATGTTTACTTGTCCATAGGCACCTCAATGACTGACGCCGAATGTTCCTGTCCCGGCGACCTTAACCCCCTGCAGGACAAATGCCTTCCCGCAAGGAACAAATTATTTACCAGTAAAGAAATACCAATTTGAAATCATGTGCGTCTTTTGGTTTGGTACGTTTTGACGATTTCCATATCTTCTGACATAGCAGATATAGTAGGTCACGAAAGAGTATCATGAAACGAAGTCAATATAGCAACGATTCCGCCCGAAGATGTTAAATTATTATTTAGGGGTCCTACCTTTTCCAACACACACCACACTCAGCTCTACCGGAAAATCTGATTACGTGAGCAGAAAGAGGATATAAAATTGATAGCAATATCTATGCAATTCCCGATCACATTGACCGACTCAAACATGAATTATATAAATTTGTCGCGCTTCGCGCGATTAGGCGAAATACGGTGATTACCACCAAACAGTACATGAAGCAGGGTATAGCCGATATGTAGCGACAAAAAGCCCACTGGCTGAGAGGAGTCTGGTATATCACCCTATATGGGGCCAAAGACCAACGTTTTTGGGGGCCTGACGAAGTGCTGTTTTTCGGTTCCCAATATTTGGGGGGCGATGATCGGTGCGGAGCTTGAAAAGGGGGCGATGAGTCGAAAAAGGTTGGGAACCACTGCTTTAAACCTTGGTTGATAAATCCTAACGAACGCGATAATTGACTTCATTGCTAATCCAACTTTATTATCTCCGCCCTATTCTGCTGTGGATGCATTTCAGTTCGTGATTACGCACATCTATATAGTTGGATCAAAATTCGCTCTTTTCGTCCACTTTGGCTATACTAGAGTATATCGTCTTTATTTACACTACCGAACTTAGATTGGATTTAGCGATTTTCTGAAGATCGATGTCCGATGGCCAATGAGAAGGTTTCTCGACCTACCAAAGTTACTCATGAATTTTGGCACTCATTAAGCGTTTTATTTATTTTCACAGAATTACAGGCATAAGATCAAAGAACAAAAATCAATTTGAAACAAACATGTACAAAGCATGGCCCTTGTTTAAAACATGTTTTTTTTAGCTATTACGTCACGAATATACAATTGTGACGTAATGGTGTATTGACTTTGCCAAGTGAAATATAGGGTGAATGTAGCTCTTTTACCGAACTGCTGAAACGACTATTTTGAGGGTTCCAACCATTCCATATTGATATAAGTCGGCTATATCGGATGGCAATTGTCCGTAGGCTCATTCTGCATGTTTTTTTCGGAAAGTATCTACACCATGGGTTCTCAACCCTTTCTTGGCCGTCGCGCGAAAAGCGCGACGGAAATTTTCAAGTTGAATGAATATGATCCTTTATAAATCGACCAACGAAATAATCTTGGGCCCCCTCAAACCCCTTGGGGTTAAGGTGCGGCAGTTACGGCCCTGTAGATCATAGGATAAATCTCCTGTGTATATTATGATCGTCTACTGCTCCATTAGCGTCGCGAAACACCAAATCCCGCATCCATTGTGTGATTGGGGTTTTAGTTCCATAATTGTGGGGAATAATATAATCATTCTGGGCCAGCTTCAAACAATTCATCAATGAATGGGGTACTACAGAGAAGTGGAGGACTTTTTAATATGCATGTTGTACAATGTACATGGTATGTCTTGTACCAAACCAACTGAAATTGCGATGTCAGAGTATCCAATCCAGTGATACGATTAATTCACGTGACTCTTACATTATGTACAATGATTTCCAGGCCGGACATTTTAAACCGACTCTTACATTATGTACGTGCAATGATTTCCAGGCCGACCGTTTTAAATCCTCAATCCATGATGATTAGTTGCGGTGGTGCAGTATACCTTCACCAGAAAGTTGCTAATAATTTGCAATTACGACTATTTTTATCTTACAATAATACGACCTGCCGAAGCACAGTAAATCTATACATCAATTGCACTACATTCCGAGTTTATTGCACACCCCTTTCAACGGCATAGGACATATTACCCTGTCATAGTACATTGGTTACTTCAGCATTACCGTCCCGTTATTATATACTCCAAATTATTTTAGTTGCTGTTAGCCGTAGGTTTTCATAACCGGTGGCAAAAGCCACGGTTTGTCGCTTCCGTTTTCTACCTGTGCATTCCACCTCCATACGTGCCACTACGTCTCATCAGAGTCGGAATTCAGAGGTTTATGAATATATTTTTAGCGTTTAGCAAAACAAATACAGCTAAACTTACATTAACTCTGAATAGCTTTGTGGCCCACCTCAAATGCTCCTGTGGCCCATCCTTTGAGAAGCCCTGATTTACACAAGTATGGCATAATTTTATATCTTGAAAAAACAAAATTTTTGAAAAGCCTTTGTTTAAAACCTGTTTTACAACAACTATTTGATTTAACTGCAACCCTTGTCGATATCTAAAACGTCAAAACGATGGCATGCAAAATTGTTCATTGTGGCACAGCTCGAATTATTCACTATGCAATTAACATGAAAGACTGCCTTTCTAAATATCCTTCCCTTTTTAAATATTTTATAAGTTGTTATAACATGGACTCTCTAATATCCTACTAATATGTGTGAATCATTCAAACACGACAGATATCCAATCCTGTATAATTAAAATGCAGTTTAAACAATCGAGGTGTAGCTCTTGTGTATGAGTCAGCAACTAATTAAGGTATCCGCAGACGTAAAGAATGCACAAAATATGTCCCGTTCGGATCGGGCTGTTCAAAATATTTGTACTCTGCTGTTGCCCCATTCGCAGACCGCGATTGCTCCGTCTAACAAAACGCAAACTCCTTGAGGCTCTCCATCTCTCCCGGCTCAGAACGCAGTAGTTAGAGTAAGCCAAAGGGGTTCTGGTTTTGGCGTTCGAATATGAATCTTATGACAATAACAGTTTGCACGAGTATACATCAGAGCGTTGTAATGTAATTAGTTTACGTGTATCTCGGGTGCAGGACGAACATCAAATATCATCGTCATAAAAATCATCATTTTATTGAAATTTTTCTGAAATGAATTCACCAAAAGATTGCGATATAATGAAAAGATAGGCGTGTGGCGAAACGACTTGGAGTAGTCTGTAAATCAGACACCCACCTTGGCCTACACCAGTGGTTCTTAACCTTGCCTCCAGCGCCCCCCAAGGGGCGCTGGCGATTTTGAAGGGGGCGGCAACGCTCAGGGGGCTCAGGGGGCGCTGGGCTCAGGGGGGTGGTATGGGGGCGCTGGAGAAAAATGGCTTCGCAGTAGATGATGTGGTGGTAGGACATATCCTTAATGAGTATTCAGAGCAAATTAACACCGAAAAATTCGTTGTATATAGCCTACAAAAGACATATAGGTTTAATAGTCCATGGTCGCCTAAATGACTGGCACCGAATGTTCCTGTCTTGGCAATCTGAACCCCAGAAGACAAATTCCATCTGGCAGGGAAAAATTATATGCCAGTGAAGAAATACCAATTTGAAATCGTGTGCGTCTTTTAGTTTAGTACGATTGGGCGACAGGGATATCTAAAACTAGATATTCATGTTGGACGATTTTATATTTTTTAATATAGCAGACAGGAAGTCCCGAAATAACATCATACAACGAAGTCGTACCAACGGGTTCGCCCGCCCGAATATGTTTAATTATTAGTTACGGGCCCTACACTTTACAAGACACCTCACAATGTTCGCTCTACGTTTGATGAATCTGCGCACACTCAACAACTCACTGCGCAGACCCTTGGACAACAGTGCGTAACGACTGAGTTACGTGAGTTTTTCGATGATAATCCTCGGATTATCTTTGGTCGGTGGATAATACGCAATTTATCAACGAAAAACTCACATAACTCCGCTTCTACTGGTCGGAATTGACTCAAATTTGTTTTGCAACGTCTTTGAAGACATCTCAACAATTCATGGGGTTGGCAGAAAAATTTGGAATTTTTTTTTTAATTTTTCATAATAAATTAAAATTTTTAATTGGATCTACGGAGTCCTATACTTGTTCGAATCGAACCAAATTTGGTGTGCAGCGTTTTTTAGGGTAACCTGACAATTTAATCAGTGAATGGCTGGAATCCGAAAAAAAAAGTTATTTTTGAACAGCCCCAATGGGCATGCTCGACGAGTGACGGATAGCAGACGAGATGTTGTTCCACACTACAGGTCCGGCATAATTGATAGAGCGATGTGTTTTCTTGTGTTTCGTCCTGATAACATGGTAGTTGCTCTTCGAGGACGAGCGTGTGTTGTAGTTGTGCGCTTTTGATTCCGAGGTGAAGTAGTCGTTGGAATTTGTAGGACTGTAACCACAACGGAACTGATACATAAACTTGGCAACAGAATAGCGAGGATTAGGTTGATGTGCACGTAGACTGTAGCTAACTAACCGACGTTGGTTATCCATATTAGACGGCGTCAGTCAGGCGATCGACATCATACGAGCACACCGACAGTGTCCGACGCGCTTTTGTTATTATGAGAATATCCCAAATCAAATATCCGCGGACAAAGCAAGCGAGAGAGTACAAAAAGCACCATTTGTAAACAAAGATCGAGCGGCGCCACAATAGTAGTAAAAGGTGTGAGCCGTGGAGAGCACGTGAAGATATACATGTTATGATAGTGGGTTTTCCGTACAAAGTGGTTGACTTTTCTCGATTGGTAGAGGGTTTGCAGTACCTTGCCTTCGTGCGCTACATATAGGGCTGGGTTGTTGGATTCGAATGGTCGGATACTGCCGAGGTAGTTCAGGTAGATGAGATTGCATCAACGACAGGACGTATGACAATTTGCGACGCATAAAAAGCTTTCGGCGTTACCTCGGCTCTTACCAGAGATTATTTGTCTACTAAAGTACATTGCTTGTCGTGTAATGCATTTCCCCGTAATCCAGATAGAAACTCCAACACAAGCTAAACCCAGGCAAAGCCTAGTAAATTATTGGCCAGCAAAAATTGTCAACAGGGGTAGTGCGATTGCATTAGCAATGAGGTCAGTTGATTGCAAAATAAGGTCAGTCGCGTGCAATGCTGCGTTTCAAGTAATGTCGGTCTCTGCGGGCGAAATAAATTCAGTCGCTTGCAAAATAAGGTCAGTCACTAAGTCACTACGTGGTAAATATGGTCAAGAGCTTCTTGGAGGTACAGAACGTCAATATACAATTGAATAGTATATTCATTATTCATATTGAAATGAATCCGAATATTTTTGGCTGACACTCCTAGAATAATTTTTTGTAATCAAAAACGGCTGTATCAAGGGCGCTTATGCTTTAATATAAGTAGAGAGGTCCGTATTCAATATGAAAGGCATCCTACAATGCTCCTAACTTACTTAATTCGATTTGAGGTTTTATTATCTTAAACTATACCCTCCAAATAATCAGAATCCTTAGTATTTCCAAGAAATTTTGATACCATTTCCATGAAAGAAAGTCGTGTATTTTTCCTCATCCGTCTTAGTCAGTGGTTGTCAACCTCTTTCAGACACGCCCCCTTCATGATAGTGACAAATTTCGCGCCCCCCTTATCGTCGCACCACAAAATCCATGCGGGATGATAGTAACCCCAACAAATTGTTTGATGGCATAGAAGGTTATGACTGTTGATGAGAGGATTCAAAAATATGAAATTCGGTCTATATATAGAGAAACACGAGTGGATTGGAGGAAATCGGTCAGAGCGCGAATTATTTTTCAGTTGACCGCTTTTTCGCGCCCTCCTTCAGAGGCTTTCGCGCCCCCAGGTTGAAAACCACTGGTCTTAGTAATAAGAAATATACATTCATCAATATGGTCAGTCCGCCCAGAAATCCAAATCCGTACTGCAAATCCAAATTTCAAATCGAACTTTTTTCTCATCAGAAATCAACTTATCAATATATATCCTATAGTATAGAGGAGCTTCTTGGTGGTACAGAACTTCAGTCTACAAATGAATAATATATTCCATTTCCATATCGAAAGAAACCAGAGTAGGTGATCATAAGTCAGTACTAGTAGAAAATTAGAAAGAACATTATATAAATATGTAATCATCAACAGTCGTATAATCAAATATGAAGTCACCACCGACATGAGGTTTCGATTAATCGAGGCGACTGATCGCTTAAGCTCAATATGCTATTTTAGATCGTACGCAAGCTCCTTCTGCTGGAACATACTAGGTCGGCGAATTTTGATAAAAGTCGACTCCCAAGGCACATAATTGTATGTGTGAACTGCTCAGAACTTACCGAGATTCCACCCAAGTGACGTCATATTTGATGACTCGATAGTATATATATATAATGTTATTTCCAATTCTATACTAGTTGCTGACGATTACCTCTGACGAGTGGCATAGCCGGAATTATTATTCAATTGCGTATTTCCTATTACAATTTTAAAATCCAAAATGTACTTTTCCGTATTAAAATTGAGATGTCATGAAAAACTAAAGATCTCGCTAGATCCTAAATCTAAATATGGCTAAACACAACAAGTTGCTACGATATCTGTATTTCAAATCCTGATGTCAAATCCTAAATCTGAATATTCAATATGACCAGTTTAGACGTGTGTAATAAGGTCCTTGCGAGCGATACATGATCAGGCGGTGGGTGCAAAATAAGGTTAATCGTGTTCAATATAAGGTCAGTCGATGCGTACACAATGACATTAAGACGCTGGTTTTCGGGGCTAAGTTAGTGTCTTAGAGGTATGATTATTCGGGCTGAGATTAGAGTCATTTAGGGTTGCGATCATTTGAGTTGAGGGTATAGTGTCATCAGGGTTGGTGACGGGGTCATTGGGATTGGGGATGAGTGTTTAGGGGGCTGGGATGAGGGTGCTTAGCGTTAGAAGTTTCGGGTGATTAGGGATATGGTTTCTATTGCGTATGCACTGTCATTATTTGGCAAATAGCGACTGACCTTATTCTGTATGCGATCGCACCAACCGTCCTCAAAGGTGTCGGGGACAGCCCTAGAAGCGCCATACATTCCAGATCAGTAAACTGTTATCGCGAATGTGTCTCCGTAAATATGTAGACTATCCTGCATATAATGTTTACCAAATGCGTCCATTCCCCACCAGTGTGGAATTCACCACCGGTTGGTAACTGTGAACCTCTGAAAGGTTCAGGTTCGTGTGAACGCGAACCTTTATGAAAGGTTCTGTGTGAACGCGAACGTGAACGTCATATTGCTGATTCCAACCCTACATTTCAGTGCAGTGATAGCCTATATTAATGTACACGATACCTAGCGACGACTCGGGCCACACAATGCCACAATGCTGAGTTACACATTGACGTTTCAAACGTCGCCAAATGTATCAACGGCGGCAAACAAATGATATAATAATCCCACAAAATCAATATCTTCCGTCACTTTGCCAACAATTTCGACGAGGACTTGCAAGGGAATATAAGCTTACGTCTTAACGGTCTAGGCCAGACCGAACAATGTATTCGGAGTCTGAGTATTGAGCAGATTGTAAAATGGGTTTCTATACTTGCTACCGATATTACCCCATTGTTATATAACAGTAGTCAAAACCAAAATCGCACTGATTTGGGTTTTATAATACAATAAACATATGAAGTCAAGATTGACACCGTGAGAGAAGAGAGAGAGAATGGGGGTATTCGGTTTCGTCTGCACCATCGAGATGCTTTTGACGACGGAGATGAGATACGACCGTAAGGTCATCTAGTCAGCACCCCCGCTTTTTTCTCCTCCATGCGATCCGTCGATGCCGAGCGCCTAGCAGGATAGCGGCGGATACCAGTTTTCGAGTCTTTGGTCTGACCCGGCCGGGAATCGAACCCACGACCTACCGATCAAGAAGCCGGACGCATCACCATTACACTATCTTGCTATCTTGCTAGCCTGCTAGATTCTTTTTTTACATCAGACAACGATATCAATTTCATTGAATATTTAAATTAGCATCATTCGCTGACTTCATGTAGTGTATTTCGCTCTTGATATTGTGTGATTGCGGGTCCATCTCACAGCAGAGAGTCACTAAATATTTACTAACGGAAAGCTGGATATTTCGAGCAAACTTTAGTTACAATGTAATTAAATGTATTTCAGATTGTCAAGGTGCCCGTTTTCTGTTGATTGTTTTATGATACCAGTGCCATGCATAGAGTGGCCCGCCTTTGAAACAAAATATATTTCATACAAACATTTTATAAGGAAGTGAAAATTGTAATATATGCGAAAGGTTCACAGTGCAAAACCTACTCAGGCTCGTTTTTGAACGTGAATATCCAAATTTCCGAGGTTCACACATAGAACGCAAACGAGAACCCTACGTTCACACCCAGTGGTGGTTTTTGTGGTGGGCGAGGGGGGCGGTCGCCCGGCGCCCTCCTGGTCAAAGGCCCCCCTCTTTGGTTTTACAGCCGTTTTTCAAGGGTTGCAGCGAATAGACTTTGAAATCCGTGTACCAATCAAGAAGATGATACCGTTCAGATGGGTGAATCATCAAATCTCCGCATTTGTTATAAAAGACCCATACGCCGACGAAAATAAAGTGGCTGCATGCCTGTTAAGTTGGCAGGCAAAAGGGGGGGGGGGTCTGGGGGGCGGATCCCACGAGAAGCTGCGATTACATACTTATAGCGTAGAAATCTTCGATTTCGTGCCACGCAGACGTAAAGTATCTTCATTTGTGACGTTACAGTTCATAGACATTCGTATAATATGACTCATTGAGCGATGAGCATATGTATTGAAAATATAAGCTTATATGTTTACTTTGAGGAAAAAGGTTTCCGCCACCTATAGTTCAAGATGTTCTTAAATATAACATAATTTTATCGTTGTATTCCAATATTTGATGGCGGATTACTGACATATTGGCCACACGCCAATCAGAAACGCCCCACTAGTTAGTTGCTCTATTTTTCATCACCCATCTAAATGCCGTTCAAATTTGTGTTGATTAGAGTTCATTTGATACCCATGTTTCTTTTCACGTATAGTTTCAGCTATTCATCATTCGCTCCAATATTATATAGATAAGCTGTGCTAATTCGCCATCAAGATAGATTGTTTAACCTGAGAGATAACCGAGGAACCTGGTTCAAAAATTCACTTGTGTGACGTTTGCAATAAAAGCTTTGCTAACAGGAAAAAATTACAATTGCACATGCAATCTCATAAGTCAAAGAGAAAACACAGCTGCGAAATATGTGCCAAGTCATACAAGAAACGTTCCGACCTTACTCAACATATGACAGCTCATAACGCATCATCAAGATCCGAATGCTATGTTTGTGGAATGTCCTTCGGATCGAAAAACTCAGTAAGCAGACACATGCTTCGACATTCAGGAGAGAAAGATTTTGTGTGCAAGATTTGTGGAATGGCTTGTTCTCGCAGTGACAGCTTGAAATCTCATATGGCGATCCACATTGACAAGAGAGAGAAATTTGAATGTGAAATTTGTGGGATGGCTTTGAAAAAGAAACAGTCATTGCAATCTCACATGGATAATCACATGGCACGGAAAATGTACGAATGTGAGATATGCTTCAAACAATTTGCGAAGTTATCTACTTATAAAAGACACGGAGTCGTCCACACTGGCGAAAAAAAATATGAGTGTGATATCTGCCAAAAATCTTTCACAGCGAAATCTAGCATGGTAAAACACAGAAAAATCCACACTGGAGTGAAAGAATTCAAATGTGACCTATGTGGAATGCGATTTTCACAAAAGGGTGGTTTGCATCGGCATTTGCGTCGTCATACTGCAGAGGACAGTTTTGTATGTGAGATTTGTGGAATGACTTTGAGCCGCCCTGAAGATTTATCCAGGCATCTACTTGTGCATACTGGAGGAAAAATGAACAAATGCAGCATCTGCGACAAATCATTTAGTAGCAACACCTATATGAAGGAACATATGACCCTGCATACAGGAGAGCGCAACTTCCCTTGTGAAATTTGTGGATTTCGCTTTAAGCTCATTTCGAACCTGAATGCTCATCGCTCAATTCATACCGGAGAAAGAAAATATAAATGTGATACGTGTGGCGAGGCTTTCAGACTTGCCCATAGCATGCGTCTTCATGTTGCTTCTCATCACGGCATAGTGAAGAGCCGCAAGTGACTGTAACGAAATCTGTTGAAACATAGCTTTCATGTATAGGCTATAGTTGCAGTAAGTAGGCTATTCGTATCGTGTTTGTCGCCATCTTAACATATAAGGTACACGGTTGTCAATTACCCAACTGATCCAAATACATGCATAACCAATAACTATTAGCAAATTATTAAATTTATATGGAAGCAAATTTTGTTTTGATATTGTTCTATAACTTGCCATGTTATGACAAGGATGCTTGTACGGTGTATATTGGCCTGTAGAAACCATAAAATGTTGCCGAATATCTAGATTATTGGGTACCGTTCCCAAGAAAAGATACGCATGCTTTACAGAAATGGGCATTTCGGCGTCAGCTATTATCACGCCACGACGCACCAAGACATATGAGGTTTTAGGCCAAGTAACATGCGACTCCGAGAAGTGTGCCGGAACGATCGGCAGCGAGGAAACCTTGCCCGAAAAGGACTGCCCTTATGCTGCCCGAAAACTCCGATATATATATGTTGAATTGCTCATATAGGCGCTAAATGAATGGCGCCGAATGTTCCTGTCCAAGCAATCTGAGCCCCACTAGACAAATGCCATCCCGAAGGGAACAATTATTTGCCAGTATCTTTTGACATATAGCAGACAGGAGGTCACAAAATAACATCATGTAACGAAGTCATAATACCAATGGGTCCACCCGAAGCTGTTTCATTATTATTTACGGCCCCTACATTTTCCAAGACACTTCACTCAGCTCTACCGGTCAATCGGATTACGTGAGCAGAGATAAGATTTAAAAAAATGATAGCAATATATATGCAATTCCCGATCATATTGGCCGATTCAATCATGAACTATAGAAAATTTTGAAGCTGACTTTCAAAAATGACACAGATCTCGCTGATGAGTAGCGGCCAAAAATTTACAGGTGGATGGGGATGTGGGGGGCGAAGCTCCCCAGAAGTTAGGTTTATAACCCTATGAGGGGTCCCAAGAACGAAGTATTTTATGGGGGCTGACGAAGTGCTGTGACGGTCCTGATTATACCACTACGCTATCTCGCCAGTCGACACTGCAGCCACCGTCGGTATGTCACAAATAAATTGACGACAAACGAAGTGAATAGAGCTTACGTTGGCTCAGACTAGTATTGATCTATCTAGAGGCAAAGGCCACAAATTCCGCCAACGGCAAAAATTTGTCGGATAATCCTGTTTGTGCGGAAAATTATGGGGATGACAGATTTCGAGCTGTCGGGAAAGGCTGTCCACACTTTCAATTGGGTGTCTGGGATCCGACTTTTATCAAGAAAGGCCAACCAAGCTTGTGCGTTCGGATGGAGTTTGTGCACTATATAAAATTACTAAATTGAGCTTAAGCTCTCTGTCCGCCCGATTATTCGAAATGTCATGCCAGTTACGTCATATTTTGGATACGATTATTGATATACAATGTTCTTTTCAATTCTCTACTAGTTGATGACGATTACCCCTGACGAGTGTCAGCTGAAAATATTCGAGTTCATTTCAATATAAATGTACTATTCAACTCAAAATTGTGAAAACAGCGCATATTATTCAAAATCAAAATTTTGTGATTTATCCGCTGATTAGGCTTATAATTATAGCTTAATATTGTGAATCGTATAATCCTTCACTAATTAATCGTTCATCTTGTGTTGTTGATGAAATAAAATAGCTTGTGGTGCTTTGATTGGAATAAAGAGTTGCATCAGTAGGATCCAAAACTGCAAGGTGTTTAAAGCGACGGAACAGAGCGGAACGACATTTACGAATTCAGTAAAACCCAGAGGTATTTGGCCTTTTCAGCGTTGGAAATAGGTTGACCAGCAATGTCGACGGTTGGGTTCTCCCGCGAATTCACGACTAATAATTGGAATTTAGCGGCGTTAACACATGGGCTATTATGGGATTCCGTGCACTCATGCCATTTGGGAATTTCATCAGGGGCGAGGGCATTCAGGCTTGCGGCTGTAAATGCGTGAGACAGGCAGAGGGTATCGTTAGCGAACAGAACAGCGTGGCTTTCAATGACGAGGTTGGTGGAATCTGATTTACCGCTTGTTTTATAACCCCTCCCGCCCCCAATATCGACATAAAACAGTGTATTTATTTTCAAGTTTTGCGATGTATTCATGCTTTCAATAAATTTTGGTGTTTTTTTTCTCACACACAATACGCATCAAAACAGTCAATCCACACTTGGGTCGCAACCTTTCCGTTGAAAACCACTGCTGTAGTATCAGTTCATTAATATTTTCTTCATTTCAAAACACCACAAAACTGCGATACAATGACAAGATAGAAGGTGTCCAAAACACTTGGAGTAGTCTTTGAAATCAGACACCCACCTTGGCCTAGGCGAAGTAGAGAAGAAGCATGCACACTTGCACAGTTGCACACTGAATGAAAAGTAAAGCAGAGAATATAAAAGGCAAGCGACAAAATCAGGTGGCATGTTAGGTCGTGGTCGGGTAATCCTGAAGGCTGACCAGTATTCATTTAGAAGAAATTGCATGTATTTCGACGTGAATACGGACATGCTCGACGACTATCGGAGAGCCGGCGAGATGCTGTTCTACAATTGGGGTCCGGCATACTTGATAGAGCCATGCGTTTTCTTGTATTCCGTCCTGATGATATCGCAGTTGTTCCTCGTTGGCGCTCGTGTGCCACAGGCTGCATGTGCGCTTTTGACTCCGCGGGACGAAGTCGTTGAAATTTGAGGGACAATGACCGCAATGGAACTGTTACATAAACTTGGCAATTTCTAGCTTCCTCATATCTTCTATGTTAAGAACACCAAATCTTTAGAGTAGCGATTGACCAGTTGCACAAATGCACATCCAGCCAGGCCCCCGTGGGCTTCGGCAATGCTACGGATGACCAGAGGTGGTCAGTAACGAAGTACTTCTACTTTTTGGAAGTACTCAAGTAGTTTTCCTCTACTTCTGCTACTTACTCAAATAGATCTGATTTTCTCTACTTCTACTTCTACTTCGTAATATTTTGTGATCTACTTACTTACTTTTCGCTATTTTCAGTTTGTCAAGTAGAAGTAGTTTAATCCCCCAATACCGAAGATAGCCTGAGGAATTTCGGGGCTGTTTTCACGAAGTACCAACATTTAATATTCATAAAAGTCAAGAAAAGCCCAGAAATTTTGTTGCGCTTCGCGCACAGTAGTTATGGAGTGACAAATATGTTTTGACGAAAGTATCGCTGAATATAATTTAGGTACCGGATTGCGTGGTCCCCCCCCCCCCACCGCATTGTTCCCCATATCAAATATTTCATCGCAGTAAATAAGGCCCACCATAACGTTTGAAACTACCGTTTTTTAATATAGAAATTACGCATCGTATCTTAATCTAGCAGCCCATGACGTGTCCAGCTAATCTGGAAAATCCGGCATTTTTGAACGCTACACCTGATTTAGCAGATCACCTTTGAAGCTTTATGGACAAAAGACATGAAATATATTTTCCGCTTTTTAGAAGTGGTATTTGTATTTCACATTCAATTCCGAGTATCATACTTTGAGTTCTAATTACGTTCAGTTCTTTTGTCTGCAGAACATATATTGAAGCATAAACGCAACTGTAGTAATGCCCCTATTTTCCGAAAATAAAGCTACACTAAGTATCAATTTTACGATCCACAATATTTGTTATTAACGTATACTAATCGCGCAAAGTGTTGAAACCGTATCCGATACAACTTCTCCGTATTGCTCTTCGCCTAAACTTCGGGCCTTTTCATATGGGGTAGGGCGCCATGCCATGATGTTCTCTAAAACGTAGTATTCTACTAAACAAAAGCTTAGTATCGCATTTTCATATCAATACCATAATTTGCATCCCATGATGCGGAACACTGCTTATTCTGTCGAAAATTGATATCTCATGGGATGCATCAATACGAATCAAGCTCTCTGCACGTTCCGCATTGCTCAATTTGCAGCTTTTGACAGTCAATGCGAACGAATTAAGACTGTTTTCAAAACTACTTACTTACTTGAGTAGATTTAAACTCAGTCAATTCTACTTCTACTTCAAGTAGTTTCAGGTTGCTTATGGAAGAAGTACTTCTACTTGTACTTGAGTAGATTTCTCCGTCGCTACTTCTACTTCTACTTGAGTAGCTTCCTTTACTACTTTGACCACCTCTGCGGATGACACGATGTTGTAGTTCTTGCAGGCAGCGCCCAGCAAATAATTCGTATTGTAACTTTGATAGGAATAGACTGTTGAAGAGTATCAACAGCATCCTAAATGACAGAGCGTAACTAAGGCGGCGGAACAGACCACATACCTTCGATAGTTGTGATTTGAGTGATTGTATGTGACTCTTCCAAGACATGTCAGAATCCCGTAACACATCAAGGTATTTCGCACTTCTAGCGTTGGAAAATGGTTGGCCAGCGATGTCAACGGTTAGGTTATCGTAGGAGTTCAGGACCAATAATTGAGATTTCGTAGCCTTATCCCGAAGGCTGCGAAATCCTAATTATTGGTCGTGAACTTTCGCCATCTTGTGGTGTTTTGGACTGGTTAAAATATTAATACACGAATGATGATGACTACACCGTTTGTAATTAAGTATGATCAAATGATTGAACCCTTTCTAAGCCAAAGTAAGTGCTAGGGGTCAATTCTGTATGGGAACATTTCAGCTCTATGATTCAGTCTGCTCCCAGGGGAAGGAATAGATTTTGCTTCGCGGTGGAAGCCGACATATGATCTACTATGTAGACTACTATATACTCGAATTTGAATAATATATTCATATTTATTTCCGAAGCTCTTCGGCTGACACTCATCAGGGAATACCGTCAGCAATAATGCGAGCATTCAAATAACTATGTTTAACAATCAGTGTCGCTAATGATGACGTCACACAGAACAAACACAAAGTTTGAAAAATGACAGAGCTGTGGCGCAGGCACGGAGACAGCGAAACAAAACAAGTTATTGCGAGATTTTCAAATGATACATAAATTCTTTATGTTGGCATAGACTAGCTTGGCTCATAGTGATTATGGTGGACTCGAGAACAGACAAATGAAATAAATTGCGACTCTTAGCCAATTTATATAATAAATAGAAACTTTCTTCTCCTGTAGCAATGGGGCTACTGGTTGGAATTGAACCAAATTTGGTGTGTAGGTAGGTAGCCTAACAATTTATCAAGTAGCCAGTACGATTTGAAAAAAAAGTCATTTTTGAAGAGCCCTAATGGTTATATTATTCAAATGTGTCATGAAGTTCTGTACTCCAACGCGTCTCTTCTCTTCAACTTTGTAATGGTTTGTGATCTCATTACCGGCAAAGTGTCTGCAAAGAGTCTTAAGTCTGATATTGCTGCGATTATATATTGATATTGTTATAGTGAACGATACCTTGCTTAAAATGTTGATTACAACAATATACTATTTATGTTTAAACTTGTACTATGCAACGTGGAGCGAAATAATTGCGGCCACAGCATCATTTTTGAACTTTTATCGTTCAAACGTCAGAAGCCGGTGCGCGTCTGACCTTTCGCCTATACCAGGGGCGGGCAACATACGGCCCGCGGGCTGGATCCGGCCCGCGAAGGGATTTTATCCGGCCCGCGAACAGTTTTCCGTCTTATATGATAATGCGGCCCGCGGCTACAGTCTGCCGAGATTCCCCGCTACTTGCTTACTACGTCAAATTTTAGTGACTGTATGTTATATTATATACAATACATGTATGCACACTGCGCAGCGTGCGAGAATGGAGCTTACGCGTAAGTTCGTCGAAACGGGAAGAGTTGCATTATCGGCATTTACGATGTGCCCAACCCTAATATCGTTTGTGGTAATCGTGGTGGTTGTCGACTACAATGGTCATTTACACCAGGCCGATATTCCTTATTTTTGATTCCGTAGCCGGGTCGAGGGCCACTTTTCAATTGTCGTAGAAGCCGCGATCCGCATGAATTCAATATCGACATAAAATAGGCCACACAGTTGAACAACGACGCTATCACGTCACCTATTCATCCCTAATAAATTGATATCTTGGTACATTTGGGGTACTGGGCTTATCGAACGCCTTGAAATCTTAATTAGTGATTGCTGCGTGTGTTGATTGATCAGAGAGAAGCAGACATGGCGGCGCATGTATGACAATGCTGTTCTCAAATTCACATTGTCTTCGTCATTATCGGCGAGAAATGGCTTTGAAGTGACATTGCTGTCGTTAAATACATTCATTAAATGCGATTTACATCTTGTATACGTGGATAAATGGGCGAATAATGCATCGACTCAGCAATCCGGCCCGCCAAGTACATAATTTTCCTATATCCGGCCCGCCGGCTGGAGAAGTTGCCCGCCCCTGGCCTATACCGACACGTCCGACATATTGAATTGCTACTGTGTTGACGACGTGATAAATTAACGAATGGCGTCCCGCATTCTTCAGCCAAATCCATCATTGTGAGGATATTGCTATTGTTAAGCCCGTAAATTGGCGGTGATCATTTTCATTCGTCATGGTAATACTTGAAAGTGATCCTTGTTTAATGCGATCGAAAACGCAAATATTTTCATCATGAATTATCTCGAATGAAAGCAAGTTGGCAACTGAATTTTGCTGAATTTTGTTATTTCCTTTCCTTCATACAGATTAATTGGGTAATCTCTAAATCTCATAAAATGGCGTCATCTCTCTATCTCTTCTCAAGTATATGCACAGGACTAATCTTATCAAGCGGAGTTACCGGTTAATTAGGAAATACAAAAGATATACTGAACTTGGTACTTAGACGCGACCCGTCATTGCTAGTAGGATATACTAGTATTTTCCACACATAATCTCAAGATATCCCCTTATAATCAGAATTCATGCAAGGGATTGCTGCATGGTAAAAGAGACCGCTTCTTTGGAAGATACGTTGATTTTGATTACATCTAAAAGTTGATACTGATATTCACTATGATCGATACAGCACAGACAGGTAAGCCTGATAGCGCTCGTTCAGGGTATATGTGTGTGTAGATCTCTTCGCGGAAAACCTTCCAAGATTTGCGCAGAGGTTACTGTACGAGATGTGATTTCCATGAGATTAGAGACTTAGAGTCGATGTCTTGCTGTAGCTCAGTGGTTCTCAACCTTTTTGGCTTCGCGGACCCCTTTTGACCGTCACGGACCCTCGCGGACCCCCTCAAGTTTTAGTTGAATTTTAGCTCTATTATGGAGCAACCTTCATCTGTCTCGTGTAAATATGAACTAGGCTTGTGATGAACAGCAAAATAATGATTTTTCTTGAAATAACATCATACTATTTATGTAGAAATTGGTAGACTTTTAATATTTCAAAGCCAATTTTGCTGCTATATTTCTTGAAGTACGTGGTCGTGTCTTGAAAATCCGCGTCTTCGTTTTGATATGAACAAGTGCCGAAAACCATTTCCGCAAAGATAGATGGAGGCTAATGCAATATTAACACATACCGCTGCCGACGATACTTTTGAGGTGATCGCAACATTTATGACACCAAATTGAAGAAATATATATTTTATGAACATATCACGTCCAGCATCTAGCGCAGGGACGGGCAACGTACGGACCGCGGTCCGGATTCGGCCCGTGACGGCATTTTGATCGGCCCGCAGAGAGTTTCTACCGTCAAAGTGAAATCCTAATCAAAAAGTTTTATGCGCCAAAGAATGGATCCAAGTTTTCCAGCCTGAGAAAGACTGTCATTAAACGACTTGTTCTGTTCGAGTTTACATATATATTTACGAGCAAACATTTTCGACCATGAACAATTGAACATTAACAAGACAAGGCTGCATACCAATATAACTGGCGATATGAACTTCAGGGTGGGGCGTAACGCTTTGATAGCTACGAAAACTTCTTGTTTATAAAAAAAAATCAGTCTTGTCGATAGGGCATCCGCAATAAGAATGCGCAAAATCTGATAGCCCAGCTTTAAGATCAGGTATATCATTGTCTGATTTATGACGAGTGTCAGCCGAAAATTATCGGGTTCATTTCAATATGAATATACTATTCAATTGTATATTGAAGTTGTGTACCTCCAAAAGCTGCTCAAATAGTGGTTATGTATATTACAGGATAAAATGGATTTCGTGGCGAGGTTTCAATCCCTGCATTGGGACAAATTAGGGAAATACTTCGGAAATTTTTAATTCAAACGACTGTTTTCTAATTTGATGAGACCGACAACTTCAAATCGAGAAGGTTTCGTAGACATTAGGAAGTCACCCTGATTGACGTTACTATCTCCATATTTGTATTTTTTCCACAAACATCAACAAAACGTCTCTAAAAAGCAATATGTTTGTATCAGCAGGTTATTGGAAAATTGGCAATGAAAATGAATTTCCACACTACGATAGTTCATGTCAGACGATTATTATGATGATATGAGTCATGAGGTTTTAGCAGTTGTGGTGCGAAACTGCATCATGCTTTCTCAAATTAAATTAAAAAATAAAAATTACGTTATCAACCATTTTAAAAATTTAGAGGTCTCGCGGACCCCCTGAAATTTCTTCGCGGACCCCCGGTTGAGAACCGCTGCCTAGCTGCATGAAACGCAGTCGTTAGAGTAGCCCAACAAGAATATGGTTTGGCTTTCGAATCGGAAACTTGTGGCAATATCAGTTTGAACGAGTATACATCAGAGCGTGTAAATGCAAATAGTTTACGGGTATCTCGGGTGCAACCGACGAACGTCGAATACCGAGCGAGGGTTCGGTTAATATGAGCTAACTAACCGACGTAAGTTATCTATAGTTAGACGGCGTCAGTCAGACGATCAACATCATACATTAACACCCACAGTATCCGACGCGCTTTTGTTATAATGAGGATGTCCCGAATCAAATTTCGGCAGACAAAGCAAGCGAGAGAGTACACCATTTGTAAACAAAGACCGACAGCGCACCCGTAGTATTAAAATATGTGAGCCGTGAAGAGCACGTGGATATATGATCGCGGGGTTTTCGTACAAAGCAGTAAGCCTTCCTCGATTTGTGAATGGTGTGCTGCTCCTTGCCTTCATGCGCCACACATCAGGGTCGGGTCGGAGGATTTGAAGGGCCGGAGAGTACTCAGTCAGTTCAGGGCTATAAATGAGATTGTATCGAGAACAGGACATTTTGCGACGCATAAACAGAGATGGCCACAGTCCGGTTCAGGAGCCGGAGCCGGAGCAGGATTTCACTGAATTTTTACCTGGCCGGACTGGATCCGGGTTTTGAATTTGCGGTGATGGTCGGATTTTAGCCGGATTTTTTGCTGCAATATGATTAATTAGCATTGTTATGGCAGGATTTTTTCGGATTCCAAGCTGGACCTTCAACAGCAGGACTCCGAATCTCACATTGCCAGCCGGATCCGGATAGATTCCGATCCCGAAATTTGGGAATCCGCCCATCTCTGCGCATAAAACACTTTCTCTGTTCCCTCGGTTACCAGGATTTTTGTTGATTAATATGCGTCCTTGTCATGGAAGGCCTTTTTCTCTGATCCCAGATATCAACCTCAACACAAGCTAAATCCAGGCAAAGCCTAATCATCGGCCAGCAAAAATTGTCAACAGGGTTGGTGTGGTTGCATAAACAATAAGGACAGTAGATAGCAAAATAAGGTCAGTCGCTACGTGTAAAATAAGGCCATTCGCTGCGTGCGAAATGAGGTCAGTCCACGCAGATTACAAATCTGTACTTCAAATCCAAATTTCAAACCCAACTTTTCTCTTATGAAAAATCAAATTTTAAATATATTTGGTATGTATTGTATATATATCCCATCGTATTGTACATTGTGTGTGTCTTGGTCAGAGGGAAATATAATCTGACGATTATAATAACAATTGTTATTCCTATTATATTTGATGAGTACCGAACTTCAATGTACAAATAAATTAGATAATTATATTGAAAGAAACCCGAATAGGTAATCGTAAGCATTAGTAGAGAATTGGGAAGAACATTATATGAAATCTCAGCAATCGCATCACCAAATAGGAAGTCACCGACATGAGATTTCAAATAACCGAGGCGACAGATTGCTTGAGCTCGATGTACTATTATAAATCTCACAAATGTTCTTTCTGTTGACACAGACTATAGGTCAGCGAATGTTGATAAAGACGGCTCCAAGGCACACAATTGTAAGTGTGAACGGCCTTCTCTACGTTGACTTAGTCGTAGAGAATCATTGCTGCTCCCGTGATAAACTGTGCAAAACTTACCGAAATTCCACCCAAGTGATGTCATAGTTGGTGACACGATAGTAGATATATATTGTTCTGACGATTGTCAGCCGAAAATATATTTCAACTGCGTATTCTCTATAGTAGTTTGAAAATCCAAATTATCTTTTTCGTATCAAAATTAAAATTTAATATCATCATATAGATCTATCTAGATCAGGGGCGGTCAACCCGTGGTCCGCCAGAAGGTATTCAGTGATCCGCGAGAAGGTAATGATTGACCAGCAAGGTAATTCTCGAAATTAGTTTTATTAAAACAAAATTACCAGATAAAAAATTGATTGTGAACTTGCAAGGCCAACCAAAAATTTGATTAGCCTGGCCGCGAAATTTGGGAAGTTGATCACTACATCGTCAGTTCTGACGCATTGTCGTAGCCCGGGACCAGCCACAATTTTCGTAGATCTTTGTATGTGATGATAAAGTAGAATATTTCGTGGCAGATTTACTTTATTTGACGTGATATTTTTCTTAGCACTTCGCGCGATTTATAGTCACTCGATTTCTATTTGTTAGTATTGGTAAGTTGCTACCCCTTCCTGAAAATTAAAAATAGTCTGACAATATTCGCAATTATGAGAGACTGTGTCGTCCAACATCCGACTTTGAATGTGCGCTCGCAGAAAGATCGTCGGCAAATGAAACCTTTGTACAGAATGATTGACTCATCTTCGATATTTATTGGCCCAAAAGTCGAGTAATCCTGTCCTTGTCAAATGAGCCGAGCGGTATACAGAGGTGACCCGCAATATATGCAAGTGACATTACTATCGATCGAATTCGTTTATTACCTGTAAAAACTTGTCGCGCTTCGTGCTGTTATGCCTGGTTGCACGCTAACTTTTCATGATATAATTGTTATATGTTTTCACCGTTATCTAATCCGGTTCGCTCCTGTCGGACGACTAAAAAAAGGCCATCAACATTCAAGTGTCCCGCGCAATGGTTCGTAAATCTCACGTGGCCCGTTGGCCGAAAAGGTTGGCCACCCCTGAGCTAGATCTTAGATCGAAATATGATTCAACACAACAAGTTGCTAAGATATCTGTATTCCAAATCCAGATGACAAACCGTAAATCTGAAGATGCTTCATTATGAGCAGTTTCGACGTGCGCAATAAGGTCAGTATGTGCAATATATGGTCAGCCGGTACGAGCAAAATAATTTTATTCGACACATGCTTTATTAGGACAGTTGTTGTTACGTACACAATATTATTAGGGCGCTGAGAATAGGGGTCCTTGCGGTTGAGGGTTAGTGTCTCTGGAGTTTGGATCATTAGGGTCGGCGATAGAATCCTATGATGCTGCAGACCTTTGGGTTGAGGGTCTAGTGTCATTAGTGTTGGCATTTGGGTGTTTGGGGTTTGGGGTGAGTGTGTGTGGGGTTCGAATGAGGGTCCTTGGCGTTGAAGGTTTCGAGTCCTTGAGGATATGGTTTTTATGGTGTACATAGTGTCCTCATTTTGCACGTAGCGGCTGACCTTATTTGCATGCGATCGCACCAACCCTCCTCAAAGATGGCGCGAACAACCCTAGAAGCGCTACAGGAATCGGGTCGTGTGTCGTTTCCTACCCTGACTGACCTGAGTAGTAATTGCACATAACCTTTGTCGAAATTTTTGTTGTTGTCAGTATACGGCAGACTGAGTTAATGTATTGTGGTGCAACATATTCGACTGTCGATGCAAAAGGGGCAATGGCCCCAATATGTTTCATAGAATAAAAGAGGCAAAATAATTTAGGTCAGATTTATTTGCCTTTAAATTTTTAGAGTTTCGCGTTTCGATCGACTCGATCACCGTCACGAGAGCTCAAGAATCGAA
This sequence comes from Botryllus schlosseri, assembly GCF_051294905.1. NCBI lineage: Eukaryota > Metazoa > Chordata > Ascidiacea > Stolidobranchia > Styelidae > Botryllus > Botryllus schlosseri. The sequence continues at coordinate 18,951,477 of NC_137251.1, read as the reverse complement.
TTTCGAATTGTTGTGTATAGCGTTGTTGATTGGAAAGTTGGTTTGGAAAGTTGATTTGTGATAGTTTGGTCCTAACATGTAGGCCTACTGATGAACCTCAGTTGATTAGCGTGGATGTTAAAACATCACAACAGTTTTTTATATAAATATGGCTCGCATGATGAATTCTATGTAAAGATTTTAAATTTCGTGCCGTCATTACGTTAAAAATATTTATGTATAATAGACATTGGTATACGAGTCATTGAGAATAATCATTGAAAATATAGGGGTAGTATAATTCCTTTGGGGAAGAAGAACCCCGATACCTGCTTTGTCATTCTTGTGTAGGCTATATTATAATCCGTGGACTGCATACCAATATTCGATTGCCTTTTTCTGACATAGCTGTCCTAGATCATTCAGAAACGCCCCCCTAGTTAGTAGATCTTTATTACTCCACCAATATGATTCAAATCTACCGATGATTTGTTTTAATAAGACTTTGTTTGATCTGGTGCGTTTTTTCTTTTGTACTTCAGTTTCAGCTTTTGATCATTCCCTCCAATATTACACAGAAAAAAATGTTGCTGTGCTAGTTCCATATCAAGAAAGATCTTGCCACCGCAGAGAGAAGGTTGGGGAACCTGGTGCAAAACTTCACTAACAGGAATACACAGCGATTGCACGGTCCACATGCACGCACACTCATATGGCAGAGAGAAAACACCGCGGCGATGTCTGTGCCAAGTCATACAAGAAACGTGAAGGGCTTAATCGACATATGACAGTTCATAACGCATCATCAAGATTCGAATGCTATGTTTGTGGAATGTCCTTCGCATCGAAAAACTCAGTCAGCAGACACATGCTTCGACATTCGAAACAGAAAGATTTTGTGTGCAATATTTGCGGCAAGGCTTGTTCTCGCAGTGACAGCTTGAAATCTCATATGGCGATCCACAATAAAAAGAGAAAGAAATTTGAATGTGAAATTTGTGGGATGGTTTTGAAAGCAAAACAGTCATTGCAATCTCACATGGATAATCACATGGCACGGAAAATGTACGAATGTGACATATGCTTCAAACAATTTGCGAGGTTATCTACTTATAAAACACACGGAGTCATCCACACTGGCGAAAAAAAATATGAGTGTGATATCTGCCAAAAATTGTTCACAGCGAAAACTAGCATGGTGAAACACAGAAAAATCCACACTGGAGTGAAAGAATTCAAATGTGACCTATGTGGAATGCGATTTTCACAAAAGGGTGGTTTGGATCGGCATTCCGGTCGTCATATTGAAGAGAACAGTGTTGTGTGTGAGATTTGCGGCATAACTTTAAGTCGCCCTGAACATTTACCCAAGCACCTACTTTTGCATACTGGAGTGAAACTGCACAAATGTCGCATTTGCGGCAGATCATTTAGCAGCAACACCTATATGAACGCACATATGACCCTTCATACGGGAGAGCGCAACTTCCCCTGTGAAATTTGTGGATTTCGCTTTAAACTCAGTTCGAACCTTAATGCTCATCGCTCAATTCATACAGGAGAAAGAAAATATAAATGTGATACGTGTGGCGAGGCTTTCAGACTTGCCCATAGCATGCGTCTTCATGTTGCTACTCATCACGGCATAGAGAAGAGCCGCAAGTGAGTGTAACTAAATCTGTTGAAACATATAGCCTTCATGTATAGGCTATAGTTGCAGTAAGTAGGCTATTCGTATCATGTTTGTCGCCATCTTAACATATAAGGTACAAGGTTGTCAATTACCCAACTGATCCAAATACATGGATAACCAATAACCATTAGACAATTATTACATTTATATGGAAGCAAATTTTGCTTTGATATTGTTCTATAACTTGCCATGTTATGACAAGGATGCTTGTACGGTGTATATTGGACTGTAGAAAGCTGCATGATCTTATATTGCATGATGACAAGATGCAATTGAATAGCATATTCATATTGAAATAAACCCGAATATTTTCAGCTGTGACTCGTCTGGGGTAATCGTCACCAACTAGTAGAGAATCAGAGAGGATGTTGTATTACAACAACCATGTCCACATATGATGTCATCGCCATGACATTTCGAAATAGTACATTGAGCTTAAGCACTCTCTCCACCACGATTATTCGAAATTTCACGTCGGTTACGTCATATTTTCTCATACGATTGTTGATATACAATGTTCTTCCCAATTCTCCACTATAGGTGCTGACGATTATATCTGACGATTGTCAGCCGTGAATATTCGGGTTTATTGCAATATGAACATAGTATTCAATTGTATATTGCTTCTGTACCTCCAAGAAATTCTTCAAATGATGATAAATAGTTAAATAATGATGTCACAACACAGCCCATGTAAATTTTATAAGTTTGTTGATTGATGCCACCGGAAAGTCTCAGCTGGCTAATTCGTGTATATTACAAATGCGCATTTTTATATTAATAACAATTATAGGGTGTGTTCTGTGTTGCATATTTATCAATAGATTGAGTGGTTGAGCCATCCTCGTAAGTGACTATCATGTTTAGATATGTCTGTGATGATTACATTATCTGAATAATCCAATAATAAATTTTGTGAAGCACGCACTGCTTCTCCGTTATTAGCTTCACTGTGTCATGTACATGCGACTGCGTGTTTGTGACAATTATGAAGCTGCTAATTCCGACGTGACTTTCCAGTAGTATGTCGCAATAGTACAAAGTTGCGGAGAGTGGGACTGAAGAGTGTGACATAGCGAAGACTGAGGACCGTTTTTGCTTCCCAAATCGTGCGTTCGGGGTGTAACTATCAAAATTCCCCTTTCAGAGGGTGTCGCGAGGTCAGAAATGTTTAAAACCAGGGGGTACTACAGTCTAGTGATTTCCCGACTTGCTTTCAAATCGGGCGGTCTCGGTGAGGCATTGAAAGAATGGAGATTTCAAATCTGGGCCCCTGACTACGTTCGTCCACGGTAGAGCGCCCATAGATAGATACTGGTGAGCAATCAGGCCTAAAAGACTTCCAGGTGCCCACAATGGCGTAGACAGGGCATGTGGGCAGGGTTGTGAGGAATCGAGTTAAGAATCGACTCGAGTCGTAATTTTTCGGGCACTCCGCTTGAGTCAGTCATTTCCGCGATTATGAAAAATGACTCAACTCGACTTGACTCGCTTTGTGTATTGCTTGTATTCCAGGTATATTGCGCATGACACGACCTACATAGTCTCCCCTTTCGAGTCGTGCTATATAAGTCATATATTCTGCTAGCTTCATTTTGACAGATAACATATCTTGGTGTGAATGGAACAAATCTTCTTGGCGGGTAAAATCTACTCTCACTACTGACATTGAATCATAACTATCTGGTTGTCAAAGTAGTCTGCTACTCAAGTACAAGTAGAGACACGAAAATCCACTCAAGTACGAGTAGAAGTAGTTTTTTTAAAAGCAGTCTAAAAATACTTGAAGTAGAAGTAGAATTGACTGACTTTAAATCTACTCAAGTAAGAAAGTAGTTGTGAAAACGATCGGTATTCGTTCGCATAGACTGTCAAAAGCTGCAAATTGAGCTATGCGGAAGATGCAGAGCTTGATTCATACTGATGCATCCCAGGAGGTATAAATTTTCTACAGCATAAGCAGTCTGGCGCATCATGGGATGAAAATGATAGCATTGATATGGGAATGTGACACTAATCCCATGTTTACTCGAACAGCCCGATTTATAAAATATCATGGTATGGTGCCCTCCTTCATATCATAAGGCCCGTAGTTTGGTCGAAGAGCAACACGGAAAGTGGTGTCGGATACGGTGTTAACGCTTTGCGCGACTAGTCAACGGTAATAAAAAGTATGACTGATCGTAAAGATGCCGTATAGTGTTGCTTTAGGGAAATAGAGGCATTACTGCACTTGCTTTCATGCTTCAACATGTATGTTCTCCAGACAGAAGAACTGAAACTAATTGGAGCTCAGAGTATGAAGCTTGGAAAAGAAAGTGAAATATAAATACTACTTCTAAAAAGCGGAAAATAGATTTCATGTCTTTGTCCAGAAAGTTTCAATAGTGATCTGCTAAAACAGGTGTAAAGCTAAGAAAAAGTCAGAGTCAACTTTTACAGATTAGGACACGCCATGGGCTGCTAGATTACGATATGATAGGTAAATGCTATATATGCGAAATGGTAGTTTCAAACGCTATGATGGGTCATATTTAATGTGATGAAATATTTCATATGGGCGACAATGCGGCGTGAACGAAACCACGCAAGCCGCTACCTCAATTATATTCACCAATACTTTCGTGTTATCATATTGGTCACTCCATATGGACTGTGCGCAAAGTGCGACGAAAATTCTTGACTTTACTCAACGCGTTCGTGAAATCATATTAGATTATTGTGCGCGAAGCGCGACCAAACTTCCGGGCTTTAGTCAACTTTTATGAAAATTACATGTTGGTAGTCCGTGAAAATAGTCCCGAAATTCCCCAGGCTATCTATCTGGTTGGACGATTAAACTACTTCTACTTGGCAAACTGAAAATAGCGAGTAAGTAAGTAAGTAGATCACAAAATATTACGAAGTAGAATTAGCGGGTAATTAGATCTACTTAAGTAATTGTCCAAGTAGCGGAAGTGAGTAGTAAAGTGAATTATTAAAAAAAGTTGAAGTACTTCGTTGCTAACCACCTCTGATTATAACAAATGATACTCGAATCCCTGCAGCTCCTTAGTCGCGACAGATTGCATGTTTCAAGCATCTCCTCAAGAAGTTAAAATGAAAAATAAAAGCATGCTTTTCGTGTTGCAACAAATATCAACGGTGTTTTGAACAAATAATTACTATTTACTACAACTATCGGCACCCATGTCTACCTTCACGACATCGGGTTATAGTAGCATATTTATTTCAAACATTGCATTGGAATCCTTGCCATGTTCTGTCGAGGATACTAGTTCTGTATAAAACTGCAGATTTTTAAATACTGTATTGTAACTCAATATTATGGATCATAATAGTTAAAAAGTGTTATCATAAAGCAGCATATATAAATTTCTACGTCCGTCTATTCAATCCACCCGCTTGAAGTCTAAGCTTGCTAATTCATATACATGCGCATTTATATATACGTAGGTTAACCCATCCTGGTAAGTGACCATGAAGTTTAGACGTGCCTGTGATGACGACATTATCTAAATCAGGGGCTTGCTAAATTGCTTCGTGTTGCACACTCCGTCTAGCCATCATTAGTTGCAGTGCATAGAAGTATACAAATGACGTATATATGCGGCTCTGTGACAATAACAAGTCTGCCGCTTTCGATATGTATTATTGAGTAGAAATGCTTAGCATTACCTCTATATGTACATCAACAGCATCAATCACTGCTTTGACTACCTCACAAGGGAGCTAATGTTTTGTGTATGGTGTATCGCATTTTACAATCTTGACCATATGCTTATTAATAATACCAACGGCTAGGTTCTTCCGTGTTTCACGACCACTAATTGGAATTCCGCGGCGTTAGCACAAAGACTATTATGGGATGTCCGTTTAATGATGCTCTTTCGGAATTCGATCATGGCCGAAAGCATTCAAGCTTGCGATAGCAAATGCGTGAGAGAGGAAGTTGGTATCGTCAGCGAACAGTGTGACATTCAATGACCAGGTTACAAAGACATCTTTGACATATCAAGTAAAAAGAAGCGACAAAAACTACAAGACAATAACGGGAACCAATCACCGTGTTCATGGAATCATATCATAAAACCACAGAAATTCACCGTAATATAGTGTACAAGCTTTTTGGACAAATTGCTCAATTTAATAGGCCTCTTTCTTGTTTAGAATTACTATTCGCGCCAAAATGTTTTGAAAGACCAGTAGCGGCAGTATATATGCTGTAATCGCATTCGAGAGATCGAATTACAGATGACGGAGATTCTGATTCGCCGCATGCCTTATGTGGCGAGATAGCGCAGTGGTGTAATCCGCGGCTGCAACCTGCAACACCAATGGGTGCGGATTCGAGTCCGACAGAGGTCGACTTCAGAATTCCTATACCTAAGTGTTGGAGGTTTATCTAGGCTCCTCCTCGTCACCTCGTCCGCGTGAGACGTGTCTTACATAAAGCCTAGAAGTGGGCCATGCTGTAATTCGGCAATTACGGAAAAAATGAAGAATATCGTCCTGGTGTAAATGACCATGACCATAGTAGTCGACAAACACCATGAATACCACAAAAACAACAAACAACAAACCGCATGCATTATAATCCCGCCCAATATCGACATGAAACAATGTATAAATTTTGAAGTTTGGTGATATTTTCATTCTTTCATTAATTTTTTTTTCTCACACACAATACGCATCAAAGCACTTGCGTCGCGACCCTGCCGTTGGTAACTACCGCACTGTGCCATGGTGGGTGTCTGAAATGACGTCATGTCGTTTCGACATCCTCCTATCTGTTCATTAGATGGCATTAGATCTTGTGTATCGCACTGAACATTGCGTGTGTCTTTAGCGGATAGAATTATTGATTGAACCGCCGATTTTGATTTTTGTGATCATTTTACATTCCGTGAACCAAGAGAATATATTTATTTTTCGACTATTCCTCGTCATTTCGACTTTCACTATCGAAATCTTGCGGTGTTTTGGATTGAAGAGCTTCTGGGACGTACAGAACTTCAAATACAATTGGATAGCATATTCATATTGAAGCCTGAATACGCACCGAATAAGTGATTGCCATCTTATATCCAACCAATGACTCGGATATCGCATTGACTAGCTTGAATCGCGACAATTGTATGCGGGTTATAATCGCGTTCTGCGCTGCTTTGATGCATTTCCATATTTACGTTCGCAGATATTTATTTATTGGAGTAAACGATCATGCACTGGAATGAATTTCAATTCGTAGACATACCCAATAACACGCTGTTTAATTTCGGGCTATCACAAAACTATCACCAAAGTACGTACATTTGCTCGTCTAATTCACGAAGGAGGCATTGTTTCTCGGTGTGCGGATTGGGGCCTTCCAAATCGATATGCGCAGAAAAGTCATGTTTTTATTTTCTGGCGTCGCTTACATATATTCGGCTGATTACTAATTAGTTAATCACATAAACACCAGTCCCGTTGAGTGAAATGCACAGTGATCATTATTTTCGAACCGCACAATTGATCAACGGTGTTCAGCTAATGGCGAAATTGCGGGAATGACGAATAGCCGCAATGCAGTATTCACGGAGTAACCGCGAGATATCTAACCTACCCAGGTGTGGTGCCTATGTATGACCAATTGAACATGGTTAGCTAGAAAAGGAGGTGTTAACGAGGCAACAATTCCTAATTTTGTGAATGATTACCGTAAAATTATGTGAATTCATCTAATAGTAGTATCATAGCATGTTATGAAATACATCGGAGCCGGAGTTACTTTTCAAACAACCGTCTCCAGCTCCGGCTTCGCATAATATGCACGCTCCGGGGCTCTGGATCCTTGTTCCGGCTCCGGCTCGAAATCCCTGGTATGCAATGGCCATTTCGAGCCGCGTGGTGGTCCGCATTTGTTGCAGATCCTTCCCCTGTCTCCTTTGCGGATTATGGCTATACTTGAAGTTGCTCCTGCGGGAGCATCATGGCTACTGTTGTATGTGTGTAACGCTTCCAGTTCTAAACCTAACTGTAGGGCTTCCTTAGTCGTCAAGCCTTTCAGATTTTTCAAGATCATTACTCTTAGTTTCTCGATTGGTGTGGATACCACGATTCCTTCCACCAATCTTTTGTCTACATCATTGTCTTCAATATCACATTTTTTAGCTTTTTTTTCTGATTCTGTGGATAAAGTCGGTCAGTGACTCATCCTTCAACTGACATAGCTTCGCAAATTCTAATATGTGAACTCAGTGGCTCACTGTGTCACTTGTATCGATCTCCAGTTTGAGTAGTTCCCATATTCGTTCGGCACTTTCCGGTCATCGGCGGACAGTCCCGATTGTCGTAGGCCTACTCTTCATGTCCTAATCCCATCATTATCGTCGCGGCTTACTTGTCGTTATTTGCAGTGGCATTCAGCTCGAGGTGTACATTTATGTTATCCTGGAACGTGTCCAGAACCTCGGAGAGGGGGCCATATCCCCAGTCCATCTTCGGGATCGGATTCGCCATTGTCTCTTACCGGTACTCGCCAGAGATGATCATGGGTTAGGATTTATGAAAACCGAATTTGTGAAATTTTGACGGATTTGGAATGGATTAGTATTGGATTTACCGATCTACGTAGAGATTGATGCTTTGTTGTGAATGGCGACAATGTTTCTCGTCCTACCACGATTTTGCAAAGTTTGAAAAGTTATTACTTCATGTACTTAGGCACTCATGAGTGTTTTATTTCTTTTTACGGAATTGTATAGGCATAAGATGTAGGTTATACCTTTCCAAGTTGAATTCCAAGTTTGAATCGGATTAGGATTTTGATTAGGATTTGAAGCTTTGGATTTGGATTGGATTAGGACATAGAAATTCCAACTTCGCTCATCCGTGGTACTTCTCTGTATACCCGCAGGCAATAAGCGCCAATGTTGTGAATATAACAAACTTCGCGCTTTCGCAGTGGGAGTGGGTATAATATATTCTGCAGAATGCTATATAGTCGAAGTCTAACTGCATGGAACACAGTAGAGAGTAGAACAACAGTTGAACAGTATTATGGTTTTGGCTTTCGAATCGGAACTTGTGGCAATATCAGTTGGAACGAGTTGGCCTATACATCAGAGCGTGTGAATTTAAATGGTTTACGGGTATCTTGGGTGTAGGCAACGGACCTCGGATGTCGATAAAAATAGCGACGGCTTGGTTGGTGTGAACGTGGACACGTGACCATGTGACACTTCAGCATACGACAATTGAGCATGCGACACTTGAAAATATGGGTAAAATATGGGTTTAGGGCCAGGTAAGGTTTAGAACAGTGGTTCCCAACGTGGGCGATATCGCCCCCCAGGGGGCGATTTGTCGGTCCAGGGGGGCGAAAATAGTGAAGGGGGCGATAGGGGGGCGAAAACGGACGAAGGGGGCGATAGGGGGGCGATGGCGCGTTAAAATGGCTATATTCGCGTCCATGACAGTAATTGCCGCACTCAAACCCCTAATTGGGACTCAAATTTTTCGCTACATGCCATTTCGTGGTGTCATATTTCTTACTTATTGGATACCCTTCCCCCAAGAAATAATACGCATGAGTTATAGAAATGGGCATCTCGGCGTGAGCAATTGTCACACTATGACGCACGAAGACATATGAAGTTTCAGGCCATGTAACATGCGACTCCTAGAAGTGTGCCAGAACGAGAAAACCTTGGCGGAAAAGGACTACCTTTATGCTGACCGTCTAGGATATATATACGATATACATATATATTTAATTGTCCAAAGGCTCCTAAATGGCTGGCGCCAAATGTTCCTGTCCTGGTAATCAGAACCCCACAAAACAAATGCCATCTCGCAGAGAAAAATTAATTGCCAGTGCAGAAGTACCAATTTGAAATCGTGTGCGTGTTTTAGTTTAGTACGTATGGGCGATTTGAATATCTTATTTTGACATAGCAGACAGGCCACGAAATGCCATTACGTAACGAAGTCATTATACCCACGGGTCCGTCCGAATATGTTCAATTATTATTTATGGGCCCTGAATTTTCCAAGACACCTCGCTCAGCTTTACCGGTAAATCCGATTACATGAGCAGAGAGAGGATAAACAAATTGACAGCAATATATATGCAATTCCCGATTATATTGACCAATTCAATCATGAATGATGGAAATTTTCCGCCCTTGGCGTGAATTACCTAAAGAGGCCCTCAATTTTGGCTGGGATGTAGCGGTAAAGAGGTATCGGGGGAGTTTGGTCTGAGGGGTGTAGAGATTTGCTTTATCGCCCTATGGGGGGTGGGGGGGGGTGGGGGGGACAAGACCAACGTATTGGGGGGGGGTTGACGAAGTGCTGTTACGGTCCTCTTGGAATCAGGTCGGAGAAATCACCTTTTTTGTGAGTCAACTCACCAAAATTTAGCTGTAAAAGTGTAATTTCGAGGTTGAGCCGAAAAGTTAACCTTTCTTCCTAGCGAACTCGCCGGTGATTTCAGTCTGTATGCCCATTTTTCGGTCCCCAATATTTGGGGGGTGATGATCGCTGTGGAGTTTGAAAAGGGGGCGATGAGTCGAAAAAGGTTGGGAACCACTGGTTTAGAATGAGGAACAAGTGAGGGTTAGGTCTGGGGTTAAGATATATGTAAGTGTTAATATCAAGAATGCGGTGCGGTTAGGGTCAGTTATGGGGCTGTAAAGCCGCACGCTAAAGTGACGCATGCTAATATGTCGTTTTTCATTGTGTCGCATGTTCATTGCTCATGTGTCGGACAACCTGTCCCAGCGCATAGTTACGGGCTTACGGCACACAGCGCTGGGCGAATAATTTGAGAAATCATTCGTACGGTATCGGACGAATAGCGATTCCCACAGTGACGTGCGGTCCAATGAGGCAGGTGAGGCATAGTGCCTCACCTGTCGTCGGGGTGAGTGAGTGAAAATTGTGAAAACCCTCCGTGAGTCGATGATATTGATATTTTACATCGATGTTCATAAATAACGAAATTTGAACATTTTTCACCCAACACCATCAATTTGCATAATTATTATACAACAATACAGCGCGCAATGAGAGGTGAGTCACAGGTGAGGCACGGGCGGGTCGTGCCTCACCTGCGACAATGCAATTCATCATAAATAGCTCGGAATTCATAATAACTGGTATCAATCAAGTGCTATCGTCACACTGATTCCGAAAATCCAAATATTAACAGTGTCAGAGCACCAGAACCTCCCCAAATTCGCCAAGGAAGGTGACATTCGGCTTTATCACAGACAATGTCATCGCAGAGAAACAATGGTCAGGTGAGGCACAAACGAATCTGCCTCATGCACTATTCGCTAACAATTGGACAATCGCAGCACAGTGAAACGCGCTATTGATTTCTGAATACACAGTAGCGACGGCGAATACGTAATGCGGAGCAAATACATTCCCTTACTTATGTAGCTGTTATGTATTTTCCATCCATAGCTACGTTAAATTGTGGTATGTGACAGCTACTTGCATAGGCTGCATTGTCGTTGTTTGTGGTCTTTATGCTGTGTTAAACTACAATACCTATAACCCTTAATTGTAGTATGTAATAGCTATACTTACATAGCCTGCGTTGCCGTTGTTTGTGGTCAGTAGTGCCACTCCGAGTGTTTGTTTACAGTAGATCCAGTGTATTTTGACTTGACCTAGTGTCCTAGTGTATTTCCTTCGAAATTCGGCAAATCTAGTGTTTTTTACTGAAAAAATATTTGTAAATGAGAATGTTATTTTTATGTGCTTCGGATAATTTATCCCGGTACTTGAAGAGATAGTAATTATTATCCGTCTAAACTTGTCCATTTAGCACAATAGCGCCCAGTCCTACATGTGTTGTAGAATGTGGAATTGCAACGCCTATCAGTGTGCAAAGAAAATGCTCTTCTATACCCGTTGCTGTTGTTATTCACATTTTGGGTCTCATTATCAGGTACCGTACGTGCGTGCGTGTTTGTGCGCGTGGGTGTGTGTGTGTGGAGGGGGGGTCCGTGCCTCGCCAGCCATGAACCTCACCGCATGTCACTGGACTCCCAGTAGTAAAACATGTGAGCAGTGACGAGCACGTGGAAAGATCTATATATTGCGATCGTGGGTTTTCCGTAAAAAGCGGTCGGCCTTCTTCAATTAGTGAATGGAGTGCACTGTGCAGTTCCTTTCCTTCATGCGCTGCATACCAGTTCGGTTTTGTTATTAACAATTTTATCAGATCAATTCACCACAAGATTGCGATACAACGTATGGGGTCGGGTTCGGGAAATTTGAACAGTCGGAGAGTACTGAGTTAGTTCAGGTAGTTGACATTGCGTCAACGACAGGGCGTAAAATAATTTGCGACAAAGCGTTAGCGCATAAAACATTTCTTCCTATTCCAAGCTACCAACCCCAACACCAATACTAGCCCAGGCAAAGCAGAAAAGGCCAGCGAAAATGATTGCTTATGGGTCGGACCAGTCAACTGATTCCAAAATGTTAACCTCCGAATCTGTAACTATTTTTTCATGGAATGCTTTATTATCAAACCTATACATAATACTATACTATCAGTGCTTTTCAATCTGTGGGATAGTAGGCACATGTGCGAATGAAAAAAATTGCAGTGCGGAAGGCGAAGATGGTGTGGATGAAAATTCGGATGGAGGTCATTTGTCTTTATGCTGGGGATCGCGTTCTGATGTACTGCAATCTATTGGTGTTTGGTCACATCACATCAGTTCTAACACATAGAATATGGAGTTCATGATGAATCCCATGGGGACCTTTGATCTCGTGCTGCCCTGGTGTCATAAATTTTCATTTGTGACGTCAGAGTTAATAAACATTGGTATATGACTCATTGACAGGCATGATTTTTTTTCGCTTATGCGTTTTCCAGATTTTATTTTTGGCAGTTTTAGCCTCGCCATGAATTCCTGATTGTATGCCCAAATTAACCATGTTAAACACTTTAGTTTGGGCTTTCATATCAAACGAAAGTCACATAACGTGCAGTATCCATTCTGTGCCATCAAGCAGCGAGAATATAAAACCGGTGCTGCAGAGCAACGGTGCTGCAGAGCACATTCACCCAATACGGAGCCGCCAGCTTTTGGAATAGCCTACCCTAATCTTAACAGCCGATTCGATCTATACGTGCAAAATTGCCTGCTTTCACGCATATCAAAAGATTAATGCTGATAACAATTGAAGATGGTTGCTGGCACGTTTGGATTACACCCTTCACGGCCTCACAAATGGTTAGAGATCAAGAGTGGCTTTGATATTAAATATAATATTAAAAATATCCACCCGGCAATAAAATGGAGGACAGGACCAGAGTTGGATCAATTACAATATTTTAATTCAATTGCAATTACAATTACTAAATTCTAAAAATATCAAATTACAATTACAATTACAATTACTGGTAAATGTGTAATTAATTACAATTATAATTACGATTACAATTACTTTTAAACAGGTAATTGATTCACTAAAGAGGTGCTCTTTGACAACCGTAGCGTCGTAATTAGCAACAATCCCAAGCTATTCGTGTTTCATTCCTGATATGTAGAATCCCCTTTAATTAAAAAAAACTCGAACGTATATTCGAACTATTCCTAATCACGAGTACTGAAACCTACGAGCACAGAAAAATGTTTCAAGCGGCTGTTAAGAACCAAGGCATGAGCGACTAACAGGGAATAGGCTAAAGGATAGTAAATGAAATGTAGAGCTGAGTCAGGATGATGAAATGTAATCGCGGTAAGGCGTCAGCGATAAGGATGATAACGATAAGCTGCGTAAAATTAAAATAAATGCAAAAGGAAAGAACCTCCTGATAACTAAGAATTACAATATTTTGGTTCGCATTTACATTTTCACTTGCTGGGAAACTGATAGATTGCATTTGATGAACATTAGGGTGCGAAAAGTTTCTGGCCAAAGTAAATTTGGCCAAGATTGGAGGTAAGATTGGGATAACATCTCTACAAATGCGTGATCAAGTTTGATGAAGTCTTGGTTGGAAACTTGAATTTTTTTGCTATTGATGCAAAAGGCATCTGTACTGGTCGGAGATCAAAAAAAAAACTTTGACCGTGGTGTAGGAAATGGTTCAGCACAAGTTTCAGAAGAGTTTATTTGCTGTTCATCCATTTTTGAAATATTAAGATTTAGTTTGACCCACTGGTTCTCTAACTTTTGTAGACACGCCCCCCTTTATGACAGTGAATATTTCGTGCCTCCCTTATCGTCATAGCACACAATGAAACCATAAAGTTAGCAATCCTTACATATAATTTGATGGTATGGAAGGTTATGGCTATTAATGAGAGAATTCTCCAATACGAAATTCAGACTATACACCGAGCAATAACCATAAATCGGAGGTGAATCGGTCCGAGCGCGGAAGAGATTTCAGTTCACTGGAGCGTCGCACCCCGTTCAGATGCTTTCACGGCGCCCAAGGGGAAGGGGGCACGCCCACAGTTTGAGAACCACTGGTTTAGCCGATATTGTACTTCACAAAGTTTTCTGTTGCTACGGAAGTATGGGAAACAGTTTAGCGTGATTGAATTATCTAGTTAAAACGCAGCACGCATAGAACACCGATGTAAATATAGGCTAATGTTGCAGTCGATTTCCGTAAGCTCGACTTTACTTGCTTCATCTGGGCTTTTCCTACGACATTGCATATATGCAGTGAGGTCTGCGATGAGGAGCCCAGATAAACCTCCGACACATAGAAGTAGCTCCGATCCGGGGTTCGAACCACCGCCATTCGAACCCCGGTTCGGACCTACTTCTATGTGTCGGAGGCTTATCTGTGCTTCTCATCGCTGACCTCACTGCATATATGCAGTATCGTACTAAAATCCCAGATGGAGCAAGTAAAGTCGAGCTTACGGAAATCGGCTGCAACAGACTCCCTGACGAGGACGCGTGCGAGAGAGAGTGAAAGACGTGCATGAGAGTGTGACTGGAAGTCGTCCGCACAAATCGTAACACACGCAAAAAGACCAAGCAAAGGACAATATTCATGATCGGGCGCACATGACCTAATCGGCGATAAGCACCAAAAATTGTTCAAATACACACACACACACACACACACACACATGTGGTGACTGTTTACTAAGGCCTTAAAGCCCCTCGTTGTCATGCTGGTTTGTACCGGATTTTCACTGGTGCGACGAATAAATGATTGAAGAAAATATTATTTATGCTGCGATTGTCAGGTTTCCATGAAAATGTAATTGAGATTGTAATTGAGCCAAATTTTGATCAAATTACAATTACAATTACACAAAATAGAAATGCTTCAATTACAATTACAATTACATGAAAAAAATCTAATTAATTACATTTAGCTCAATTACAAATTACAATTGATCCAACTCTGGACAGGACTGAATGTTCTTATGTAAGGTGTGCGTTGATGGGGGCTGCTTCATGGCGACTGAAGCCTTTTGCAATTATCATTTATGAATCGTTTGGTTTGGTTTATTTCACACATACAACAGGGGTGTTTATCGCCTATTAAGGTCATGTACACCACGACAATGATATTAGTAATGTTCAGGTTCTTTGCTTTTCGTATTCATTCCGGACGACTTTCACACCCGCGCGCTTCCAGCTTCAGTCTCTCTTTCCTTCATGCATCCTATACTGCCGACTTTGTACTGGCGCGGCTCACCATCATACTGGGCTTTTGCGACACTGCTATTGCAGTGAGGTTAGCGACGAGGAGCCCAGATAAACCTCCGACACATAGAAGTTGGTTCGAACCGGGATTCGAACCACAGCCATTGGTGTCGTGACGCTGGCGCTTAACCAACTGCGCCACTCGCTTCCCCATTTATGAATCGTATTCCAATATTTGATGACCGTTTTCTGACATAGCGACCTTACATCAGTCGGAAAGCCGCATTGGTTAGTAGTTTTTTTTATACCTTCACCAATCTGAATCCATTTTACCAATGATTTGTCTGATTTGTTTGATTTGCTGTGTTCATTTTGCCTTTTAATTTCAGCCTTTGATCATTCGCCCGAATTTTATACAGAAAAGTCTGTTACTGTGCTATTTACACATCAAGAAAGTTTGTGTGACTTGAGAGATCACCGAGGAACCTGGAGAAAAATTTCACTTGTGTGAAGTTTGCAATAAAAGCTTTTCTAACCGGAAAAAATTACGATCGCACATGGACACTCATTCAACAGAGATGAATCAACGTAGTGATGTCTGTGTCAAGTCATACAGGACACGCTCGGGCGTCAATCGACATATGGCAGTTCAAAATGCTTCATCAAGATTCGATTGTTCTGTTTGTGATATGTCCTTTACATCGAACCAATCAGTAAAAAGACACATGCCTCTACATTCCGGAGCGAAAGATTTTGTGTGCAAGATTTGTGGCAAAGCTTGTTCTCGCAATGACGGCTTAAAATCTCATATGGCGATTCACAATGACAAGAGAGAGAAATTTGAATGTGAAATCTGTGGGGTGACTTTAAAATCAAAACTGTCATTGCAATATCACATGAATAGTCACATGACTCGGAAAATGTACGAATGTGACTTATGCTTCAAAACATTCTCTACCTTGTCTACATTATGGAGGCACGAAGTCGTCCACTAAGGTGAAAAAAATATGAGTGTGATATCTGCCAAAAATCTTTCACAGCAAAGAATAGCATGGTAAATCACAGAAAAATCCACACTGAAGTTAAAGAATTCAAATGTGACCTGTGCGTAATGCGATTTTCCGGAAAGGGTAGTTTGCATCGCCATTTGCGTCGTCATACTGAAGAGAACAAAGTTGTGTGTGAGATTTGTGGATTAACTTTCAGTCGCCCTGAAAATTTACCTAGGCACCTTTATTTTCATACTGGAGAGAAACTGCACAAATGCAGCATTTGCGGCAAAGCATTTGTCACTAACACTTGTATGAAGAAACATATGACCCGCCGGCACGCAGGAGAGCGCAACTTCCCCTGTGAAATTTGTGGATTTCGCTTCAAGTTTTCTTGGAACCTAAATGCACATCGCTCAATTCACACTGGAGAGAAGAAATTTAGATGTGGTATATGTGGTGAGGCTTTCAGATTAGCCCATAGCTTGCGTAATCATGCTGCTTCTCATCGCAGCATAGTTAAAATCCGCAAGTGAGTAAAAAGCCGTGCGTGATTGTATCCAAAAACTATTCTAGGCGTGCCTTATCGTGCTGAAATGTGCTTGACGTTATTTTTACCTTGTCATGTTCTGTCAAGGATGCGTGTAAGGTAGGATTGTTCCAAAATAACTTTTTTCCGGATTCCGGCGATTCACTGATTAAACCTCATGAAATTATTGGGGTTTCTACAGAAACGCTAACGAAACAAATTCGACGCCATTCCAACTAGTAGAAGCAAAGTTATTTGAGTGTTTCATTCGTAATTCTTGGTTTACCCTTCAACTGCAATAGCTTCACTTCTACCGGTTGAAATTAGACAAAATTGTCATACATCGTTATTTTAGGTGACGTAGCAATTTCATGGCCTTGACACTAAAAAATCTGAACTTTTTTTCAATAAATTCAAAATTTTCAATTAGCTCTGCGTCGACTTCTACTGGTTAAAATTGAGCCAAATTTGTGGTGCAAATTTTACGCAACCTAACAAGTTATTTTTAACAACCCTATTCTACGGTGTATATTGACTGTATTGTACTGTATATAAATTGTATGATTTTACATTGCATTATGATAATAGTTAACAAAAAATCTTGTCGCAACACGGCATCTGTGATTTATATAACTTTTCTCGATTATTGCCACCGGAAAGTCTGAGCTTCAATCAATGAGGTTTATTAATATTTTCATCGTTTCAAAACATCACAAGACTGCGATGAAAAGATATGAGGGTGTCGAAACAACTTAGAGTAGCCATTAAGATCAGACACCCATCTTAGCCTAGGCGAAGTAAATAAGAGGCATGCACACTAATTCGTGTATAATACATTGTAGGCCTATATTATATATGCGCATTGCGCATTTTAATTTTGATATGATCTGTATGGCTTGTTGTATATATCTATCAATAGGTTGAGCCATCTTGGTTAGTGACTACGATGTTTAAATATTTCTGTGATTATTATTCATCTGAATAACGGAATCCCTGACTTGGTTAACCTAATACATCCAAAAATAAAATTTGTGAACCACACTGCACTTGTCCATCATTATAGCTTCAGTGTCTAAACGTATGCAATGCATGTATGTGACAATTATAAGGTTACCACTTCCGACATGAGTTGGCAGCAGAATCTTGCAATTGAGTGAAAATGAGTAGAGATGAAGTTTTGAAAGTGTAAATCATGCATCACGCAAAACACATTTGCAGGAAGCCTACACCAGCATCACACGGCGAAGGTGAACTTACGGAATGTTCACCTATATTTTCACAGGCAGCCGACTCGCTGACACAGCACTGATTTTGAAGCTGTGCAGTGTACATCAACTTTCATTTCATCATTCGTCGGATTTTTTACTCTGAACGACGCTCTTGTAAACCTAATCAACAAGAAAGACCTACATCAGGTTTTTGTTTGTTGACTCGATTGAACCCGCGTTTTGGTCCATGTTTGACGCTATAGACCAGTGGTTCCCAATCGGACCGTCGATTGGACTGATCAGCGGTGCTGCGAGAAATTGAGACCTAGGTTGCCGTAGATACATTATGAAAGCTAGAGACGTCTAAATTCTGAGTAGCATTTGAAGAGATGCTCACTGGCAATGATGCCGCGATATTGAAGCGCTTCATCTACCACCAGAATATGGGTCTGAACACTGTTGTCTCCCAAATCTTTCACTCAGTGTATACTCAGACTGCTAGGGTGCCGAGAACGAACCTTAGCTTTCAGAGGATGCCGCGAGGTCAAAGTGTTTGAGAACCAAGGGGATATAATATGATAGTTTTCGACATGCGTGCAAATTGGGTGTATCTGTGCCCCTAACTATGTGTTAGTCCAGTACAGTACAGTACAGTACAGCTAATAGCAGGGATCGGGAACCATTTTTGTCCGAAGAGGCATATTGGGCCTATTATTTTCATTTTAACTCCCGCAGAGCCATACATGTCAATCAACTGTTACGTCACAATTGAAATCCCTGACGTCATGGTAGCACTTATTTGAACTCACTACATGGGATTCGTCGTGTGCGCCACATTTTCTCTGTAAAAACTCGTACTAATCATGCTGGTTGCCTCGTTTAACCCTTTTGAAATCTGGTCAGTTTTCGCGAAACTGACCATCACTTTTCAAATTCATACCGTGACCTCAGCAAGACTTAACTCTGGGCTGTTTCAGTTTAAAAGTGTGCGCACTATATCCCTCTACCGTTTCCGCCCTCGATCGACACCCTAAGAACATGTCTAGGGTTTTTTATAAGACTAAATAAACAAACTTTTTCTCTAAAAAATCTCTTTCTCGCTCCTATTTTTCAAGACTGACCCCCAGGAGAGCGCCAGAGAGTCAAAAATGATGCATGAGTGCGTAGCCACCGTTGCCAGGTTTCAAACAAGCCGTCAACCATTGCCGTAAACCGCACCGCTCGCCAGTTATCGAAAATCAAAAATACATAAAAAATTTACATATGGGCGTGGTCAGTAAGTGGTCACAATGGTCAACTTCAAGATCAATTCCGAATTGGACCCCTACCGCCCAGTTAATGGCATGAAACAACGTGGTATAGTTTCTCTTGTCGTATCCAGCCATTTGCAGGCATAGTAAACCAGTTTATGACTCATATTCGGTCACGAACATAACTATGTTCTTGAAAATCACCGAAGCGTGACCACAATTACCAAACCCCTTCAGAATACTCCCAAGAACAAGTTTTGATGTTTGAAACGGTGAGAAATTACACAAAACACCGTTAAATAGTATATTCATATTGAAATGAACCCGAATATTTTCGGCTGACACTCGTCAGGGGTAATCGTCAGCAACTAGTAGAGAATTGGAAAGAACATTGTATATCAACAATCGTATCACAAAATATGACGTCACCAGCATGAAATTTCGAATGAGAGAGCGTTCAATGTACTATTTTTAGGTGATACACGAACTCCTTTTGTCACCTAAAAATAGTACATTGAACGCTCTCTCATTCGAAATTTCATGCTGGTGACGTCATATTTTGTGATACGATTGTTGATATACAATATTCTTTCCAATTCTCTACTAGTTGCTGACGATTACCCCTGACGAGTGTCAGCCGAAAATATTCGGGTTCATTTCAATATGAATATACTATTTAATTGTATATTGAAGTTCTGTACCTCCAAGAAGCTCTACAAAACACCGTACAAGTCGACTTCTAATGTTCTGGCAGAATGTCTGACTAGATTTCCCACTCGGAAAATAGCTGGAAATATTTGGTGATAACCACTTTTTTCTGCATGCGTATTTTCGGCCGAACTCCTTATGTAAGATCGTCGGTGCTCGAAAATTGTCATGCCTTATACCTTCGAATTAGGTATCATATAAATCAGAAGATTGCTAGCTTTCCCTACAAACAAAAATAAAGCCTATGGGACGTAGCCAAATAAAGATAGGGTCAGATGAAGTTGACCGATTCCGTAACTCGGGTTAAACGCGCGAAACTCGAGTTACGAGAACGTAGGTTCGTCGTGATGCTCCTTTCAGGTGCGAGAACCCATGATCACATTCTCAAATGATTTTATTGGGAAACATCAACTATAAATGGGTTCAGGTATCATAGACTGGTCGGTTTCAATTCATAACAACGCATTGGGTCATCAAATCTAATCACCGAACCAATTCCTGCGTCACTGTGCCACTGTGATTGTTGCTACGTGGGAAACACGAAATAACGTTTACAGGAGCGCATAAAACAACATGTTCCTAGATTTGTTAGAACACGTGCATTTCTCTCGGTGAAATGCTCACCCTTGACTTATCCCCTGACGCATGATTCAGAACATGCAAAGGTAATATATTCTGCCATTAGTAAACATTTGTTGGATAATACTGTTTGTGCAAAGAAATATCGGGATGACAGATTCTGTGTTGTCCGGAGAGGCGGTTCACACATTCATTTGGGCGCCTTGGAGTCGATATTTATCAAAATACGTCAACCAAGCCTAAACCTACAAAGGAAGTTCGTGTAACATCTAAAAATAGTACATTGAGCTTGAGCTCTCTCTCTCTCTCCGCCCCAATTGTTCGAAATTTCATGCCAGTGACGGCATATTTTGAGATATGATTGTTGATATACAATGTTCTTTCCAACTAGTTGCTGACGATTAGCCCCAACGAGTGTCAGCCGAAAATATTCGGGTTCATTTAAATATGAACAATGAATATACTATTCAATTGTAGATTATCACTGGACAACAAAAAAAACTTCATCATGGTAGGTGAAAACGATTTTAGGGTAAATTGAGGGCGGTGAGCTCAAAAATGGCATTGGTTTCAGCAGATTGGATCTATTTTTCAAGATATCCCCTAATTAGGATATTTTTATTTATTTATTTTTACTTTATTCAAAGTAGGTTACATTTTATCCTAACAGCCTCTATTAAATGTTTTCGTAGGTCCGTCTGTACTGATACCACGAGAATATGAGATCTGTAACACACAATTAGATCGACGGAACGAAACTCTGCTGCATAAATCAATTCTTTTCCACATATCGAACACAAAAATACCCCATTTATTCGTAATTTCATATGATTCTCCTAATATATTGTAATTTGTGACAATGAGCTTCCTATACCGATCAATGTGCTCGAAGTGAACAACAAATAGCACTAATTCGGTAATAACAAACCAAGTATGCCTGAACCTACACAAAGACGACAATTTGTAAACACAGACGAAATAAGCAACCAAGCAATGTTTTTGTTTACCGGTGAGTATTCAAATCTTCTCGTATAAATAAATCAATATCGGGATGTGCATTAGCGACGTTCTTAGATGCAACTCCTGGTATTAACTCGAATTAACTTGAAGTCTTCTGCAGGATGAGGATTTTGATTGGGACAGATTCGCAATAGGCAGCTGGCAGTAATCAATCATTATGTGAGCATCCCAACTATCTTGATATTTCTCTTCCATTTATTTGATATATATGAGAAACATTCCACCTCGTGCCTCACTCATATATCCTGAGTTTTAGGGGAAGCGATGATACTGAATTTTTATGCTCATGCTTATCCTTGATCCAAGAACGTTCGTGAACATCACCTCCACGTAGGGTTGCATTTAAAACAAATGGTGTTTTAAAACGATTTGTTTAAAACATGTTTCAAACAGTGTTTTGAAAAAAGGCCTTTAAAAAAACAAATTGTGTTTTTTTTAAGTTGTAAAATCATGCCATAATTGTGTAAATACTTTCCAAAAAACATGTTGTATCAGCCTACGGACAATTACCACCCGATATAGCCGACGTAGATCGAGGTGGGATGGTTGGAACCCTCAAAACAGTCGGTTCAACATTAATAGTACAGATATTTCGTCAAAGGAGCTATATTTACCCTATATTTTACTTGTTAAGGCCAATCCACTATGACGTCACAGTTGAATATTCGTAACGTCATTGCTTTAAAAAAAAATAAAAGAATAAAAAACATGCTTTAAATTAGGGCCTTGTTTTAAACTTGTTTGTTTTAAATTGATTTTTGTTTTAAATGCAACCCTACCTCCGCGATATCCCAATAGATTATTTGTTTGTCGTCTCAACACAAGTCAGACCTTTATTGTTTAGCTGATCATGTGTTAAAAGCGATGGTTCACTCTACATTCGTAATAATGTTGAGGAGTCGGTGTTAATGGATTTTCTACAGCATATACTATTACCATCTACCTCTTCTACTACATCCGATATCATAGCATCATTCGAAATCAGATCTGGCAGGGACGTAAAGCTGCAACTGGAATTTCAGGGGAGTGGGTAAATGGCTGTAAATGTTGAGGAAGTGCTATGTCTTCTTGTTTCTGTTCCAACCTTACAACTCATTCATGTAGGAATATCTATCATCATGGTTGCTCTTTGGCTCGCACAAAACTACGGGGATTACAAATTGAATCATTTAGACTTTACCTTGTGTCCATAAGCGCGAAGTTTTAGCCGAATGTTGGCGGACCGTTTGCGATGCCAGGCGTTTATTTTGATCTAACAACGTCATACCAAAGTACTCCTTGTAAGTGCACTTGGTGACATTTCACATATTGAATGGCTTTATATTCAACCTGTTCTCGTAACATATGTACCAAAACAAATCTAGGTCATTACGACACTTTCTATGTCTAGCTATCACTCAATTTTGAACATACTTATTAAAACACCCATGAATTGAAATTTCTGAACATAATAGCTACGGACAGTATCTATAATAACAAAAAGCGTCGGAAATCGTGTTAAATTTGATCCCAAAAATCATCGCTGATGAGATAAGTGTCAATTGATTTTTTTTGTACATCTTAAATGAGGGGGTGTTAATTGACGTAATCTGTACGGAAAAATAGTCTCTAAATGATAATTTTCAGGAAAAAACTAACTATTGCTTTATCAGTGCACTACAACGCACATGTTAGTACTACATGTGAGATGATATAATATAATCTAAGCCCATATTCACCTCCTAAAGCGCGAGTTAACCTCTTTACCCACGAACATACTACTTTTCTGGAATATGTAGGAAGAAGCAATATCTCAAAAAATAGAGCCAATTCGGCAAAAGTAATGCCATTTTCGGACTCAGCACCCCTGATATACCCCTGAATTGATCTCACACATCATGATTTTTGAAGAAAAAAAATTTGTTACCCTGGTGTTATATATATCGACTATATTCCAGGCCATTTCGACTTATCCCTATTGTTTCATTGTATCAAAATCTTGTGGTGTTTTGGATTGGTGAATATATTAATGCACGAATGATGATGATTATACCGTTAGTAAGTGAGAGTATGATTAAATTATTGTACCCTTTCTACGCCAAAGTAAGTGATAGGGGCTATTCGGTATTGGAACATTTCGACTCTATGAATCAGCTAGCTCCCTAGGGATAGAATGGATTTTGCGTTCGTGCCTTCGTAGTGGAAGCGGGTATACTCTACTATGTAGACAACTATATATTTGAAGTCTAGCTCTAGCTGCATGAAACGCAGTAGTTAGAGTAGCCCGACAGGATCATGGTTTTGACTTTCAAATCGGAAACTTGTGGCAATAGCAGTTTGAACGAGTATACACATGATACTAGAACACCGACAGTGTCCGACGCGCTTTTGTTAAAATGAGGATATCCCAAATCAAATTTCCGCGGACAAAGCAAGCGAGAGAGTACAAAAAAGCACCATTTGTAAACAAAGACCCGTCAGCGCAGCCGCAGTAGTAAAACATGTGAGCCGTGAAGAGCACGTGGAGATATATATATATAATTGAAGTTCTGTACCTCCAAGAAGTTCTTCAGGGATATATATATATATTATGATCGTGGATTTTCGGTACAGAGTGGTCGGCCTTCCTCGATTAGTGAGTGTTGTGCAGTTCTTTGCGTCCATGCGCTACACATAGGGTCGGGTTGGAGAATCTGAACAGTCGGCGGGTACTGAGTTGGTACAGGTAGAGGAGATTGCATCAACGACAGGTCGAAGAACAATTTGCGACGCATAGAAAACTTTCGGCGTTCCCTCGGTTACCAGGATTTTTGTTGGTTACTGTGCATCGCTTGTCATGTAAGGCCTTCCTCCCTAATTCCAGATACCAAACCCAACTCAAGCTAAACTAGGGGTCAGCTAGCTTTTGTATGTAAGTATTGGTCGCGAAGGGTATCAATTTTGGTGGCTACTTTAGTAGACCTATATATTTGCATCATTTATTTTTAGTAGCGCAATGATCGATTTTCTGTGGTTGCTTTGGTCGTTTCCAAGTCCACTGTGTTGGGTACCATATAATACAATAAGTGACAGGCCAATCAATGTTCTTACGATGATATGGCCTGATGATGAAAATTGTACGTGACAAGTCGGTTTGATGTCACATCAAGTTGGTCTGACTCTAGATTTGTCGGCAAAGCTCCAAAGGTAGCGGTAAAGCGGTAAAGGTTGTCGTTGCTCCAGATATATAGGAATTGCTTACACGTATCCAACGAAACTAAAAGAATATCTTCTTTCGTGAGACGAACACGATTCCAAATTCGAATTTCGGGGCTCACGGCTTACGCACGGCGCACGGGGCTCATTATTTTCCTTGACGGGGCTCATTTGATGCGTGCGGCTCAAGCTGCGAGCGCTTGACTATTCGGCTCTGGTCATTTCGGCGTCTGGGCAGTGGACATATCAATGTCGAACATCTTTGCCAACAAGCGGTGGTTATTTTATTTCAAGGTTTTATCGCCCCCAATCATTTGGCAGCGTATACTCACCGCACGGAGTCACATGTTCGGATGTTGACCGAAACGTTATGTTTAGGTCGGGTCTTTTATTGCGTGAGAATGCCCAGCGCCGAAATGCCGGTTCATGTAATATCCACGCTCCCGGGGCTGCACGGGCGTAACCTGCACAGTGCACACTCGTAGACTAAAGCATCCAAACGGTTCCATACGATATTATGTTGTCGTTATTTCATAATTGCTGATAAGGTTGGACCTTGTTCTGTACATTATGCATATTTTGAAAAAATATTTTCTATTCTCACACACACACACACACACACACACATATATATATATAGACACAAAATGAACATTACCTGTAGACTAACCTTCACTTCCCTTGTTCTTGAAATACTGCTGGGATTTACGGTCTCAGCTAACCCCTCGGGACCGTTGTGCTCACATGTGTTGCAAATGAATCAATTCTGCTTTCCCGCAAGCCTATCATCCTGTCGGATCGGTCGAGTGGGCAAATCAGGAGCACCTGGTCCGAAGGGGGATGCCGGAGTGAAAGGTGAGCCTGGACCAGTAGGACCCTCTGGACCGGAAGGAGGTCCTGGCGAAAGGGGACCTCCTGGAAAAAGTGCAGAAGTTGACTATAACCGCATCGATGCGTGGATTGACCAGAAACTGGAAGGTAATCCATGCTTATGGCATCGGTGTGTGAATGAGTGTCCATACTGCCGATGCTGATTCGGGTTCGAGTCCGACCGACATCGTCTTCAGAATTCCTATACCTAAGTGTTGAAGGTTTATTTAGGCTCCTCCTTTCCACCTCCCCCGCGCAAGTGTGTTACAGAAATCCCAGAAGTGTTCCGTTCTATAAGTCGGCAGTTACGGGGAAAATGAAGAATATCAGCCTGGTGTAAATGACCATCGTAGTCGACAAACACCGTGAATACCACAAAAACAGACAGGCAGTGTGTAGTCCCGTTGTTTCAATTCATATCTGTGGTAAAAAAGTATGCCAACGATGAGTATTATCTCTTTTCTGCTATTACAGTCTGCCAGGTGACTCGGTCAAGCATGATTTCCAAGGCGAAACTAAGGAATTGATATTCGCCATCGTGAACATATCAATATATGAATTGGGATGTAGGATTATAAGCAATTCGATCATATTTTGTATGCATGAGAACTTTTAATGTCATGTCTATATACAATACATGTTAGGGTGGTCCTTAAAAAACGAATTTTGGAAAGTTGTTGGTCTGACCCTGCCAAAATGTTCCTTTTGGTTAAAAAACACACTGTGTAAAATTTCATTGATTTTCATTAATGTTTAGAGGTGGCTCAATGGATCCGAAATTTTACCTATATCACCTATGGAGCATATATGGTAAATTCATAGTTGCTATTGGGTCAACGCTGGAAAGCCTGGATTACCTCGTCTGGTTAATAGCTGATCATTGGTGGGGGTACCATGATATTTTATTTTGCCACGTAAGCTCTGTTTGATGGTGTTGGGGCACATTTTGTGGAGGTCAGCAACAACCCCAAATGCACCCTGCAGTTGCTCCTCGTTTTTGTGAGATGGGCATAAACATCCTGAAGCATTGCGTTGGACGTCCTGTGTGGTCGTTGGAGACAAACAATGAGAGTGTGAAGCTGTTTCAGCAATAAAACCAGACTGCCCCTTCCACTCAACTGCCGGATATTCAAGGCACCATCGGAAAGTTGCAGGTTTTCTCAAAATAAGTGTTGTATTCTTTGTCGATTTAAGTCTTCTGTGGAATGTATTTGAAGTTAATAAATACATACTCTAATAATCCGTCTCTTCTATAGCAACAACTATATTAGCGTCGGCGCCCTTGTGCAGATCGTCATCAAACATCGCCACGCCAATCAACCCCGCAGACGGAAACCCCAGTTTCCCTACAATCCTTCTCACTGTAGCTTTATATATGTCGACAATATTCGCACTGACACTCACACTCACATTGTTTGTCTCCAACGACCACACAGGACGTCCAACGCAATGCTTCATGATGTTTATGCCCATCTCACAAAAAAAAACGAGGAGCAACTGCAGTTTGCATTTGGGGTTGTTGCTGACCTCCACAAAATGTGCCCCAACACCATCCAACAGAGATTACTTGGCAAAATAAAATGATGTTGGTCATCATGGTACCCCCACCAATGATCAGCTATCAACCAGACGAGGTAATCCAGGCTTTCCAGCGTTGACCCAATAGCAACTATGAATTTACTATACAGGCTCCATAGGTGATATATAGGTAATATTTCGGATCCATTGAGCCTCCTCTAAACATTATAATGAAAATCAATAAAATTTTGCACAGTGTGTTTTTTAACCAACAGGAACATTTTGGCAGGGTCAGACTAACCACTTTCCAAAATACGTTTTTTAATGACCACCCTAATACATGTACATGTGCTTGTGTGTTTATTTACCAGCTGCCTATAAAAGAACCGCAATCTTGGAAGAGCTGGTGACCTGGTATCAAGCGAGTAACGGCAACTTCTATAAAGTGTTCAAGCGGGCGAATTACACGGATGGTTTGAAAAATTGCATGAAGTACGGAGCTAGACTTGCTGTGGACGGCATTATTGACGCTACAGTTCGAAGGTAATTATCAATGCCTCTCTGCAATATCTTGTATTGTTTTCACCGCACATTCCTTGCCGACGCATGTACTACGCTCGATATACCACTTTATTAACTAACAAACTCTGTCGCAATCATTTACCCCGGTTGCCGAGTTTATTATTTCACCATACAGGTATGTATAGGCTTGCATTTAAGCCAAAAATCAATTAACAAACATGTTTAAAACATGTTTTACATTGTTTTTTATGTTTATTTCTTTTGGTCATGACGTCACGAATCGTTACTTGTGACGTCACAATGGAGTGACAGAGACAAGTGAAAAGATAGGGTAAAATACGGCCCCGTCGACGAAAAGGGTTTCCTACCACTGTCACAAACTGACCAAAAATATCTTCAACCAGGACTACATCGTTATGCAGCATTTTGATGGTTGGCAATCATCATCCTCATCAGAACCCACATTCCGTACCAATTACCTATATCTCCTTGCTATAACTGTCGAACAAAGCACGATTTCGAAGGTTCCAGCCACACCATTTCGTATACTTCTACTATATCAGGTGCACATCGTCCGTCGGCTCATACTACATGTTTTTCGATCGTTATTTTACAATTATGGCGAAATTATACAACGTTTGAAAAGAAGCACGATTTTTTAAAAAGGGATTTGTTTAAAACACTGTTTGAAACATGTTGCAAAGCACCGTTTGTTTAACTATATATAGTTAGTACTTTATTTTAAACCTATGTCCCAAGCAAGAACGAGGGATCCTAGAGAACACATTTTCACCGTGGCGTACCAGGCCGGAAACGGCGACATGCACCACTTGTGACTCATGATTTGTAATTTAAAAAAAATGATAATAATCTCGTATACTTTGGCCAGTAACATACCTAGGGATGTAGCTGATATAGTCTACACTTCACTGCCAGCCATACGCTGTTTTCACTCAACATTGTACACTCGGATGAGTCTATAGCAGCATCATGTAGTCTACCTATTAAAATTTGTAGGTCGTAATTATGTAATCACGACATATTCTCCGTAAACTGAAAATGTCCGCATCGCATGATCCAAAATAAATTCCACGTATCTGCAGTTTTTATACTCCTAATATGCTCTGCAACAACTGAACTAACTGTGCGTGGCCTAATGTACTGTTATAAACATATGATTGCATTCTGAGGATAGTAGAAATGTATAATACATCTCCACTACGCTAAATGGAACATGCGGATACTTATAATTTTCATACTATATTCTGTGCGGTCACGCTCCATATGGTTACGAATATATCACAGACGAGACTATGTAAATGTATTGCCCGGGAGGGTTACATTTACAGCCAATGGCTGTTTAAAACACCTTGTTTAAAACATGTTTTAAACAGTGTTTTAAACAAATGCCTTGTAAAAAAAATTAAGCTGTATAATTATGCCATACTTGTGGAAATTCTTTCCTAAATACATGTTGTATTAGCCTACGGATGACTCCCACCCTACATAGCCGACGTACATCGATATGTGATGGTTGGAAACCTCAAAATAGTGGGCTCAACAGCTATGGTAAGTAGATATTTCGTCAAAGGAGCTATATTTACCCTATATTTTCAATTGTTAATGTCAATTCACTATGACGTCACAGTTGAATGTTCTTGACGTCATGACTTAAACAAACAAAAAAACAATAAAAAACACGTTATAAACAAGGGCCTTGCTTTAAACATCTTTGTTTTATATTGATTTTTGTTTTAAATGCAACCACACCCCGGAGTCATTATTTGAATATCAAAGGAAAATCAGGCCAATGATATCCGATTTAAAAACATATGGATGTGTAAGAACTGAAAAATTTACACATTCGAGGGAATAGTCATAGTAAGCCAAACCGATGCTTGAGTAGCCTACCTTAAAAACATATCTCCCGCTTATTATCTGCTTGGCGCTTATATATTCGTGCATTGATTGTATCTTTAATTATTTCAAATCCATTCAACGACTTTTTGGTCTATTGCCGACGGCTTTGCTTGGGTTATTCGTGCCAGAGTATTCCAACGTAGAAGAGGTAGGACAGGAACCAAGTTTGCGCTGGGAACTAATGATCTACGATAGGTAATATTTCACATTTCTCTCAAGATTGATACGGAGTACCAAAATATTGATATAAATTTTCCGATGAGCATTAAACAACACACGCAATGCGCAGCCTATGTTTTTGCTGGTAAAATCGTTTTGAAAATAATCCGTTACGATCAAATCATTTCTTCTGCCACATTCTATTACGTGGTCAGTTTTATAGTCATCAAAAGGATATGAAAATTTTCATCTTCATGACTATGTGAACATGGATTTAGTGTTTTGTCAGAAATTAATAGCTGATAACGAGAGATGCGCCCAGGTTTGTCATCAACGACAACTCGTCTCAGTCATGTTCGTATTAACAGCCACGTCCCTCCCAGAAACTTGTGAACACGGATGTTGTTAAAGTTTATCGAAAGCATTTCATTATTCTTATGGTTTGACATAAGCTGAGAATGTTTGATAACGTCAAGATTAAAGATTTGCGAAACCTTATTTTCCTCAACTGAGCATCAATTGTTCAACTTAGTATTGCTATAGGGTAGTTTGATAACGAAATATAGTGCACGTGTCCTGCAGCAATCTTCAAACGGGACGTCTCGAGCAGTTGATCACACATTCATTGTATAACTTTGCATTATTTTGATGGTCAATAGCATTAATACGAACTTGGCCCATGCAAATTTTCACTGAGAACTTCTCGACAAATTGATCATACCCAGCGGACAGTCTACATACATAGGATTGGACGACAGAGCCCAAGAAGGAACTTTTGTTTGGCTGGACGGAAGAGAATACAGTGTGGGAGATGTGAATTTTTGGCCCGGAGAACCAAATAATTTTGCGCGAAGTCAGGATTGCGCGGTTTCAGCTAACTTCTACAACTGGAAATTTGATGATGTTCGTTGCCATGCAATACATAATTATATATGTGAAAAACTCGCATAAAACAGGCGATTGCATGTACCACAGGTGTTTTTCTCTGGTCGAATGTCACCATGCGCCACTATTCTTGTGAATAAGAGATATTATTGCAAATAAAAGCACGCAATCTGATCGATGTCTGCTGTACTCACTGCCTATTCATACAATGCCCATCCGATTTCTACTCGACCGACTACTACCATTACTACTGGATGTAACTCACTGCTCATGCCTGTGCTAACTTTACGGCACCGATCGGAGTCACACTTAAATTGGTGGGCTTATCTAGGGAAATTCATTCTGCTCTGGACCTTACCTCTTCCCTTGATACGAGATCCTTCCGGAGATTAGTCACTGAGATATGATCGTAACCGCGTGGCTAGGCTCAACTATTTGGAAAGAGGCAGTGATTTCAAAGGGATCTGTGTCACGGTTTTATTTGGTAAAATATAGATGGATATAATTAGAGATTGTTATCGCTGTAGAGGCCAGACTTTAAATTGACTTCATTCCCGTCTGCTATAGCACATATCAGTCTTACCCAAAACCCGTGAACTGGGTCTGGGAAAGGATGCCGTTTACAAAAAATGGTATTTAAAAAAGGAAGTAACTCCACTTGGCCACTCGCCACCCACTCGGCGTTGGCGTTATATTACTGAAGTCGAAAACAAAGCGGGGTCGTATTCGAACTCAGATGCTCAGGAATTTACCAAATGAATATTTGTCAGCTGCATACTTGTACAAAGTATTGTGTATTTTTGAAAGACGGAACTAGAACTACAACTACAAGTACTTGTTTTGCAAAATATGCAAGTAGAACCAGAACCAGAACCAGAGTTGGATCAATTACATTATTTCAGTTCAATTACAATTACAATTACAATTACTTTCATGCATGTTTCAATTACATTACAATTACAATTACTCCATGCTAAAAATATCAAATTACAATTACAATTACAATTACTCCTTGCATGCTTCAATTACATTACAATTACAATTGTTGCTGTTGAACATGTAATTGAATAATCATTAAATTCAACCGTGCTCCTTGACAACCGTAGCGTCGTATTTAACAACAATTCAAGTCTAGTTCAGATTGTGTAGTAATAAATGCGTTTAAGTGCGTACAGTACATAGTATGATATGTAAGATGTCATTGTGACGTAATATAAGCGTGTTTTGTATGCTCGGTAATTATGGCTCACGTAATTGGAAATGTAAAATGTTATTTACCTAATTTCCTATGGGTTAGGATTAAGGATAGGGTGCAGTATGTCGTTGAAAAAGTATTATAATATATGGACGTGTTGGATTTGCGTATATAGTATATAATTAAAGAAAAAATATTATTTTTATCGAGGGACGTAGTAATTAGGATGAGGAGTAAAACCAAAACCGTGCTTTGTCAGATAAGACGTTATATAATATCCAGTGGTCTGGTTAGTTAGCCAGACGACGTAACGATGCAGCATCGTGATCTGAAATCGTATTGTAGATTGCCAACCCACGGATAGATGCGCAAGATGTGAGTCACGGATGAATGCACCGACAAACGTACTGCAGAGCCGGCTAAAAGCAGCAAACTTTGTAGTCCTAGAGCTGGCGATCCATGCGTCCAAATTTGATGCACCTGGTCTTTATCGTAGGCTATTGATGTACTAATTCCGAAAATACAAAATAAAATCTCGTCAGGGCAATGTAACTGCTCCAAAATAGCCGTTTAAGGCCGACTGTTCTGAAAAGTGAGAGCGCTGCAGCAGCATGACCACAACAATTACC
The DNA here is from genome assembly GCF_051294905.1 of Botryllus schlosseri. Lineage (NCBI taxonomy): Eukaryota > Metazoa > Chordata > Ascidiacea > Stolidobranchia > Styelidae > Botryllus > Botryllus schlosseri. Next base: position 18,919,009 of record NC_137251.1, on the reverse strand, counting down.
AATTACGCCCAGCGATTGTTCAGAACAATGCCGATTCCCAGACTTTCACGACTATTTTGGGATGGTACCATTGCTTGGAAATATACTTTCATTGTGGAATCAGTGCGACACTAGCTTTCGATTAGGACCATACATATCAAATTTCGACGCTTGGATCGCCAGCTATGGGACTATCAATTCTGCTGCTTTTAGCCGGCTCAGCAGTTCGCTTCTCGGCGTATTCAATCGCGAGTCACGTGTTGCGAATCCGTCCGTTGGTTAGTAATCTAAAAATTGTATACAATGGCAGCCGAGGCCAGCATAGCGGTAAAAATAAAAAAAACTTCGCCCGCAAGGGCGCAGTCAAGGGCTTCAGCGAATGGATCCACCAAATTCCTTGTCGACATTTAAAGAGAATGCATTATAAGTCAATTATTTTATGTTGTGCTTGTCAGGTCTCAATAGCAATTTAATGTAATTGAAATTGTAATTGAGCAAAATTTTCGTCAAATTACAATTACAATTACACAAAATAAAAATGCTTCAATTACAATTACATTACAATTACATTGAAAAATGTAATTAATTACATTCAATCACAATTACAAATTACAATTGATCCAACTCTGACCAGAACTACTCACTTTTTAAAATATGCAACTAGAACTACAACTATCTATTTTTAGAAAGGTACAACCACAACTAACACTAAAACTACTGATATTTCAAACGCCGCAACTAGAACTGAAACTACTCTGGTTGTATAGCAATTAGCAATTAACTGGTTTAGCATAGGGCTACCATATTTTGTGACTCAATTCTGGACGCTTTTTAGCGCCCACTAATGGATTTTAAAATGAGGTATGAGAACATTGTCGATTAATATGACGTCATATCAGCAAAGCTTTGTCTACTGACTAGAGGTGGTCACGATCCGGTTAAGGAGTATGTGGTTGTGTTTTGTAGCTAGGGCCGAAGCCACATTTTTTCAGCCTCCTCCCGCACAAAAAGACACTGATTTTGGGCCCACCGCAGGATAATCGATGCAAATTCTGTGGGCTCACTATATGCATGTGGTCGCTAAATGATTTGAATGAATTATGTCAATAATATTAGTTCTTCCATATATTACTATATAATTTTGATCCTCTCTCCGCCCACATGATCAGAGTTAGCGGTAGAGCTGGTGGAGGATGATGACTTCGAAAATGCAAGGAGCATAATTGAATATCGTAAAGTCATGTTCATTTCCCACCGTTAAGATTAATATATATCAGCCTAATGCCGGTGCGCACTGCACCACTTAGATATACAAACACCGCACATCTGGTGGTTTCCAACCGTTTATGGTCGCGAATCCATTTCCAATTTGCCGTGGCCCAGCTCCGAATTTGATTAGCTGACTAGTAATTAAAGGTCGGCACATTTGCCCAGACTTAGTCACGGCCTATTTTTGGAAGGCTGATTACGTTCAACATCTTCGCGAACCTCAGAATAAAGGAAAACTACTCCCAGGTTTAGAATTACTATCTTTAAATAAAGCATTCAGACGCTCTAAACCAGGGGTGGCCAACTTTTGCGGCCAAAGGGCCACGTGAGATTTACGAACCATTGCGAGGGCCACTTGAATGTTGATGACCTCTTTTTAGTCGTCCGATAGGAGCGAACCGAATTAGGTAACGTTGAAAACAAGATTTATATTACTACGCATTAACATTGATAACAATTATGTCATGAAAAGTCTATGTGTACGGTGAATCTTATTGAAAACGCAAGGGGTACGATGGCAAAAACGGTTGAGAAACAATGCTATTACTAGGGAACAATAATGATCATGTTTAAGTTGATATTGATTTGTTCCAATATTAATCGAAGAAAATGTAACGCTGGTTAAATTTGATTTTGGCAATGACAGTAACAATAGTATACCTATCACGACTATATCAGAAACCACGATTAGGCTACAGCGCTCACATGCTCTGATATCAGATCAATCTTTAGTAAATTATAAAATATTCTGCATAAAATTATGGCACGTCAAAGCTGCAATATCATAACCCAACAGCTGTCACCACGCGTCCCCTATTCTAACAAATTTTGCCCGCCACAAAAACTATTTTATTCAAATATTTGAAATTGTGATTTTTTCAGTGCCAAGCATGAATAGTATAAAAGAAAATTACATTTTCACGTTTGTGAAATGCCTGTCTGCGAGGTGCCGTCAAATAAGGCCTACTTGGATATTTTACATTAAATACCACTAAGATTTATCGATGCTGCGGCCCGCAGAGTCATCAAAAATTAGGAATTTGGCCCGCGAGCACATCTGAGTTTGAGACATCTGGTCTAGGCCAGACCGGACAATGTATTCGGCGTCTGAGTATTGCTACACCTTGATATTGAGCGGAGTGTAAAACGGGTTTCTGTACTTGCTACGGATATTACCCCTTGAACAAGTTATACAGCAGTAGCCAACACCCCAATCGCACGGATATGGTTTTTAAGATACAATAAACATATAAAATGAATATTGACACCGTCCGCTTGCTAGATTTTTTACATCAGACAACGATATCAATTTCATTAATTGGTTGAATAAGCATCATTCGTTGACAATCTACATGTTGTGTATTTCACTCTTGATGTTGTGTGATTGCGGGTCAAGCTCACAGCAGAGTGTCACTAAATATTCACAAACAGAAACCTGGATATTTCGAAGCAACTTTTGTAACAAAGCAAGTAAAATTTTTGAGATCGTCAAGGGGCGTGCTCGTTTAGTACTCGTTTTATACTGCCAGCCCCTAGCATAGAGTGGCCCGCAGTTGGAATGCAATGAATTCTAACGAAAGATGTTATAATGAAGCGAAAATTGTAATATATGAAAAAGGTTCACACCCACCAAGGTTCGTTTGTGAACGTGAACCTCTAAATTTCCGAGGTTCACACACAGAACGCGAAAGTGAACCTCACGTTCAAACCGTCCCCACTAATTACTCATTACTTATTTTGCCCCGCTCACATAAGCACCAGTCCCATTTTGTGAAATACATAGTGATCAATATTTTTGTAGCCGCTCTATTTGCCATCACTGTTGTGCTGATGACGAAATTGCAGGTATGACGAATAGCCATGTCCCAGGTTACAGTAATGCACGGCTTATCTTGCATACCCAGGTTGAGCGTGTTATATATGGAAAATTTGAACAGGCTTAGTTTTAAAAGGGTGGCGCCAACGAGGAAACAATTTTTACTATTTTTAACAATTACCGTAAAATTTTGTGAACTCAGCGACAAGTATTAACATAGCATCATATAAATTACATCGAAACCAGAGCTATTTTTCAAACAACTGGCGCCAGATCCGGCTCCATCAGAATTTTATTTCGAGCTCCGGCTCCAGCTCCGGCTCCGTTGAAAATACACGGTTCCGGGGCTCCGGCTCCAAAGTCCTGGTAGTAATGATATGCATTTTCAGTTTATTTCAATGTACATCACCCGCCAATCTGCGTCTATCTATGCTGAAATAACCGATATAAAATCTGTAGAAGTCTATATGCATGCTTTTGAATTAGCTTGAGGTGAGATGAAGAGGTATTCTATAGCTGACTATGACTTTTTGTTATAAGTAGCCTACTCGAGTGTTTTCATGCGACTCCATCCGCAGGCCGACTCTGAAGTTTAAAATACGGCTCCGACATCCAAAAATGTTGGGAACCACGCTCATGGTCATTGTGCAATGCAACTGCGGCGGCGCAATGCCGTTTAGTTTTATCTATTCTAATGTGTCGGATGCTGATGCTGAACTACACGATGACCAATCGAGGTTTCCACGGTGGCACGAAAGTATCGGAATTATATTTTGATTGATAAATATATCGGTGTGAATGGCATAAATTATTTTGGCCGGGTCGCATGTGTTAAGCATGAAAATTGGAATGAAAAATAGATTCGTACTTTTTGTGTTACAACAAATATCAATGGTATTTTGAACTAATAATTACTGATCAAATATCATAAAGTCACAGATGCCAACAGCAAGGATTATCTCATATCGTTGGAAAACGCTTTCGCGTACGCGTCTCTATACTTTTATGACATGGTGTTGCATTAGCATATTTATTTCATACATTGCATTCAATATGGAACCGTAACTAAATTGCGCACTCTACAAGTAAGACTTGTGAATGTTGATGCGCAATAGCGTCGCCTAATAAATTATGGTGCAGGTAAATTTGATGCAGTTATGTCATGCTATGACTTTAGACATTCATCATCGACGAATCCAGTCTTGTACAGCCAATTATAAACTGATGGGACAGTTTTCCGTGTCAAATGTTTATCAGTTACTTTCTTGCACAACCTGCAAAGAGTTGATCGGTGGGTAGGAATTATATCTTCGTACGGGGTTGATTCGTCAAGTGGCTGAAAGCGCCATTTATGATATTCTCTGTACGCCGTGTCGTTGCGATCCAAGTAATTCACATAGTCGACAAGTTCTTTTGGTGACTTGAAGTCTTCGGCGTGAATGAAGGAGTTGACGGGTGCCACTTTGATCACGTCCTCTTTCGTCGGACCCCATACTATCGGTACAGCACTGGATCGCAGTCCATTCCTCCAAAACTTTTCTGATACGTAATCAGGACAGTGGATAGAGTTTTCGAAGGATATGTAAAATTTGTGACGTTGCATCTCTTTGACTAAATCCGAGCCTTTGAATCTGTTGTTGAAGCAAGTACCGTACGTTGTCATCTTCAGCCCGCTGTTTATCAATTTCATCGCATATTTCATTCTTTCTGCTGCACCGTGGGTATTGTTGCAATTGCTGACGGCCCAGATGGCCAGCCCACTTTTCCTTGTCATCATTTTTTCGAACCAATTAGATTTCTGCTTTTCGTGAAATACCGTTAATTCGTATTGTATATTTCCGAAGTAATCCACGATGTCAGAGTCAGGTCTGAAATTGATGGTTAAGTTGAATATGGAGTCGAACCGCGGATCCTTCAGAACGTCGCCGAAATGATACGTTTTTGCTGGGGTCTCTCGCGACCAAAATGCGTAGAGCTGATTAGGATTCCTGAAAAGGTAAATATATGTTCAAACCATTAAAAAACGACGACATATCGACATTAGTTATACATTACTTATATATGCGTACTTCGTCATTTATATAGCTGCTGACTATATATGACAGCATCTCTGCGACATACAAATGCAATGTGCCCAAAGTCATTCATGACAAATCCAAACTGGGACGAGGCCCGTTTTAATTGCTTACAGGCCGGATTATATGAATTATTACGCGCCAAAATTTTGCCTCCAAATCACTGCATTTGTCTTTGCAGTGTAGTGTTTCATCATTACGTCTACGGATGTAGACAAAATATTACAGATTGTTAGGGCTGTTCCATAGCAACATTTATTCGCAAACAATATAATTTATAACAGTACAATGATTGATAGATTAAATGCAGTTGTGAACCGCGTTTCTTGGTCCACACTTATTGCTACATCGATGTGCAAGCAACTGAGATGAAAAGCATGGAAAAGGCGCCAAAGCATGAGTGATCTCGTTATGCTGAGTTGGGCACGACATGACGTCATGCACTACTACTTTACAGGGTAAAAGCATCATAATATATACATAATCCAAGTAACATCCCCTTCACCAAGAAATTAACAAACAGAAACAAAATTAACGAACTAGAACTGAAATATAGAATACAGCAACTTGTCAAGTTGAAAACACATTGACTATTAACCCCGGGATCACGACGATACAAGTTGGCATATTTCTTCTCACGTTGCTTTATTGACTATGTGGTGTTGGACCTGCATTTGCGCCGTAAGAGATATTAAGAGATTCGAAGGTAAACGCGAAGGTGTCGAAATCGACTCATTATTACTAAATCACTGTTCTGGTTTTCACGGATACGACTTTGGATCACGACAACATAAAGTTTTTCCACCGCCACCCCTATCTAGCTCACTCCAGTAAAGTGGCCAAAGATAGCAATATGCGAGCAATATGACTTACGCTGTATTTGACAGTAGAATTGGCCCAAAGTTATTTAGCTGTGTGACTGCAGTTATCTTCATGTTACTTTAAGCACCGTGACTTGCATTCTTCGCTAGTAACTTGCGATTTCGATTCGACGTTTTCGCCTCTCTAAATAACTATAAGCTTTGGGTTATTTTCCCCTACTCGGAATTTGGTGTTTATGTGATACCTGTTACTGTTGGTGACCTAATTTACGCAAGATTGCCGCCGGGCGGTTGTAATGTCACATATCAACAATATGAACAATTAAACATGTTCGGCATTTGCTGTCTTGGGGGATTATGGAGGTGTTTTTATAAAAGTTTTAACTTTTGATAGAAATTTGCCGGATGATGCAAGCATTTCTCATTCACTCAGCGTGGAACCGGCTGTACATCACCGGCCGAGTGAAACCGTGCGATGTAAAGTTTGGGTGCCTGGAAGCCATCAAGTTGTCCAAAATACAAAGCCTGCAATACATTTCATTCGATTGCATATTCTGGTGGAAACACGGGTATAGGAAGATGTGATCAATATATAGTCAGCGTTACTACTAGGGCGTAACGCGGCAAATTCGACTCAATTTTGAATAGAAGTAGCTATTGGAAGACGTCTCAAGTAGGGATGGTGGGAACCTCGTGACGTCACGTGACGTCATATTGCTAATTCCAACCCTACATTTCAGTTAAGTGATAGCCTATATTAATGTACAGTTTGTACACGATACCTGGCGACGACTAGGACCACATAATGCCGCAATGCTGAAGTACATATTGACGTTTTAAACACCGCCACTGTATCAACTGCGACAATCAAATGATATAATAAGCCTATTAAATCAATATCTTCCGTTGCTTTGCCAACAAATTCGACGAGGTCTTGCAAGGGAATATATAAGCTTACGCCTCAACGGTCTAGGCCAGACCGGACAATGTATTCGACGTCTGAGTATGCTACGTTGATATTGAGCAGAGTGTCCAACGGGTTTCGGGACTTGCTACGGATAGTACCCCTTAAACAAGTTATATGGCCGTAGCCAGCACCGCAATCGCCAGGATTTGGTTTTCATGATACAGTAAACATATGAAATGAAAATTGACCCTGCCTGCTAGATTTTTTACATCAGACCACGATACCAATTTCATTAATTGGCTGGTTGAATAAGCATCATTCGCTGACTACCTGCAATACTACATGTAGTGTATGTCACTCTAGATGTTGTGTAATTGCGGGTCAAGCTCACAGCAGAGAATCAATAAATATTGACAAACGGAAAGCTGGATATTTCGAGCAAACTTTCGTAATAAAGCAAGTAAAATTTTTGAGATTGTCAAGGTGCATGCTCGTTTAGTGTTGATTTTTTATGCTGCTAGCGCCATGCATAGAGTGGCCCTCTGTTGAAATGCAATAAATTTTACCCAAAGATGTTTTAATTAGGCGAAAATTGTGATATATGAAAAAGGTTCACAGTGCAGAACCTATCAAGGTTCGTTTGTGAACGTGAACCTCTAAATTTCTGAGGTTCACACACAGAACGCGAACGTGAACCTCAAGTTGACACCATCCCTACTCTCGAGGCTACTTAAAGTGGATACAAATGAAATGTCCTAAAAGTGCTCTAGTAGCACTCAGATACTTCAGGCTCGCATACTTTGTCAGTTTTGACTAGTACTTTAGAAATTGAAAGATGCATCTTTGCAAACAACAGTCCTAAAAGTGCTCTAGTAGCACTCAGATACTCCAGGCTCGCATACGTTTTCAGTTTTGACTAGTACTTTAGAAATTGAAAGATGCAACACAAAATGAACCATGACACTATGAACACGCTAAATCTTCGAAAATAATGTTTAGCAGTTACTACGATTACTTGGGCGATTTTAATGACCTAAAAAACGGAATATTTTGACATAACAAATCAGAATTTCGACATTTCTGCATTTTGACCAAATCTTGACCTCACGTATGCAAATTAGGTATTTTCGTACAAAATGTTAGAATTGTACTACTTATCTTCATCATATCTGGTTGGAACTGTCTGTCCTTACGAAGTATGGCCTTCAAAAAATTGACTTAAAAACTGAGAAATTTTTGCAAGAATAAACTTTACTTTAATGAAAAATTCCAGTAGATAAATCACGTACTATGGTAGAAATATCTAAAATTTGTTGTAGCACAACGAAAGATACTTTCCTACCTTCTCGGGTAGAAAGTGTCTGTCCTTACCAAGTAGGGTACCAAGAATAGAGAAAGGACGTTCAACAGCAGCAGTTGTTGGCTGCCACGCTGCAGTTGTGCGTACACTGCTGGTTATGCACCGTGTTGCTTCATTCTGACAATGTTGTGTACATCACAACTTTTCATTGTTAGCTTCTTGATATAAGAACAATGCAATGCCAGAGCAGTCTTGCTTTAGTTAGGATATTGCGGTATACGTTGATCATAACACCACGTCAACCTATTTTTTCATTTGACCGTTTATGATTCACAGCGAGCAGACAATGGCCGTCTACGACAGTAGGCCTAGGCTACAAGCTGTGAAATACCAAATGATAAGTTCAACGACAGTGCAAAACCTACGATACAAACTTTTTTTGACTTTTGTAAACGATTCCGGCGATTCTGGCGCTTCAATTTTGACAAAATTTCGAATTATTTTGACATGTCAAAAAAAAATCGCCCTACTTATGAGCATTCACTTACAGCAGTGATGCAGCAGACGTATGACCAGGGTTGTAACCAAGTCATAAAGCTCCGAGTCGCAAGTCAATCTCAGTTTTATAGTTTTGACTCGAGTCAAGTCGAGTCATTTTCAATTCACCACCGAGTCAAGTCCGAGTCCAAGTCATCGAACAGAGGTTCGAGTCCTAGTCATGGTGTTATGACTCGAGTCCGAGTCCAAGTCATTGTGTTGACTTCTCAGTTTCCTGTTAAAGTCATGTTAAACCCACTTTTATAACTCTGTTTGATGATATCGAACGGTTCACATTTATAATATACTAATTTTCCTCATTTTCAACAGTTTCCTGTCGCATTTTTAAATACCCGTACCAATACACGAAATCCCAATAGTGTGGTTACTTTACTTGTTCTTCGAAATTACAATGAAATGTCGGTCTCGGCCGTCTGAGTCTCGAGTCATATGACTTGGTTCGAGTCATACGCAATGACTCGAGTCCAAGTCGAGTCAATACACAGATTGACTCGAGTCGAGTCGAGTCATTTTAGTAATTTGAGAAGATGACTCGAGCCAAGTCAAGTCACCGGAAAATCGTGACTCGAGTCGAGTCATGACTCGAGTCATTACAACCCTGCGTATGACAAAACTTTTTTCTCCTTTCCAAAATCCAGAGTTATAAAAAGAGAACCACTGAGTTTACAGAGTATAGAAACAATGTTAAACCACTTGAATGAGTCGACAAAACAGAAATACTTCATTACTGACCACCACTGCTGGTTTATCGCAAATGAATCTGTGGATGCACAACCAATATGATTGACTGTGGAATGTATACCACTTTCCACACCAATGCAGTGACACGAAACCAACATATACGGTAAGTTCTCATACCTTGTCTTTGGGTCCGGCACATCTAGAAATTTCCGGAGGTCGGGAGAATTGAAATGAACCAGCGCCGCGCACTCTCGTACCAACTTTCGGTTTGTCGTTACTTTACAGCCACCGCATTCTGGCGGACTTATGTATTCTAGATGCTCCTTGTAATGTTTCATTTGGTATTCCATCGCTTTCCATACCAGAATGATCGGCTCGTTACCGACTGCACGCTCCGGAGGCACTTCGAGTTTTGCGTGCACCTTACGTCCCTCGCTTTCAATAGGACTTTCTTCTGCTAGTTTTAGTTTTTTCCTATCACGTTTAAGCTTTCCGCGATTAAACGGATCGTCATCTTCTTGACCTAAATCTTTCGGGTATCGCTTCTCATGTACATCATTACTTCTGTCATATTCATTTGCAAGTTGTTGTACATTCGAATTGTCTTCAAGATTTTTATTAACGATGTAATGACCCAAACTGTGACGCGACCTAGTGACTTCGTTTGCGGTTCTTTTCCAATGTAACGTATACCACAACAGTCCGACTATGGATAAGATCAGGAAATAGTTGCTTACGGATGATTTGGAGCGTGGCCGCAACTGCCTTACGATTAGATTGACCTGAAATAAAACGAGAACACGTCAATCGTCAATTTGAATGTATTCTGCTTAGCGCAATCATATGCGAGGTTGCATTGGTAATTCCTTAGGTTGCGACTCCATGATATAGAGTCCTGCATTTGCGATGCATTGTGGGTCTCAAACTCAAATGTACTGGCGGACGAAGTTCCTAGCTTTTGAAAGTGCCGCGGGCCCCATAACCAATGGGGTATTCAATGTATTTCCAAGTACGCCTTATTTAACGGGACGCGTTTGTCCTATTATCCACATACACCGTGTAAATGTGATTTACTGTTGCCTAGAACGGAAAAAAAATCACATTTAATATTTTTTGTGTAGAATTGTTGTTGTGCGTGGTGGAGAGTAAGCATAAGTGTTGTTTGTTGAGTAGTTGTAGGTTTTTAGTGTAATTTTGGTGTGAATTTCAACTTTTAAAATCTGACAAAAGATATCTGGCACTTACATATCGTCAAATACTTGAAAATGAAATAAGTGTTTTAGACCCCCGAGTTAAGGTATATTATGAGACACGGTTTGTATCTTGGCTTTGTCTTGCATAAATTCTGCTGTTAAAATCGTACCCGCCAGCAATGCATGATATCGTTGCCAATGAAATCGGCACTGGCCGGACTTTAATCCTAACCCCAACCTACCCTAGCACCCCAATGTGACTGTATTATTACATGGGCTTATATACCAAGTGACGAATTCACCAAGTGTGGTATATTATTTTATATCCTTTATTCACAGTAGAGCTGGTAAATACACGCATATCCGGGGAGCAACCTGCACCCAAACGAAAATGGCGAGATTGGAGTAAATTTTTAAAATTTCAGTAATACAGTGAAATTGTTATTCCTGCGTGCAATACATGGAGTCAGATTACAGAATTGCAGTATAGATGAAGAATTGGCAAGGGTTACAGAGCAGAGATAGAGATTATTGAAAATGAAGAATCGAAATTACAGAAATTATGCTGTGATTCACTAGTGGGACTTTAGTGCAGTGGTGCATTCAAGGCCTTCCGAAGAATATGCACAGTGCCCAATATCGTGATCTTTTGGATCATGTCGAATCGAACGTTACCCGGAATCTGTTGGATATGTCTCATGAGTTTTTTGCTTACGACCCCCATAGCGACAACGACTATCGGTACAATGTTTATTTTGCATCGCCACATTTTCTCATTAAGTATAAATCATTATTATGTTATTTGTAATTTGTACATACATTGTTCGTGCATTTCCATAATAACCATTGCTATTACATTTCGAATGCCTAATTCACTGGCAACCGTGCGGCCGAAGGGGAAAGTATAACATTTAAATACGATAACAATGATTTATGCCGCGCGGATATGAATGACGTGTATAATATAGAATATGTGGAATTCTCCACGGCATGCCTGTCGTAATTATTCGATTCATTTAAAAAACGCATGCTCTTGTGTACTATTGAATGACGACTTCATATATCGGGAGGTCCTTTAATTGCGGACGCGAACGTTTATAATTGCCGATTCTAATCCAAAACGATGACTACGAGGGCCGATGAGCGTATAAACAAAAATTCGACGTCCTTCAAGAAACGGTGTAACAGTCTATTCATTCAAAAACGCCATTGAGTGCTATTTAATGACGACACCCTTTATCTTGAAGTCCATAATTGCCGATGTAAACGTTTATTTTCATAATCACTCTTGAGGCATGTATAAATATAAATTCTACGGGCTTCGCAAAACGGCACAACTCAAATTCCAACTACATAACTGGGTTCATGTATCGTAGCCCCGGATTTTGCATTTCTGAATAACGCGGGGGGCATTATGCCTACATTCTTGTGCACTTCAAGTATCTTAATCTTACGACTAAATGATTCGCAGTGATTCGCAGAAGATCACAGGAGTTGCACAGGAGTTGTCAGTGGTGGGGGAAGTTCAAATAGGTACTTTTACAGCGACCATGACGAAAATAATACCAGTTCTGCCCTACACCAAGATCATTTGGTAATTTTAGACCGCACCAATTTCATTGTACATTGTGAAAATGCTGTGACTTGATTACGTCTCAACAGAGATGTCATTTCTTTTGTATAAAATGTTCTGGATGTGGTGATAGGTCTAATGGAGATTTCCAAGCTTTCAAGTGGGTAGAACAGTATCGAAATTATAACATCGTTGATAAATATAGCTCTTATGGGAAAGGGACGATAAATTTATATACTGGAAAAAAATCTTTTCTCTCTACTCGACTAGAATCAAAACAATGAATACTCGGTTGTAATTCGAGTAATTGAAGCATTGTGCCTGTCCCTATTCATGATGCATGTAACGCATTAACGATTGATGTTATCGCCTCTATAAGCTCCATCAAGCGACCCGGGCAGTAGTACAACACCACTTACCCTCATCTTTGCAATATGTTTCCTTCGGAATTTGTCAACAATCCCCCTGGCACCACGGCTCTTCTGTTTCATGTGTCGTCTCTCGAAGATCCAGCCATACCAAAAAAAAGAACGCGTCGGGAAAGAATCTAAGGTATCTGAAATGTGATTTTGACGTTTCAATATTCATTTCTCAATAACGTGAAGCACACCAATCTCACGGTTATATAACCTATTATTGGTATACCAAACAATATACGCAGATGTGCTCGACATACTCAGCGTTAGTATTCAAGTAGCTTCAAAATGTAGATTTGGTCGAAGGGTCGTATATTATCGAAGGTGGCTTCATTCGTAATTACAATATGCATTTACGTGACGATCTCAAACTGGCTAATCAGTGTCATCGCACTGCAAATAGCTGCCATTCCGACAATGTATTCAGTTACCATGATACAGGGCTATTTCGTCAAGTTGTTCTCCCAATTTAACACATAACAGTTATACATGATACAAGTTATATCCACAACAACTGTCCATTTTTACAAATATATAGAAGTGTCTAACCTGAGAAATTAAGTAGAAGTGACAGTATGGCCTAAAAACATAACTATACTTGGGTAAGTAGTGCGAGTTGACAACACCTATTCGAGTACTCCCAGAAAGTAGGACAATGTTACTGATCCCCTCCACTTATACAAAGTGTCAACCGATTACTGAATCGAGCATCCTATTCCTCCAAGAACTGACTTCAAGACGGGAACTTTGCGATGACTCTAAATCCTAATGCGTGGCAACTTATAACAGGGGTCAATCAATCAGTTTTAATAATATTTTCCATCGTTTCAAAACACCACAAAACTGCGATACAATGAAAAGATAGGAAGGTGTCGAAACAACTTGGATTAATCTTTAAGATCAGACAGCCACCTTGGCCTAGGCGAAGTATAGAAGAGGCATGCACACCGAAAAGTAATGCGGAAAATATTAGGGATGGTGTGAACCTCTGAAAGGTTCAGGTTCGTGTGAACGCGAACCTTTTTGAAAGGTTCTGTGTGAACACGAACGTGAACCTCATGACGTCACGTGACGTCATATTGCTAATTCCAACCCTATCTTTCAATGAAGTGATAGCCTATATTAACGTACACAATACCTAGCGACGACTCGGGTCACATCATGTCACAATGCAGAAGTACATGTTGGCGTTTTAAACGTCACTAAATGTTTCAACTGAGGCAATCAAAGGATATAATACTCCTATAAAATCAATATCTTCCGTCGCTTTGCCTACAATTTCGTCGAGGACTTACCAGGGAATATAAGCTTACGCCTTAACGGTCTAGGCCAGACCGGACAATGTATTCGGCGTCTGAGTAGCCTATCGCTACATTGATATTGAGCAGAGTGTAAAACTGGTTTCTATACTTGCTACCGATATTACCCCATTAACAAGTTTTACAGCAGTAGACAACACCTCAATCACAAGGATTTGGTTCTCGTGATGCAGTAAAGATATGAAGTCAAGATTTCCCCGTACCCCTGCTAGCTTTTTTGCATCAGAAAACGATATCAATCTCATTGATTGGTTGAATATAAGCATCATTCGCTGACTACGTATTTCGCTCGTGATGTTATGTGATCGCAAGTCAAACTCACAGCAGAGAGACACTAAATATTCACAAACGGAAAGCTGAATATTTCGAGCAAACATTTGTTACAAAGCAAGTAAAACTTTTGAGATTGTCAAGGTGCATGTTCGTTTATAGTGTTAATTTTTAATGCTGCCAGCGCCATGCATAGAGTGGCCCGCAGTTGAAATGCAATTATATGAACCAAAGATGTTATAATGAAGTGAAAATTGTAATATATGAAAAAGGTTCACAGTGCAGAACCTACCAAGGTTCTGTTGTGAACGCGAACCTCTAAATTTCCGAGGTTCACACACAGAACGCGAACGTGAACCTCACGTTCACACCATCCCTAGAAAATATAAGACGCAAGCGACAAAATGAAGTGGCATTTGGCGGAAGGCGACAAGGATTTGGGTCGCGGTGACAGAAGTTTGTGAACCCCTGACTAATAGCATGGTCTTAATTTCAGTCGGCAATGACCGTGTTGGTTTTGGAGTGGTACTGGCATATCAAGAAAGGTGGATGAAGATTAATACGATCTGCATATTCGTAACATCTGTTTCAACGTGCCGACGTATAGCTGTACGATCTACAGAGGCTGAAGCTATACAGCAGATGTGTACAGTACACTGTAGGTTACAATCGTACAGTGGCACATGACATAACAGTCGACAAGACTGTCGCCGACAGCAACGATTAAAATCGCTGATTCTGCGCATTACACGAGGGACCAACATTAGCGGAAAGTGACTGTTGTCTGCACGTCCATTCAGGATATGGAAATTGCACTGAAACTGCTATAAAAGGAATGGATCCAATGCAATGATTCATATATTTCTAATAGTTTCCGCTTCCGGCTTTTGAAACGTTCAATCGGCTTTACTCGCAATTATTAGAAATTCATCTATAACTTCTGCCTCGCAAATATCGTTCGACAAATGATTTCAAGTTCAATGCGCATCTACATATAATTAATTTAACCGCACACGATGCCATGCGCCAGCTCCATGCTGACTGACAGTTTACAGAGCAGACGGAAGGAATAAGTGCGTGGCAAATATCGATGAAATCTTGGGTTACACGCTGCATATAGCTGGATATTTATAACCGAGAAAATGGTCCAGCATACTACGTTTGAATTCGACATCTGACATGGCAGTTCTAAAAGTTTTGACGTAAATGTAAGCTTGGACTCGTAATCCCGTGCGTTACCTCCAGCCTAAACGGATTAGTTTTATTTTGAGCATAAATAAATGTCGCGAACCACTTTATAAAGGTCATTGTATATGTCGGCATTCTGATTAATACAGATACCGTAAATGTTGGTGATATGGAGCCATTACGATACGTGGACAGAATAACAATAAATTTAATACAGGCCAGGAGAAATATAATTCGCATAAACTATAAGTTACACAGCGCGAGTAACGAGATTCAATTGCTGTTATTCGTGAACCGTTCCTTAAATCTCCACAGAGAATAGTATGATAGTAGCACATTTCACTCTACTTTCCATGTGTTTATTCCCACTTCAAACTAGAAATGGATATGGCCGAGTAATTCATCGGCCCTCCCATCAAATACTACAAAAGATTACAAAGTACGGGTATTATGCATTCGTTACATATCTGATACTGGCTGAAACTATAAGCCTCAATGCCTTCTACTATGATACATTTGTCAATGTCCCACACGCTATCTGTTTCCGCCAGGTGCGTGCGATATCGCAAGCGAGAATTGCCTCATGCTCAGTCAGTTTTTGCTCTACCTACATGCAGGAGCTATCCTATATTCGAACTAAGCGAATTGCGTGATTGACAAAATTTACACAAATCTGAAATAGCCCATCTTTCACGGCACGTCGTTACGGGACTCGTTACGTGAAATAGCCAAGGGCGTATACGCGCAAAAGCGTGCGTTCAATAAAATCGGCCATTGAAATGGGATAACATATAAGCAGCTGGGTACACTGGCTGACATCTACTAACCAGCAAAACTTTACTCATTCCACTGAGGGAATCTGCAGTCGTGGATTGAGGAATCCTGAATATGACCTGAACTACGACAGGTGTAAATTCCTCGAAGTATAAAAATATGGACAGACACAACAAATTTATAACATATTAATTTGTAATCGCTTTGTTCTGGTATGGATTCCCAGGTATGACTGATTTGCATATAGGCCTGTACTACGTTTTGGCGCTTAGGCACCGCTGAAAAATTCTGGTGGATTGCTAGAAAAACTTGTCCGGCGGCTCGTAATCTGTTAACGGGATTCGATTGCCTTCCTCGAGAGTCTATAATATGTTGCTGTTCAGTAACATTATAGCCTCATTCTATATTGTATCAAGTCTTATAAACAATCCTGCCTGTAGGCTAAAAATTGCCTAAGCACAAGCTATTCCATTGTTCGTACAACGGGAACCTTTCATGATTTCGCACCATCCCTGCCCAGAAGCAATCGTTATATACTAATTATGATAGAGAGCATCATGTACCCTAACACTGAAAAACACCACGTCGTGATTCAAAGAGAATATCAAATGTAAGACACACTATAGTGCGTAGAGACATCAAATTCCCTGTTTCATCAAGTCTTAGTAAACCTTCGGGGTAATGCTAGTGCAGGGGTGGGCAACCTGCGGCCGTAGAAGGAAATAGGTGCGGCCGTGACACGTAATTCAATTAGTATGTATGTGTTGGCGGCCGGCGACAGGCAAATTAAACTTTTGGTTCATTTAATCTTAATAAATCCTGAAATTTTCTTTGCGCTGCGCACGATTCAATGCTATGTTTCATGGTGGCTCATTTTGAAATCTGAGCCCCACTGTTCAGACGCGAATAGCAGATAAAAATGATGTGCCCCATATAGAAATATCAACTTGGTATAGTGTGCTTCTCACGAAAGAAATTCGTTTCTGTTACGTTAAGGCCACGGATTACCAACTGCGGTTCTCACAGCCACATGCGGCTCCGTGGATGAATAACCGTCAGAGAGGGATGTATCTTGAGTTCTGCTGGTCATATGAGCTATCGCATCACGACATAATAGTACTCACCAATTTGCTTGTATCAATGCTATAATAGCCGATATAGAATCTATAGAAGTCCACGTGCAATATGTGCAAATTGTGCATACTTTTGAATTAGCTGGATGGCGAGAGCAGAGGTAGGCTAGCTACTTTATATTTTCGTTGTAAGTAGCCTATACTCGAGTGTTTCATGCGGCTCCATTCGTACTCTGTGAAGTTGGAATCTGATCGCACGGGCTGACGGAGGATAAATTTTGATTGGAATATGTGAATATACTAATAATAATGAGGAAATTCATTTCTAATTCTAAAAAATTTTTCGCGCTTCGCGCGACCAGGACGTTTCCCATTTTCAATAGTACATGGCCTCTCGCGATATCAGTGTGTACAGTAGGCCGATATGAGAGAGTAGATTAGTCTGAAATTCACCGGAAATGGACATAGATAGTTTAACATGGGGATCGGGCGACCAGTTAGTTCATTACGGCTTACGATAGGGTTCTGGTTTAAATCATTTTGCCCTTGATTAAAATCGATTTTATTCAATTAAATATTTCAAATCATGATTTTTTTCATGTTTTTGGTTTTTTTTACTCATAATAACAGCAACACCAACAAAAGAAAATGGGATGAATGACGACCACGTCAATCAAGATGATGAAGAATAACGCTTACACTTTCATAATGTGGGGCAGTGAATTATTATCCAGATAGATGAAAACGTTCAACCTATGTGGTAATGATGGGTCGCGCGAATCATTACTGATTGGTTCTGGTAGCGAGAGTGAGAGAGACCAGAGAGATGAAAACGTTCAACCTATGTGGTAATGATGGGTCGCGTGAATCATTACTGATTGGTTCTGGTAGCGAGAGTGAGCGAGAGAGAGATAAAAACGTTCAACCTATGTGGTAATGATGGGTCGCGCGAATCATTACTGATCGGTTCTAGTAGCGAGAGAGAGAGAGAGAGAGTCTTTATTTTCATCCAACCGAAATACACAACAAACGGCAGTGATGATGGCGGTACAGAAAATATGCGTGCACAGTATTCCGTATTAGATAGGAATGATCGATAAGACCGTGAAGGTCATCTAGTCTGATCACACCAGAATCAAACAGGTACACTTGACTCTGAGCAGCCTGGCTGTAAAAAATGTTTAGTTAAAAAAGGAAAATAGAAGAAAAATTAAACGATGGTAGCTAATGATCAATGAAGCAATGTCTGGGCGAGGTAGGGCAACAGTGTAACGACAAGAGGTGATCAAGTAGGGCTTTTTTTGAATCTATTACAAGGCAATTCACGGATATGTGGTGGTAATGCATTCCAAATGATAGGTCCGGAGTAGTCGATAGATCTCTTAGCGAGGAAACATGTTGAGTCAAATCGGAACCATTCATAATAGTTGTATTCATCTTGATCGATGGAGTGGTTTCTGCCAGAAAACTGGATCAGAGATAAGGGATTTTTTCAAATTCGATAGAGACTCCCGACTGCGCTTCGCTTGCTGTATCCCAGCAGTGCCTTGGAAATAGCAGCAGCATGTTCCAGACAACTAACCAGTATTCAATAGCAAAACGCTAACATATCGTTCGACTATCGCTCTTTGTTCTTTTCCCATCGGTCTGTCAAATAGCTGAATTATACCGGTGCCGGTGACGAGATGTTATCTCCGGTTTATATAAAATGCACATGATTGTCCGATAATAATACCCTCATTCACGCATCTCGTCCGAAAATTTGAAAAAACCAAAAAAATCAATAAAATCAAAATGGTAAAATTAAAATCAAAAATCAACGAAAAAAACCTGATTTAAATCACACTGAACTGGAATGCGGTCGTGCGCTACGTAAGTTACCGAAATGCGGCCGTGAATAACAAAAAGGTTGCCCACCACTGTGCTAGTGTAATCATCAAAAGTATAATCTAGGCTAGAAACGCAAATTGATAGCAAGATTTTGACCTGAAAATATTAAATCCGCTTATCCCAGCTGTTGCATATCGATGAAATCGTTCGGTAAAGTGATTCCTGGGTAGTGAAACATAACATTTGCATTAGCATCGAACAAATTCCCCTTGTTAGTGCGTAACATGCCCCAGCCCCGAACCGCTACAGAATTGCGCGGCTCGTTTCTCTTCTTCGTGACCACAGCTATCAAAGGAGTCGTCAACGTTCATCCGCGTGAAGGCTTGATTCGTATATTTTATAGGTATGCTGTCAGTTTTATTTGATGATAATGATCAGTGGCTCGCTTCATTATTCAAGTGTACAGGCTATGTACATTGTTGTACATACTACATACACAAACCAGGGCATGGCATGGTATGTTATGGTATGGAACGATAATTTTCCATACTCCATACTTGCCTTACTCTTTCCATACCATACTTGCAATTTTCCATACCATACCAACATTGTTCCATACCATACTTGATACATATTCCATACTTTCAAATACTTCAATATCATAAGTATAGTACCTTTTCTAGCGCCTATATTATTGATATTTCGGATGTCATCATTGCTTAAACTAGCCATAATGCGAATTCAACTCCTGGTAATAGTTTCACAGAGTCCGTTTTGGTGAGGTTTAGTTCACATTGGTGAGGTGCCGTGTACCTCTACTCTACAGCTTCCGCGAGCAAATTGAGATAGTCAGCAGATTGTTATCTAGGACCGTCCATAAAAGGACTGGCAACATTCGGCCCGCAACGAGATTTTGTCCGGACATGATAATGTGGCCCGCGGCCCCAGTCTGCTGAGATTCCCCACTACTTGCCTAAACGTCAAATTTTAGCGAACGCGTGTTATTACATAGGTCTGCGCACTGCGCGGCGTGCGAGAGTGGAGCTTACGGGTAAGTTCTTCGAAGCGAGAAGACTTGCATTATCGGCATTTACGATGTACTCAACCCTAATGAATTGAAATCTCGGTAAATTTTGGGTAAAGGGGCTTATCAAACGCTTTGAAATCTTTATTAAGGATAGCACTGTGAGTTAGTTGATCAGAGAGAAGCAGTCATGGCAGCGACTGTATGACAATGGTGTTCTCAAATCCAGATTGTATTTTCATTATCGGCGGGAAATGGCTTTGAAGTAACATTGCTATCGATAAAATACATTCAATGAATACGATCTATTCCTTGTATACATGGGCGAATAATTTATCCATTCAGCAATCCGGCCCGCCAAGTACTTAATTTTCCTATATCCGGCCCGCCCGACTAGAGAAGTTGCACGCCCCTGCTCCATAAGAATATCATCGCATTTCCGGTACATTGGCATGAGGCACATGCAAGTTTGAAGTAAATACTCGCAAAATAATTTATAATATAGGCGCACCCATAAAATATCCCAGCTGCAGGCGATAAATACTGCAGCGATCTGCGTGATTATTAGTACAGTATTTGGTTGGGGTTAGTGTGGCGAGAATTTCAAACTAAATCTACCCCACCCCCTGATCTATAATCCTAATGCGAGAGCGTTTGAAATATGACCAATAAAATATCTCGGTATGTAAATAGTATAACTGTGCGGATAATGTTTCAGAAGAAATGTAATTAACAATCACACTGAGCATTAATTACGTTGCATCATGATTGCTTGTAAGCTCTCGTCACTCAAGAAATGAGGTAGTTGGAGTAGCCAACATTACCTATTATTGCGTCACATGCTCGGAGACGTCGTGTCTAGACTCAATAGAATATCGGATCAACATTACTGTTGTCATTATTACATCACAAAATCATGCCATTCCAAGTGCTCCTAAAACCGCTGCACAAACGTGTATTTAATCCCACACAGCGTTCAATAGTTCACGATCACACATAACAGAAGCGATCGTATTCCGTGAACAGCGAACAACGTACGCTTTATAAAGCTTGCACAGATCATGATAAAATGTATAAGATATCAAAGTATGGAAGTATGGAAATGTCGTTCCATACCATAGATCAAAATCTTCCATTCCATACCATACCATACTTGCATTGTTCCAAATTCCATACCAAAATATCGATTTATACCATACCATACCATACCATGCCCTGACACAAACAAGTACAGCAACATCGTATACGATATTCGAAAGGGTTACATGCTCGCAATTGAACCACTGTAGCGTAAAACCAAATTAACTCAATACTCAATCACTAACTTACCGGAAACGATTTAAACTGGCAATATTGATTATTGATACTCATAAAAATTTGATGTTTCATATTTAATGCAAAAGTAAACAGGTCACCAGAAGACGCTTTTTGCGATGGTTTCAGTGCGTTTACCTGGTTCCGAAAAATCGACATGTTCGGGTACACCGCCTCGGGTGAATTCGTTGTTCGATTAGGTCATCTTTACTAGGGATGGTGTGAACCTCTGAAAGGTTCAGGTTCGTGTGAACGCGAACCTTTTTGAAAGGTTCTGTGTGAACACGAACGTGAACCTCATGACGTCACGTGACGTCATATTGCTAATTCCAACCCTATCTTTCAATGAAGTGATAGCCTATATTAACGTACACAATACCTAGCGACGACTCGGGTCACATCATGTCACAATGCAGAAGTACATGTTGGCGTTTTAAACGTCACTAAATGTTTCAACTGAGGCAATCAAAGGATATAATACTCCTATAAAATCAATATCTTCCGTCGCTTTGCCTACAATTTCGTCGAGGACTTACCAGGGAATATAAGCTTACGCCTTAACGGTCTAGGCCAGACCGGACAATGTATTCGGCGTCTGAGTAGCCTATCGCTACATTGATATCGAGCAGAGTGTAAAACTGGTTTCTATACTTGCTACCGATATTACCCCATTAACAAGTTTTACAGCAGTAGACAACACCTCAATCACAAGGATTTGGTTCTCGTGATGCAGTAAAGATATGAAGTCAAGATTTCCCCGTACCCCTGCTAGCTTTTTTGCATCAGAAAACGATATCAATCTCATTGATTGGTTGAATATAAGCATCATTCGCTGACTACGTATTTCGCTCGTGATGTTATGTGATCGCAAGTCAAACTCACAGCAGAGAGACACTAAATATTCACAAACGGAAAGCTGAATATTTCGAGCAAACATTTGTTACAAAGCAAGTAAAACTTTTGAGATTGTCAAGGTGCATGTTCGTTTATAGTGTTAATTTTTAATGCTGCCAGCGCCATGCATAGAGTGGCCCGCAGTTGAAATGCAATTATATGAACCAAAGATGTTATAATGAAGTGAAAATTGTAATATATGAAAAAGGTTCACAGTGCAGAACCTACCAAGGTTCTGTTGTGAACGCGAACCTCTAAATTTCCGAGGTTCACACACAGAACGCGAACGTGAACCTCACGTTCACACCATCCCTAATCTTTACTATCACTGAAAGTGCGAGATCGCAGGTAATATCACGCCGATGCGTAACGGCTGATAGTATATCCGAGTATATTGTATGGCACCAACGAATTTGGGTCGATTGCTCAACTTAAAATGGGAGATAGGTGTATTAATTGCACTAAATTAAAGGGGAGTTCGCGATGTAACTTTAATGAAAATCATCCCGCACTACATTACTTCTAATTCCACTCGAGTTTTCCAGGAACACCACCATGGCGCGATGAATATATTGCAAATACGAGTGGTTAACGTAGAACAGAACAGACAATTGAAGGCAGGTATTATGCAAACCCTCGTTTAGAGACTGTGACTGACAGCGGTCGCAGGTCTATCAAGGTAGAATCAATAAGTCAAAGCTATCGACCACACATTTATCCACGTATCAACTTCAAACGCCGAATTGTTCGCAAAGGGGACTATACAAGAGTAAAACCACAACACCGGATGGTTATAGTGTGGCCTGTGAACAATTGAACATGCTCGACATCGCTGTCTTGAATGATCACTTAATGGAAGTATTTTTCATTTAAAATTTCGACATCCATTCGGAATTGCTTCGCCGGCCGGATGCAGCCTGTGCGAAGTATGTTTAACATCCCTGCCCTGCAATAGCCGGTATCATCACGTTAACTGCATATATCACTACTCCGTGCTCATCGATCTCCTGCTACGATAACAGTTTTCTGGACGTGATGTCGAACGTGTGGAACACATAAGGCAGTGCCGTATACACTTGACAACCTGTTCGATTGACTAAAGCTGATGTTCGTTCAAATCGATGTATTCTACAACTCTTCCCCTGTCGCTTTCTCCGCAAACTGACAAAAACTGACTACTGCTTTAAAGTTATCGCAATAAGCAAAGTAACCATGGTATCTTTGGGTCGGATTGATATTTAGGACAAAACTACATTTGAACAGTTGAGAACGATTGCTCAACGGTGAACTAAACAACGCGCGACTAATCAACGAAATTAGTGATTGTCTGATTACGACAATAGGCCTACCACACTTTGCATAAGGTTACTTGGGGCCTACACGCATGTCACATCTTTCGTACGTTAACATTTTCATACTTACTTCTTCGAAAACTGACGACGATTCGTCCCACTTGGACGCATTTGGTATGGCATATCTGAACTTTTCAAATCGCCCTTACGGTTATGACGTCGTAACGAATGATACCCGAACACTCGACTGGATTATGCTCGATTATACTGGAGTCAAAATGGAAACTTTCAAGTATAGGACCGACTCAATTTCGCTTAGCCCTAATCCATGGTAAAGTTCGGGATGCAGTGTGTACCTATAACCAACGCATAGTATGGTATGGTATAGTATGGTATGTCGTATGGTATGGTATGGTATGGTTTATGGAGCGAAATTTCGGTAAGGAATATGGAGCTGTGCAAGTATGGTATGGTATGGAAATTTTCATGCATCGTTTGGGAATTTTTCCCATATTTTATTTGTTACCACCCCTAATATTAGCCCCAAGAAAGTTGACTTTTTTTAAGGAATTTTAACACGACGTTGAATGCATAATCTGATTTCGTATAACTTTCCACAGAAAATCATTTGCTCCTTCGTGATATGGCCGCTTGCGGGGAACATAACGAAAATACAGAAGTATCTGAACGCAATTGCTGATGTTGGCGGTGTCGTCGGACTGAGTTTCAGAAAGTGAGTCTATTTAACTAGGCTAATGACTTGCTCTTTTTGATATCCTGAGCCATTTCGCTAACCATGCTTTTGACGCGTGTTATTTAATAGTGAAATTCCCGACGACTTGTGAGCTTCATTTTTGCCCAAAACTAGTTCTACTTCTGCAAGTATACTATGCTTTATTAAAGATACCAGGATTTTATGAATCTTCTTACTCTCTGCTGTTAAGGTTGACACGGCATGACATCTCGTAGAAAGCTTCAACAATATTCGAAGATAGCTGCTGAAATACACCTCCTCTGTCTGACTTGGATTTTACGAGAACTGACGTTTTTGTACGAAGAATACTTCAGATTTGTTCACTAATGCTAATGCACGGTGTGCTGTTCTCGAAAATGACGTTTCAGAACTGATGTTCGTATTACTAGGAATTTTGTAACATATCATGAGGAATCCTACAATACCCATTTGAGACGATCAATTCTGCACACAATGATTTGAATATTCAACTCTTAATCGAGTATTAATTATAGTGTTTCGAGTCGCCTAGTGACAGACGATTCTTTACAATAATTGAAATCATACACCCCTTGCAGCTGTGACTTATTTTATTGACGTATATAAACGGTGTAAAAGGTGTTCACTAATGATTCTCTCTGGTCGAATATATTGTTTTACATTCAGATTTTCTTGTGAAATTACAAAATATATACTGGATTATAAGACGGCGAACAGCAAAGTTGTATCCTATTTATCACGATTATACGACTGTATATACAATACTAACTCGAACAATCGCTTGTCGCATTATATCATAGGCCAGAATGCCACACAGGGAACTCTAAACATGGCTGTATTTTCGTTTAAACCAGTGGTTCTTGACCTTTTTTCCTCCTGCGCCCCTTTCAAAATTTGCCTAGGCCTGGTGTCCACCACATATTTTCAGGATTGTAGTAAAAAACATCATTCTACTGCGACGCCACTTTTCTTCAGCGCCCTCCATACCGCCTCCTGAGCCCAGCGCATATATTGCTGCCTGAGCGTTTCCGCATTCTTCAACATCAAATCGCTCCTTAGTGGGCGCTGGAGTCCAGATTAACAACCACTGATTTAAAGCAATCAGCAAACCATTTCATCATTGAGCAATGTAATTATCCGTTAGGCAATGTAATTATCCAAAATCCCCGCGATGTAGTCGGACCACTTGGATGTTGAGCAGTTACGACCTTTCTCGCATAATCATCCGAGAATTTTGCAATTTGTGAGTCCATTAAACATGCCAGCGTAGGGTAACTTGGTTTCATACTACGTGAAAATTCCCACTGCCTCGCGAACTGATGAGAAGGGTCTGTTAGGATTCCACTTTTGATATCCGTGCCTCCTAAAACATACCGCTTGCATAAACTGGACTGCGAGTGGAGCAGTTTGGTGAGCTTTATATTAGGGATGTTCAAAAATTACTTTTTTTCCGGATTCCAGCCATTCACTGATTAAATAGTCAGGTCACCCTAAAAAGTGCTGCACGTCAAATGTGGTTCAATTTTAACAAGTCTAAGCCGCCGCAGAGTCAATTAAAATTTTCCAATTTATTAAAAAAAATAAAAACAAATTCAAATTTCTGTAAACCCCATTAAATTGTTGAGTTGTCTTCAAAGACGATGCAAAACAAATTTGACGCAATTCCAACTAGTAGGAGCTGAGTTATTTGAGATTTTCATTGACAATTCTCAGATTTCTCGAATTTCTAAATGTTACAGTTTCCTATTTAATATGCCAAGTACCTTATCTTCTCACGATTAGACCAGCGAATACAAGTCCTCGTCGTTTAAAATCAGTTGTTTTGCGCATGTAAGCGCCACGTTCTCGTGCTTACAACAATTTGTAAGTCAGTTCTCCCTGACAGTCATTTTGATTGGACCGCGAAATTGGACAGTGTGTTATCGTGTATGACTGAGAATTGAAATTAATTCCTTATTCCAAAGACTTTGCATACGTTGATCGGGAAATGCAGCAATCCAGCCCGAATTGGTGTTATGATGAGCAAATTGCCGCGACGCAAGCTACTCGGAACTCCATTGTGTTTAACGTAAAAGATACGCGCTTTCTCGTTTGTAATCATCTTCTACGTTTATTAATCATTTCCTGTTTCATACGCCTGTATTCCTGAATTATAGAGCAACTTGTCGGCATCGAGTTTAACTCGTTACTCATACGACACATTGTGCCGTGCGTGGCAAGACAGCGTGGTGATTCGCGTCTGCAACACCAATAGGCTGCTGGTTCGAGTCCGACCGAGGTCGACTCCATAACCCTATTACAAGTGTTGGAGGTACATCTATACATAGACTTCTACTCTTCATCTCATCTGTACAAGCGGTGTCTTGAAAAGCCAAGAAGTAGGCCGTGCCACAAGTCGGCAGCTACGGAATCACAATAAAGATACTGGTCTGGTGTAAATGACAATCACAGTAGGAAAACACCATGAATAACACAAAACAACAACAACGACGACCCATTGTACGCTGTATCACGCTTTCATTCGTTTTGTCATATCTCGTGGTGGGTCGCGCAATGAAATTTGAATGGAGAGCATGCGTCGCGGACTGAAAAAAGTTGGGAAGCACTGGTTAAATGTATATCAACGAGTTACATAATAAGGAGAATAGAACGTTACAATTATGCTCAGTCTACATTAGGGTTACTATATTTTGAGATACGAAAAAGAGGACACTTCTCAAAATTCTGAAAGCTGTGGTATTGTATAAGAAAACTGGTGAATCTGAAAATTTTTCTACCAATTCTGCTGTGTTGACTAAAAAAGGTCATTTTTCTGGCTCAACACCCAAACATCCCGCTGGACCGTTACTTGGGTACTGATTTCCTATATCTCAGTTGAATCTTCACAGACATTTAACCAAAATTTAAAAAAGGAGGATAAAGTATCAAAAATGAGTACATTTAGGCATCCTCCAAGGACACTTTCAAAAAAGTAAAAAAGAGGACAAATCCTCTTAAAAGAGGGCGTATGGTATGGTAACTCTATAGTCTACATGGCCAACGCCTATGCGCCACAGCTAATAAAGGCACTAGATGCGAAGCCCACTTTTATGTTGTTCTTTTCGCTTCTATCAATGCGAAGCTAACACCCTCTGCTTCTTACAAAACACGGTTTTTCAAGAGATTTTACAATGCACTAATTCAAATGAGATTGCGTCTGTGGGTGACGCAATCGTACGAGAGACATTTTAATCGGTATTGTACTTCATATACAATGTTCAATAGTACGTATTCATCACATGCTGTCAGAGGTGGTCAAAGTAGTCACCGTCGCTACTCAAGTAGAAGTAGAAGTAACGCCGAAATTTCTACTCAATTAGAAGTAGGAGTGGTGGTTGACCAGTAAGTAAGTAAGTAGGCCTAAGTAGGTATTCTACGTCTATTTTAGCCTAAAAAACTGAAAACTGTCAAGTAGAAGTAGTCTAAAATCAAAACTACTTAATAAGTAGTGTGAGTAGGCAAAATCTACTTCAAGTACTTCAAAAAGTAGAACTACTTCGTTACTGACCACCTCTGCATGCTGTAAAACGTTTCGAAACAGTCGTCGATTCTCCTCACCTTGAACAGGGATATCTAGATATCCCTGACCTTGAAATGCATAATTATGTGTCCATAGTCATTCCTGTCTAGACGTGATTGTAATCATGTGCATTCGGGGTTCTGGAGTGCATTAAGGAGAGCACTTTCTGAATATGCATTGAGTCGTATATGTCGGCGAGGTGACAGCCATGCCGGACGCATGCTGCTTCCACTTCGGGTTGATTGACACCCTCCTTCGCTCGACATTTAGGCGATACCGAAGTGTTCAAAAGGATTTCCCAGCATAGATGAAGTCACACAACCCTGAATAAAACATATACGACGTATACGTCATATACGTACAGCAAATGGTAGAATTTGCATATCATGCTATCGTTGGCCCGTACATTTTGTTGCAAGACGTGAGATGTTACCATTGCTGGGTAATTGCTAATTGACATATGCATGTGTCATTAGATTCATTTTAATTTGTGACAGTAGCCAATCGCCCTATATCCAATGTTGATAGCAAGTCAACTCTAGTCGTTGGTGTCGGTTTTTCGATTTTCCTATAACTATTTCGCTATACAGGCCTGTGTAGAATGCTATTCAATCTATTGTCACCCGCGCCACCTTGTGCCTGTTGTAATTATACCTATGCATTATGGATGCCGCGCACAAGAAAAAATCAGCCTGCGTTTCAAAATAACAAGGATGTCATGAACTAGTTCTAGATATCCCTGCAAAATAAATGATCACTATGTATTTCGCACAGAGACATATAGACCTATATATACATCCCAGGTTTCGCAGAACGTGCTGATGCTTCTGCGCAAACTGACGACTCTTCAAGATGTGGGCTACAAATGCACGTCGCTAATTCATAATCAGTATAATAAATTAGTAATCATACGAAGCGACGAGGTGTCGTTAGAGAGAGAAACCTCATCGCGCTGAGAAACCTCATCTTCTCTCTCGATCAAACGAGCAATATACGCTCTCCTCTAAATTAACTGTATTTGTACCCTTATGTATCGCATTTCCGTGTTCAAAATAATTCGTGAGCGATTTTCGTGTTAGTATTTTCAATTCGATTCCCATACCCTCTTTTTTACAAACATTCATGGAGATTTTAGTCCGGATACTTAGTAACGTAGGCCTGCGCCTGACACCACACCCGGGACTTGTAGGCTTTTGGGCTTTTATTTGTCACACCAAAAAGCAAGGAAAAATACACATAGCAAAAACTGGCAGTACGAACCAGGAGACGGCGAGGGCTCGTGAGGCCTTCTGAGTTAGTCGTCACCCGTTTGAGTGTTGCCGACTAATCAGACTGTGTACATGACAAGGAACCATACGTAAACGTGATATTGCACTTGAGAAACATGCAATAAAAATAAATGCAGATTATGAGATGCAGATAAATGCAAAATAATTTTATTTGTCATTTCATGAATTCAAAATACAGCAATGATTGCGAAAGAAACGAGACGAATATAGGATTTGATGAAACCAATCACTCAAAATCCCGTCATGGAAGACCACGTTTGAGACATCGCCTACAAAAATATCAACAAAAAGACGAGAGGGATGACGAGGTATTTCACAGCACAGTGTAGTGTATAGCAATTGGTGTGTAAATATATCACCCTAATGTGGTACATGTACGCATAGGCGCCGAGTTACGGGGTGGCGGCCACCCCATACAAAATGCTCAAACGCCCGCCGTCTGTGCTGTCAATTAGCGAGTCAGTGATTATCGCGTAAATGCCAACTATTTACTATTAACCGATACGCGCGCGACTAATTGTATACGCAGCTTAAACTAGTGCTTAACGGCCAAATAAATTGTAATCCGTGATTAGTAATCATACAATCGACGCGACCTCGTTTACGACGTCGATTTCGACACGCGTGCTCTGAGAAACAACAGCTCTCTCTACTGGACGAGCGAATTCACGTTATACTTCTCTCAATTGAATTGTATTTGCACGCATATTCGTTTACAAAATAATTCTTGAGTTACTTTCGTGATAGCCTTTTTAACTGAACCGCGAAAAAGGACAGTGTGTTTGTGTATGCCTGCGAATTGAAAGTCATTCCTGCGCTAAGTGCGCATATTCAATTGCAAAGAATTGTCGCGATGTCAGACTCGGAACTCCATTGTGCCATACGCAAGTTGAGGAATTACGGATTAGATGCGCGCTTTCTCGTTTGCTATGCAAAGTTGCACAATCTCTAGGCTACTAATTCTTGTCTGCTTTACACACTCGTATTTCCTCAAAGACACTTATCAGTGTTTGATCTGTTATTAACACTGTGCATTGTGCAATGCACGGCGTTGAATTATGTTGTCAAATATTGATGCAACAAGAGATTCTCGGTGGCGGAAATTATAAATTTATTCGATTATTTTGAGCGGGAACCTTTTAAGTTCCATTAAACTTCATTGCTGGACGGACTCTATCGGGCACAGCTATGTCGCGGATCGAATTTCAAACCATCGGGATTTGTATTTCCATTGATAAGGTTGCGGCATGTGCACTGTGCACGTGTGCAGCCATAATGCTCTTGCAGCAATAACACCTGGATAATTAAAATCGCTCCATTTCACGATCAAATTCGACTGGCTGATCGGTACTTGCGTCTGCCGTAGGTCCCGGGCTGAATAACCAGCGCGTTGTCGGTATTAAAACCCTATGTGCGTAGCCAGTGAGTTTCTCACTTAAAACTAGAAAGCCAGTCCTTTTGAAATGCCAATTCACTAATTCGTATTATCGATGCTGCGTACTCAAAATTAGCGAGAATCATTTGTATGCGAAATGGGTCATCGATGTCTCATTGGTACTATCGGCGGTGGTATAATTTAGCAGGGTTGCCAGACATCTTTCGAGAAAAAGGGCCAAACAGCGCCGGAAAAGGGGCCAAAAAGGGCCAAATTGTTCAATAACGTTAATAACGTTGGAAAATTACCCACACTGCTTTTGTCAATCACCTGGATATCCAGTCTTATAATAGGACACCAAATCAGCAACCTACAACTACACTGGATCCAACCACAATAACTGCTATTATTTCAAGCCGTTTCCAACTGAATGTAAAATCGTAAAAGAAAACATTTTGAGCAATAATATAAGAGTAATTAAATTTAATGAATTTTAATTTAAAATTGAGAGAATAGTTTCTTTACAGTTGAAACTTATCCAACTTATATACTTAAGTTTTAGGTTTTTCACGAAAAACTCTCCGGTTATGTTGAAGTTTTTTTTCTTTGAAATTTCTACAATCATTAAGTAGGCTACTATTTCTGCTACTCAGCTTCAAGCCATGTTCGATGCTTTTTCGTCCACCTGTTCCCAAATCTTTGTTTACAATTTCAACACAGTCTACATTCTACAAAAACAAATTCAAATCTTCATCTTCTGCTGTGTTTCCACTGAATCTTTGACGTTGGCATAAACATTGTCAGCTCAATTTGCGAGATACATTTATTTGAATAGCTGGTTTGATGGTATGTCTCTACTGCTTCCAAAAAGGGCCAAATATTGAAAATAAAGGGCCAAGGGGCGAAATTAATTTTTGGAGGCCAACTGCCTCTAAAAAGGGCCAAATTTGCGGAATTTGGCCCCAAAAGGGCCAATCTGGCAACCCTGTAATTTAGCGCCCCCGCATGCAGGCCTACTACCGTCTGCAGAATCACTTTCGCCAAACAGTAACAATCTCTGAGTGTAATATTGTTAGTGTTTATGTATCTTTTTGATTAAAACTTATACCCGCGTCTGAACAAATTGTACTCGTTGTTATTGCCGAATCTGGGTATTTAGGTATGACTAGCGAACCCTGAAATTGTAATTGTTGAAGGTTTGCGGCATGTCTGCAATTTCGTTATCAGCGCAACCTTGCCGGCCGATTGTATGTACAGTCCGATAAAATTGATCACTACTATGTATTTCGCGCAGCGTACTGATGCTGATTTCAGCAAACTGACGATCCTTATTAGATGTACAAATTCGACCTCATCGCTAGAAACGTAGATTTCTTCGCGCGCTCTGAGAAACACCATCTCCTATCGCGATTTGACGACCAAATATACGTTCACCTTCTACAAATTAAAGTGCATTATTTGCATCGTTGAGGGCCTCAAGTCGCGTTTAAAATATTTTGTGAACCATTTTTGTGATAAATATTCTCGTAGCGTGAAGGTGAACAGTGTTTTATTGTGTGTGTCTGCTAGTTGGAATTTATTCCAGTGCCCATAATTCCAATTATGCTTTGCGAACGTAAATTGGGAAATGCAGCAATGCAGTCAAAATCGATGTTTTAATCAGCAACCAATTGTCGCGATGTGAGCTACTTAATACTAAGTAAAAACCCATTGCGTTGGCGGTAAGGGATAATTACTGATTGGCCGCGCGCGTTTGTAATCATCATTCTTGCCTGTCTTTCGTGTTCCAGAATTGTCGCGCCGAGTTACTGCTCAGTCCAGCGACGAATGCCGAGTGCGCGACAATCAATGACCTACTTTCGCAATCATCTCAGCGGGAGATCGCATCGCGTTACACTGTGTGATGCGATATGCGTGCACAGAATAACCTCGCTAATTGGCCCCGCGTAACACTGATAACACGGCTTGTTGAATTGCAACTGAATATTAGCGTCAGAATGGTCATTTCAAAAGGAAGGGGTTTTGCGTTTCAAAAGGAGGGGGTTTCGACACCCCCCTGGCTACGCGCCGGCCGCCACCCCATGCAAAAATAAAAATCGGCGCCTATGCATGTACGATAACATAGATATTTATATAAACATACATATACTAAATTTCGGTCGCAAACGCATACATTCGAATCGGATTTAATGATTTATTAGGAGAGCAACAGTCGTAATTAAAACCTCTCCGACAATTTTCGCTAATTAATTCAAGAATCTGCAAAACAAATATTATTTGTCTCGGTATCGAAGCATTTTCTTCTAATTAAACATAATTAAACGACTTTCTGCTCCATGATATTTCATATATATAAATATATATATATATTTACAAAAGTTGGCTATGTTACAATGTTGATCTACCTAACGACATCTACCTCTTTTGTAATTAATTGAGATTTTTCGTCTTACATCACCTTGTGTTCCATACACTGGCGTAGCAGCATGTGATGCCGCCCCTGGCTCTCGCTTAAAATGCCGCCCCCCCCCCTCCAAGTAGACCGCAGCGTATTTCGACATAGATTCACGTTCAAGCGATCTTGTCAATAAAAATAAATACAAATAATATGCCGCGTCTCAGCCTCACCGTCGCAACGTTAATAAGGCCAAAAATAATAAAGACAAGAAATAGCGAACGAATATATTGTGCAAATAGAAAATCAATAGCCGCCTCAAAGCAAAATCAGCAATAATATCCTCAAATTCAAGTTTTTGAACGTAGTCTCTTTCTATAGACAGAATGGATAGAGCTGATAGCCGATCATCATTCATGGTAGATCGTAAATAATACTTGATCAGTTGGAGCTTTAGAAGCTCCTCACGCAGCTTGCAATTGAATCACCAATGGTCAGATAAAGTTTCAGACACGAGCATAAATAAGGCGTCGAATCAAGTAGCTTTGCATTAACTAACCACATGTAAAACATCAAACGTTGTTGCACCACGATCAAACGTGGTTTCACTGCTCCGCACCAACCTCTTAACCCTTTTAAAATCTCAAGTTGAACAACTTCATATGATCGTATCTTAATTTTTGTTCGTCATAGAGGCCTCATATTGATTTGTACGAAAAGCTAGCAATCTTCTGATTTATATGATCCCTAATTCGAAGGTATAAGGCATGACAATTTTCGAAGCTAATTCTAAAAAGTCCACCTCGTCGTCATAAGTACTTCTAAAAGCGCTGGTGAATAAATTGTGACTTTCGCTTTGCAGTAGCACGTGGGAATTCAAAAATCCAAACATATCATTGAGTGGTGTATGCCGGTAAACTAAGTTTCAGCTTCAAGTTGAAATCTGTCCAAAGCTTGAAACATGCATCGTCAAACTTCTTCAACAACACTGATAAGGCCAGCATCTTCTGATTGTTCGCCAGGCATTCTCCTTTTTTGCGAACTCTCCGAACAATCGGCCTTGACGGTTATTTCGGAGTGGCTCCGCCGCCATGTTAACATATTAATTCGTGTTTTTGGAATCAGCGCGAAACTAGCTTTCGATTGAGACCTGTTTGATTAAATTTTAGCTCACGGGACGCCAGCTATAGGATTACCAATTACCCGTCTTTTAGCCGGCTCTGCATACTGCGCCGAGCGAGATAGTGTAATGGTGATGCGTCCGGTTTCTTGATCGGTAGGTCGTGGTTCGATTCCCGGCCGGGTCAGACCAAAGACTCGGAAACTGGTATCAGCGGTTATCCCGCTGACGCTCAGCAATCACGGAGGAGAAAAAACGGGGGTTGTAGTCTAGATGACCTTACTATAAAGTCCGTATCGCATCTCCGTCGTCAAAGCATCTCGATGGTGCAGGTGAAAAAGAATACCATCTCTCTCTCTCTCTCACTGTGCAGCCTCATTTTGCCGCCCCTTTGGAGCCTGCCGCCCCTGGCGCAAAGCCAGAACCGCCAAGTGGCTGCTACGCCACTGGTTCCATAACGTGATTTATCAGCAAGCCATAGACTGCTCTCCTTCGAGGCCCATTAGATACGTCGAGTTACTCAGAAAACACATTTTGGTGGGTCTGTCTTGGCATATATTTCATTATGTTGTTTTCACATAATAATCGTCCATGCTATTCATCATTCACCTATCTGTGTCCATGCGTTCTGAGATATCACGTATGAAATGTAGTCATTTCAGGTTGCAATAGAAATCCACAGCAGTGAAGATTGATGCAGTTAAACGAAACTTATATGCCTGCGGCGCAATTACAGCCCTATGCGATGTATTTTGATTCTAATTATCTTTTAAAATATATACTTATTGTATATTTCATGGCTTAATTGTCCTCAAGACTTAATTGTCATACAATGTTTTCGTAGCCTACATTCGTACGATTCGACTTCGAGAGTCAACGAGTTCAATCTGAAAAGTTCAGCCAGAATAAGACAAATTCTATTCGCTTCTGCAGAAGTTCAGACAGAAGTTTATTATGCATAAGCTATTAGCCTTGCTGATAATATCAATCGACTTCAAGTCAATTTCATCGAAGCAATTTAAATGCAAACCGCATCCGGGGCGCCTTCTTTGGAGCTGTGACCCGACTCCGGACCTTTCAGATGATATGGTCGGCCGAAACGAGTTTCCAATTTTATGTGAGGATGACACGTCGTCATTGAATGGATCTATTACCGAAGGTGAGGCAATTGAGGACAGTAGAACGGAGAGGTATCATGCAAATATTGATAGTTTCTACAAGTATTGTATACAAGACGCAACTGAATCGATAAAGGCGAATGGGAGTAGACCCAAGATATATTCTCGGTACGTGCCAGGTACAACTTTAGTGATTTGATTGCGGTTTCTATCCATATTTCAGGTGCAATTCCTACGCAAAACAAGACCGAGGACGCAACAAAAGACTTTACAACAGATATGGTGAGTCGTGTTCATATCTGTATACTATTATACATACATATACAATATACATAAATAAATACATATCCGAACATGACATCAAGAATAGGCGTCCTGTGATACAACACACGCGGATATGAATTTCATGTGTTTGCCGAATTCCCGTTATGTTTATTGATGAGACAGTCTAATTTACAATCTATCGACTGTTATATTTAGATCAACGAAATCATACGACAATCTGTGGAGAATGTTTATGCTCTCCACGGATGGGTCAAATCGGCCAACTACATTTTCCGAAAATTCTCCGACCCGGTAACCTTTCGTGGCGCCAGAAAGAAATGCCAAAAGTTCAGAGGCAGATTGGCCGCAGAAGTCGTGAGACACCGAGATGCTGTGAGGTATAATCGTAGCCTATCGCATATATTTGCACATAATGTCGGTATTCATGACAGTGTTGGGATGACTCGAGTCAGCACTTGACTCGAGTCAGACTCAAGTCAACTTTTTCGTATGACTTGACTTGACTCGACTCACTTTGCAAAATTGACTTGACTTGACTTGTCTCGGCGCTTCAGAAATAGGGATTGACTCGTAACTAGGAGCAAAATTTACGAGTCAATTTCAAGTCATCAAGTAAACGTTGTCGATTGAATCACCGTATCTGATGTGTGTTCGCGATACGCCGGTGTCACTTGTGAACAGACATGGGGTGATTACTTCATGAATGTAATCGATTGCGATTACGATTACTTCTGAATGACGAGATTACGATTACGATTACGATTACAGCACAATCAGGAAGTAGTCGATTACGATTACGATTACATTGGAAAAGTAATCACGATTACTCACGATTACATTTATTTTGCATCTTAGAAGCTATGTTGGAAGACAATGTATGGATTGCGCTGAAAAGGCCTAATGAGATAACAAACTCGCTTTAAAAAAGATGCGTCATTTGTTTGTTACGTCATAACGTATCCATTGCCCAATTTCATAGAGGTCAATTTATCGCGCCCAACGATTTGCATTCTTGCCAGGGCCATAACTGCCGCACCCCAAATTTCCCAATAGGGTGGAGAGTGAGCTCGAAGGGGTCTCAAAAAGTATTTCGTAAACCATTATAAGTTATAGAGTATTTTCGAGAGATCTCATTAACTTGAAAATCCTCTCTAGATCAATGATTGCCAACCGCGGGTCCGAGAGCCGCATGTGGCTCTCAGCTAGCCAACTTGCGGCTTCCCTTGACGTTGGAAAAGCCAACAAAAATAATAAAAAAATCAATCTATAACAAAAAAATTGATATTCAAAAATTTCACTTGCTTTGCTTGGAATCTGGAGTTTATAATTTAGGGTGAAGACCAATTCCTTTGGTGTCGAGTAGTGATTCTCTGCTCAGCAACGATTTCGTTATTCAACTCACGTCAAAAAGTATGCTCACACTCAAATGCGTCTGGATCGGCACTCAAATTTAAGTCTGCTCATCACCAGACTTAATTAAGTCCAGGTGGTGTTACAACACGTCTTACAACGCTATCTGACCAGCAAACCAATGGATTATTTGACTTGGTTGTTAAGTTCGGCGGCCGCATTGAATGAATGCTTTTTAACCATGATGAAAATGTTTTCAAGTCCTATTGTAGTTAATGTGGCCACTGACCCTATAGTAATTTACAGCTTGAGTTGCTAGACATGCAGTCAGATATAAAGACATGACAATTTGTTTGTGCGTCTCACGAAAGTCTTTCTTTTAGTCTGCTACGTTTGAGCCACTACAATATCTTTTGATTATATAACAAATCGGAGGTCACGAATTAAGAAAATACACTAAAGTAATTATAACAAGAAACCAGAGGTCATAATTATGAATTACGTTGCCCCAGCTCTACAGGTAGGTAATCGTGTGGCGAGATAGCGCAGTGGTATAATCCACGGCTGCAACACTAATGGGTTGCCGGCTCGAGTCTGAACGAGGTGGACTTCGGAATTCCTACCTAAGTGTTGGAGGTTTATCTATGCTGCTAGTCGCCGCCTCATCCACGTAAGCGGTGTCTTACAAAAAGCTTGGAAGTGGGCCGTGCTACAAGTCGGCAGATACGGAATCGAAAATGCATAAAATCGCACTGGTGTAAATGTCTGTGATAGTCGACAAACACCATGATTACCTCAAACAAATAAACTCTACTGGTATATCTGACCATCGCGGGCTGAGAGAGGATTAGAAATTAATAGTAATATATTGCAATTACTAAATTTCTTGACGAAATTCAGTCTTCAACTTGAGATTACCACCCTACGGTAGCCAAAGACCAACGTTTGGACTGGTAGACGAATTGCTGTTTTGGTCCTGGTTCCAGCTACAACCCACGCTAACATGATACATAAGCCCATGGCCATGACGGCAGGTCCCAATGTTGAATAAAGAATTATGACATAACGATAGGGGCCCGTTTCAAGTAGATTCATATGAGAATAAGACGAAGCGAACATAAAATTCTGCCTTCAACTTAATATAGATATTGTACTGCAAGCTGCCGTTACAAGAAATGGCAAAACGGCTCGCTTATGATATATATATCACCAGCTGTTGATTTTTACTGCTTCGTCGTGGAAACCGCAATGTTTTATTTGACGAGTACAAAATTTCAAATCTTTGTCTGGTGTACGACTGTACGACGTACGTACGTACTGGATAGGCCTACTGCTCGCCAAGCAGCAACGGTCAAACTGCGTTTAACTAAGCATAAGCATAACCAAACATCAACACATAAGTTACTATTTTAAACTATAGGCAGAGCGGAGATAAATTATACTGCTACGAGGTAGTGGCGTGTGGAACGCGTTGATAACCTGATATACAGCACGGCGGGTGTTCTTACAATCAGACTAATGGACGACGTGGGTACATCGAATATTTATTTACTGTGGATACTTCTTACACAATGACGCGCAAAGCTAATAGGCTGCTTCTGACGTAATAATGAGCAGTGGCGTTTGAAAATTAGACGTTTGTGCTGTCACGAACCTGGTATAACATCTTTTCCTTGTTCACGAATGTTCAGTTTATGTCATAGTCTTTGTATAAATAAAAAGTAATCGTTCTTTCACAGAGAAATCGATTAGATATGGGAAGTAGTCGATTACGATTACGATTACTTCGTATTTTTTTCGAATGTAATCGATTGCGATTACGATTACTTGAAAATGCTGTAATCGTCGTAATCGATTACGATTACTAATCACGATTACCCCATGTCTGCTTGTGAGAGCAGGCAGTCATTCACTTATTGCATCTTTCACTAATCCTCCGTTGTTACATCACAAATAAATCTTGGTTTCTTAGACTGCTCAGTGCTTGCATTGCGCAGTGCTCACCTTTACCAACCCTCTTATATAATTTAAATCGAAATAATGTAGTATATGAATTTCTATTCTCACAGATGTGTAGATGGGTAGTGTATCGTACCATATCAATTTGCTGCAACTTCTGGAGGCTTTTTATTCGATCCTCTATTTTTGGCTGATAATAATAGACTGTAGCATGTAGTTATACAGTTACTCGCGTATTTTATTGGCAGTTCTACGTGTGTGTGAGCGAGATAACGCCTTTTTACATGTATATTCAACTTTATATTCGATATTTGATTAAAGATAAATGACCAATTAATGTGTCTTTCACCCAGCAAACTGTAATGACTTTGCATCATCACTCATACTTCGAAAATTCAATTTGGGTTGAATCGTGACTTGACTCGTGAATTGACTTGACTTGACTTGAGTCAAAATGTGCAATGACTCGAGATGACTCGTGACTCGAAGGTAGTGACTTGATCCAACTTCGATTCATGATAACCCGTTGAACAACGTTGAAACGCTGGGTGCTTGCGGACCAGAGAGCTCACATCCATGTTTTTGTTCCAAAGTGACTCGTGATCTGATTTGTGCATGCCTAATGAATTTCCAAGGTACTTTGAAACAGGTGGTAATTACAGACAGTGGCGCACAAGTCCTTTATAGCTGATAATCGTCACTAAACATTAACAATATTACTACTACTAATAATGGGCGATATAGCTGCTTTGACTCCAACGCGACGATATTAGGGGCATATATCAATCCGTTTAATTTATATAATATACACGTTGTAATGTTTTAGGCATATCATCGAAAATAAATATGTTCTCGTCGATGACAAAAGGAGTGGGATGTGGGTCGGAACAGGGGATGCTCAAAAAGAGGGGGAATGGGTGTGGACCGATTTAGGTTCTACGAACGAGGATACAATGGAATGGCGGAACGGCGAGCCCAATAGCTTACAGGGCGAGGAAGACTGTGGGATTGTTGTTGGTGCGAGGAATGGAAAGCTGTTGCTGAGCGATGTATCGTGTTATGCGATATATCCATTCTTATGCGAGATCAACATTGATGATATCATCTGATAGATCATGGGTGGGCAAACTGCGGCTCTTCCAGCCTTTGATTGCGGCTATTCAATAATTGCACATGTACATTAGGGCTGTTCAAAAATAACTTTTTTTACCGGATTCCAGCCATTCACTGATTAAATTGTCAGGTTACCCTAAAAAACGCTGCACACCAAATTTGGTTCAATTCTAACAAGTATAGGACTCCGCAGATCCAATTAAAAATTTTAATTTATTAGGGAAAATTAAAAAAAAGAAATTCAAATTTTTCTGCCAACCCCATGCAATTGTTGAGCTGTCTTCAAAGACGATGCAAAACAAATTTGACTCAACAGCTCAACAATTTCATGGGGTTGGCAGAAAAATTTGAATTTTTTTTTTTTTTAACTTTCCCTAATAAATTAAAATTTTTAATTGGATCTGCGGAGTCCTATACTTGTTAGAATTGAACCAAATTTGGTGTGCAGCGTTTTTTAGGGTAACCTGACAATTTAATAAGTGAATGGCTGGAATCCGGAAAAAAAAGTTATTTTTGAACAGCCCTAATGTACATGCGTTTCGCCATTTTACTAGAGAGGTTCAATCTTATTAAAATTTGATGAATTTTATCGTGTATATTAACAATAAACATATTACCAATATGCGCGTTGTTGAAAGTTTAATGTATACTATCAGAATCAGCGCGACTGTAGCTTTCAAATGAGATCAACTTTATTTAATTTGAGCGCTCGGGTCGTCATCAATGGGATTAGCAATTACGCTGCCGTTTCATGCTATGAAGCGACAACAAATCTGCTATTGTCGCATCACTCGACCGTGAATCACGTGTTGCGCATCTATCCCTAGGTTACTTATCTATAGCAGTGCTCTTCAACCTTTTTCGACGTGGTACACCCTTTTAACGTTTGCTCAAAACTCGTACACCCCTGTTCATTAGGGGTCTTCAAAAATGACTTTTTTCTCACTACTACTTGATAAAATTGTTAGGTTACCTAACTTAAGCCTACACACCGAATTTGGTTCAATTCCAACCAGTAGCCGCCTTTGCTACGGGAGAAGAAAGTTTCTATTTATTATATAAAAATAAATAACGAAAAATTTGAAATTTTTCTGTTCACCCCATGAAAGTATTAGGTTGTCTATAAAAACGATGTTCTTCAAATTTGGTTCAATTCCGACCAGTAGAAGAGGAGTTATTGTCGTCAAAAATTTGGATTGGAATAAAATAGTATTTGGTCACAGAGTCTATTCGCAGCCAGTTAGGCACCCCGCCACGCAAATTGGAATTTATTTCGTGTCAGAGCAAAAACAGCATGACATTACGAACGATGATCAACCTTAATGTAACAGTATTGGGGAGAGAGTAGGTAAAGATACTGCTGCAGAAGCGGTAATTCAGATCAGCGATGATAGCAGGCGCACTAGCCTACTGCGTATCAGGCCTGTCCCACACCACACACAATCGATAGTAGCACATGGGCTGCAAGAGATGTCAGTAACCTCAGATCGTATGCCGCTGTACAAAGTCTATTGTCGTTAATTTACATCAGTAATAACAAAATACTAAATTGCAAATGCATGGCGAAATATTGGACATACAATCGGCATTTTATAACAAAAGGGTTTCGATTTCAACATGGAAGCTGTTTCGACCCTGGCTGGCTACGTCACTTCATTTATATGCATTCCGGTATATATTAACGTCGGGTAGGAAGTACAGATTCAAAAAGTCTGAGCTATCGCGGCGGTTTCCTCAAAAATCACTAAAAGACGAATGACTAGCTGAACACATGTTTGTTAACTGCATACTATCCAACACCAAACGGAACCATTGGTCTATTGCCGACGGCTAAATGAAGAGAAGAAATATTTGATTATGACATCACAATCAAGCGGTGAACAGTATTACAATTGAGATACACTTGACATCGTACCATATTGCTCATTAACCTGTGCGTCAACCTGTACTGACCCATAAACCTGCCTTTGTGATAGCTAGCCATCGGCTCATTGTAATTCGGATCTGGTACACCCCTGTATACCCCATCCGAGTGGTACACCCTTTGCAAATTCTGGTACACCCTAGGGCAGAGGTCTCAAACACGCGGCCCGCCAGAGCATTTTGTGCGGCCCGCGACGACATTTTAGATTTTTCCTAATTTGACAATATATAAGTATCACATATCTTTTCAAGTTGTAAAGTGAAAATCCCCTCTAAAATTGCTCTGAAAGCCCTAAATTATTCATCAAACTTCACTTTCACATCAATTGCAAACGCTACCATGCAGTGGAAGATTCACCATTTCGCCTCATTTCCAATTCATGATGACAAAACCTGACCCTTAGACGATTCGTGACTGAAATTTGTGAGTTGGACTTGGACTACTCAGACTCGGGCTAACTCAATGGCAAAATGAAAATGACTCGAGTGGACTTGGAGTGACTCGGAATGCCGTGAATTTGTTTGAACCATGGACGCAACAAACTAATCGCGTATCAGGAGAATAGTAATAGATCAGAAGGTCGCAGCTTGGTATTTCGCTAACTAAGCAAGTATAGTTATGGCAACCATTGGCAATCTGTTGTTACATCTTTGGTCGCTAAACCATGTTCTTAAAGGTGCCGAGTACCGTAGTGGTGCGCTCCAACGATGTAATAGCAATGGGCCGTTCGGCGTTCCGACATTTCAATCACTAGGACACATTCATTAATATATTTATATTATATTTATATTTCTTTCTGCTCCTATCTTTGAAGATATTTGGCCATGAGATTAATAGCCTACTTATCAGAAGTATACCC
The DNA here is from genome assembly GCF_051294905.1 of Botryllus schlosseri. NCBI lineage: Eukaryota > Metazoa > Chordata > Ascidiacea > Stolidobranchia > Styelidae > Botryllus > Botryllus schlosseri. The sequence goes on along the minus strand of NC_137251.1, from coordinate 18,876,364 downwards.
GAATCCTGGATTGGCATTACAATGCTCAACCTAAAAATGTTCTTATATCAGATTAGTTTCTATTATCAATCTGTTAAATTCAAAGTATTCACAGTAGCTGAAAAATTATAACCCGATAGCTTTTATGATGGCATCATACATTTGTCCACCCATATGGTGTATATATCTTATAATTAATATATATCAAGTACAACAACAATTTTATTCAAATAGTTATAAATGTGATGATTCTTCTCACGCCAGGCCTAAATTGATAAAAGATTAAATCACATTTTGACGATGAGTGTTTACTGTCAGTCTGCTGGATCGGCTCACTTTCAATAAGACAGTTCATTCCCGCCAAATAAGGTCTACTTGGAAAGACATTAGAACACCCCTATAAATGCTGCGGCCCGCGGCGTCGTCAAAACTGGAAAACTGGCCCGTGAGCACATTTGAGTTTGAGACCTCTGCCCTAGGGTGTACGACAACCCCGGTTGAAGAGCACTAATCTATAGTATCACCTCACTGTAATAAACATCATTCGATAGCCTACCTTTCATTGTGATGTCATAAATTCGTATTTTTGAATTTTTGTGTGGTGGCTCTTTTAAAGCTAAGATTTTTTTTATGCGGCACGCGCATGAAGCAGGTTTGCCTGTGATAGATCGTGTTGTATGTAGGAGGTACAACTCTGCTATAATTTAGCGATGTATTACAATATTTCGTTCGCATCACACATATGTAAGCACTTGTGTATCTCTCGCCTCAATTTGAGACTTATGCAAGGCTTACCTACGTAAAGCTATTTTAGCTTATCTGACCAATGTATTTGAAAGTGACACTGCCATGTTAACTTGGTGAAGCTATTAGACCAAGGACACAACGCCGAAATCGTTATATCCGACATTGATGGTTTTCCATATGGTTTTTCGACATCTATGGTCATTTTACACCAGACCGATATTATTTATTGTGATTTCATGAGCTGCAGGCCCACGTTTGTTCTATGCTAGTGGTCCTCAAGCGTGATAATTTTTGTGATAATCTTTTCGCTTTGTGTGAAAATGATGTTCTATTGGTTTTGTTCTTTTAAGACATTTGTTGGCGGACAGTTCCTTCTGTGCACCAGTATTCTATGGTAATGTGATAGAGGTGTAATCTGGTAGTGTTTTTGTAATTAGGCGAAAATTTGCGGCTCGCCGAAGGTACGTTTCCGGCTGAAGCACAAATGGCTGTAGCGGGAGCATTCTATCAGGGTTGTAATGACTCGAGAGTTCGACTCGAGTCACGATTTTCTGATGACTCGACTTGACTCGAGTCATTTCCTGAAAACACAGAAATGATTCGAGTCGACTCGACTTGGACTCGAGTCATTGCGCATGACTCGAGTCTCATACGGCCAAGACCGACATTTCATTGTAATTTCGAATAATAGTCAAGCAACTACGCTGTTTGTATTTCGCCTATTGATAATCGTAACTGAAAATGCGACCAGAAACTGTTAAAAGTGAGGAAAATGAGTATAATATAAATGCGAACCATTCGATATCACCAAAAAGAGTTATAGAAAGTGGTTTTAAAAAGACTTTAACTCGAAACTGAGCAGTCAACGCAATGACTTGGACTCGGACTCGAGTCATAATACCATGACTCGGACTCGACACTCTACTCGATTACTTGGACTCGGACTTGACTCGGTAGTGAGCTAAAAATGACTCGACTTGACTCGAGTCAAAACTATAAAAGTGAGATTGACTATTGACTCGGAGCCTTGTGACTTGGTTAGAACCCTGAATTCTATTATCCAGAAAGCGCGAGGTTTCAAGCAAAGTTCTCTGAATCAGTATAAATTTGGACGATATACATTTTACGATACACACGATGCCTACCTATAGTAGCTGAACCTTAAAAATTAGCCATTACAAATAAAACTGCCTTTTTATCTTCCCGAATTCTTGATTTATGTGTTTCAGTGCTATTTTTGCGTATAACGTAACTAATGGTCAGCTGTATATATTTGCGTTTTATCCACCCATTAGCTTTATTAACATTAAGAGTAAAGATTCTTTAATATATAAAAAAGAAACAAATGATAACGGACCTACAGAATTTGCTGATTTGCCGCGGATTTGCCCCCCCCCCCCATCGATCAATGATTTCCGACACTGAAGGTGTGATGTAGTTATGACTAGCGATTTCCGGTTCAAATGAAACTAGTATATATTGGTGTATCCTTGGCGATACGTCATTTTCAAGGCTACATTCAAAACTGGATAGTCATATGTAGAGATGACTGGATTCATAAACTGGATAGTCAGAGATTGCCTAACTCTGCCCGACGATTTAAAACTAGGTTGACCTATCTTTCGTACCGCTCGATCATTGATTTCCGGTTCAATTGAGTACGACTGCTATCTGCGTGTAATCGAAAAACACTCGTTTGTCTTGAATAAAGTTTATCATCCGTGAGTATTTACAAGATTGTTGTATTCTTTGCTGTCATTTTGCACGTAAGACAATCAAATATTTCTGGATCTCTATGGTGTGTAACCCGACGAAACGGTAAAGTTCACCTGGCGTGACTCGGCGTGTAAAATATTGCGATATACTGACGAGAGCGTTCTAGCCTGCAGCTCCTTGGTATAATTCATATCAAATAGTGCCTCGGCTTTACAGCGAAGTACACAATAATTATCGCCGTACGAGTGACCGCGTCTGGCAAAAATGACGCGAAGTCAACACTGCATGTGCGGGGTAGGCCTATTGTTATTGATGTACAATCAATCAATATAAAACCGGACTTATATGCATACGCCGTTACATTGGTGACCTCAAGAACGAGACTTCTCGTATTTCACTTTGAAAGCGCGCAATCTCTAACTCTCCATGTCTTCAATAAATCCTGTAAAATCGGTATGATTTGATATCATCCTAGGCGGATGTAATGTCGATGTGCGGATTGATTCCGAGTAATCCTGTATAATCGCAACAAGACAACAACGACAAGAGGTGATTAAGTGGGTCTTTTGTGAATCTATTATAAGGCAATTCACGGATATGTTGTGGTAATTCATTCCAGATGATAGGTCCTGAGTAGTCGATAGATATCTTAGTTAGGCTGCTATTGGGTATGGGCCGGAGATGAGCACTGGACTGGACTTGGATTGGACAGGATCCTGTGGGTTATTTTCGTTGGATTCGGATCGGACCGGATTGGGATTTTTGCAAATAATTTTGGATCAGGTTGGACTTGGGATTTAGCATGGAAAAATCCGGACTGGGGTACTCTGGTTTCGCAACCAGAATCGCGGACAATTGGAGAGAGGAGGAGAAAAGTGGCTACTCCAGCGCTCTTGAGCTGAGAGCAGGTAGTAATTTTGCGAATATGGCCATCACAGAGTAGATGGTGGTCTCCAGTTTTTTTAAAGCAGTTATTCCTTTTTACTCAGTAATAGAATTGGGCTTTCGAGTTTGAAACATTTTTGGATCTGGGTGGAGTTGGACTGTGGATTTGTAAAATATTTTTGGACCAGGATTGACTTGGACTGAATTTGAAATTTTCAGGAGTGGACCAGTACTGAAAAATATCACAGTCCGCTCATCACTGGTATGGGCGGGTAGATATTTCCCTTTGATGAGGATGTCCTGTGATGGGAGTGGACATTTTTAGCAGGTATGAAAATTCATCAAACACATGAGGCAAACTATTGGAAAATATTTGTGAATCTTCGGGGACTCTGCGTAGCTGTAGATCCGGAATCTCTCTCGTCAATAAAATCTGACTGGCAGCTATATACATACTGTCCACTCAACGGTGACTGCTTTGAAACACTGGAGTGTCGCAGCCCTATTTGATGTCAATCAGTACAACGACGTGACTCACCTCAAGGTACAAATGCGAAGTGGCAAGCGATAGTTATTTCTCCAGGATTATACACGTATATCAAGGAATGGATACATATGACTATTATGAAACGTAACCACTCTGAAATATATATTCGGATAATTGCCATGAAAATATTATTTGTTTTGTCTTCGTATATGAAATAAATGTATGTCCAAATGCATCAGTTTTCCGATTACATCTTAAAACTCAGACAGAGCGAAAGCGGCTTTATACAGCTTCGTCCGATGTTTTATTTATCTCCAGGTTCAGTGAACCTTCGATCAACATGCATTGCACACTTGCACAGTCTCACAGACCTCCACACTACTGAAATTACTTCTCGATATCCTAGAACCATCGTATCAATCGAGTAATACGAATCACTGACTCCCAATTATGTAAGGGACTATCGCCATACGTGACCCAAACTCATTCATCACATAGCCTCAAACGACATATATCATGCACGCTTCAGTGAAATTAGGTCAGTCGACTAACGATATCCTGCAACGCACGCGAGCTCAAGTCAATTATCGTCACTCGAAAATCATTGACTCGATCGCATAGAAATGATTACACATCCAACCCAAGCTAAAAAGTCGAAAGATTCGATTGTCGCAAAGATTACAACAATCTTGAGAATACTCGCCGATGGTAAACGTTATTCAACACAAACGAGTGTTTGTTGGTTACACGGAGATAGCAGTATACTAAATTGAACCGGAAATCTTTTATCGAGCGGTACGAAAGATAGGTCAACCGAGACATCTCACATCAACATAGACATCACACCTTCAGTCACTACATCATCGGAAATCATTGATCGTTCCACGGCGGTAATCCGTCAGGGGGGCAGCACCCGCGGCAATTCTGCAAATTCTATAAGTCTGTTATCTTTTTGTATGTTCGAGAATCTTGCTTCTTTATATTAATATGGGTAAGGCGGGAATAAAACACAAATATATGCAACTGTGGTGACGTGTTGTGATATATTTTGTCATGGACGGATTTGTTCATGAAGGTTAAATTGACTGGTCGCATATGTTCTTACCATTTTAGCGGATATTCAGGTTTCGTGATTTTGTTAAAAAACGATGCACACAAAACTGAGTAATGTTCAATACCTGTTAACAAAACAGTTCGTTTTTCGGCTATACGCATCCTATAATGGGTACATAACGGGCTTAAATATATCTTCGTGCTTTCTATTTGTTCAGTATACTCTGACTAATGCGTATGTTGCATGCTAGTTCATAGAACGAGTGAGTTGATGGATCAGCAAGATGAGGCTTATTTAGCGATAGAACAAAACAAGAACCGAGTTAATTGGATTGATTGATTGATTGATTGATTGATTGATTGATTGACTCTGTCTGTCTAGACATCCAACAAACCCCACATTATCACCTGAAGATACTATCTCAACGCCAATTAACGAGATAACCTAAACCTTTGATGTATTACGGAGATGCATCTCCGTTACGATTTTTTTCATTCGAAGCGTTAAATGCCGCAAATGTACTCTGAATGATGTTGGTTTGGTATATATAGAGCGGTAGGGAGACACAATGTTAAATATAGTAAGACGTGTGAGACTGTGCGTTTACTATATGCTTACAAGGCGCAGACCACAGAATCATCCTTCGTATAGAATCAGCAGGTCAATTGTCCAATGTTATTTGTAATATAAATAGATTTGATTTCGATTCGAACGGGGATTGAACGCGCGGAAAATTACATAAGTGTAATCGGATTTCTCAGGAATTTTGATACAATGCATAACACAAAATCTCAGTAGGCATGACGTCTTACAATGCTTAGTAATAAATAAATATATATTACAGATAATGATTGTCAGCATGCTGCTCTATAAATTTCTCGCTATCTTGATGTGCACTACTCATTGTTGGGGCACGAACACGCGCATGATATGTGAAGAGATCGTCACAAACTCCTCCCAATCTCATGATACCACTCATGGAATTATTCGCGGTAAACCGGGTGAGAAAGGAGAGACTGGTCAGACGGGTCCAGCAGGACCACCCGGGCCCCCTGGTTCTGTCAACGAGGAAGCTTTAGTCGATCTGCAACGAGGTACGTGATTGATTTTATTCTGCCAGTCCGCTTAGTTTCATTAAATATCGGTAATGAAACCCTTAAATATTATAAAATGTTTCGCGAGAAGTGTCGCAAAATCTGATCTGTGTATTGTTTGGTTTATATTGTCCGAAAATTTTATCACGTAAACGACCTGATGCTGCTTAGCGCATATTCACATTCATGAGCTCGTCATACAGTACGGTCAACTCTACTATATTGTTGTGATTTATACAGGGATACATAGAACGATGAAGAGGTTTTCAGGCGTTGAAAAGAGGTGATAGGTTCAATTAGTCAGTAATCTCCTGACTTCAAGCTTATGCTGGATTTTGGTCATTATTTTCAAAACAAGTCGAGAAATGACCCCAACTAACATCTTATTCGAATCATAGCAACCACAATCAAGCCTGATCACTAGGGCAAGTTTTTATTGCACTAAAATCGCGAGAAATTTGCACTTAATTTTTACAAAAGTTGCAGTAATAAGATGCATTTATAATTTTTGTGGTATTCGCAGGGTAATGAGATACTCGAAAGGTTATGTTGTAGAACCTAGTTCCTGCGGAGCTGTCAAATTTGCTACTTTGCCCTTTTACGGACATTCTTGCGAGGAGACCGCCAAAAATTATATTTTTCCGGGTACACAGCAAGTAAATTACGCAATGCAGGAATGATTTTCCCCAAAAAATACAAACAGCATAGCGATAACCGCTCCCCCTAAAACAAATCAATAACTCACCCCAAAACCCCTAGGTCTGCAAACTTGACCCAAAGTGTTACGGAAAAACTCATTCTCGCCTGTTTAAGGTGACCCAGTGACCCAGTAATTCTCGGCGGTCTCGCCTGGGCGTTCGTGAGATGGGAAACTATCTCAAATTTAAACGACAGAATTACTAAAGCGATCTATTTACATATTGTTCAGACACGGTTGTGCTTGACAGGGGTCGGTAAACTTCTTGCTTGCAAGCCATTGTGTCATAGATAACACAGTGAGATGCAGCTAACCCATCATATAGCTCTTTGTTATGCAAATTAAAGAGAACAGAAGTATAGAACCATACTAAAAATCAGGGTTGTAACCAAGTCACAAGGCTTCGAGTCAAAAGCCAATCTCACTTTTATAGTTTAGACTCGAGTCAAGTCGAGTCATCTTCAATTCACCACCGAGTCAAGTCCGAGTCCAAGTAAGCGAGCAGAGGGTCGAGTCCGAGTCATGGTATTATGACTCGAGTCCGAGTCCAAGCCATTGTGTTGACTGCTCGGTTTCCAGTTTTGAAGTCTGGTTAAACTCACTTTTCAAAACTCTGTTTGGTGATATAGAATCGTTCGCATGTATAATATACTAATTTTCCGCACTTTCACGCAGTTTCTGGTCGCATTTTCAAGTACCAGTACCAATAGACGAAATCCCAATAGTGTTATTACTTTGCTATTATTCGAAATTACAATGAAATGTCGGTCGTTGCCGTCTGAGTCTCGAGTCATAAGACTTGGTTCGAGTCATGCGCAATGACTCGAGTCCAAGTCGAATCAATGCACAGATTGACTCGAGTCGAGTCGAGTCATGACACGAGTCATTACAATCCTGCTAGAAATACTTTTAGCATGATTTTGAATCACTCCTTTACATTTTGACGCAATATTTGATAAAAAGTTGCAGTGAAAATTGGTATGACAAATAGAGAAAAGTTGCAAAAAGCTGGACCATAATATTCCTCCAAACAGCTTAAAACATCATTGTATATATATTCTGAGAATCTAGGAAACTGTCGAAAGCCGTAAAAAAATTGCAAAAGTTGCAACAACATGCCCTACTGATCACACTAATTTCGAGCCTGGCATCAGTTTACGGGGAAATGACAAAATCAAGGCCCAATTGAACATATTGACCTATACGTCGGCAGTCGGTGGTGGCATTGCGGCGTGTTTGAGTCCCGGCGTGCTAACAAAACCGCGGCTGAATTGGTCTAGTTTCGGAAATGTCAGGTCTCTCAATTTTAATATTTGATGTGATCTCCTAAAGGTGTTGCCATTTTCAAAAGTGAAATATATAACCTACGAATCAATGTATGCGTGCCAGGAGTTACCGACCTCTGGTCCTAGTCTAGCTACTAATTTATTATCGTAACCGACCCACACCTAATCAAACCCATAAACCAAACCCGAACCATAAAATAGCTTGAATAGTCACTCAAATGAATCGTAACTCAAATAGATCGTAACTCAAATGAAATGAACCAGCCTGGATTTGAATCATTTGGCTCTCAAATGAGCGTAAGATAGATGCCGTTATGTTACAGCTTTTCATACATACACGGATTACGCACATTGGCAAAAGTTTGCGGGGAATGTGCACTAAATCTGTTGCAATTTTTCCACTTTTAACTGGCTATTAGCCGTTATTTAGCTATTAGTAAAATCCTATGGGCATGTGCTCTTCACAGAAACAAATCAATAAATGTATATTAAGAGTGGAACTCAAGATGTATCCCCTTGTGTGATGGGCATACGGCCCCGCCTATAGTGCAAAGTACTGTGGTCTGTAGAAATTCTCTTCCACATTTTCGGAATATCGCCCTTGAGCGACTAAAACAAAACTAATACGCGTTATTTGATAGACAGATTGATAGACGGATATTGACGTGTAACGAACTTCAAATTGCAATCGTTTGTAAACGGCAGATATTCGCGAAGTCTGACGATGCCTAATATTGGGTTTAAACGTCTTATAGATAACTAAAATTCGATATGACGCTATATATGGACTCGTATAGACAATAGCAATTCATATAAATAAGCTGCAACAGCCTAGAACGGAAGATAGGGGAGACAACTCTTTTCAGGATGCGAAAATAATATTACCCAAATTAGCAATAAAGTATTGGAGTGATTCAGCCAGTTCGCACCGGTTCTATAGAACCTTCTAATGAAATTTTATGATATCAGCTAACCGGTAAGCATTAGTGGTTACTGTCGATCACTTTTTACAACAAAATCAACTGAAAAAATATGAATTTTGCGGTAGAATCGGTTGACAAAATAGTTGAAACCGACCACCGCCGTAAACCCCAAATGCACCGGCAATTATATAATGCACCTGACGGTCTCGACAAACTGTATGTACGATTCAGATTGAAAGCACTTCATACACATCTAGGACTTGCGAAGGTGACCCAACCAAGAAACGGCGTAATGTTTCCCAGTATATGAGATTATCCCAAACATAACCGAGGGATCGCTTTATGTAGGCATCAAGAGATGGCTTAATGTAGCCATACTATTACACACAGTAAATACCTGATTACGAAGGATATAAAATATTCTTATTTGTTGAAACTATATTAAAATTCGCCAAGTTTATGTATCAGTTCCACTACGGTAATTGCCCCGAATATTTCAATGACTTCTTTAACTTGGAATCAAAAGCGCACAAGTACAACACACGCGCGTCCACGTCGTCCCATCATTATCATATGATCGACCGAAGAGATCATCGCTCTATCAAATATGACTGACCATGGCGTGTGGAACAGTATCCGGCCAGCTATCCGACAGTCGACGAGCATGTCCACATTCAAATCGAAATATAAGCAATTTCTACTGAATGAATACTAGTCCGTTCTCAAGATTACCGGACCAGGACCTGACCTATCGATCTCGCCTTCTGTGACATGCCAACTCATTTTTGTCTCCTGCTTTTCTATATTATCTTCCTTTACTTTTCATTCAGTGTGTATGCCTTCTCTTTACATCGCCTAGGCCAGTGGCGGCCAACCCGTGACCCGCGAGAAAGTTTCGTGTGGCCCGCGAGGTGATTCTGGAAATTAATTATAACATCACTTAAAATTGCAAGGCCAACCAAAATTTGATTAGCCTGACCGCGAAACTTGTTGATGAGTAAAAAATCAGTTACGACGCATTGGCGTAACCAGGGCCCGGCACATTTATCGCAGATCTTCGTATATGACCATAGAGTAAAATATTTCGCTGCAGATTTATTTGACTTGAAATTTTTTTTAGCACTTCTCATGATTTATTGTCATCTGATTTCTTGCATTTGGTATTGGAGCCCCCTCCTGCAAATTATAAATACGCGTGATTTTTCAGAATTGAGTCAAACTATATTCTCAATTAGGATATAACGTGTCGTCCAGTATGCGAATTCGCAGCACAGATCGCAGATCGTCGGCGATGACACATTTGCACAAAATGATAGAGGCATGCTCACCGAAACCTTCGATATTGCGATATATAAACGCCGAATAATCCTGTCCTTGCCAAATGAGCCCAGTGGTATGCAGAGGCGACCCCCAATATAAGCAAGCAACATATTTATTAATAGAATTCATTCATTACCTTTGAAAAAATTTCGCGCGACCAGAACATGGATGCACATTGCACACCGCACAGTTGCACACAGAGTTTTCATGACATAATTGTATCAATTTTAACGCGTGGTAATATAAGTCTTGTTTTCAACGTTACCTAATTCGGTTCGCTCCTATCGAACGACTAAAAAGGGCCATCAACACCCGCGCAAGGCAATGGTTCTTAAATCTCATGTGGCCCTTTGGCCAAAAAGGTTGGCCACCCCTGACCTAGGCCACGGTGGGTGTCTGATTTCAAAGACTAGGCCTACCCCAAGTCGTTTTGACACCTTCCTATCCTTTCATTGTATTGCACTTTTTGTGGTGTATATTGAACTGATACAATGGCTAATAAACCGAAGCAACCGATTTATCGTATCATCTATTGTTATTGTCGATAACTAAGTGCGGTTACTGCGAATATATACATCCTTATTATTGGTTTGCTACTACTTATAGAAATTTTAAAATAGTGAGGTAAAGGTGTGGACACCAATAATATTATTACGAAACTGATATAATCACTTCGCAACGAATTCAAAAACGTTTGGAGATGCTACGGCCGCATCCCATGCATCCCTTCTTCTTCACACCGGCCGGGACGGTATATTTCGCAACATATGAAGTGTTCCAATCAGCGTCTTGTGCCAATTCTGGTGATAAAAACCTCCAAACTCGCCGTACAAATGTAATTTTCATAATCAATTTCTTGTGTCAGATATAAATGCACTCCATAACCGTTTTTATAATTGTTTTGCAGTAATTGCCGACGGAGCGATTACCACCGCCGACATGTTGGGCACAATGACAAGACGACTTGCACTTATCGAGGAGAGTTACGTTCGCAGAGACTTGCTTGGTAACGTGGGGTCAGGGCATGCATGATTATGGAGATTTAAAGCTACGTCTAATCATAGTTGTAAAATTTGCTATATGTGGAAACCAAACATAATGTAATGACAGTATTCCTCATAGTAAAACGTTGCTATATAGTTAGACTATTCTTGCAAGGCGCGGAAATGGATCAATATATCAATGAGTGTGGCGAGATAGCGTAGTGGTAGGCTATATTCCACTGCTGCACCACCAATGGGTTGCGGGTTCGAGTCCGACCGAGTTCGACTCCAGAACTCCTACCTAAGTGTTGGTGGTTTATCTATAGGCTCCTCTCCGCCATCTCATCCGGGTAATCGGTGTCTTATAAAAGCCTAGGAGTGGGCCGTGCTACAAGTCGGCAGCTGCGAAATTAGAATGATGAACATTGGCATGGTGTAAATGACCATAGTCCTCGACAAACACCATAAACACACAAACAACAATATATCAATGCAATTTAACGCCATCACAAATGCATGATCGTTGATAGCTGTAGCTGTTCCGGAAGTGCACAAAGAGAGGCTAAGGAGTATAGTGCGGAGCGGATCGACAAATTCTCTGGTCCTACTCCGATCCTGTTTAAAAGCTCTGGTTCGACTCCGGTCCGACTCCTAGGCCGTATTCTAGAAATGACCATGATCCGGTCCAAAATATCTGATGATAATTATCCACCCACAGGATGGTATTGAATATTGATTGAAACCATGCAAACAGGAATTAAAAACTCAAAGATTAAACCCAACCCTTATCCTAAGTAATTATGCCAACTTGGACTTAGCATGTGGTTTATTTCCACGAATGTTTCACTGTAACTATTGATTCGAGGGTGGACTCCGGCCGTCTCAGAAAAAGTACTGATCCGGCTCCGGACAAAAATGGGAAAATCCGGCCGGATATCCAGTCCGGCTCCGGTTCATGATCCGCTATACTAAGGAGTAAAAACCTCAGTGTACATTTGTATTATATATTCATAATTTATTCCCGAAGCTTTTTGAGGTGACACTCATCAGGGGATACCGTCAGATATAATGTGACCATTCACAACTTTGTTTAACTACAATCCGTATCGCTATTTTGACGGCACGTAGAAAAAATGCAATTTTAAAATACGTGAGTGCAGACAATATGAGACCAAAACAAAACAAGTTCATGGACGATTTTTAAATGATAGGCCTACCCCCCACAGATTCTTTATCGTTGCATAGTCTTGGTTGACGCATATAGTGATGACGGTGAACTCAAGAACAGAGAAATTAAATAAATTACGACCCTTTCGCCAATATATAGACCCTGTCCGGACGCTGTCCAATTGTAATTAATTAGCCTACTTAGTTGAAGCATGCTGTTATTTACTGACCTACGGTGAAAGTTGTCGCCACTCAAGTGATCGCTCACAATTGCCACAACAAATTATAAGAGAAACTTCTTAGAGCAGCGCATGATTCCTAACTTCAATTTTTTCATGGGGCGCAATATTTCGCTCTGTTTGTCGCATTTGTACTGTGGGACTCAGTTTGCAAGGACAGGGTCATCTGGTGTGATCTTCGGCCACGGTTCTATCGCCGGCGATCTTTCTAGGATCGCATTTCGTGTTGGTCAAAACCTTATCTGCCTTGGTGTGTCTTTTTGGCGCCGATCGTGCCTAATAGTCCCGCACCCGCAGTCAGCACGCACGAATACAGTTAGGTTCAATTCCGTACATCATGGGTATTTTTATTTGCGCCTATTTTTTCATTTTTATATATCGGGAGACGGGTACACAAAAATTAAAAATATAGCGACACTATATATCGCGCCAAGCGCCAAGTTGAATACATCTGCTCAAAAATACTCACCCTTGTGTCAATTAACACAAAATTTTGGAAGATTTTTTGGTGGCAACGACCCATTTGGCCTGCTGATAGCTACGCTAATCATTTCCAGTGTGTATATATATTATATGTTTGTTCAGAGTTGTGCGATTTCATCTATGCGGATAAATGCTTCTTCCTGCTTATGCACGAAGTGAACACTCCGGTATCACCCAGATGTCGGGCGAGCGAGGGTGTCAACAAACCGGAAGCGGAAGCTGCATGCGCACGGTACGGGGGTCACCTTGCCAATATATACGGTGGAGTGCATTTCCAGAAAGTGATCTCCTTAATGCGTGCCAGAACCCTAATCGCACACGATTACAATCATGTCTGGACAGGAATGACTGTAGACGTACAGGTATGCATTTAAACTGGGGACGATGAATAGTCGTTTCGCAACGATTTGCACCAAGTAATGAATATGAAAACTATTTATATATATATTCTAGTCACACACTATAACTACATCGACAAAAGTTTCGTAAACTCCATTTACAAAAACATCCTCGAATGAATTTCATCGGAAAAATTTGTTGCATTGGAAAATCGCAATTATAACCACATCGAGGAAAACGGTTATACGTCCGTTCAAAAATAAGCGACAATGGCGACAGCTGTGCTGTGAGCCGAAACTTGTCTCTGGCGCCCCGAGTATGTATATATGCCTTCGGGAAGAGCTTCTTGGTACTGACGCCTTGGCATGATGATAATGATTGTGGTCACGACTGTAAAACCTAACACTCGTTACGTACGTGACTCGTTGGTGTGGGTAAGACCGTACTCCGTAATCCAGTTAATAATAGCGGCCTTTTTATAACAGGCACGGAGAATCAGAACGTCTAACGGCAATTGGGCTCCATATCAAAAGTGGTATCCGGGCCGGCCCTACACACCGGCTCGCAAGGAAATTGGAATTCACACAAATTATGAAACCGAGTCGCGCAGCACTGGCATGTTCGATGAGGACCAAACTTGCAGGATTCTCGGAGCATTATGCGAGAAAGCTCTTATCTGATGGACATCCGCTATCTCCGACGGTTGGGGACTCTTATGTGAACACAACTGATTTTGTTTGGAGTCTAATTTTTATCGGATTGCTATGTCGATTGCTTCACCTGCAGTGGTTCCAAACTTTTTTCGACTCATCGCCCCCCCCCCTCTCATCGCCCCCCCCCCCTATCAAGCTCGACATCAATTTTCGCCCCCCTCCCCATATTTACGGATCTAAAAAACGGGGCATATCAACGGGAAATTTATTCACCAAACTCTGATCGCCGGAGAATTGACTAAAAGAGAAAGGTCATTTTCCGAGTAGGTACTCGGAAAACTGGTTTCCGCGTCTACTTTCCGTTAAGTTGGCCTTTTTTCAGTCAACTTTAGCGTCATACGCAGAATAAGGTGTCTTCACGTGCATTTTTTTGTTAATTGAATATATATCTCATTGGAAGCCCTAACATTTTCGCCCCCGTCGCCCCCCAATAACCCCCTTTGGTATTCCCGTACCCTTCTTTCCCAAAATTGCCCATTGGGGGACGATATCGCCCACGGTTGGTACCGCTGACCTATAGAATCCTTTCGGCTCCTTCCTTTTCAGTGCATCACAATTCCTATGGTATTTTGTGTTGATGAAACTTGGAAATATCTTATTGATGATAGTTTAGTCCGCTACGTTTGGGTGATTCCAATATCTTTTTACTATTTTGTAGACGGAAGGTGACGAAATAATAGCATGCAATGAAGTAATTAATAACAGGGGGACCGGTCGACCGAGCAACAATATATAATTATATACATCCCCTAAATTTTCAAAGACACCACCTCCGCCAGCTCTACCGGTAAATTTGATCATGTCGACATCACAAATGAAGAGTAATATATATAATCACTCATATTATTGTAGAAATTCGGCCACGAATCTTTTATCGGGCCTGAAAAAACAGAGTTGTAACGACTCGAGTCACGATTTTTTGATGACTCGACTTGACTTGAGTCATTTCCTCAAAATACGGAAATGACTCGACTCGACTCGAGTCAATCTGTGTATTTACTCGACTTGGACTCGAGTCATTGCGCATGACTCGAACCAGGTCATATGACTCGAGACTCAGACAGCCATACCGGCATTTCATTGTAATTTCGAAGAACAGTAAAGTAACCACCCTATTGGGAGTACGTCTATTGGTACTGGTACTTGGAAATGCGACCAGAAACTGTTAAAAGTGAGGAAAATTAGTATATTATAAATGCGAACCATTCGATATCACCAAACTGAGTTAGAAGAGTGAGTTTAGCAAGACTTTAACTGGAAACTGAACAGTCAACACAATGAGTTTGACTCGGACTCGAGGCATATTACCATTACTCGGACTCGAACCGGTGCACGATGACTTGGACTCGGACTTGACTCGGTGTTGAATTGAAAATGACTCGACTTGACTCGAGTCAAAACTATAAAAGGGAGAATGCCTTGTGATTTGGAGCTTTGTGACTTCGTTACAACCCCGTGAAAAAATGCTGTGGCGGCCCTGATAGTGCGGTAAGGGATCGCGTGCTCGCACTGAATAGGTGAAGTGATGGTCGTCTGTAGTGCTAGTGCTCGGTCGGAGCATGTATTTGATGAGCTTAACAACCACTGCTATACTTGAACATGAGATAAACTAGAAAGGCTGTATCTGGACACCTGTAAAGTGTAAGCTATATGAAATATATCAACATTGCCAGTCTATAATGGTCAAAGATTTTACTTTTTAGACTTCCTACCTCCCTCTTGTGACGTCATGAAAATTGCCGATCATTTTTCACCTGGAATAGCAGACACCAATAATTATTTCAAAGTGTAATATCGATTCGATATTATCGGCGAACCGATTAATAATATTGAGACCATTAGTCATCAGCTACCAAACAGGCCCTGAGCAGAACAGGTGAATAGAAGCTGTTTACGATTGTCAATTCATTGTTTTCCCTTATTTTCCTTGCGCAATTATTCGTTGTAGCAATGCAATTATTTGTAAACTTCTTTATCGCGTTTTTTCACTTGGGGTATATAAAGCGTCTGTCGGACATTTAAGTTGGATATTTTTGCTGACGCTTAATTAATTGTGAATCCTGCTCTGTACTCGCCACGTTTGGGTAATACATTTCTTCAGTATTGAACATTGGAGGGTCAGACAGTGGAATTGCAACAGTTTTGCGTCAGGATATCTCAAGATTAGAAAGGCTTCTGCGCCTGGAAATCGGCAATCAAAGCCGCGCAGAAACAGAAGCTTGTCGACAGTGGTGGCCTTTCTTAGTCAACATTTAACAAATTTTGGAACTGCATTTTCCATACATCGCAAATAAATACTTCTACTCGAGTAGAAAAATGTGGACATAATTCCACTTCAGTAGCATAAATATTTTGTCTGGATTTTCACATTCTCAAATATGGTAGCCTTCGATGATCTGCAACATGTACTCTATAGGGATGACGAACATGAAGCATGACTACGCAGAAAACATTCAGAGCTTTCAAAGTTATCTTTAAATTACTAATAACACCTAGAATAGGATTTTTATACACCATCAATCACTGTTATTAGTAACGACGTTGATAAAATTGGACATTATTTGCAAATTGCAATTCAGTAGCATAGAGGAAGAAAATTACAATATGCATCTTCGCGATGCTGTCACAAATTGATGCAATTTTTGTAAGTATGCCATGGTACTATGTGACAGAGTAAATACCCGCATGGTCTGGTTTTCTGAAATTGATGTAATTATAACCAAACGCTGCTCCCCACTTGATAAAATTAAAAATATTTGCAGTGTAGCTCAGTTGCTTGGGTCGAACAAATGATTAAGAAAGACTGCAAGTCCTAGTTCTTGAATACTAAGTGCATGTTGTTGTTGTTTACTAAAAGGAAAATTTGGCGCTTATCACCTGTTGGTCTTTTGCGCCACGGTCAAGAATTGCGTAATAAATGAAAAGCAGTCAATGATGGCGTAGGCTACGTATTGGATCGACATAAAAAAATAGCATTTCAGTGAAACGAAAGAATACCAAGGCGAGAAAAACGAAATTTCGGATCGGTGGAAAATAACACATTCACTGCTATTCACAAATTACGGTTGCAGGATAACACAAATTCAATTGTAAAAGGGATGATTTGATCCTCGATTAGGATAATTTCAAGGCGGAAATCAACATTCAATTCAGCACATTTAGCAATGAGGAAAGTACGATGGAAATCATATTTTGAGCAGTGGATCAACAAATGTTCAGTGGTTTCCGGAACTAAGCGCATGTAGATCAGGGGCGGGCAACTTCTCCAGTCGGCGGCCGGATATGGGGAAATGAAGTACTTTGCGGGCTGGATTCCATACAACGCGATACAACAATCGCGTATTTATCCATCCATATGAGAAATGAATCGTATTTAATGTTAATTTTAAGCGTAAAGCATAGAGACCAAAAACAGTAGTCCATGAATTTATGAACTACTTCAATAGCTGTTGTAGTCAATGAGACATCTGTGGTCGACCAAAGTTGAAAACAAGTTCTTTGAACTCTGGCTGCATGTTGGACGTACAAACCCTTAGTAAAGACTGCACTTGAATATAAGTTAGATGCGAACGCCGCTTTGTCTTGTCAAAGTTCATGGTAGAAAACGTTTGCAAGCAAATGCATGTTGATTCGGACCGAGGGCCATATTTTCATGTGAGACTGGAAGCTGTCCGCGGGCCGCTCAAAATGCCATCGTGTGCCCTATGTTTTCCTCCCTTGATGTAGATAGACATATGGTGTTGGACTACTTCCTTAATTACGTTTCTGATTTATGATTACTCGTAGTGCGAGTTTGTGTGCTTGTAATCAGTATTCCTGATTGGGATTTAAATCTCAAATTTGGAATGCGTTTTGGATTTGAAAATATTAACTATCTTGCCATTTAACACGAATCACTGCACTGAAGTAAGCGGCTTTATTTACGCAACCCTTGGTCAAAACAGCTGCACAAACAAACATAGGAAGCGGTATATGCTATAAATCAGAGGTCACCCGCGCCGCAAAGTCATTTTTTGCGGTCCGCGATCTGATTTGAAATGCTGAAATAGATTTCAGTTTTAAAATGTTTTTGTTGTTGTTGTTGCTGATGATGATGTTGTTGTTGTTTTTGTTTTTGTTGTTGTTGTTGTTTATGTTATTGTTGTTGTTGTTGTCAGGTATCGTGCGCAGCTCAGAGTTCAAAATAAAATTGATGATCATGATATCTTTTGCTGTATTTGTAATTCTTTAATGAAATATTACTTCTTTTGTGGTAACTATGTCCGTCGCTCAAGTTGAACTGAACCTATGATATAACGTGACGTCATATTGCTAATTTCAACCCTGCATTTCCGTAAAGTTGTATGATGATAACTCTAGCGACGAGACAGGCCATATTATGCCACAATGCTGAAGTGTATATGCTGACATTACAAATGTCGCCAAATATATTAACTCGAACAATCAAATTCTACATTATTTGCCTAAAATCATGATCTTCCGCTGATTTGCCAACAATTTCGACGAGGACTAGACTAGACCGGACAGATGTATTCTCAAGAGTGAAACACCGGTTTCCGTACCGGCGCCAGATATTATCTCAGAAACAAGTCATACAGTAGGTCAGGGGTCGGCAACCCCCGGCACGCGTGCCATTTGTGGCACGCGACATGATTTTTCATGGCACGCCAAATGATTTGACGCACACAAGATATTATTACCATGTTTTTGCAAAAGGTGAAACTTAAGTTTTTTAAATGTACAAAGCTCGTAGGCGACCCTAAATTTTTTCGTAAATTAACATAAAATAGAGTTTTTTTTGGGCATATTTTATCTATCTAGGAAATTTTTTCGCGCTTCTTGATTATAATATGGGAACCTCCTTAAAATATATAGATTTGAAAAAATATTTTTTAAAACCTTACTCGCTCACGCATTGAAACAGAGAGTTCCGTTCTCTGGTGGAAGGGTTTGAAGGTGCATAAATCCGCTTCGGTAATGGATGCAATGCAAGCTCCGTGAAGGAATTTACTTGCGCCGCAGGAAGATACATATTCTCACAAAAACAGGAATTGCAAACTTACTAATGATGTCCATTAATGCTTTAAAATGCATACAAATGAACTAGACGCCCGTATACGGCTGGTGAATATGGGCTACAGCAGCCCCAAAATACATGGTAATAATGTCCTGCGGCCCGCGGCGTCATTTGCTGTTTAAATGCGGCCCGTTATACATGGGAAGTTGAGAACCCCTGATGTAGGCTCAGTAAAACGCACGATCATTGAATGATTGGTCGCTCTCACGGGTTACACCAGCGTTGCGCGAGCAATCCGAACATATGCATTGATTTTTATCGACACCGATTACTTGATGACTTGAAATTGACTCGTGAATTTTGCTCCGAGTCACGAGTCAATCCACATTTCTGATGCGCCGAGTCAAGTCAAGTCAAGTCAAGTCATTTTAGCAAAGTGACTCGAGTCAAGTCAAGTCATACGAAAAAGTGACTCGAGTCTGACTCGAGTCAAGTCATGACTCGAGTCATCCCAACACTGCTATTTAGAGACGTTTTGTTGGGGTATGTGGAAAAAATAAATATATGAAGATAAGTGAACATCACGGTGACTTAGTAATGTTTGCGAAACCTTGTCGATTTGATGTTGTCAGCCTCATCAAATTAGTGAACAGTCGTTTGAAATAAAAATTTCTGAAATATTTTCCCTAATTTGTCCTAATGAAGGAATTGAAACCTCGCCACGAAATCCATTTCATCCCATGATATACATAACCGCTATTCCAGAATAACTTCAAGATGAGATCCTATATAAAAATGACCATAGCCCGGACGTGATATGTTCATTAAAGTGTGTTTGTCCATTTTGGTGTCAAAAATGTTATGATCACACCAAAAGTATCGTCGGAAGCGGAAGCGTTGCGCGTTAATATTGCATTAGCCTCCATCTGCCTTTGTGAAAATTGACTTTTGGCACTCATCGTTCATGTCAAATCGAAGACGCGGATTTTCAAGACACGACACATACTTCAAGATATACATCTGCAAAATTAGCTTTGAAATAATAATAAAAGTCCACCCAATTACTACATAAATAGTATGATGTTATTTTCAAGTAACGTCCTTTTGTTGTTTATCACAAGCCAACTGTTCATATTTGTACAAGACAGGTGACGGTTGCACCATAATAGAGCTAAATTTGAACTAAAACTTGAAGGGGTCCGTGAGGGTCCGTGACGGTCAAAAGGGGTCCGCGAAGCCAGAAAGGTTGAGAAACACTGATCTTTAGGATGAGATAGTCTTCCAGCTATAGTAACCTGTTTGCCTATCCCTAATATCGATTCGTTAGTCACTGAACATTCTGGTCAGGTATCGTGCGCAGCTCATAGTTCAAAATTTAAATGAAGTTTATGATCATGATATTTCGTGTTTTATATGTACTTCTCTAATAGAATATTACTATTTTGTGGTATCCAGGCCAATCGCCCATGTTATTGGGCACGACCTTGTACGAACATAAAGTTTTAATAGCATGGTTTCAACTGTTGGCTATTTTGTCTCAATATTGCATGATTGCGGCCCGCGGCCTCTACGAAATTTCAAAAGTGGCCCGCGACCCGTTTTGAGTTGGCAACCCCTGCCGTTCTCCTGCATGGCTGAAAATTCGTTCGGGTGGAGCTAATGTTGCAGGCATGACTACAAGTTCTTGAACTGTTGTCTTAACAAGCGGAAAACGGTTTTCTCTTTTCCAGTAACTCAAAACATCGCAGTCCATGCTGTCGCGATCTGCTTCGATCTCTTTCAACTTCATTCTTTAATATATTTCCAATCAATCAATCAATCAGGTTTATTAATACTTTCATCGTTTCAAAACATCACAAGACTGCGATACAATGAAAAGATAGGAAGGTGTCGAAACAACTTGGAGTAGCCATTAAGATCAGACACCCACCTTAGCCTAGGCGAAGTAAATAAGAGGCATGCACACTGATTGAAAAGTTATGCAGAGAATATAAGACGCAAGCGACAAAATGAGGTGGCATGTGGCGGAGGGCGAGGTCGATGTTAGGTCGTGGTCCGGTAATCCTGAAGACTGGCTAGTATTGATTTAGAAGAAATTGCTTGTATTTCGACTTAAATGCGGACATGCTCGACGACTGTCGGATAGCCGACGAGATGCTGTTCCACAATTGGGGTCCGGCATACTTGATAGAGCAATGCGTTTTCTTGTATTCAGTCCTGATCATATGGTAGTTGTTCTTCGTTGACGCGCGTGTGCTGTACTTGTGCGCTTTTGTCTCTTTCATTGGTTAGATCCAAAGCAATCATCCTCTTTTTTCGTGATGTAGTTACGAGCATGAAAGCCTGTGTTAACTATCTCTTTTTCTTCGCTGCTGTTCTGTTTGTGATCGAAACTAGAATGTTATTCGCAGACTACACGCTACTATGCCAGCATGGCTATTATTCGTCACAATAACTACTATGACTATACGGTGTATGTAAATAATGCGTCGGCTGCTTGGCACTGGATTTTCCTGTATGAGACGGATATTCCTGTTAACTCGCTGCAAAATGCCGCGGACAAAGAGGGAATTTTAGGAAAACAACAAATTGGATTAGAACTAAAATTAGAGCATAGGAGCATTCGACAAATTAGATCAGAATTAAAATTAGAGCATAGGAACAATTTACAAATTAGATTAGAATTAAAATTAGTAAGTACAGCATAGAAACATTTCACAAATTACATTAGAATTAGATTACTGGCATTTCGCTCTAATTTAGTGAAATTAGACAACTAGAATTTTCTAGTTGTCCAAGTCTGCACCTATGCATGTGAGCTGAGAAAATATGGCGAGCACTACGAATTCCATGTATTAGTGTTGCCAATATCCTACGTCACAAATTTTCAATTGTGACGTAATAGTTGATTGGCATTCATGGCTCTTGGGAGATACGTTTAAAAATATTGGGTCAATATGGCTCTTCGGTCGAAAAAGGTTCCCGACCCCTGCAATACACATTTGCCATTCACGCGAGTTGTAAATCGGGTTCTTCTGTCCTACAGCGATTCATAATAACAGCATCATGCCAATGCAAGTATCACGACCAGAGTTGGATCAATTACAATAATTCAGTATAATTACAATTACAATTACAATTACAATTACTCCCTTGCATGTTTCAATTACATTACAATTACAATTACTCAATTCTAAAAATATCAAATTACAATTACAATTACAACTACTGT
Source organism: Botryllus schlosseri (assembly GCF_051294905.1). Taxonomy (NCBI): domain Eukaryota; kingdom Metazoa; phylum Chordata; class Ascidiacea; order Stolidobranchia; family Styelidae; genus Botryllus; species Botryllus schlosseri. The sequence goes on along the minus strand of NC_137251.1, from coordinate 18,854,003 downwards.
TAAATATGTAATGGATTCGGTAGAGATGTGTTCTCTGACAACCGTAGCGACGTAATTAGCAACAATCTCAAGCTATTTAGTATTCATGTTTCATTCATGTTATATAGAATACCCTTTAATTAAAAAGAAACTCGAAACTCGTATTCGAACTATTCCTAATCATGAGTACTGAAAACTACAAACTCAGAAAAATGTTTCAAGTTACTGTTAACATCCAAAAATTTGAACGACTAACAGCGAATAGGCTACAGGACAGTCAATGAAATGTAATTAGACGATTAGGCTACTCAGAGCTGAGTCAGGATAATGAAATGTAGGCCTAATTGGTAAGGCGTCAGCGATACGGATAAGATGTGCAAAATTAAAATAAATGCAAAAGGAAAGAACCTCCTGATAACTACGAATTACAACATTTTGGTTCGCATTTACATTTTCACTTGCTCGGAAACTGTTAGATTGCATTTGATGAACATTAGGGTGCGAAAATTTCTGGCCCCAGTAAGTTTGGCCAAGATTGGAGGTAACATTGGGATAACATCTCAACAAATACGTGATCAAGTTTGATGAAGCCTTGGTTGGAAACATGAATTTATTTTTGCAATTGCTGCAGCAAGCCTCGGTGTAGGAAATGGTTCAGCCCAGGTTTCAGAAGAGTTTATTTGCTGTGCATCCATTCTTGAAATATTAGGATTTAGTTTATCCCACTGGTTCTCTAACTTTTTAGACACGCCCCCCCTCCCCTTTATGACAGTGAAATATTTTGTGCCCCCCTTATCGTCATATCACCCAATGAAACCAGAATGTTAGCAACCCTTACAGATAGTGTGATGGTATGGAAGGTTATGACTGTTGCTGAGAGAATTCTCCAATATGAAATTAGGACTATACATAGAGCAATAATTATGAAATGGAGATGAATCGCGCCAAGCGCGGAAAAAATTCACTTTACCGGAGCTTCGCGCCCCCCTTCAGGTGCTTTCACGCCGCCCAAGGGGGGCACGCCCCACAGTTTGAGAACCACTGGTTTAGCCTATATTGTAATTCGCAAAAGTTTTCTGTTGGTACTGAAGTATGGCAAGCAGTTTAACATGGCTGCCTTATCTAGTTGCATAAGGCGGCACGCATAGAACACCGATGTAAATAGGCTAATTATTACAGGTGGCGACTGTGTACCGGCATTAAGGCCTTAAGGCCTTTCGGCCCATTGTAATCCTGGTCCGTACCTGATTTTCACTGCTGTGACGAATATATGATTGATTGATTGATTATTTTATGTTGTGATTGTCAGGTTTCCATAAAAATGTAACTAAGATTGTAATTGAGCAAAATTTTTATCAAATTACAATTACAATAATTATTACACAAAATAGAAATGCTTCACTTACAATTACAATTACAATTACATGAAAAAATGTAATTAAATGCATTCAGCTCAATTACAAATTAAAATTGATCCAACTCTGATCACGACAATACACAAATCTACCGAAAGTATCCCTACTATCAAAACACCTTTTCTCAAGATCAAATGCGAGGTATCTTCGCTCTCTTGCTCAGTAATCTTTTCTCAATTCGCAAGGATGCTAAAAGTTCCGAATATTTCTCATCCGAGTCCCAAAGCTAATATCAGAACAATTACTCGTGTTGATGGACTACTTTACGTTCTGAATCATCTTCGATTTCGAAATCTTCATCATTAGGCCTGCCATCCATAAGATCTTCATCTTGATCCAAATTACCGAGCTTGTAGGAGTTTCAAGTTACACTGGATAAGCTGAATGGCGCGTTGGACCTATGGGTTATAGTAAATATAATGTTTATTTTCTTGCTATAACCTGCAGTTTGCATCAAATATGTTTGTGAAATATCCTCGGATGATTGCATCCTCTAACCAAAAATGGGTTAAAGCATCGGCCTTGATCGATACCAGTAGGCCTACCTTTTTTTCTACTAATTCAATTGATATAACTTGTTATGTGATAATAGTGTGGATTTCTATATGGTATGGAAAAGTATTATGGCTAAATTCGTGAAAATTTGGATATTTTGGGCATATGTCGTAGAGCAAAAACTTGACATGATGGAATAAAACCATGGCGGCGTTTTTGGAATCAGCATACCAAAATTAGCCTAAATCAAGTGCAAAAGCAAAGTCAACAAATTTTCATTCAAAATTGTTGCCCAGTGTAATTGTATACCCAACCCATACTCTCGGACAGTCTGAGTGCCTTGGAAGCGATATAACACCGTTTTGTGTCTCATTATTTTATTTTCAAAATATTCAACGTCTGGGCGACAGGGGGGCCAAAATGGACAAAGGGGGCGACGGGGGGCGATAGGGGGCGATGACGCGTTAAAACGGCTGACCTTTTTTTTAGTCAACCCGCGGAAATCTAGTTACAAAAGTGTGTCAAATTAGACATCAAGCCGAAAATTTGACCTTTTTTTCAGTCAACCCACCGGTGATTACAGTTTGTATGCCCAATTTTCGGTACACAAAATTTGGGGGGCGATGATCGGTGTTGACCTTGAAAAGGGGGCGATGGGTCGAAAAAGGTTGGGAACCACTGCGCTAGACCATCATAGATGAACTATCCGACGGATGGTGGACCACCGAATACAATACAGCAAAGACTGGGATTCACTATCGACGTGTCACCGAAGACAAAGATAGATAGATAGATAGATAAATAGATAGATAGATAGATAGATAGATAAATAGATAGATAGATAGATAGATAGATAGTCTTTTATTCGTCACATCAATAAATAAAGAAGTATACGAAACAAATATTGCGCTATAGACTGGGAGACGACGAGGGGCCGTTAGGCCTTCAGAGTCAGTCGCCACCCGTTTGGAGTGTTTGATGCGTGTAACATATATATTAAATCACACACATATACGTAGAGTCAACATTCAGTAAATATACGACTAACGACACGATATTAAGCTTTAATAAAGGTGTAATAAAGGATAACATTAAAACAAGCATTGCATAAAAGAAAAGAATCAACAGTACGTTTGGAGTAGATAATTTTTATATATTTTTTTAAACTGCCATGGCGGTATTGGTATCAGCTCTGCAGGGAGATCATTCCAAGTTTTCGCACCGACAAAATGTAAACTATTGCGGGATGAAGATCGTGACAGGAGAGGCAGCGAAATAGAATTTCTCGATACCTGTCTAGTTTCATAATCATGAGTTTTCGCGAAAGTTGTAAAATGCGAATTAAAGTATGACCTGTTTGTGTGGAAGATGATGTGCATCATCTTTGCCGTCTCGTACTGAATTAGGTCGGCAACTCTGAGTATACCATGACTTCGATATTCCGGGAGAATTCGTTGCCTGGGAGGTAATTTACTAATGACACGAAGAGCCTGGTTCTGGAGAGATTTGATTTTTGTAAGGTTTGTTACATTTGTATGTCCCCGAATATTTATTGCATATTGAAGCTGAGATTGAAAAATAGCAAAATACACTGCGCACAGTACTTTTTTGGCATTAGATATTTCAATCGTTGTAGCATGCCCGTAGCCCTTGACAATTTCGAGGTGACTGAGTCGATCTGAGGTTTCCATGACAATTTCGAATCGACAAGAATTCCAAGATAGCGAGCGTGATCAGCTGGGTTAATGACAGTTTGATTTATTCTTACAGAAAATGGATTGGTTTTTAGCGAATTGGAATTATTAAATAAGAGAAGTTGGGTTTTACTCGGGTTGATGGAAAGTTGATTACTTCTCATCCAATTACAGATCTTTGTCATTTCATTAGATGTCAAAGAAATCGTCAAGGAAGTAAATAGGCTGGACAAACAACATTGTACAACTCTCCTCCAGACACTAGACTGGCCATTGCAAACCCAACGGACAAATTAACCGTATAGGATGTCATGATGGACTATGTGAAACCTTCCTACATCGAGGAATCGGTCGAGCACTTGCTGATCCAGTGCAGCGGATACGACACCAATCGGAATAGTCTTTAAAAAGCCGCCGATTAATGAGGAATGGTTTTTATTCTGGACAATTTGTCATCGGATCGCAGAATGTGTAAAAAATTAGTGGCATTTTCGATTACCACGGGACGGGACATCTGGTTGTTTGACAGGAGGAACTGAATTAGGCGCTTTTGGGTGACGGTGAGAATGACCTCGTAGCCAGTGCACCATTTTCCTCCTGATCCAACCAATGGCTAATGGCAATGAAAATGATTTCATATATATAACAATTGGAAGTTAATGCTGGAGTAACCATGTTCTTCCGACAGGCTGGTGTAGACAATCATATGCAATTCAAAAGGGTGTCCATTAAACTCGGAATAATGTGTAGGCTATATTTCATGTAGTTATAATTTACTGCGGTAGGTCATATTATCGTAATATAAATATATTGCAATTTATGATCAATAAAATCAACTTGGTGAAAATATATGGTACTACCGCTACGAATCGTAACAAAACTAGGATTTAATGCATCGCATAAAATATTTCCTGCCTTAAAATCATCAATTCGAAATCATCGCACAAAAGTTTAAGAGTCATATGAATTGATTGTATCACTGGATTGTATGTTCTGATATAGCAATGTCAGATGGCTACAAGACAGTCGTCCATAGTTGGATAAGAATCATTTTCCTAGACTTCCATGTCACATTCCCCGAAATCACGTTATAAATTGTTCGAAACTATCCCAGAATCGTTTTGACATCACATTAATGATTATTCACCCTCATGATGGACCTACATCTCCAATGACGCGGAGAAGGTCAGTCTATGTGGGAATTAGATTGTTGTGCTTAGCTATTCGCGTGGTACAGCGGGCGGCCATATTGTACGCGAGAAATATATTGCCTGATACGACTTTTCTCCGGGAATACTTCATCATGCAAATGTATCATGTAAATACTGCATGATTACGAATGTGATTCGCAAAATCGGCCGGAACATCTACTCACCGGTCGTTTGCTCAGTGGCTCGCATTGAAAAAATAGCACAGAATGAATTATAATGCGTTTATTTTATTTTCGAATCAGCTTGGATATTGTTTTCTTGTGCGAAGCACAGATTTTTTTTGCGCAGAGACCGTGTCAGCAGTGCGTATTTGAGCTTAGAGGGAACAGTAATTGTCGACCGAACAATTCGACAATTATAGCGCAGTGAAACTATGCTCGCTATCGGCTACCGACTTCGCGAATTGACTGTTGTTTTGTCGTTCTTGTTTATTAAAAAGAATATATCTATATCACCTGATGGTCTTTTCCACCACGATCAAAGATCGTGTAACAAGAAATGGACAATGGCCAATAATGGCATACAGAAATGAGAGTCAGAAAATGAGATCCATAATATTATTATAATGCAGTTAGGACTCGAAAATCATAAAAGGCGATAGAACACAAATTCAGTGGTATAAAGGGTAATAGTTTGATAACTAAGGATGGTCGTATAAGACATGAATAAAAGTTTAATTCGACACATGTCGCAGCAAGGAAACTGCCATGAAACGCATGCCTTGGGTGGTGGAGAAAGAAGACTATACGTACCGACGCCGCAGTAAAGTATAGCTTGTGAAGTTGCGACACGCAACGTGTAGTGCAGAGCAAATCCGTCTCGTCCTAAACTCGCCTTTTAGGTTTTATATATTTTCGAATCTGATTCAATGTGAGAATCTGCTTCCCCAATCACGCGACTCGTCGCACGGAACCGGGGCACACGAGCATGCGGTACCTGAGCATCTTATGCATAAACCTGGACCTTACAGGGGTGTCTGGCTAACCTCAGATGGTTCTGGGAGGCCCGCCCGGTAATTTTCGAAATTAGTTGTTATTAATCGCTCGCGTAATTTATGCTGAACTTGCATTCCAACGAAAGTTTCGTAAATTAACAAAACGTAGACAATAGTATAGTGTTTTGGATACACGTTTCTTCAAATTGAGCTCTTTATTCGCGCTTCGCTCGAGTTAGTGTCATTTCAATTTTTCATTAAAATATATGAGTACCCCCTTTCGAAAATAATAATGAAAAAAACAATAAAAATTGATTTCAACTGTATCTGCAAGTAGGCATATGAGACAACGTTTTATCCCTAGTATCACTTGCGGCCGTTGGGGAGCTTCAGTTGTGAGGTGTGCAGAAGTGGTGCGGGACTGATAGGGACTTGCATTTAGGCACTGGTCATCCCGCGTCTTGATCGAACAGGACGAACATGCGACTTCGCGATGTGCGCTCCAGATGAGCAAAGGCAAAACCTTAGCCTGAAACGACCGACGCATGTTGGCCGATACTGGTGGGTCGATATTTATATGTACAGACGTCGAAGTGACCGGCACCAAATAGTCCTGTGATTGGAATCCGAGCTCCGCTGTACAAATCCTACACGCAGAGGAAAAGATTGCACCCCGTGAGGAAATGCGGATTTGAAATCGCATGTGTCTCAATTAATAGCTTTTATTTTAGTTAGCAGTGTGTAAACTTTTCCAGTATTTTCAGTAGCAATGATCATTACTGGAACTCACGAAATAGCAACATTTTTCAACAATTAATCATAATAATAAGACGCCAGCCTGAAGCTTACACGCGAGAATGAATGTTAAGTCTTAACCGCGTGAAGTGGCGAGATACCGTAGGGGTATTGGCCTACGTTCCACAGCTGCGACACCAATGGGCCCGGTTGCGGGTTCGAGTCCGACCAAGGTCGACTCCGACCAAGGTCGACTCCAGGATTTCCACCAGAGTTTTATATACGCTCCTCCTCGTGACGTGGTCCGCGTAAGAGGTGTCTTTAAAAGCCCAGAAGTGGGCCGTGCTGCAAGTCGGTAAATACGAAAACATGATAAAGAATATCGGCATGGTGTAAGATGACCAATGTAGTCGAAACACCATGAATGTCAAACAACAACAACTGTGTGAATGTCCAATTAGGTGCCATAAGTATTCGAATCACCTCTACTGGTAAACCTGATCTCGTATGTCTTAATATTACTACCAAAATCATTCATTAACTTTGAAAAATTCGTGGAAATAAATGCATATATTTCAATAGCATAAATATTAGCTATATATATAAAAAAAAAAGTCATTATTAATCATGTGACCCACGCAATAATTTGTGGACCTCATGTGACCCTTGTGCCAAAAATGCTGCACGCCCCTAGACTGCATGGACAACATTAATGAGGTCATTCAGCTCACCGAACCAGGTATTCAATTAGCACTAGGTTCGTGGTTCATCTAGGCCTGCGGGCTACTTTTCAGACGGTCTGGTGCTCAAGAACATATAGTGATTGGGCATCACCATTAATCCAACAGCTGCAGCCACACCCAATTCTAAATATGGCTGGTACAGTCCTCGCCGTATTTTGTTTCTGAGGATCATAAATTAACATAATAAACGCATTCGAAGTGGTATGCTTATACAGTCCAGTTTGTTGTCTCTTTGAGTAAGTTAATAAATAGCTCACCATGATTCATTCGATATTCATATATACGATCGTAAATAATGCGGTATGCATGTGGTACACGCCTCTCTATTGCAAACATTAATGTGAATATCGAATTCCAATGGAATGACACCGTCGCGTTATCCCAGCATTTACAAACTGTACCAGAGTTTATACACAGTTCGCCTAATCTTGTTCATTACACTGGTCTACGCATTTTTGCAACAGATTGTGTTTCGGTCCTCTTTACCAAATTTTGGAACGCTGAATCCGAATCTGGCGTTGTTTTGTCTCTTTCGCGTCTCGTAATATCGTAATTAAAATAAAATAAAAACAATAAAATATTGAGATAAGTATCAGCTAGTCCTTAAATGTAGAGGTTGCTTAAATCAGAACTAGGAAGTTTTCGTTTTGATGACAGTACTTCATACGCATAGCGGAGTAACATTTCCTTTTTAATTTCACTAGTAATCGACCATTATGTGTCACTCCATCGGCCATAGTAGCGCTCTTCCATACCTGCATGTAGCCGATCAGGAGTCGTGTTGCCCGATAATGATTCATCATGAATTTCCAATTATTCTGAGAGTAGGACTATTTCGAGGCGTGGTTTTGTGAGGGAAGATGTTAGATATATAGATTCATTTATTTGTCCCACCTAGGGTTGCATTTAAAATAAACGGTGTTTTAAAGCACTTTGTTTAAAACATGTTTTAAACGGTGTTTTAAACAAAGGCCATTAAAAAAATTGTGATTTTTGAAGTGGTAAAATTATGCCAGAATTGTTTAAATACTTCCAAAAAACATTTTGTATGAGCCTACGGACAATTACTTCCAGATATAGCCGGCGTATATCGATATGGGATGGCTGGAGCCCTTAAAATAGTCTGTTTTACATTAATAGTACAGATATTTCGTCGAAGGAGCTATATTTACCCTTTAATTTCAATTGTCAATGTCAATCCACTATGGCGTCACAAATGATTATTCGTGACGAAAACCAAAAAAAAACTGTTTTAAACAAGGGCCTTGTTTTAAATGTGTTTGTTTCAGATTGATTTTTGTTTTAAATGCAACCCTATAGTCACACCTGAGAAAATCCGATACGGATCAGGATGACGACGAGGGGTCCCAAGGCCTTAGTACACAGTCGTCACCTGTATTGTATACCTGTCGGTGCTGGAGTCTTTTTTTGCAAGCGAGAGAGGTGTCAACTGACCATCTGTGTATATAAATACAGACATCAGTACAGTTCTTAATCAAAAAAGGATCGATTTGCAACTCAATCACCAACGAGCCATGTCTTAAAATTGACGGAGGCTACGGATCAAATTATGGAATCAGTATATGCTTTGAAATCATTAGTTTAAACGAGCATTACTTTCGGCAGCACTGAATTAGGAGCAGTTGTTGAATATATGTGATAGACCTGCATTGATTGAATGGGTTTTAAATTTAATTGGAAGCAAGTCATATGTGTTAAAGGGAGGCACGGTATGATTATCCCATTTTTGTTATCTCTCCTCGCGTACTCAACAAAAGGTTGGAGAATAGCAGGCGGGGTATCATATGGTCTATTCGCGGCACGGTACAATGGTGAAAGATTTCATTGTAAGTAAAACATTTACTGCATTGTTTCTGTATAATGTTCAGTGAATAGATTTACAAGGTATGATAGAAAATGAGAAACATTTTATTGTTGTACTGCCACTGTTGCCCAGTTTGCCAACCCTTGTTCAATGTTGATATTCACAGATGATAAAGGCAGCGCGGAATATGTGGCGATCGTGTTCTTCACACTTGCAATTGTCAGTCAGATTATTGCTGGCTTTTCCCTTTTGAACGAAGAAGATAACGCCGGAGAATACCAAGAGGAGCATAGCGACGATAGAATACATAATGACAGAATACGTAAACTTGGAATTATATCGGCAATCTTGGCTCGTAAGTGTCGCGGGTGTTACGACAGAAATAACTGAGCCTAATAGTAAGTGTACGTGGTGATTCACTCATGATCAAACCAATCGAAGACATCCACCAAAATCACTACCCGTAGCCCAATCATCAGGTATTATACAGACGGCTACTAATCGAGTATTTGAATCCAAACGGATTATATATCGAATGATTCGAGTCAGGACAATAACATTTTTCAATACCAAATTTTACTCCTTTTGCCATTAATATAGTTATTCAATCCCTTAAAATTAATTTTCCTTCATGGCAGCGCTGAAACCTCGACAGTGTATTTGCTCATGTCATTTCCTTCAAAACATGTAACACATGGCTATCAGAGATGAGCATGGATTAGGAGAAAAAAACGGATTTGTGAAATTATGGCGGATTCGGACTGGATTAGGATTAGAGTTTTTTCTGTATTGATTAGGATTTGGATCGGATTCACCGATTTTCTGGAAGATTGATATGTCGTGTGATGAATGGCGACAAACTTAATTCAGACCAGTTATTAGTAGGGCGATTGTTCTTTCGACGTGTCAAAAAAGTCAAAATTAGGCAAAATTGTAGCGTTAGGTCAAACTTGTAGCCTTAGGTCAAACTTGTAGCGTTAGCTCAAAAAATGTCAAAATTTTACACGAAGTCAAAATTTTTTTGCAACCTGCATTTCCTTTGTATCGTAGATTTTGCCCTGTCGGTGAACTTATCGTTTGACATTTTACAGCTTGTAGCAGACTTGATAGGCCAGTGGTCGGGAACCTATGGCTCGCGAGCCATATATGGGCCGTTTGGTGTAAAATATCGCTGTTTGCCAAATGTTTATTTTGATACTGAATTGATCAATATTGCAGCAACTTGCTACAAAATTTTCATCAAGGCCAGAATAATTATTGTCGTGGTAATATACACATGTATTTGAGAGGTACATACATCGAAATCATCAAATTTAAATTACTGTCGCGCTAGCGACCAATATCACTCGCGGAGGCGATGTACCCGACTCGAAATCTTGGATTGCACAATACGTTTATTGATCAAAGTGAATAGCAGACATGGCGACGCCCATATAAAAGCGCAGTTTTCAAATACAGATCATCTTCCTGATTTACGGTGCGAAGTGAACTGCCGGGGACGTTACGTTCACAATTACAAAACTCGAATTACAAACAAATATTAGCTTTACATGTTTTTGATTGGTAAGTAGCTCTGTAGTAAAGGCAATAAGATGTAGGCATGTGGCGCAATGTTATGTGTAACTGCCGAATACTTTGAGAATTGAGAATTCAATCAGTATTTAGATTTTCGGAATCACTGCGACAATTAGACTAAATTAATATAGGTTATAATAAATTATTAGCTATTTACGTTGAATTGCGTCTGTGTCTGCGTCTGTGCCTTACCTCTCGTTTCGGGCTTTATTTACGAACAATTAACCCTTTTAAAGTCTGAGGCCACTGGTGGCTTTGGACAACTTCATCTGTTAATATCTTCAATCTTCATTTACGTACGTCCTAGCGGCCTCATTTTGGTTTGTAGGGAAAGCTAGCAATCTTTTGATTCATATGATACCAGGTTTATACGTATAAGTTGAATATATTTTCTAATATCAACGATTTTACACGAGACGGTTGACACGTAAATAGCTTAGAAACAGAGAGTCACAATAGTGGGTCATTGTTTGGAGCGCCGATGCATTGTGTAATCATTATCGCAAGCATTGTTCAATCAGCCTTGATTAGCCGGCGTCGTGCGCCTATAGCGATTCTGACAGGCATTTCCCACGTTATAATGAGATGAATAACGCTAGATCATTCATCAATGTATTGTTGAAAAGAGAATATCACTACCTTCGACGTGGCAACATGATCGAGAGCGCAGTACGGGGCTATCAGGGTTTACACAAGGGTATAAGAACATAACTGCTTATCAAAACAACCTTTTCTCGCGTTCAGCAGCCCATGATGTTATGATACCTCATGCGGGTAGCTGTTTTGAAGGCGTAATACGCTAGAGGGCAACCTTCTTGTTACTACGATACCATGCACGCCTTGATTGAGCTATAGATGACTTTATCGTAATTTTAGTGAACCGATTCAAATTCGTGGGAAAGTTGACAATAGCATAAGATTTCAAAAGGGTTAATATGCAAATTGTGTGATTTCAAGAGAAAAATGTTCAAAATCGTATGATTCATGAACATCGATGAAAGATACCAATAGTAAATTGACGGCTTCACAATTTCCGTTCACTCATCCTGACGACAGGTGAGGTACTGGTTCACTTGCCTCCCCTGACCCGACGTCACTGATGTATCACAACTTTTAGATTGGTAGGCATATTACTGCTGTAGTGGCCATGTTCGGTTCCACCTAGGCATGTGATCATGGGGTCTCGCATTTAAACCTACGTTCTAGTAACTCAAGTTTCGCATGCTTAAATAAGGTAACCAGTATGATTAGTACGGGTTTTAACAGACAAAATGTGGCGCACACGACGGGTCCCAGTTGGAATTGGTGCTACCATGACGTCACGAATTTTCAATTGAGAAGTAGCAGTTGATTTACATGTATGGCTCTTTGAGAATTGAAATGGAAAAAAGGCCAAAATGACTCTTGGGACAAAAAAAAGGCTCCCGACCACTGTTATAGGCCCACCGTTGTAGACGGTCCATTGTCTGCTCATTGTGAATCATAAACATTCAAATGAAACAAATAGGCTGAGATGGTGTTATGCCCAACGTGCAGCAATATCCTAACTGAAGCAAGACTGCGCGGGCATTGGTTCTTAATTGTATCAAGAAGCGCATGATGAAAAATCGTGATGTAGACCAGTGGTTCTCAACCTTTTGCACCTCGCGGACCCGTAAAATTTCAAAAATTGTCTGGCGGACCGGTAGACTTTGAAAATTTGAAATGAAGCCAGAATGTACACTGTACAGTATGCAACAGTTTTTTGCAATTAGATGGTGCTAGACAGTGACATTTAACGGATTTTGATCGTAATTAATTATCTTCTACCTCATTCCTTGAGTGACGAGAACTTACAAGCAATCACGACGCAACGTAGCCTACTTAATGCTTAATGCGATCGATAATTACATTTCTTCTGAAACATTAATCGCAGATTTGTACTATTTACATACCGAGATATCGTTTGGTCATATTTCAAACGCTCTCGCATTAGGATTATAGATCAGGGAGTTGGGTAGATTTAGTTTGAAATTCTCGCCACTAACCCCAACCAAATACTGTACTAATAATCACGCAGATCGCTGCAGTATTGATCTTCCGCAGCTGGGATATTTTATGGGTGCGCCTATAGGCCTATTATAAATTATTTTGCGAGTATTTACTTCAAACTTGCATGTGCCTCACGCCAATGTATCGGAAATGCGATGATACTCTTATGGAGCAGGGGCGTGCAACTTCTCTAGTCGGTGGGCCGGATATAGGAAAATTAAGTAGGCCTACTTGGCGGGCCGGATTGTTGAATGGGTAAATTATTCGCCCATAATAATATACAAGGAATAAATCGTATTTATTGAATGTATTTTATCGACAGCAATGTCACTTCAAAGCCATTTCTCGCCGATGATGAAAATACAATGTGGATTTGAGAACAGCATTGTCATACAGGCGCCGCCATGTCTGCTTCTCTCTGATCAACTAACTCACAGTGCAATCCTTAATTAAGATTTCAATGCGTTTGATAAGCCCCTTTACCCAAAATTTACCAAGATATCAATTCATTAGGGTTGAGTACATCGTAAATGCCGATAATGCAAGTCTTCTCGCTTCGAATAACTTACCCGTAGGCTCCACTCTCGCACGCTGCGCAGTGCGCAGACCTATATAATAACATGCGGTTATTAAAATTTGGCGTTAAGGCAAGTAGTGGGGAATCTCGGCAGACTGGGGCCGCGGGCCACATTATCATGTAAGACGGGAAACTGTCCGCGGGCCGGACAAAATCTTGTTGCGGGCCATATGTTGCCAGTCCCTTTTATGGACCAATGGACGGTCCTAGATAACAATCTGCTGGCTATCTCAATTTGCTTGCGGAAGCTGCAGAGTAAAGGTACACAGAACCTCACCAATGTGAACTAAACCCCACCAAAACAGACTCTGTGAAACTATTACCAGGAGTTAGATTCGCATCATGGCTAGTTTAAGCAATGATGACATCCGAAATATCAATAATATAGGTGCTAGAAAAGGTACTATACTTATGATATTGAAGTATTTGAAAGTATGGAATATGTATCAAGTATGGTATATGGAACAATGTTGGTATGGTATGGAAAATTGCAAGTCTGGTATGGAGAGAGTAAGGCAAGTATAGAGTATGTAAAATTCTCGTTCCATACCATACCATGCCCTGACGCACATAGAGACACTAAACCGCGTGGGGCACGCGAAGTTGTTTTTAGTTTGAATCCATCTGCCCGAAAATATTCCACTATATTTATAAATAATACGAATATTCTCTAAAAATTTGGGAATGACATGATCCCACTCGCCCCTGGATACGTCAATGCAGTGAACATCAGTTGTATTGGAAGGTCGCTATGTCGTACTAATGTTCATGCTTGAAAATGTTTGCGCCTAAATGCCTGTAGACGGCGTCGCGGGCCTCATCATGACGTAAGACCGAAAACTGTCGGCGGCCCGTCTGTTGCCCGCCCCTGTTTTAACTTGTACTTGTGAGTAGGGCTGGGCAAAATGATTCGAGTACTCGAATCTGAATCGAGTAGTAATTTTAATGATTCGAGTCGAGTAGTTGAAGACGATTTTTTCGAGTACTGAAATTATACGGTCCTCGCAACTAAAGGTTAATTTACTGATGAGAATTATATTTTTGATACTATTTTCCACTGAGGAAGCCGTGAAACCTTGATTGGCCGTGTTTGAGCATACCAGGCACAGTTTAAAGCTACGAACGTTACTGGAAATAACACATTCCCGAAGTCATTATTATCCAACAAAATTGTTAAGAAGTGCAATGAAATCGGTATGGTCGAAAAAATACCTAAGTATCTTTAATGTGATGGAAAACAGGCATTACGTTCTTTGTGGTGGCACATAAGGTTCATATTTGGACTTCGACATAGTAAATCCTGTTGTGACGTCATAATGAGTGATACTCGATTGCTCGACTCGACTCGAAGCATATTACGTGATTCAGAATCGAATCACTCAGGTACTCGATTTTGCCCAGCCCTACTTGTGAGCACATTCATTCTACTCAGCGAAAGCAAAGAGTTTACGTAGCCTAATCGCGCCAATAGCGAAAATTTTCGATCATTCATGACTGAATCGGTTTTCTCGCTGCCGAATTTTTAACACACGTTTCTGGGTCTAATGTTAGCTTAAACTTCATTTTGTATTGGTACGTCGTGGGACGGTAATGGCTCACGCCGAAATGCTTATTTCTACACCCTTTTCACACGCTCGGTGAAAAGCTCACCCTTAACTCACCCGCTTAAGGTTGATGCGGAACAATCAAAGGCCATAAATTCTGCAATTGGCAAACACTTGTTGGATAATCCCGCTTGTGCGAAAAATTATCGAGACGACAGACTTCGCATACTCAGAAAGGGTCGCTCACACTTTCATTTGTGTGCCTTGGAGTCAACTTTTATCAAAATACACCAGCCAAGGCTGTGTCAACAAAAAGAGTTCGTGTATCATCTAAAAATAGTACATTGAACGCTCTCGTATTCGACATTTCCTGCTGGTGACGTCATATTTTGTGTTACGATTGTTGATATACGCTGTTCTTTCGAATTCTCTACTAGTTGCTGACGATTACCCCTGACGAGTGTCAGCCGAAAATATTCGGGTTCATTTCAATATGAATATACTATTCAATTATAAATTATAGAATAATTTATTAGAAATTCATCCAACTTTTTCAAAAATTTTTCGCGCTCGGCGCGATTTCATATTATCATATATCTTGATTTTGGGGTACCCGTCCCCAAACGAAAATACGCATGATTTATTGAAATAGAGACTTCGGCGTCGGCCATTACTGCGCCACGACGCTCCAAGACATATGAAGTTATAGGGCATGTAACATGCGACTCCAAGAAGTGTGCCACGACGAACAGCAGCGAGAAGATCTTGGCCGAAAAGCAATGCCCTTGTTCTGACCGAAAACTCCGATATATATACAAATACATATATGTTAAATAGTCCATAGGCCCCTCAATGACTGGCGTCGAACGTTCCTGTCCTAGCGATCTGAACCCTAAAGGACTAATGCCATCTCCGCAGGGAAAAATCATTTGCCAGTAAAGAAATACCACTTTGAAACCATGTGTGCAGGGCCGTAACGGCACTTCGTCAGCCCCCCCCCCCACCTAAAACGTTGGTCTTGGGCCCCCCATAGGGTGATAAACCGGACTTCTGGGGGGCTTTTTCCCCCAGAACCCCTTGTCTACCCGCTCTTTGGGGCTACTTGTCATCAATTTGGGGGGTCCGTTTAGTGGGCCTCCCATTTTTGCTTAGACGCGCGAATCGCGAAAAATTTCTAGAATTCATGATTGAATCGGTCAGTATCATCGGGGATTGCATATATATTGCTCTCAAGTTTTATCCCCTATCTGCTGACGTATTCAGTTTTACCGGTAGAGCTGAGTGAGATGTATTTGAAAAGGTAGGATCCCTCAATAATAATTAAACATCTTCGGGCATATACCCGTTGGCAGAAGCGAAACAGCACTTCGTCAGGTCCCAAAAAAAACTTGGGTCTTGCGCTACCATAGGGCGATAAACCGACCCCGCTAACCGACTCCCCCCCTCCCATCTTGTTGATCGCTTTTGCCACGAAATCAGCCGTACCGTTTAGTGAGCCAGCGCGAAGTGCTAAAATTTTCGATAATTAATGATAAAATCAGTCAATAAGATCGGGAATTGCTTATATATTGCTATCAATTTCTTGTCCTCTCTGCTCACTTTATCAGATTTACCGGTAGAGCTGAGTGAGGTGTCTTGGAAACTGTAGGGCCCGTAAATAATAGTTAAACATCTTCGGCGGGCGGACCCGTTGGTATGACTTCGTTACATAATGTTATTTCGTGACCTCCTGTCTGCTATATCAAAAAATATAGAATCGGGCAAACGTACAAAACTAAAAGACGCACACGATTTCAAATTGGTTTCTCTTCACTGGCGTATGATTTTTCTCCACAGGATGGAATTCGTCGAGGTTCAGATTGCCAGGACAGGAACATTCAGCGCCAGTCATTTAGGCGCCTAGGCTATGGACAATAAATAAGCTATATGTATTTTGTATATGTAACGAAGTTTTCGGTCAGCGTAAGGGCAGTCCTTTTCGGCCAGGTTTTTACGTTGCCGATCGTCCTGGCACACTTCTTGGAGTCGCATGTAATATGTCCTAAATCGTTATATGTCTTGGTGCGTCGTGTCGCGGTATTGGCCAACGCCGATATGTCCATTTCTAAAAATCTTGCGTGTTCTTTTCTTGGGAGAAGAGTACCCAGAAATCATGATATTTGACACCTTGCAATCGCGCCGAGCGCGAAAATTTTTTTAATAGTTGCATAAATTTTCAAAAAATACTCTATAATTTATGCGAATTCACCAAATAATTTTGGGCCCCCTCCCAATTGGGGGTTTTGGGGTGCGGCAGTTACGGTCCTGCATGTGTCTTTCAGTTTGGTGCGTTTTTGTGATTTCCATATCTTTTGACATAGCAGATATAGAAGGTCACGAAATAGCATCATGTAACGAAGTCAATGTAGCAACGGGTCCGCCCGAAGATGTTCAGTTATTATTTAGGGGTCCTACCTTCTCCGACGCACCACACTCAGCTGTGCCGGTAGATCTTATTACGTGAGCTGAGAGAGGATAAAAAATTGATAGCAATATATATGCAATTTCCGACCATATTGACAGATACAAACATGAATTATAGAAATTTGTCGCGCTTCACGCGTTTAGGCGAAATACGGTGACTTACCAAACAGTACATGAAATAGGGTATAGCTGATATGTAGCGACTTAAAGCCCACTGGATGATGGGGTTTGGTTTATCACTGGAGTTTGGTTTATCACCCTATGGAGGCCCAATACCAACGTTTTTTTTTGGGGGGGGGGCTTACGAAGTGCTGTTACGGTCCTGATGGCAGTCAAGTCGGAAAAATGACGTTTTATTAGTCAACTCACGAAAATTTAGCGGTAAAAGTGTAATTTCGAGGTCGAGCCGAAAAGTTGATCTTTTTTAGATTAGTCAACTCGCCGGTTGTTGTTGTTGTTGTATAAGTGTAATATTGGTGCTCGACTGCTAATGGTCTTTTGCACCAGATCTATGATGCGAGTATCATATATCCTTTTATGTCCTTATAACTCGCCGGTGATCCCAGTTAGTATGACCATTTTCGGTTCCAAATATTTGGGGGGGGGGGCGATGATCGGAGTGGAGCTTCAAAAGGGGGCGGTGAGTCGAAAAAGGTTGGGAAGAACTGGTCTAGAGCCTATATCTCTGAGTTCTTATTGCAAATTAACATTCGACATAATCAGTCAAATCTCGGAATTTTCCGTCGCGCTACGCGCGAAATTTATGCCGGCTGTGTTTGCAACATGTTTCCATGTATGCAGTGGTTTACACTGTAAAAAATTAACCTGGTGGTACTAACGGTTCAGACCTGGTTACACCTCTTTCATGCTTCGAAATGACACAACACTGCTGTGCATGTTCACGTCAACTTGTTGACACACACCTTTCAACCTAGCATGACATGTACAAACCCCAGGGATATATAGAACTCCTATATATCCCTGACAAACCCATATCTTAAATATGATTCAAATTGACCTGCAAGTCGCAGCCTTACATGAATGTTATACAATACGGGTTGCTTTGTTTGAAACACATTAATGTTGAAGTTAATCCGCCAGTGGTATAAGCACGTACCCGATGGTTGTTATAACAAACTTGATTTGATCCCGAATATAGCACATACAAATGATACAATTATCTTAGCGTTAATCAGTCTATCAGTCCTCGGGCGGGATGCAAGCTATTTCCAATAGTGAAGTTCCAACCCGAAATGACCGACCAGACTTCGAACTATTACCCCTTGTTTCTACTACCGTCCTCAAAATATGGGGGGCGCCAGACTCAGGCAATCATCGAAAGGGGGCGATACAGGAAAAAGGGTTGAGAACCACTGATGTAAGTCACGGGTGTCAAATTCAACTTGGGTCGCGGGCCAGATTCAGACTTTTTGATCACTTGTGGGCCGGACCAGTCAAATAATTCTAATATGTTAATTCCCAAGCCACACTTTCGTCTTTCACGGTAATGCTATATCATCAAGTCCATACGACAGGTGGGGCCAACCTGCGGCGGTAGAAGGAAATTTTTGCGGCCGTGGACAAGTAATTCAATTAGCATGTGTTGGAGGCCGTCGACATGCAATTTGAATTCTCGAATTGACTCCCGATTTCTTAAAAGATTTTAATTAATCTTGAAATTTTCTTCGCGCTGCGCGCCATCTAATGTGCCTTTTATTTTCGGTTTTAATATAGTAGCGGCCTTTGCAATCAGATCCCTACAGAACAGATGCGAACAGCAAAGGCAAATGGTGCGCCACATATAGGATTACAAACTCGGAATCGTGTGCTCCTATAGCTGTATCAAAAATCCTGATGGTCAATAGGTCAAGCAATAACAGCTTGAAATAAAATGACTAATAACCGTTGGCCCATCCGGAGGTGCATCGTCATTTATAACTTGCCATAAATTTTCGAAAACACCCACTCCGACTCTACCGGTGAATGTGATCACATGGACTGAGAAAGGATAAATGTTTGACAACGAAATTCATTCGTGAATCTGAACAAAACTTGAGCGCTTCGCGCGACTATGGGCCATCCCTTAACATTGCCACTGACTGCTTGCAATTTCGGTCGTATAGTAAGGTTATATCGTTAAATATATTAGTTCGAAGTTCACCGGGAATATACAATGTACATAGACACTTCAACATAGGGATTTGACGACCATCTCGTTCATTACGACTATGACCTGGAATGCGGCCGCAGACTACATGAGTAGTCGAAATGCGGCCATGAATGGCAAAAAGGCTGCCCGCCCTTGTGCCATACTCGACAAACCTCCCTGCAATAGGTCTATGGATTATAATATGGGTCATAGGGACTCTATTCTAGCAACACCTTTATTCGCAAACGGAATTGCCAAAAGTACGAAAATTACCCTATTTATCGCAGTTCAAACGCCTAAAACAGTAGCTCAAACGGCGATATAATTTCGGAATTAACGGTAGACTCGGACGTTATTAGGCTACATCATTATTCGGCTTTCCTTGGTGGCCGTGGACAATGGACATGTTGAGTCAGAAGCTATACAGCAGCACGGCCACCAATATTTGAATTATATTCTTTGAGTAACTATTATATTCTTCATGTAACTTATAGCCTATGCGACGGTTTGGCATTGGCATCTTTAAATAGCCATTTTGATGCATTATTCCGGTAAACTCTTTACTGTGTGTATAGCCTACATACTTTCTGCATTTTCGGAATCTCTTGTCAATGTAATCGTCATCGTCTTGTTCATAATGATGGCTAAAGTGAAAATTCAACACTTCCGTCGGATATTTGTATTGCCTATATGAACAAATGAACATGTTCAATAATAATAACATTGTACGTAGGGTGGAGCAGTGTCTCGCCGACTATACCTGACGGTCGACGAGCATATCCACATTCAAGTCGAAATTCAAGCAATTTCTACTAAATGGATACTCGTCCGTCCTCAAGATTACTAGACCACGACCTGACCAATCGATCTCGTCTTCCGTGACACGCCACACCTTATTTTTGTCGCTTGCTTTTCTACATTATCTTCTTTTACTTTTCATTCAGTGTGAATGCCCCATTTTACATCGCCTAGGACCCTAGGCCAAGGTGGGTGACCGATTCCAAAGACTACTCCAAGTCGATTCTACACCTTCCCATTGTATCGCAATTTTTGTAGTGTATTGAACTGATAAAAACTGCTAATAAGCCGAACCTCTTCAATTATACAATTGTTCATAGCCTATAGGCTACTTATCAACTTGTTTAATTTGTTACAGCTAGTTTGCTTCTGCTCGACATGGTTACTAGCAAGCAACATTATTGAAAATTCTGTCGCAATATAGGATACCATTTTCATATTATCATGCAAAATATCCATATTTCTTCGTATAAGTTAACCACGTAGGCTACTTCTTTTTATATTTACAGCTATCTTCATTCTGATCGCTATGGTTACTTTTCATCGACAATATCGGAATTCGAACGAACTGGCATACAGTTATTTCATCGGTTGGAGTGCTTTCGCTGTATCTTCTTGCGTAGGATTTATGATTGGGGTGCGGAATGGCGCCAGGATCATCTATGCAGAAATATGTGAATGAAGATATATCTCTAATTGTTTCTAATAATTGAATCCCCGTGTTTGCTATAGTGTTCCCGAAGACATTATGTGTACAAATTATTCTGCAATACTATGAATAGGATTGAGGTCGGTTCGCAAGAGCTGGAATGCTCTTTCAATCAAACACCAACTCGGCCCACGCATCAATAAAATATACTAATATTTAAAGATGAGGCATACATTCTGAGTAAAAAGTAACAAAAGAAAAACTAAAGTAGGATGAGCAATGATATGAAGTGGGATGTGTTGGTTTAGTATCTTGTGACTGATTTGTCTAGAAGGAAGTATGTTATACTGAGCTTTGTTAGTTAAGATCTTTTTCCAACAGGCTGGTTCGATGGTGCTGACGTGAATTTTCGTTCATGTTTCGTCTTGAATAGGTCAACATTAAGAGCCTATGTCTTTGTCATTTCGAGTTATTCTAAATGCACAATTTCTAGTATCTGACAAAATTGTATAGAATTCTGTGAAGTCGTTCTGTGAAACGTTATGCCTTAGGAAACCTCAACTAATAAGTAGACCGATTTTGATGCTTAAAATGGTGACCCCAAAACTTGTTGCGCGGGAGTTTTTTGTGCCCGCGAAAGGAGCCGGCCTGTTTATGAAATATGGCAATCTGCTTCTACAATTAGAAAATGAGTGTGCAAGGTATTTGACGAGAAAACAGTGATGCCACAGAAAGCGCAGAATTATCAACAAAAAACTCAAATAATTCCGCTTCTACCTGTTAGAATTGAGTCAAATTTGTTTTGCATCGTTTTTGAAGGCCACTCGACAATTTGATGGGGTTGACAGAAAAATCTGATTTTTTTTTCAATTTTCTCAATGAATTATAAATTTAAATTGGGTCTGCGGCGGTTTATACTAGTTAGATTTGAACCAAATTTGGTGTGCAAGTTTTTGGGGTAACCTGACAATTTAATCAGTGAATTGCTTGAATCCGGAAAAAAGCTATTTTAACAACCCTAATGTTCACGGAGAGTTGAAAATAATGATCATAAATCGCTAATATTCCTGTTAAGTTAATATATTACAATATTATGAACTACAGCAGTACCGTATCCCAGCTTTGTAACCAAGTCACAAGGCTCCGGGTCACAGTCAATTTCACTTTTATAGTTTTGACTTGAGTCAAGTCGAGTAATTTTTAATTCATCTACGAGTCAAGTCAGAGTCGAAGTTAGCGAGTCGAGTCCGAGTCATGGTAAGTCATTGTGTTGACTGCTCAGTTTCCAGTTAAAGTCTTGTTTAACCCACTTATTAATACGCTGTTTGGTGATATCGAATGGTTCGCAGTCCTAATATACTCATTTTCCTCACTTTTAGCAGCTTCTGGTCGTAATTTCAAGTACCAGTACCAATAGACGAAATCCTAATAGTGTGGTTACTTTACTATTCTTCGAAATTACAATGAAATGTCGGTCTTAACCGTCTGAGTCTCGAGTCATATGACTTGGTTCGAGTCATGCGCAATGACTCAAGTTCAAGTCGAGTCAATACACAGATTGACTCGAGTCAAGTCGAGTCATTTCCGAATTTTGCGAAAATGATTCGAGTCAAGTCGAGTCATGACTTGAGTCATTACAACCCTGCCGTATACCTACCTACATACAATATACTTTGGTCCGATTCTCCGGATTCTCTTTGTAATGACACATGACATATAACTCCGGTTAAATATTAGCTTACTAGGTTTTTTCAACTACATGCTAAAAATTCTATATCAGAGAAGATTCAATCTGAACTATATTATGTACAATTGAATTGAACATTCATATTGAAATGATATAATGTTATTGATATTTGAAATATTCGTTCACTCATTTCGATATGAATGTACTTTATACTACTCAATTGCATGTTTCCTACCTCCAAGAAGCTCTTCAACTATAGTATAGATAGTATAAACATACAATTGTGAGATTTTGTTGCAAACTTGGGCACTCCCGTTCCGACGTCAATGAGCTGGTAAGCCATTATAAGTCTGTTAATCATTGCATTGTAAGTGGAACTATAAATTTATTTCACATTATGCCAATAAGAGATATTGATATTACAAATGGGTTTGCTTAAACATTATGGTGCACCGAAGGTATGCTATGACTTCAGGCATTTACCATCGACGAGTTCAGTCTTATATAGCAGTGGTTCTCGGTCCGCGACGACATTCCTGCCGGTCTGCGAGGTATATTACAATATTATACTTCAATTTCAAGATGTAATGTTGAAGGTTTGTCCATTGATAGAATAAATAAAACACCAAATTTTAAAATAATTCAGACGTTCGTGAGGTAACATTAGGGCGTGAAACATGTTCGATTTGACTTAAAGTTCAAGGCGTGTTATTTGACGAGCAGCAAGTATAGAACAGGTACGAGCCGACTAATCGTTAAACAGCGCAGTTCGCGCGATCATTCGTTTTTGATTCATTCATTTTGTGTCGGACCGTAACTGGGGAACCCAAAACCGACCGATTGGAGAAGGGTCGAGCTTGAAAAGTGCACAAAATTATTTCGCAAATGAACCTAAATCATAGCGTATTTTTCTGAAACTTTTTCCAATATTTTTCAATTTCTTTTCGCGCTTTGCGCGATTTAGTGTCACTTATTAGTTTATTAGCTTATTAGGACCCCTTCTCCGAGATATGCGCATGATTTATAGAAATAGGCATTTCGGCGTCAACCACACCCAGCCACGACGTACCAACCCCTAATGAGGTATAGGCTAACATGGAATTCCGAAGGGTGTACCAAAAATTCGGCAGCGAGAAAACCGATTCAGTCATGAATGATCGATAATATTCGGTGTTGCCGCGATTAAGCTACATAAACTTTCCGCTTACACCGAGTAGAATGAAAGTGCTCACAAGTAGCCTATACATTTGAAAACATCCACCGAACTGTAGGGTCTGGGGGTGATTACCCCGGAAGTTTGGCTTATCTCCCTGTGGGGAACCAACACCAATGTTTTTGGGAGTGGTCTAACGAAGTGCTTTTGTGGCCTGGATTTCCGGATGACGGGTATAGTTGCTGCAAGGTGTTTTCCTGCGGCACACATTGTATTCGTAGTTGCCAGAGTAGCGTATGCGTCTGTGGAAGTGGGCAATGAGCAAGGTAGCACGGCTAGGTGCGCGATTCGACTTGGTGCTTGGTTCGACCTGGTTCGAGTTAGCGTGGTCGGTTAAACCCACGGCCCTCGGCGCGAAAGACTGTAAACGACTCTCGGCGGTAGCACGTTTATCTGGATAAGTCAATTTTACCTCGAGTCAGCAGACTGACTACCATAAAATCACATGGATGCCATCATGAAGATATTACGATCAAAACCCGTTAAATGTCACTCTCTAGCACCATATATTTGAAAAAAACGGTTGCATACTTTACATTTTGGCTTCATTTGAATTACCGGTCCGAGAGGTGAAAAAGGTTGAGAACCACTGTTATATAGCCAATTAGACACGGATATCACATGCTCATCTGTGATTTTCTTGCACAATCTATAAAAAGTTGATCTATGAGTAGGAATGATCTCTGAATATGGAATGGATTCATCAATTGGCTGAAAACGTCATTTATGATATTCTCTATACGACGTGTCGTTGCGATCCAAATAGTTCACGTAGTCGATGAGTGCTTTTGGTGACTTGAAGTCTTCGGCGTGGACGAAAGAATGTACGGGCGCGATTTTTGCCACGTCTTCTTTCGTCGGACCCCATACTATCGGTACTGCGCCTGATCGCAGACCATTCCTCCAGAACTTTTCTGATACGTAATCTGGACAGTGGATGGAGTTTTCAAACGATATGTAAAATTTACGTCATTGGAGCTCTTTCACTAAATCCGAGCCTTTGAATCTGTTGTTGAAACAAGAACCATATTTAGTCACTTTTAGTCCGCTTTTATTCAATCGCCTTGCGTATTTCATTCTTTCCTATGCACCGTGGGTATTGTTACAATTGCTGACAGCCCAGATGGCCAGCCTATAATTTTACTCGACATCATTTTATCGTACCAGTTATTATGTCTCTGCTTTTCCCGAAAAAAAATTGTAATTCATTTCCGAAGTGGTCCACAATGTCCGAGTCCAGTCTGAAATTCATGGTTAAGTTGAATATGGAATCGAAACGACGGCCCTTCAAAACATCTCCAAAGTGGTAGGTTTTTGCGAGGGTTTCCCGCGACCAGAAAACGTAGAACTGATTCGGGTTTCTGAAAAGATATATTCATGTTCAAATTTATACGCACATGAATAGTTGATTATGATTATAATCAGGCATATTTATTAATTTTGTACGTTAATATTGCAAGCGTGTAAATCTGCCACAATGATTAAAATCCGCTACAGGTTCCAAAATCCCTACAAGATCCTGCATAACATTAAGTGGCAGTTGGTACCATGGAAAGGCTAGCAGTATTCGTAGTACAACCGTCTAGGGCAGTGGTTCGTAACCAGTTCATAGCCAACCAGTTCTCGCACCCCCATATATCACGATGTACCGGTATGCTGTAGGCCTATCTATACTAGGGTTACCATACGTTCTCTTTTAAGAGGATTTGTCCTCTTTTAAGTGTTGTCTTTTTAGATTTCCAAATTTTGGTAACAATAATAATCTATACCTATGTCATACATAAAGGACTATTGTTTTCCTTTATAATGCCTGTGTAAAGGAGACAGGATAATCCCGTTTCGCACATCGGTAATCACTGGAGTAGTCGCAGGCAACAGTGTAGCGATGGTCTATTTAGTTCAGTGGTGGCCAACCATTTTGGCCAAAGGCTCACATGCGGTTTTACAAACCCTTGCGCAGGCCATTTGAGTATTGATGACCTTTGGTTTGGAGAGCTGGACGAGGTATAGCGGTGAACGCAAGACTTATCTCACTATGCACCAAAATCGCAGACATTTATGTCATGATGAATCAATTTGCATTTATGATCCAGCCGCGCGAATCACGAAAATATTTTTAAGTGATAGAATAAATTTGCCTAATAATATCGGTACTTGAATATATTGTATGCATTGCCTGTCAAATTTGTTCCTATAGAGGCTCAGATTGCAATGACGGGAGTATTCGGGGCATGGACAGGTTTCGGCCAACACGCGTCGTTCATTTTGGGTCAAAATTTCATCGCCGACTTTTAATTTTTCGGCGTGGTTACTAAAAACAAGAAATCTAGATGCAAATATTCGTGCGAAGCGCGAAAAATAAATAAAGGTAAATCAATCTGCTGCGAAATACTCTACTTTATGTCAATTTACAGAGATTTAGGAATATGTGTGGGGTGTTCCCTTTCGCTGCCCCTGTAGCTACGCCAATACGCCGAGATGGTTACATTTTAGTCATCAACATTCCATAGTTTCCGGTCATGCTAATCAGAGTTATAGTTTATCTTACAAGGTCACAATTAGTGCAATCAGTGTAGGTGTAATCAGTGCACATAATTTTTGACTAGGTAATTAATTTCGAACATTATCACTCGGGCCACTGAAATTCTTCTCGTTGGCCACGGGTTGGCCACCCCTGGTTTCGTTAGTAATTAGTGTATAACTACAGAATATGTTTTAAACCAGGGTTAGCCAACCTTTTCGGCCGGAGGGCCATACTAGCTTTACGGAAAACTGCGAGGGCCACTTGAATGTTGATGACATTTTTAGTCGTCCCATAGGAGCGAACCGGATAAGGTCACGGTTAAAACAAAATTTATGTCACTAAGCATCAGCATCAACAACAACTATGTCATGAAAACTCGTAGCCGCGCTAGGCACGAAAGTTTTTCCAGGTTAATGAATTCGCTGAATCATATTGTTCCTTGTATAGCATATATTGCGCGTCGGATCTGTATATACCGCTGGGCTCATTTGGAAGGGGCAGGATTATTACGCGCTTCGACATATCAATATCGACGATTCCGGTGAACAAGCATCCATCATTTTGTGCCAAGGTTTCATCGCCGATTATCTTTCTGCAAGTGCCAAGTGAAGACGCGAAGTCGCATGTTGTACGACACGTTCATTTGTGTAAATTGGGCGCATTTTCAATTTTCAGGCGGAGATACCAATACTGAAAGCAAGAAATCGAGTGACAATAAATCGGGCGAAGTCAAATCAATCCAATACGAAATATTCTATTTTCTTTTCATATACGAAGATCTACGATTACTGTGGCTGGCCCCTGGTTAAGCCAATGCGTTGGAATCGATAGTTCAGTCATCAACATCCCTAATTTCGCGGTCAGGCTAATCAAATTTTTTGTTGGCCGTGGAAGTTCCCAATAAGTTTCCTGAGTATTTTTTTATGATATATCTAATTTCGAGAATTACCCCACGAGCCACTCAAAACCCATGGGTTGGCCGCCAATGTTTTAAACTAAGAATTCTGAGCCCTACTATATTGGCGAACACGGTGCTAGAGCTACACGCATCCGCACGATGTGTAGCAACTTTTTTCTGTAGGACTGTATGAGGCATACGGAACGTTGAATAATGAACATAGTCATCATTCAGTGTTCACCATTTCTGCGTGATTAGTCCTCAGCTACGAGCGTGAATATGATTTCACAAGCAACTCAGCTGTAAGTCTTGCAACGCAAGCATAATTAATGAATGCAAATGTTGTAAGAAACCAACGACCTATTGACCAGGGCCTCTAATTTTAGGTCATAATATTGATATCGACGAGCGGGTGTTTGATAATGCGTGATAATCAAGTCATTGTCTAATCCTCCCAATTGATCAGCCATCTCACACCCCCAAATTGTACGTCTCGTGTCCCCTTTGGGGTGCGAGCACCGTCCCATGTTCAAAGACGTTTATTTGCTGGCCGGAATTGATTATAATATCATTGTAATCTAGCCGGTTGCCCACATTGGAGAATGTGACATAATGAAAAACGAGAGCCTATAGCATGTCACACCTGAGCAGTGAGCATGCAACTTTATAATGCCAAACCTAACCTTGACCCCCAAATGAACTTTTACCCAAACTATGACGCCAGCACTAACTGTGACAGAACCCCAAACCTTACACTAACCCTCACCTCAACCCACATACCCACTGTTGCATTCCAAAGCGTCGCATATGTTATTGTATAGCATGCTCATTAGAGTTGATCAGATTTAAATTTGTCAGGACACTTGGGTATTACCATTCCAAATGGTGTTTTAGTACACAAAAATGCGTTTTCGTGCGGTCTTGACTATCGTCATTGGGATTTTACCTCCCTTGAATACCGCCATCAAAGACAAGGGCATATTCACATTATTGTTGGGTATTCCGCCAAATGTATATGATTGCTCAATGCTCATATGCCCACTGCCCAGGCCACTGACAGTTTGAGCCATTGCCTTCTTATTATACAATTCAAATTGGAGGGAAATTGATTTACACGTGCTAAACTTTCATGCTTGCTTTACACATGGTTATAACGTCATGGTGAATCATGTCGATTGCCGTAGATGAGCGAATCGCAATTATCGACTATTTATTCTCCAGTGGCAAACTTCTGCCGCTAATAGAATTTGCTGCTTTGTGATGATTAGACGAATCATGTCTGTGTGTATCATTTTGAGGATACTTGAGTGTAACGCTTAAGATTATCTTGCACTGTTTCAGTAACATGTCGATTACTTATTAGATCAATCACAAAACTCGCAATGATAATTTTCCTACGTGTCTCTGCGTGTGAGAACGTATCACCGACACTTTCTAACAACCAGTTATCGGGCGCCGCATAGTAGCCTATTAGTCTACATTCGAGTGCCCTTCAGAACCCCCAAAACCACTCTTACTTTGTCTGCCTAAAAATATGTGTTGATCAGTGTTATGAAGCATCAGCGACGTCTCCATCGCCAGCAGCAGCAATTTGATCGTGAAGCTGCCGACCGCAAGTTTCAGTTGCAGCTCGAAAAGCTCAAGCTGAAGCAGGCCCGAGATTGTGAAGAATCCGAAGAACTATTTACGATGAAGCTTGAAGAAATTCGCCAGAAGTCATTATGGAAGACTGACACAACTTGGGCGAATTCTTGAAAGACGTTGTCAAGAAGTACGACAACCATCCATCGGCAAACCATAGAGATCTATGTTTACCAGTGGTTATTCTGAAGAAATTCAGAGGCATGGATACCGAAGTGGTCGAGTCTTTGTAAGCGGTTGAAAATAAACATGAATATTCCACTTCCGTAGAAGAAATCAACGTCTTCATACCGGCCGGACAACGATCCTTTGAGAGCCGCCTTCAAATACGAGATTTTGTAAAACCGACTGACATTTGGATTCTTATGAACCAGCGGCTCGAACTATACTCCCAAAATGCAGGAAAGGTCAAAATTTCACCGCTGAATGTAGGCGGCAATATTCCCATTCCGTAGAAGAAATCAACGTGTTCATACAGTCGCCAGAAACAGCAATGATTGATCTCAAGATATTCGTGGACTCGGAAATAGACGAGCTTGACGATGGTGATTTAAAGACCGAAATCATTGATGGCATGAGAAGATCAAAAGAAATTTATATGATACACATTCCTCTTGCCAATTCCAGATCTTCATCACTCAAAGCGGCCGAGGAAGCTGACGAAGCCGCCGGTTCTCTCCCTAGTGGAATAGTGCCGCTTATTACATTCAGCGGTGACATTTCTACTTTTCCTGCATTTTTGGAGTCGTTCGAGCCGCTGGTTCATAAGAATCCAAAGGTCAGTCGGTTTAACAAAATCTCGCATTCGAGGGCGGCTCTCAAAGGATCGTCGTCCGGCCTTCTCAATGGGTTCCCCTCGACGGCAATGAGTTATGAGCCTGCCGTGGACGCTGTACTTAACAGGTACGGAAGGAAACAGTGCATAGTGAGAAATCACATCAAAGACTTACTGCAAGGTGAGAAAATCAAATTTAAGATCGACAAAGTTAGAACACTTCTCGATGCCGCTACTGCCAAAAAGGCTATTTTTTTGCCAGTATGACGTCTCTTGGGACCAACTGTTTACACAGGTACTAGAGTCCCAGTTGCCGGGCACGCTGCCTGCGCGTCGGGTCAGGAAAACTAGCCCCTTGATCGAAGCCGATAAGGTTCCTGATTCTGCTCTCTTGTTTGAATTTTTAACAACGGAGTTAGCGACGATGTAATCTCTATATACGTTGCGTGATGGACGTCGCTCTGCTGATACTTGTGATAAGTCGCAACGTAAAGAGGAACGGGTTAGTTGTGACACAGAGAAACCTGATAAATCATTTTCTGCCCAGTCTCTCGTCATTCAATCTGTCCCATTACCTTGTGCCTACTGCTCCAAACCTCATCTATTGAAAGATTGTTACAGGTTCTTGAGATTGACTTCAACCCAGCGATTGGCTAACATGGTTATGAAGCCTGAGAAAGTGTGTTTTAGATGTTTATTCCCGATTGACACAAAGGCCACCCGAAGCATTTTCATCAATGTAAGAACGTTGTACCGTCACTTGCTGTGCGACACCACACCACAAATTGTTGCACGTTTCTGTGGAACCGTTGATTGACGCTAAGTGTAAGACAGGGGTGTCAAACTCAACTGACTTCACGGGCCGGATTCAACACTTCAGGTCACTCACGGGCCGCACCGAAATTCCTCAATCTCAAAATACGTCAAAACCCATGCTCATATTTTTGATTACATAAGTATATTACATTATATTGCAGATCATAGGTGTTCTATTCTAGCTGCACCTTTATCCAAAAACAGTGGAATTGGCAATGATACGATTATTGGGCGGCTGAACACGCAGTTATAAACCGATAAAACAGTGACTCTGACGATGATATAAGTTGGCATATTTCTATGCTCCCTTCGTTTTATGGATATGTTGGCATCAAACCTGTGTATACGTTGTAATTTGATTCATATTATTATATCGCGATTCGGGTTTCTCTCGAGGCTGGAGACCTCGTATCACGGTTTCGAATTGACCTTTTCGCTTCTGTGAATAACTAGTTTTTAGTCAGTGACAGGAATTCGCACTTTCTTGCCTTCTCTTGATTGGGTCAATGTCTGCGACCTGCTCATAATGGTGACTAGAAACCACAACAGCGCATGTCTGTGTTATTATATATGGCCTATAAACATACTCGACATGTGCTATTTTGGAGGACTATTTAATGGAAGTGTTTCTTACTAAATATCTCAACATTTGTTAGAAATGTGCAGGATAATACACGCATTTTTCAATCTACTCAGAATTATTCGCGGGCCTGATGAAATCATCCAGCGGGCCGGATGCGCCCCGCGGGCCGCATGTTTGATACCCCTGGTGTATGGTATCAACCGTTGACGTTTCCACCGCTGCATTGCGAGATTCCGGTATAGACACATTATTACCTACTGCATTGAGACGGATCAAACACAATAGTGAAGTTAAACAGGTTAGAATCGCGTTTGACTCTTTTTCCAATAAGAGCTTAGTAACTCGTGATCTAGCTGATTCATTGAAGCTATCACCAATTAAAAGTGATTGTCTCGACATTAGCGGGTTCGTATACCTATCGTATAATGGATGTTGTAAAATTCATGCTATAGTCCCCTGATGGCCTCGAGAGCGTCGGCGGCCTCGAGAGCGTCAGCGGCCTTTAAGAAACATCGATTTACGTTCACATCAAATGTCTCACTTATAGATGGTCTGAATCTCGCCGATCCTCTTCCAAGGGAAAACGCGACCATTTATATTCTTCCTGGGGACGATATTATTTTTCCCTAATGAAAGGCGAGATAATTAGTCCGGCTGTCCCTGAGATGGGACCTTGTGCGATCCACACGATATTTGGCTGCGTAATAGCAGGTCCTTGCTGTAAACTGGAACAAGGTGCGAGCAACTCCTCTAGTTGCTTACTTCTCACAACTGCGCCAAAGGACGTTTCGTTGAGTTACAAGTTGGAAAGATTTGCTGATCTACATTGCATCGGCATTTGGGACAAGGTCATTCCAACTACAGTACGGAACATGCCCAATTTTCAATCCAATTATCGCGAGGCCTGTTCAAGATTGCTGTCGACCGACAAAACGCTGCGCAGAAAGCCGGAGAAGTTGAACCACGATCACAGATGTTAGGACCAAGTAGCTAAATTCTCTCGAATCTATATCAATACGTTCGTCTTTGGAATTTGGATAGATGATGGAAGAATCTGTTGACCGATCACAGTCGGTCAAGCGGGTATGTTTGTACGAGTCATGTTTTTAGTGAATGAGTTTGGATGTTTTAGTGAATCAGTTTACTTCAACTGTCCTTTAGTTGCATTTAGTTTTTCTCACCGACAACTGTTCTGTTTAATTTGATTGATCAGTTAATTTAATTGTTGCGCCGTCCGTTTTCGTTTACCAATATATATCAATCGTTACTGTTGTTTCATTTCTCTATTGGACTATTATCGGACTAGCAAGCAATCTTGCGAATCTCGCCATTACGTATCTTCTGACCAGAGTTGGATCAATTACAATAATTCAGTTCAATTACAATTACAATTACTCCCTTACATGTTTCAATTACATTACAATTAGAATTACTCAATGCTAAAAATATCAAATTACAATAACAATTACTTTTACTGTTAAGCATGTAAATGATTCGGTAGAGAGGTGTTCTTTGACAACCGTAGCGACGTAATTAGCAACTATCTCAAGCTATTCATGTATCGTTCACGATACGTAGAATACCCTCTAATTGAAAAAAGACTTGAACGTATTTGAACTATTCCTAATCATGAGTACTGAAAACTACAAACACAGAGAAATATTTCAAGCGACTGTTAGCAACCAAAAGTTTGAGCGACTAACAGCGATTAGGCTACATGACAGTCAATGAAATGTAATCAAACGATTAGGCTATACTCAGAGCTGAGTGAGGATAATGAAATGTAATTGGTAAGGCTTCAGCGATAAGGATGATGCCGATATGGTGTGAAAAATTAAAATAAATGAAAAAGCAAAGAAGCTCCTGATAACTACGAATTGGAGCATTTAGGTTCGCATTTACATTTTCACTTGCTCGGAAACTGTTAGATTGCATTTGATGAACATTAGGGTGCGAAAAGTTTCCGGCCCCAGTAAATTTGACCAAGGTTGGAGGTAAGATTGGGATGACACCTCTACAGATCCATTTTTGAAATATTAGATTTAGTTTAGCACACTGGTTCACTAACTTTTTTTAGACACGCAACCCTTTATGACAGTGAAATATTTCGTACCCCCGTATCGTCATATCACACAATGAAACTATAATGTTAGAAATCCTTACAGATAGTTTGATGGTATGAAAGGTTATGACTGTTGATGAGAGAATTCTCCAATATGAAATTCGGACTATATACATAGCAATCACTATGAAATGGAGGTGAATCGCGCCAAGCGCGAAAAAGAATTTCAGTTTACCCCCCCCCCTCCCCCTTCAGATGCTTTCACGCCGCCCAAGGGGGACATGCCCCCTGTTTGAGAGCGACTGGTTTAGCCTATATTGTCATTCACAAAGTTTTCGGTTGCTACTGAAGTATGGGAAACAGTTTAGCATGGCCGAATTATCTAGTTATGAGACACGCATAGAACACCGATGTAAATAGGCTAATAATTACAGGTGGCGACTGTGTACTAATGCCTTAAGGCCTTGCGACCCCTCGTCATCATCCATGTCTGTACCGGATTTTCACTGGTGTGGCGAATAAATGATTGATTGATTATTTTATGTTGTTACTGATCAATATTCCATAGCAATGTAATTGAAATTTTTATGGAGCAAAAATTTTATCATAATACAATTACAACTACAATTACACAAAATAGAAATGCTTCAATTACAATTACATGAAAAAATGTCATTAATTACATTCAGCTCAATTAAAAATTACAATTGATCCAACTCTGCTTCTGACCAAGCTAATATTGTTAGACTGCTTGTATTTGGGAATAGAAGAGAACTGATACGCAACGTTTGCCTAGTCCCCTCTGCCAGATTTGGTGCAGCAGAAAGTATTTGACACCAGCTAAATCGGTACTCATTGGTGTGCCGCGTCGAAACAACATGTGTCAGTACAAAGGTTGCCTGCTTCTGCCAACTAATAACGTTTCTACTGCAAGGAGTTTCTTAGAGCTTCGATAGAATGAAAAGGAAGTGCGTCACAGCATTACCAGGATTTCAATGAGTGTGTCTGGATGTTGATGTATTGGAGATGTCTTACTATAGATACCAACAGAACTATAACAGAATAATAACGTCGAGTACGATGCATGAGCGTGATGAGACTCGAGTCAGTTGCCAAGTATTTTGCTCTCACAATTATACCCTTAGGAAGTTAGATACACTGCATACATAAATATTGTTCGCTGGTGTGGAGTTTCTGCGACGGGGCGGTCTGAGATTATACGAAAACCAATGAAATCAAACTATATTGCATCCCATCCTAAAGATATAATGTTCGGCAGCGTTACGTATGGAGAGATTACAAGATTCTCAAGAACAAAACGTGCACTGTCGTTTTTTCAAAGGAAGTGTTTGATTAGGCAACGCAACTTTATACCTAATTTCAACAAAGTCACAAAATTAATCGAAATATTTCCACCTTGTACGTTTGCTGCAGGCTGACGAACATTTGCAAACGACCTTGAATAATGTTTCTGTGCGAATTCGAAACCTTATCCGAAACATTTCCCGGTAAAGTGATCATACGCATTCTTATCCTCCTTTTACCCGACTAAATATGTCAATTGAACTGATTTGATGCGTTAGTTTCGTGATCTAATTAAGAGATACAATGCATTGATGATTCTGCTACATGTTTCAAGCAAATTTTGCAGGCAGACAAAGCCTACTCTTTACGTAGCTACAGGCCTGAATAGCGCAGTTGTTGACCATGCAGCGAAGTCAGCTGAGGCATGCAAATCAATTTACGGAGATCGCATTAATTGATGTATCGGTATCGGCGACTTCTAACTATCACTCATGCAGTTATCGCATAAAGCAGAAGTCTCAAACTCAAATGTGCTCGCGTGCCGATTTACTAGCTTTTGATGACGCCGCTGGCCGCAGCATCAATAACAGGGATATTCAATGTATGATTTCCAAGTGGGCCTTATTTAACGGGACCTTGCAGACAGGCATTCCACAAACATCGTGGAAATATAATTTACTATTGTACTATTCACGCTTGACACGAAAGAAATCACATTTTCAAATATTTTGATAAAATAGTTTTTGTGCTGGGCATGCTTTTTTAATTAATAAGTTATAGACATCATGCGAGAGGATGCATCATGACATCGGAAAACTGTCGGGTTGTAATATTGCAGCTAGTGGGCATTTGACGTGCCACAATTTTATTACTGAAGATTGGTCTGATGTCAGAGCATTTGAGCGGTGTAGCCTTATCCTGGTTTTCATATAGTCGTTATAAGTATAGCATGGGCTATTGTTACTGTCATTGCCAAAGTCAAATTAAATCAGTGTTGGATTTAGCCTTCGATATTATTATTGGAACATATCGATAACAACGTAAATAGAATCATTATTGAGCCATAATCATGGGATTGCTT
Source organism: Botryllus schlosseri (assembly GCF_051294905.1). NCBI lineage: Eukaryota > Metazoa > Chordata > Ascidiacea > Stolidobranchia > Styelidae > Botryllus > Botryllus schlosseri. Next base: position 18,818,601 of record NC_137251.1, on the reverse strand, counting down.
CTTAACCTTTTTAGCGATCGTACCCCTTGTGCTGTGCTTCCAATAAGTTTTTTGTTGCCCTTGTCCGTTTTCAACACATTTTCTGATGGTACCAATATTAAAATCAGAAAGCCCATTCGCATAAAATCGCGCGTAGTTCGGAGACTATTTTTCAGCTGAATAAATTGGCAAATAAAATATTCCTTACTCGCCACCGATGATAACATGGATAAAGTGAACATACAACACCCATCCAGTAGCATGTAACCAACTATACGTCACGTCAAGTCAATCGATTTTTGAAGGTGACTCGACTCAAGTCAAGTCACTCGATTTTTGGAGGTGACCCGAGTCGAGTCAAGTCAAGTCACGAGTCAAGTCCCATTTCAAGTCCAGTAGCCTTTTAGAAGTATGAGGCATGCCTACGCCATTGCATTTTGATGGCTGTCTGAAATACAGATTGACTGGTCATTGATTTTGAACCGATGAGCGAATATGACGTTAAATATACACGCAAGACGGCGCTGTATAGCTTACATTACGTATAATTGCATAGCCTCAGTTTAAAGTTATCAGCCAAAATAGAGAATAGAGAAACGAATTGATAAGATGCAATATATTACCCATTTACAAATGGATATGATACAATTCGAGCCTGCGCCAATGGTCGAGGACTATATAAACTATCTTCGAATTTAATTGCAATAAAGCAGGAGGCTTGGTTCAGGTACGGAGAACAGTAATAGACATTTTTCTATTAAAATACTTCACTAGACTAGTTTACGACAGCGTAAGCGTAAGCTTCGATCACTTCGTAAGCGGTCAATTTATTTGTGAGAGAACAATTGGGAGGATCAGTAAAACGCACGATCATTGAATGATTGGTCGCTCTCACGGGTTACACCAGCGTTTCGCGAACAATCCGATTGCAAGATACAGTGATTTTTATCGACATCGATTGCTTGATGACTTGAAATTTACTCGTGAATTTTGCTTCGAGTCACGAGTCAATCCACATTTCTGATACGCCGAGTCAAGTCAAGTCAAGTCATTTTAACAAAGTGACTCGAGGCAAGTCAAGTCATACGAAAAAGGTGACTCGAGTCATCCCAACACTGATGCCTGGAAGTACGACTCGCCACCCCCGCCCATAATAAACAATGGCGAATCACCAGCGATCAATACCATTACTCTCTGACTCGACTCCACAGCCCTGCTTTGAAATCAATAGTTTCAACAAGCATTATTTTCAACTACACCGAGTTGAAGCAGTTGTAAATATGTCGATTATATGTGACAGACCTGCTTCATTTGAATTGACTACGTGGTTTGCAGAATGGGTTGGAAGACGGCATGTTGTCTTCAAGGCGGAATGGGCTTGGTTACTCCGTTGGGCTTAGTTATCTTCGCGTTCGCAACCCCACGTTGGAAAAATACAAGCAGCGGATCCTATGGTCTTTTCACAGCAGGTACATCGTTGAAAAATTTCAATGTAAGAAATGGCCTATGTTGGTGAAATATAATATTTAGTAATAATAAATTTATAAGATATGATCTAAAATGAGTAACATTTAACCGTCCTGTTGTCACAGTTGTCATCCTTGGCCTCTTTCAAATAAAAAGAGCGCCAACCCTGGTTTAATGTTGATATTGACAGTTGACAAAGGCGGTGCGGAATATGTGGCGATCGTATTCATGTCACTTGCCATAGCCAGTCTGCTACTTGCTATCGTTTCCCTAACGTGTGACGAATGTGACGTCGAAAGAGTCGGGGGTGACGAGAAAATGCCTATACTTGGAGTGATATCGGCGATATTGGCTCGTAAGTGTCACCGGTGCTACGACAGATTATATAACTGAGCTGGATGAGTGGCCGTGGTGACTCACCTATGATCAAACAATTGAAGATATCCACCGACAACACGATCCATAATCATCAGCTATAGAGACCGGTACAACAAAGCGAGCTCTTGAATCCGAATTAAGGTTATATTTTCATGATTGGAGTCATCTAGCAAGGTAGCTTCGATGTTTTCAGTATAAAATTTAACTCTCATTGCCATTAATATAGGTATTGTATCAATGAGAATTATGCCTTCCTTCAAGATAGCTTAAAATCCTCGATAGTGTATTTGTTCGTGTCATATCTTTTAGAACATGTATCACATGGCTATATACCAGAGATGAGCTCGGATTTGCGTTTGGCCTTGAAAAGGCAGATTTGATGATTTTTGCCGGATTTGGATTAAATATGAATTACCATTATTTCTAAGACGGGTTTGGATTTGGATTTAGACTTGGATATAAAATTTCTGATCAATTTCCATGCGAATTTTGAACAAATCGCAGTCATTATAAATTTCCGCGATTCGCGCAACTAGGCAATCGAATTTTTCATATCATTGATAGTCGCGATTTCGGTGCTTGTAGTAAGCCAATATAAATAAACAGAGATGCCTCTGGTATTCACAGTTACCTGTTCCGGCGACCTCAAGAATGGAGTTGTCCAGTGATGATTCTTAACCATGGGTCCGCGAAACCTCTGAATTTGTAAAATGATTGATAACATAATTTGATTATAGGGAAAGCATGAGACTGTTTCACTTCATATTTGCTAAAACTTCAGGACTCACTTCATTGGAATGGTCGTCTGAGATTTAAAAAAATCCTACCGTGCTGTTTAGGGACGTTTTGTTGGGATCGTTTGAAATTGAATTTTCCGATATTTTCCCTAATCTCTCCCATTGAAGAGATTTAAACCTCGCCACTGAATCCATTTCTCCACACATAACAACTATTCCAACATAACTTCAAGATGAGATGCTACAACGAAATGACTATAGGCTGGATGTTATATGTTCATTAAAAAAGTGTTTCTGAATTTTGATGCCATACATCATACCTGGGGAAAGTGCGGCCCGCGGGCCAAATGCGGCCCGCTAAGCTATTCTGTGCGGCCCGCGAAAGGTTGCTTGGAATTCGAAACATAAAACTTGCTTTTTGAATGAATAAAGCCATAGGCTGCAACTACTGAACAGGAAATTCGTTTACTTTGAAGCCTGTTCATTAATATGCCACGATTACGCAGCCTACGTACCTCGCATGCGTAATCCAGATTCAAAATAAAGGCAATGTGGCCAAGAACGAGCAGCAATTATAGTCACAAGAAATCACTCTTTCTATATAGTTTAGTTCAAACATTCTTTGTTGCCATTGTCACATTACGCATTATAGGGTGTATGTTTCAAATTGTTACGTGATACGTTTCCAAATCCCTAATTTATAAAACAAGTCAATCAGTGCTCGCGGTTACTATATGACTCATCATATTCATCACCAATAAAGGATTATCGAGCATCCCAAAAATAAAATGCCTCAAACTGAAATTAAAAAAGGTTTAGAACGGGAGTCGGCAACCCCCGTCCTTTAAGTTTTTGTCGAGCATGTCGCCGAGATTAAGCATTTTAATTAAGCTTCGCTCAAACATCAAGGCTATAAGGTGCACACTGCTCGGAAGGCAGCGACCAAGAAAATAAGCTTTGTACTATTGCACATGTATTTCACTTTCAGTGCAGTGGTTCTCGAACTGCGGGACAGGAAAGCATCAGAAGGGGGCGCGAAGCAGACTTTAATGAATTTTTTTCGCGCGATCTACACACAGCTTATAGTTATTGGTCTGCGTATTGTCCGACTTTGATATTTCAGAATTCTTTCATCAACAGCCGTATCCTTCCATGCCATCAAACCATCCGTTGGGATTGCCAATATTCTGGTTGCACTTTTTAATATTTGTGATATCATGATGAGGACGGCGTGAATTTTTTCATAACGGGGGACGTGCTTAAAAAGTTTGATAACCAGTGTTTTAGAGTCTTAATAGAAGGAACTTAAGAAGAGTTAAATTGGTTTTATGTTTAGCATTATTTCGAATCATCACGGCAAATAGATATTTTCTTAATTAACTGTCACTTTCTCATTGCCTAACATCAACACATTCACTGAGCAGAATTTATTACCATTGTAATTTAGAAATATAATTAAATACTCTGGAGAATATAGCTAAAAATTTTCACTCGGCCCGCCAACGTATTTTCTACTTCTCATTTGGCCCGCGGAGTAAAATAATTGCCCACCCCTGCTATATATGATGCGATCACACGAAAAAGTGTCGTCGGGAGCATTACGCGTTGATATTACATTTGTCAGCACCTGTCCTTGTGTACATATTGTCGGCACTCGTTCACATCAAATCGAGGACGTGGATTTTCAAGACGATAAGACAACTGCGAAATTCGCTTCGAAATGACAAAAGTCTGACCAATTTCTACGTATGGTATGATGTTATTGTCACGAAAAATCATTTTTGGCTGTGTCGCACAAGCCTACAGTTAATATGTGCACACGACTGGTGGCGTTTGCACGATAGTTGAGATAATTTAAACTTGGGGGTTCACGAGGGTCCGTGACGGTTCAAAAGGGGCCCGCAAAGACAAAAAAGTTGAGAACCACTGGCCTAGTCTATACTTGGCTCGTTACGGATATAGTATGTGTGAGTTTTTGGGAATGGTATGCATAAAGAGGATTGTTGAAATCCCGTGGCTTAGACATTTTGTTGATCAACCTATGAGGGCCTAAGACCAACGTTTTTTAGGGGGCGTCAGATAGATTGTCACAGCCTTGCTAGCGTAACGTCGTATTGACAGACACTGTGTTCATACTTCCTTTTGGACACCGCTAGCGGGTAATAATGATAATTGTCAGATTACATTTTCATCTGAACAAGACACACACAATGTAAAATGCGATAAGACACAATGCGGGTACTAAGTAGGGTTACCATACGTCCTTTTTCAAGAGGATTTGCCCTCTTTTTTAAACTTTTTTGAAAGTGTCGTCGGAGGACGCCCGAATGTCCTCTTTTTCGAAATTTTATCCTCCTTTTTAGGCTTTTGGTTAAATATAGGGTATTGTTTGTTTGTTTGTTTTATTAACTCATCATTGGCGCTTATCGCTATTACAGTCATTTGCGTCCAGTATATGATTTTCATTAATGTCAGATGTCTTTTTTGGTGTTTGCTCCTTCAACGTGATCTTTAGCTGCCATCTTTCTCTTCCTTTGGTGAAGGCACTGTATTTACAGCGGGATCGGCGATGAGGAGCCCAGATAAACCTCCGACACATAGAAACATGGCAGAGCCGAGACTCGAACCAGCAACCATTGGCGTCGTGACTGCAGTGTTTTACCAACTGCGCCACCCGCTTCCCAAAATGTAGGGTATAATTCGACTGAGGTACAGTTAATCAGCACTGAGGTAACGCTCCGGCGACTATCAGGGAAGTTGTATCGGAAAGTTTACCTTCTTTTATTTTTAGTCCAACCACGTAGAATTCAACAATTTCTGGAGCGGAGTCGCTTTAGTTTCAAACCAGCAACTTTCTTCAAAACTCTGTGGAATGTTGGAATAGTATATATGGTCGCCGGGGACCTGGCGGGAGCTCTTATGGGCCTCACGGTGCCTCGAAACTCGTGTTGGAACAGTGACCCTTTTAGACCCCCCGATCTCTCGCACGGTCCCATATGTTCTTATGGGCGGAGTGATGATGATGATGATGCCACCTTTTCAGGTATAGGTTGTGGTGATGATGTGTCGTGAAAGCCGGGGTGGCGATTCGTGCTTTAAGGTATAGGCGGCGATCATGAGGTGGTGTCTCAGCTACAGACATCTTTGACATGGTGACCCAGTCACGTGTAGTCATCGTCGACATGGTGTTGTTGTATATTTATCGATGTATGTTATAATAGCGAACACAGTCACGTGGTATGTCCTTACCTAACGTATATATTCCAGATTATTATTTATGACTGATTCGAGTCAATCCTAACATTTACGATGAGTGTGACACCAATATCTTTATTCTTATGGGTGCGGTCGCATGCTAAGGTTTTCAGGTGTAGGCGCGTTTGCGAACTAGCGCTCATTCAAATAGGTGAGAAATAGTTTGCAAATCACACGGTTGCTGACAAGATAGTGCCTCAGACATAGCGATCTTTCATGACTTGGTGTTACAGACATACCGATCGCTCACAAGGTAATATTTTGGTAATTAGTTTGTCTCAGAACCGCTTTCACTAGCGAGATATAATGAGAATAAGTATTATTAGCAAAGAATAACAGAACCGGACTGACGGTGACTTGAATACCAAAAAAATGTCACTGTCTGTTCGAACTCTAATCTTTTTTTTAGAGTCTAATCCTTTTTGAAACTGAATATTACCTTACTTGACCAACTTTTTGATCCGTTTTCGGATTATTCGCGTGAACCCTATATGTTTTCACACTTCCAGAATAGTGGTTGACTTTAGTTGTTTCATAAGAATCATGAGAATATTCAATCAATGTGGTAATTCACCAACTTGAAATCAAAGTCGCGGTACAAGTGAAGTTGAATCGTATCCGAATGTGTTAATTTGTCACCTTCAAATCAAGATTCGAAAACCAACAACTTTACACTTTCTGTTCTAACTCTAATCCTTTGCGATCAAACCCACTACACAACTGAAGTTGGATAGTAGTCGAATGCGTTCATTCGTCATCTTGACATCAAGGTAATATTATTCAAAGTCTGTATACATGTTAATGTGTTATAGACAGGGCCGTAACTGCCGCACCCCAAACCCCCAATTGGGGGGGGCGAGCTCGAAGGGACCCCAAAATTATTTCGTGAATTAGCATAAATGATAGAGTATTTTTTGAAAATTTATGTAACTTATTCAAAAAAATTTTGCGCTAGGCGCGATTTCAAGTTGTCAAATATCTTGATAATTGGGTGCTCTTTCCTCCAAGAAAAAATACGTAAGATTTATAGAAATGGGCATATCGGCGTTGGTCATTAGCGCGCCACGACGCACCAACACATATAAAGTTGACAAGGACTGCCCTTATGCTGGTCGAAAACATAGTTATATATACAAAATACATATAGGTTTAATTGTCGATAGGCGCCTAAATGACGGGCGCCGAATGTTTCTGCCTTGGCAATCTGAGCCTCACAAGACAAATACCATCCGGCATTGAAAAATTATATGCCATTGAAGAAATACCAATCTGAAACCGTGTGATCTTTTAGTTTAGTACAGGGGTGTCAACCATACGGCCCGCGGGCCGCATCCGGCCCGCCAGATGATTTCCTCCGGCCCGTGAAACAATTCTGAGTAGATTGAAAAATTCTTTTATATTTTCCAACACATTTGCAGGAAATACTTCCATGTTTATAGGCCCCAATATGACCAGCCGACTACGGCGCTGTGGTTTAACTCTAGTTACCATTAGTAACAAGTCGGTGAAATTGACATCCAATTTCCAGAGGGCAAAAAGTGCACACTAAGTTCAGAGTTTTATACAAATATGTACAAAGAAGTAGTAGTTCACAGAAGCGAAAACGCAGTTTACATGGTAAATATATTAGTTGCACAAATACATAGTAGCTGTGTCACTTTTGACCCAATTGATCTCCAGACGTGAGAGAAACCGGACTAGGCGCTTAATAATAATAAACCAAATTTCAACGTCCGCGTTTCCAGTTAAATATCTCGTATTCCTCACAACGCATATGGCGTGCTAACGCCGGATTACGACTTATTCGAAGGGATCATCCAATATGCTAACTTATATCGTCGTTTACGCCACTGTTTTAGCGATTCTTAACTGTATTCAACCAAGCAATCATCGTATTTTTGCCAATTCCATTGTTCGCGAATAAGTCTGTTGCGACTTGCTACTTTAAAAACTCCATGATCCGTGTATTATCTATATCTGTTTTAAAGGTATTCAAATGAAAAGCAAGAGCACGAGATAATATTTTGGAATCAGTTGGCTGATCCGGCCCGCGGGCGATTTGAAGGCTTGAATCCAGCCCGCGACTCAATTTGAGTTTGACACCCTTGGTTTAGTACGTTAGGGCGATTCTATATTTTTTGATATAGCAGACAGGAGGTCACGAAATAACATCATGTAACGAAGTCATACCAAAGGGTCCGCCCGCCCGAAGATGTTCAATTATTATTTACGGGATCTACAATTTTAAAGACACCAAACTCAGCTCTGCCGGTAAATCTAATTACGTTAGCAGAGAGGACAAAAAATCGATAGCAATATATATATGCAATTCCCGATCTTATCCACCGATTTTATCATGAATTATCGAAAATTTTCGCGCTTCGCGCTGGCTCGCTAGACAACACAGTTATCATTTCGTGGCAAAAGCCAACAACTTGATGGGGGGTCAGTTTATCAACCTATGGGAGCCCAAGACTCAAGATATTTATTTTTTATTTCGGGGGGGGGGGGCTTGACGAAGTGCTATTTCGTCCCTGCCAACGGGTAAACACCCATAGATGTTTAATTATTATTGAGGGGTCCTACCTTTTCAAGCACACCTCACTCAGCTCTCCCGGTAAATCAAATTTCGTGAGCAGAGAGAGGATCAAAATTGATAGCAATATATATGCAATTGACGATCATATTGACCGATTCAGTCATGAGCTATAGAATTTTCTCGCGCTTCGCGCGTTTAGGCGAGAAAAGTTAACTCACTATACGGACACCCAATTTAGATGAAAAGTAGCGGTAAATAGCGTGTATAGCCTGAGTGGGGGGCTGGGGGGCGAAGTCCCCCACAAGTTCGGCTTATCACCATATGGGGGGCGCTAGACCAGGGGTGGGCAATTATTTTTCTACGCGGGCCAAATGAGAAGCTGAAAACTTGTTGGCGGGCCGAGTCAAAAATTGTAGCTGTATTCTCCAGCGTATTGATTTTATTTCTAAATTGAAAGCAGTGAATTTCACTAAATGGGGATAAGTGGATGCGTTGATATTGGGGAATAAGAAAGTGACGGTTAATTAGCAAAAAAATATTTATTTCCCGTCATGCTTCGAAATAATGTTAAACATCATACATTTTGAACTCTCTTTTAACCCCTCTCCGCGTTTCTCTATCAATACATTAAAATGTATTTGGAACAGCCGAAACAGCAATTCGGCAGCCCTCAAAACGTTGGTCTTGGGCCCACATAAAGTTATAAACCAAACTTGTGGGGGGGCTTCGTCCCCAGACCAAACTCCCATCGGGATGCACGAGATTAACACTACTTCTGAGCGAGCTTTCTTGTATACACTAATTGGCAACGCTTTATGTCCTAATCGCGCGAAGTGCGGCATTTTTCCATGATTCATGATTCAATCTGTCAATAATATTGGTAATTGCATATATATTGCTATATCATCTTAACTTCTCTCAGCCCACGTACTCAGTTCTACCGCAAGAGCTGAGAGAGGTTTTGTCTTATTGGATATATCCGTGAGGGCCCGTTGGTATAATTACTTCGTTAAATGTTGTTATTTTGTTAGCTCCCGTCTACTATGTGAAAATATATTGAAATCGCCAAAGCGTACTTAACTAAAAGACGCACACGATTCCAAATTGGTATTTCTTCATTGCCTAATATTGCCTATGGACAATTGGACATCGTGGTTTTCTGTCAACATAAGGGCAGTTCTTTTCGGCCAAGGTTTTCTCGCTATCGAACTTTTTTCCCGTCACTTAGTTCAGTGGTTCCCAACCTTTCTCGACTCATCGCCCTCTTTTCAAGCCCCACACCGATCATCGCCCCCCAAGTTTTGTGAACCGAATAATGAGCATACAAACTGTAATCACCGGCTGGTTGACTAAAAATAAAAAATAGAAAAAGGGTCAACTTATCGGCTCGATGTCGTACTTTTACACTATTGAAGCTAAAAAAAATTATCCGACTTGACTCCAATGTAGCCGTTTTAACGCGCCGTCGCCCCCATATCGCCCCCTTCGTCATTTTCGCCCCCTAGACCGCCAAATCGTCCCCTGGGGGGCGATATCGCCGACGTTGGGAACCACTGACTTAGTTGATTTGATCAGCAATTGCAATTTCAGTGCCTTCTTGGAGTACCGTGCTGTTCGCCCAAACTTCATATGTCTTGGTGCGCCGTGGAGCGGTAATGGCTGACGCAGAAATGGCCAATATAACCCATAGCTCTCTAAATCGCACGCAACTCGAGAAAACTTTGAAAGAAGTTGCTTAAATCTTAAAAAAAAAAATCTTTAATTTATGTTCATTCACGAAAAAATTTTGGACCCCCTTCGAGTTCGCCCCTCCCCAATTATTGGTTTAGGGTGCGGCACGTACGGTCCTGGTGATACTATAAAGCTTATTTTCTTTGTGTGTACAGCTTGGCAAAATGGCCTTGTTTTTGAGCCAAGCTTGCAGTTCTTTCGTAATTCGCCGTCTCTTCACCGAGTATATGTCTTCGTGTTTTTGTCATAGAACCCACTTAAAATATGCTCCCTAAACACAGTGACGTGTTTGGCACTAACTAATAAAATGACAGGGTTACCCCAAACTCTAGTAAGCAAATATTTATTTCTCCGAACCTTCTTTGAATTTCAACTTTCGGCTTTTTTGACATCCTTTATAGGTGATGATGACTCATAGAAATCACGGGCATTGATTGACTTGTTTTGCGAATTAGGGATTTGGAAACGCATCACGTAACAATTTAAAACACGGACCGTGTAATGCATAATGTGACAATGGCAACAAAGAAGGTTTGGCGACTTCTTATGACTTTCTACAGCTACATTGACTATATTGCTACATTGATTTTATTTTGAATATGGATTACACATGTGAAGTAGCCTATTACGTATAGGCTGCGTATTCGCAGCATGTTAATGAACAGGCTTAATAGTAAACGAATTTCCGGTTCAGTTTATACATCATAGGGCTTTAGTCCACGCAGCAACATTAAGAAGTTGGTTTTAAATTTTGAATTTCGTGCAACCTTTCGCGGGCCGCACAGAATTGCTTCGCGGGCCGCATCTGGCCCGCGGGCCGCTCTTTGCCCAGGTCTGCCACAGTGTATTAAACTTGCTAGAGTTGTCAATGTAAAATTACGCATGAGTTCGAATTTCGTCATGAAATATTCTTAATTGGGCATTAATCCATTACTTGCCCCTGTATTTATTTATTACAGAATGGTATAATGTGCTTACCAACTAATATTTTACAAATCTATCAGTTCTAATTACCAAGGTTAAATGAAAAGCAGCAATATCGTTAATGTTGAATTCACAGAGCAAAACAAAACATAATTTAATCCTTTTCGTTAGGAAGTCGTTATTGATACATTTACCAAGCGGTTCAATACTTTATGATAGAGTCTGTGGTGAGAATTGAAACACTTACGCGCATTATCCGGTGTCAAGATATCGCACTATGTGAATTGACATACCGCCGCTTGATTAATGCTTAATCCGTTCGCACCATTTCACAAACACTTTGATCATCAAAAAATCAATTTCGAAAATGTTTGCTACGGTTATCTTAGTCGGGTAGATTTGAGTTATTTGTAGAACACACAGTACCAAATAAATCAGAAACACAAAATACATTGAAATATGGTAAATGCGTTTGTTTATTAACACTGTCATATAAATTTCTCCATTTTCATTCACTAAAAAAATTTTCACCACGAAACTAAAAGATCTTACTTGGATGTGGTTGAATTCTAGACTACATCAGTCCTGACTTATCAGATACAATACCCCAAGAGTATCACTGAGTTGTCAACATAGCATATATACTATTCATGGCATACCGTTTTTATATTATCATGCAAAATATCCATTAATTGCTCGTATAAGTTACACCACGTGCTTTTTTTGTTTACAGCTATCTTCATTCTGATCGCTATGGTCACTTACTACAACAATGATTGGAAATATCTTGATCATTTCGCTCCTTTCGGATACAGTTTTTACTGCGGTTGGCTTGCTTTCGGTGTCTCTTTCTTCGGAGGAGTTGTTATTGCAGTGCGAAAACTCTTCAGGGTAATCTGTGCATAAATATGTGACTGAAAATCTACCACTACTTATTTCTTTGTTCTCATTGAATTTGGATTGAATCTTCGTTTACGGACGTAGCCCAAACGCTTCTTGTGATTATATAACGAAAGCTGATGCCAGTAGCCCACACGAAGACTTTCTGTGTACAAATGATTCTGCAATATTATGTATGGAATCCGGACCGGCTTGCAAGAGTCGAAAGGTCTTACAATCAAACGCCCGCGTCGGCCTACGGATCAAAATATGCGAATATTCAAAGATGAGTTACACATACTGAGAAAAGAGTAACAGCAGATAAACATGAGTATGATGAACAATAAGATGAAGTCGGTCGGCGAAATCAACATGCCGGTTCCTGACCGGTAATCTCGATCGGAGGTTCGCATACACTTCCAGCATTTTCCGACTGAAGGAAGTATGCAACAAAAAGCTATACTGAGCTTTGTTAGTTAGGATGTTTTTCTAACAGCCCGTGGTCCGATAGTGCTGACGTGAATTTTTGCTCACGTTTTCTCTTGAATTGGTCTATTTAAAGAGCTATGTCGTTGCCATTTCGAATCATACTAAATGCGCAAGTTTTACTACCCGATGAAATTGCACAGAATTCTATAAAGTCGACATTATCTGAAACGAGACCTCTCGACGACGAGAACTCTAACTAATATAAGGAGACGGATTATGATGCTCAAAAATAGTGACGTCAAAAGTTGTCGCGCGGGAGTTTTTTATGCCTGAGAAAGGAGGCTCTCTGTTTATGAGATGGGGTAATTTTGTTCTACAATTAGAAAAGTTATGCGCAAGTTATATTTGGCGTGGAAACAGCGATGGCACAGAAAGAACATGGGGGCTGTGCGCGATGGTAAGTCCCCCAGTAGCCCAACAGTAATAGGATATTTGAAGTCCATGTGTTCCATTGCGACTGTGCGCCGGAATGCGCCATATGCGCTATCGAAGTAGACTAATCGAAAACGGCGGAAAATAGCGAAACGTCTGAACACCCCTGGTGTAGTACAGCGACCACACGTCATTGTATGATCGGAGAAGGTCTATTAAAGAACTTCTTAACGCGGCTTTAATGGTGTTTTCAACCTTTTGTCGGCCGTGGTCCAATTTGCAGTTTGAAAATGTTCTGCGGTCCACTCCTTCGAGTCCTATCGAGTCTTAGTTCTGCTAAAATAGGACCGGAATACTCAATTTGTAATGTAGGCTAATAGTCGCAAGCTATCGTGCTTCTAAAGATCACCAGCAAACTTGGAAGAGAATATATTGGCACGAACGGTTCTCATGTGGACCTGACTATATGGTTTACTAGGTTTGTCCTATTTAAATACACAGCAAACAAATCCTGTATAGCGCTATTTGATAATGATCGATTTATCAGCAATCCGGAGGGGAGGTTTTGGAACCGGACTCTTAATTCCTATTGCATGCCGGACGAATGGTACAGTCCAGCTTGTGCATGTAACGGTATACTTTGATACCAATGTAAGTAGGTAAAAACACGTGAATCTCTCTCGTGTCATTCCCGTGCGTGCCTGCAATCTGCATTAGTAATTTCTAAGATATCATCCATGTATTTCGCATAGACCTGCTACTCGCGTGTGGCCTCCCGCTGTTCGAGTCACGAAGCACCCCAATCTAATCCCTGCATCCACGGAATCTGTCATTACCGAGATTTTAGGTCCACTATGATGGGGAATAAGCAAAAGCATAACTGTGATTGCGAAACAGGCCAGCTTCTATCGATTTCAACGCGATGTCAGTGAATGAGAGAAAAAATGGGATTCGGGACACAGGAGCGTTGTTTGCAAGCTGTGGAATTATGCATGTATTGTAATTACTGATGTTGCTCTGCCATAGTGTGGGGCATGGACCGGAGCCGGAATTTTTTCAAATTTGGCCGGAGCCGGATCAGTACTTTTCTGATACGGTCGGAGCCGGATTGGGGCGGATCAGAACTTTTTTGATACGGCTAGAATCGTAATTAATAAGCCTGACTTTTGTAACTGAATAACTACCAACCACACTTCAGTAATCGCCAAGCAAGTGCGAAAATAAATGAGCCACATTTATGAATTCACGGAACCACCGTACTGTGGTAGGGCGGAACATGGACCGGAGCCAGATTGGATGTCCGACCGGTCTTTTTCGTTTTTAATCGGAGCCGGATCAGTACTTTTTCCGATACGTCCGTGGAACCGGACCAGAGAATTGAAAACAGGATCGGAGTCGGACCAGAGAATTCGTCGATCCGCTCCGCACCATGCCAGAACATCCAATCCAATGATACAATCGATTCGGCTCTCGCATTTATGTACAATTGTTTCGAATTAATGATATCAAGGGGGGACATTTTAGATCGACTCCACGGATTATTGCGCTGCGGTATTTCCACGATTTCTTGCGATGGTGTCGAATGTTCACGGAAAGTTGAAAATAATTATTGATCATAAATTTCGATTATGCCTGTTCATATATTACAATAATATGAACTACTGCAGTACCTTATAGCCTACCTATCCAATATCCTTTAGTCCGACTTATCGGATACTCTTTTTAATGACACTTGACATATGACTCTGGGGAAATATTAGCTTACAAGGTTTGTTCAAGTTCAACTATATACTAAAAATTCTATATCAGAAAAAATTCAATCTCAACTATAATATATTATATATATAATTGAATAGTACATTCATATTGAAATAATATTAATGATATTATTGATAAATGAATTATTCGTTCGGACTCATTTCGATATGAATATACTATTAACTATTCAATTGTATACTGAAGTTTTGTTTCTCCAGGAAGCTCTTTAACTGCTGTAGACTTGGGCACTCCCGTTCCGAGGTAAAGGATATGGTAAGCCATCATTAGTCTATCAATCATTGCATTGTAAGTGGAACTATAACTTTATTTCACATTATGCCAAAAGGAGATATCGATATTATAAATGGGTTGCATAAACAATATGGTGCACCGAAGGTATGCTATGACTTCAGGCATTTATCATCGACTATTCCGGTCTTATATAGCCAATTATAGACGGATGGTATAGCCTTGCGTGTCACATGCTCATCAGTGATTTTCTTGCACAATCTACAAAAAGTTGATCTGTGAGTAGGAATGATCTGAGCGTATGGAATGGCTTCATCAATTGGCTGAAAGCGCCATCTATGATATTCTCTGTAGGCCGTGTCGTTGCGATCCAGGTAGTTCACATAGTCAACGAGTGCTTTTGGTGACTTGAAGTCTTCTGCGTGAATGAAGGAATGTATGGGTGCGATTTTAGCCACATCTTCTTTCGTCGGACCCCATACTATCGGGACTGCGCCTGATCGCAGACCATTTCTCCAGAACTTCTCTGATACGTAATCGGGACAGTGGATGGAGTTTTCAAACGATATGTAAAATTTATGTCGTTGGAGCTCTTTCACTAACTCCGAGCCTTTGAATCTGTTGTTGAAACAAGTACCGTATGTAGTGACTTTTAGTCCGCTTTTAATCAATCTCATGGCGTATTTCATTCTTTCCGATGCACCGTGGGTATTGTTACAATTGCTGACGGCCCAGATGGCCAGCCCACTTTTCCTCGACATCATTTTATCGTACCAGTTATTATGTCTCTGCTTTTCCTGGAAAAAATGTAGTTCATATTGGACATTTCCGAAGTAGTCCACAATGTCCGAGTCCAGTCGGAAATTCATGGTCAAGTTGAATATGGAATCGAAACGAGGGTCCTTCAAAACATCTCCGAAGTGGTAGGTTTTTGCAGGGGTTTCTCGCGACCAGAAAACGTAGAACTGATTCGGGTTTCTGAAAAGATAAATTAATGTTCACATTTATGCGCAGATGAATGGTTGATTTTGATTATAATCAGGCATATTACATCATTTTGTACGTTGATATTACAAACGTATAAATCTGCCACAATGATTAAAATCCGCTACATGTTCCAAAATCCCCTACATGATCCCGCATAACACTAAGTGGCATTTGGTACCATGAATATGAATAGGTTAGTAGTATTCGTAGTAATGGAAGTTAAGGAATCGTGCAGCTGTCTACGTCAGTGGTTCGTAACCAGTGCATAACCAACCAGTTCTCGCACCCCCTATACCACGAGGTACTGGTATGCTGTAGGCCTACCCAGGGCCGTAACAGCACTTCGTCAGCCCCCCCCCCAAAACATTGGTCTTGGGCCCCCCATAGGGTTATAGACCGAACGTCTGGGGGGCTTCGCCCCCCAGACCCCCCTCCGGCGATACACTCTTTACCACTATTCATGATATTCATTCGGAGTTTCTTTAGTGAATCAGCTTTTGCTCCCTAAGCGCGCGAAGCGCGCAAAATTTCTGGAGTTCATGATTTCATCGGTCAGTATGATCGGGAATTGCATACATTGTTATCAATTTTTTTCTTCTCTCTACTCACGTAATCAGATTTGCAGGTAGAGCTGAGTGAGGTCTGTTTGAAAAGGTAGGACCACTCAATAATAATTAAACATCTTCGGGCGTATACCCGTTGGCAGGAACAAAACAGCACCTCGTCAGGCCCCCAAAAACGTTGGTCTTGGGCTCCCATAGGGTGATAAAACGACCCCCCCCCATCACGTTGTTCGCGTTTGTCACGAAATTACCCGTACTGTATTGTGAGCCAGCGCGAAGCGCGAACATTTTCGATAATTTATGATAAAATCGGTCAATCAGATCGGCGACTGCATATATAATATGCTATCAATTTATTGTCCTCGCTACTCACGTAATCAGATTTGCCGGTAGAGCTGAGTGAGGTCTGTTTGAAAAGTTAGGACCACTCAATAATAATTAAACATCTTCGGGCGTATACCCGTTGGCAGGAACAAAACAGCACCTCGTCAGGCCCCCAAAAACGTGGGTCTTGGGCTCCCATAGGGTGATAAAACGACCCCCCCCCCCCCCCATCACGTTGTTCGCGTTTGTCACGAAATTACCAGTACTGTATTGTGAGCCAGCGCGAAGCGCGAACATTTTCGATAATTTATGATAAAATCGGTCAATCAGATCGGTGACTGCATATATAATATGCTATCAATTTATTGTCCTCGCTACTCACGTAATCAGATTTGCCGGTAGAGCTGAGTGAGGTCTGTTTGAAAAGGTAGGACCACTCAATAATAATTAAACATCTTCGGGCGTATACCCGTTGGGAGGAACGAAACAGCACCTCGTCAGGCCCCCAAAAACGTGGGTCTTGGGCTCCCATAGGGTGATAAAACGACCCCCCATCACGTTGTTCGCGTTTGTCACGAAATTACCCGTAGTGTATTGTGAGCCAGCGCGAAGCGCGAAAATTTTCGATAATTTATGATAAAATCGGTCAATCAGATCGGCGACTGCATATATAATATGCTGTCAATTTATTGTCCTCGCTACTCACGTAATTAGATTTACCGTTAGAGCTGAGTGAAGTGTCTTGAAAACGGGAGGGCCCGTAAAAATGATTAAACATCTTCGGGCGGGCGGAACCGTTGATATGACTTCGTTACATGATGTTATTTCGTGACATCCAGTCTGCCATATCAAAAAATATAGAGCCGCCCAAACGTAGGCTTCTAAACTAAGAGAAGCACACGATTTCAAATTGGTATTTCTTCACTGGCATAAAATTTTTCCCAGCGGGATGGTATTTGTCTTGTGAGGTTCAGATTGCAAAGACAGGAACATTCGGCGCCAGTCATTTAGGTGCCTATGGACAATTAAACCTATATGTATTTTGTATATATTGCGAAGTCTTTGATCTGCATAAGGGCATAGACCTTTTCGGCCAAGCTTTTCTCGCTGCCAATCGATCTGGCACACTTCTTGGAGTCGCATGTTATATGGCCTAAAACTTGATTGTATGCCTTGGTGGGTCGTGGCGCGGTAATGGCCCAATACCCAATAATAAAGAAAAATGGCTACTTGAATTCGCGCGCAGCGCGCAAAAATTTTGAAAAAATTGCATAAATTTTCAAAAAATACTCTATGATTTATGCTAATTCACGAAATAATTTTGGGCCCCCTTCGAGCTCGGGCCCCCCCCCCAATTGGGGGGTTTGGGGTGCGGCAGTTACGGTGCTGGGCCTACCTATACCTATGTCCTGTATTAGGGACTATTGTTTTCTTTCATTCGGTCTATATCAGTGCTGGTTCCCAACCTTTTTCGACTCATCGCCCCCTTTTGAAGCTCCACACCGATCATCGCCCCCCAAATATTGGGAACCCAAAAGGTCAACTTTTCGGCTCGACCTCGAAATTACACTTTAACAGCTAAATTTTCGTTGGAGAGCCTATGGACAATTAAACATATATGTATAATTGTATATATATCGAAGTTTTCGGTCAGCACAAGGGCATTCCATTTCGGGCAAGGTCTTCTCGCTGAGATCGTTCTAGCATACTTCTCGGAGTCGTATGTTACATGGACTATAACTTCATATATCTTGGAGCGTCGTGGCACTGTAATGACAGTCGCCGAAGTCTCCATTTCCATAAATCACACGTATTGTTGAAGGGGGGAGGGTACCCCAAAATCAATATATATTACAATATGAAATCGCGCACAGCGCGAAAATTTTTTGAAAAAGTTGGGAGAATTTCTAAAAAAATTACTCTATAACTTATGATAATTCACAAAATAATTTTGGGCCCCTTCGAGTTCGCCCCCCAAATTGGGGGTTTGGGGTGCGGCAGTTACTATCCTGACTCCATGTAGTCGTTTTAACGCGCCATCGCCCCCTCCGTTGTTTTCGCCCCCTATCGCCCCCTTCGTCCGTTTTCGTCCCCCTATCGCCCCCTTCGGTATTTTCGCCCCCTAGACCGCCAAATCGCCCCCTGGGGGGCGATATCGCCCACGATGGGAACCACTGGTTTATATGAAGGAGACATGATAATCCTCTTTCGCACACAGGCACTACAAAACGTCGCATGTTATTGTGTCGCATGCTCATTAGAGTTGTTCAGATTTAAAATTGTCGCGACGCTTGGTTGTTACCCTTCCAAATGGTGGCTTTAGTGCATAAAAACTGGTTTACATGCGGTCTTGGTCGTCTTCATTGAGATTTTACCTTCCTTGAATACCGCCATCAAAAACCAGGGCCAGGGCCAATTCACATTATTGTTGGGTATTCCGCCAAATGTATATGATTGCTCAAAGCTCATATGCCCAGACCACTGACAGTTTGAGTCTTATTTTTATACAATTCAAATTAGGGGAAAAGGCTTTGTCCGTGCTAAATTTTGATGCTTGCTTGACCCATGATTTTGACCTCACGGTGAATCATGTGGAGTGCCGGTGTTGAGTGAATCGCAATTATGGACTATATACTCCAGTGACTAACTTTTGTCTCTAATAGGATTTGCTGCTTTATGGCGATTAAGACAAATCATGTCTACATGTATAATTTTGGGAATGCTTGAGTGTAAAGCTTCAGATTATCTTTCGCTGTTTCAGTAACATGTCGATTACTTATTAGATCAATCACAGAACTCGCAATGATATTTTCCCACGTGTCTCTACGTGTGAGAACTTATTACCGACACTTTCTAACAACCAGTTATCGGCGGGTCGTCTTGTGCCGCAGTTGATAATTACGCACGCCATGTCGTGGACGGGCAATTAGGTTGTTTCCTCTGCGTTTGCAGTCGGAATCGGCAGCCAGAACAAACCGTGCATGTCCTTTTGATTTACACGGATGGACACTTGTCGTAAAATTGTCGCTTATAAATGGCGGCAAATACCACAATCACATTTCGACATGTAGCTCAAAGTACCGATTTTGTCACAAATATAAATAACTCGACAATATGATGGCAATATCAATTACATGTCGAAATTTACGTTCCGTCTTCGCTCGACCGACGGATTTCAATATTGTGACAGCATAACATCCAGGGTTGCATTTAAAATAGGAAGTGTTTTATAACACTTTGTTTTAGCCGTCTTTTAAACAATGTTCGAAATAAATTCCATTTCAAAAAATGAAACTATTTAGGTTAACTGTTTAGGTTATAATTGCCTACATATTTTCGAAAAACATACAGCGTGAATCTTCGGACGACATGCACTAGAAATACTCGACGCATACGAAATGGAATGATTGGAACCCTCGACATCATCGT
The DNA here is from genome assembly GCF_051294905.1 of Botryllus schlosseri. Taxonomy (NCBI): domain Eukaryota; kingdom Metazoa; phylum Chordata; class Ascidiacea; order Stolidobranchia; family Styelidae; genus Botryllus; species Botryllus schlosseri. Next base: position 18,798,541 of record NC_137251.1, on the reverse strand, counting down.
TGATCAAGCTGTCATAACACGTAGTTGTATATCACTTGCACAAAATGGGTGTTCTGGTGAGGATTGATGATAACCGCAAGCCGTAGAAGCGCAGAAGGTCGTGCAATCACCCAGGGTTACCAATTACCATACGTCATCGCCATCCGCATGCGGTCCGCGAAGGCTTTTTTGAAATTTCAAGTATTCGACAATATATTGAAGCGTCATATATCTCTTTTAGATTTAAGTACTTGAACTTCAATATAAAACTACCACAAAAACCTGAAATCTCAACAAAGCTCCCATCACATCACTTTTGAAATCTACCATGCGGTAGAAGATAAGCTATTACGGCACATGACCCGTTGATGATTTGTGACTGAAAATTGTGATTTTGTTTGGTCCGTCAAATTACTCGATTTTGGATAGACTGGGTGATAAACAAAAAATGACTCGAGTTGAGTCGGATGAAACGTTGAAATCAGAGAAGGACTTCTCGGTATAGTGACTTGGTAATCCTACGCACGCAACAATCTATGAAACTGTCTTGGGGAATAGTAATATATCATAAGGCCGTAGCTTGCGTTGCGCAGGGTATATAGATATCTAATCACGTCAGTATGGAAACCATTGACATTCTGTGACCCCCCGTGACGTATATTTGGTTAAATCCTAATTATTGTTTGTTCTCTTTATCCATGTTATTATCGGTGACAAGTAAGGTAGTGGTACGCTCCACACCTGTAACACCAATGGAATTTTCAGCGATTAGAAATTTCTATTCCGGGGGTTCTTAACCAGGGGTCCGTAGCCCCTTCGTGGTACGAAGCACCACACCAGGGGGTACGAGATGCATTGTGGAAATAGGCCTATATGCTGTGGAATATTTTCTGGGCCAATTTATTCAACTGGAAAATATTCTTCGCGCTACGCGCGCTTTATGTGAACGGGCTTTCTAGTTTTTATATAGGTACGCTACCATCAGAATTCGTGTTGAATATAGACTGGGGCACGGGAAATGTTATTGAAAGCACAGGAGGTACGATAGCTAAAAAGGTCAAGACACAATGCTATTACTATGGCACAATATTAATTATATTTAAGTGGTTATTGATTTGTTGCAATATTAATCGAAGAAAATCTAATGCTGGTTTAATCTGATTTTGGCAATGACAGTAACAATAGCCCACTTATCACGAATATATCAGAAACCCGTATTAGGCTACACCGCTCACATGCTCTAATATCAGATCAATCTATGCTAAACTTTAAAATATTCTACATAAGATTGTGGCACGTCAAGGTTACACTAGCGTCCTCCCGCATGATGTCAATAACTCATTGTTTTAACTAATTATGTCCGGCACAAAAACTATTTTATTCAAATATTTTAAAATGTGATTTTTCTTGTGTCAGGCGTGAATTCACAATAGTAAATCCCATTGTCACATCGTGGGTGGAATGCCATTCTGCAAGGTCCCGTCATCAGAAATTAGGAAATTGGCACACAAGAACATTTGAGTTTGAGACCTCTGCTTTAGGAGGATTTGTCATTATTTTTCAAGAAATCAAAAATTTCCTCCGTGGAGGCCCAAGTGTGCTCCTTTTTGGCAATTCGTCCTCTTTTATAGGTTTTAGCTTTGACAGCCGGGCGATTGTACAGTCATAACTGAGAAACGCCATAAATGACGCAATATCGGGACTTCGACGTCAGTGATGACAAGGATAACTGAAGAATAATTTTGGTGCGGGTCATCCGGGAATTTTTTTTTCCTAGTCAACACAACAGTGTTTCCAGTCAAAATTTTAAAATTGCTCGTAATCGTGTCCGATTTTATAAGTTTTGCGGTTTGTAAAATGTGCCCTCTTTTCCGGATATCAAAATATGGTAACTGTAAATTACCAAAATTGCCATATAACAACACCGATAAAAAGTGACGTCACACATGAAAAATTCTTGACGTCATGGCGGCACAAAATCGAATCATTGTGTGTACCATATGTTCCGCGTTAAAAACTGATAAAACTTAACATCTTCCGCATACATAGTGGGAATCCGAGGTGTCGCGGCGCAACTAGTAAATAGCGTGCCAGGAGTATCAAAAATTCACTTGCTGCTATAAATACTCAACATCTCAAAATTCACTGCTTTTGATGTGGTGCTACAGTAAGTAATTCCTGTTTTGACGAACGAGTTGAATCGGACCGTCAAAAGTACTAATAATGATTACTAAATAAGTTCGTGACATTGGTTTCTGGCAAGCTAGTGAGTGTTAGCTTTAATCCTACAAATTATGTCGAACGGGTTTAAGGTGAATCACAACGACATCTGCCAGCTACCCGACTGCTAGTTAGCCGCAATATAGCATGCACATCTCAATTACAATAAAATAAAAGGTATATTTGATTTCACGGAATCGCCTCATAATTAGAACCCACTTGCGTGTCTCCCCACTACGTTTCTACATGCATAGCATGTGTATTGTGCAGTGCACGCAGAATTTGAATTAAAATGGTGCACTAGATTTATACCGCGTTAGAAGTCTGAGGTAGGCTCTGGCTTCGTATGCCATGCGTGTTTTGTCATTTGCGGAACGACATTAATTTCAGTAATTTCAGTGCTTTGACTTTGTAATGTTTCGGACGACTTTCATTCTCGCTCTCTTCCATCATCGGTCACGCTCGTTTTTCATGCGCAATTCTTGTACTTTGCTGCCACTTTTGGCTCGGCTTACCTTCACTCAGGCCTTGAAAAAACTGCTACTGCAGTGAGATCAGCGACCAGAATAATCTCCGGCACATAGTATTTGGTACGAACTGGGATTCGAACCACTGCCATCTGTGTCGCGACGCTGGCGCTTAACCAACTGTGCCACTCGCTTCCCCATGCCATGGGTTATATTCACATCCTTATATCAGGGGTGGTACACGGGTGCAAATAGACACCCTATATTCGCTAGTATTCGAGTACAGTGCACGTACAACCTATATAGAACGTACATTCAGCAGTCACTGCGATAGCTATTTTCCGTAGTGCTTCTGATGATTTCACAAATAAATTTGATGCAAATTCATCTCAAAACTGCTCTCTACTTTTCAACATCGAATATCTAAAATAACTATGGAGTAGACGCGGAGTACTTTAAAAACATCTACTCGAGTATAAGTACCGCAAGTATTTCAAAGGTAGGTCTCATTCAAAAAAGTACTTCGTTATCAACCACCTCTGTATACGGCCTGTAGTGGAACGATAGAAACACTGTAATTTTTCAAACCTCGTTTTCGGATCTGGCAAATCCATAAACTTCCGTAGATCGGGAGAGTTGAAATGCACCAGCGCCGCGCATTTTCGTACAAGCTTCCGGTCCGTCGTAACTTTACAACCACCGCATTCAGCGGGAACTATAAATTCGAGATTCTCCTTGTAGTGTTTCATTTGGTATTCCATCGCTTTCCAAATCAAGATAATGGGCTCGTCGCCTGCGGCCCGCTCCGCTGATATTCCAAGTTTTGGCCGTAAGTTACGGCCTTCGCTTTCAATAGGATCTGCCTCGGCTAGTTTCAGTTTTTTCTTGTCCTGTTTAAGGACTTTGCGATTAAACGGGTCGTCATCTTCATCTTGTCGCTGTTTCTTTCTCCGAATTTGGTGTGCTTCAAAATTGCGTGAACTTTTATCATCTTTGATGCTATTAGAATCAACGGAGTCTTTCCGATAATGCGTCTTGTACACACCTTTATTTACGTAGTCTTCGTGTGGTAGTTTTTGAATATTCGAATTATCTTCAAAATGTTCAACATCGGCGTCGTAGTCAAGTTCGTGAAGTGACCTAGTGACTTCGTTCGCCGTGCGAGCTCTCTTCCAAAGAACGAAATACCATAACAGTCCGACCATGGATAAGATCAGTAAATAATTGCTTCTGCTGGATTTGGAGCGCGGCCGTAACTGCCGTACGAGTAGATTGACCTGGAATATAATGAAAGTCTCATGATCGGCTATAACTGCTCGGCCGCGTTCAATATTTTGCTAATAATGGATATTTTGCAATAGTAAATGGTGTATGTATTGCTTTGCGGTCTCATAATGTAAGGCGCGGCCCCACTGTGCAATGTGCATGGAACACCTATTACTCTGCTGCGGCAAGCAATTGTGAATGTTCTTTATTCTATTTTGCTTAGATCATTGGTTCTCAAACTGAGAGGGGGCGTGGAAGCATATGAAGGGGACTCTCCGCGCGATTCACCTCTGGTTCATAGTTATTGCTCTGTGTATAGTCCAAATTTCATACATAAGAATTCCCTCATCAACAGCCATAAGAATTCATACCATCAAACTTTCCGTTGGAATTGCTAGCATTCTAGTTGCGCTTTGTGATATGACGTTAATAGGCGCGAATTTTTTCACTATCATGTACGGGAGCGTGTCTGAAACAGTTTAGAAACCACTGGCTTGGATGATTACTTGGTTATCGGGTAACGGACTAGCAGCGGTTATGCTTAGTTGCGTCATAAATGACCTTTTGTATCGCGGTCTGGGAGTATCGGGAATTGAGTGATATATAGGGCCTTGACGTTGATTGGTTTTGTTCGAGTCTCCGTGAGTCAACAAACCTATTCGACCATGAATATTGGCATGAAGAAGCCGCAAACAGATCTTCACGTGCAGTCTTGCTTTTACCGACGGTTTGTTCGCGTGGGTTCAAAATCTGGTTTCGAGTAGCAGGGTTCACAGAACTAATTGAGGCCCTTGAGTGACCGCAAGTTTGAAACTCAATTGAGGGTCTCTTGACGTTCGCTACACTTTAATGACTTCGTCAAGTTTTGTTTCTATACATTCCCAACTTTATTCATGCAAGAAATACGACCGATACCATGTTGTGTGGATAAAGACGCGGCTTTTGTAACGATTCCGGAGACACCCGCGAGACACTGCAGTTACAGTCATCAGGCCCGCGGGCTTAAGAAGTTATCCACCCAGGACCGTGACTGCCGCACCCCAAACCCCCCAATTGGGGATCGACCTCAAAGAGGCCCCAAATTATTCCGTGAATGAACATAAATTATAGAGTTTTTTTTTTTGAAAATTTAAGCAACTTTGTTCAAATTGTTTTCGTGCTTTATGCCTGATTGTTGCCATATATCATGATTATTGGGTATACCCTTACACCAAGAAAATATATACGCATGATTTATAGAAATGGGCATTTAGGCGTCGACCATGATTACGTGGTCAGAGAGAGGGAAAAAAATTATGGCAATATTTATCCACTTCCCGATACTATAGACCGATTTAATCATGGTTATATAAAATTTTCGCGCTTCGCGCGATTAGACGCTGCAGGCGTCTCGCTAATTAGCATAATCAGTCTCGCTCGAAAGAAGCGGTACAAAGCGTATAACCCGGTGGGGTGGTTTGACACCCTATGGGGCCCCAAGACCGACGTTTTGGGGGCTGACGAAGTGCTGTTTCGGCCCTGTGTCCACCCCATTGTGCATCTGCACACACATTATGTAGGCTATTGCCTCGGAGGGTTACGCAACACGGCGAGTAAATGGTGGATTGGCAAGGACCGTGTTTATATGATACATTGCCTCGAAGCAATGCATAGCACGATTTTGCATTGTGATTTTTTTCCTGTATAAAACATCCACCAACATTGTGTTGCATACGTAAAGCTTCAACAGTCAACACCTATATGTGAGCGGTAGGCTGTAGGTCAGCGGTCGGGAACCTTTAATGACCGAAAAGCCATATTGACCCAATATTTTCAAATGTAAGTCTCAAAGAGCCATAAATGTCAATCAACTGTTACGTCACTATTGAAAATTCGTGACGTATTGGCAGCACCAATACATGGAATTCACAGTGTGTGCCATATGTTTTCTCTGCTCACATGCGTAGGTGGAGCCAAACATAGTCACTACAGCAGTACATAGCCTGCAATGAAATCTTCAATGATTATTGGCATTTTCTATCGATGTTTACGAATGGTTAGATTTTGAACATTTCTACTCCCAGAATCAAGCAATTTTCCAATTTATAGTTCGAAAATATAGCGCAAGAGGACTGCTTATGTATGCACATTAGGGCTCTTCAAAAATGACTTTTTTTCTCAAATCGTACTGGCTACTTGATAAAATTGTTAGGTTACCAAATTTAAGCCTACACACAAAATTTGGTTCAATTCCAGCCAGTAACCGCTTTGCTACAGGAGAAGTAAGTTTCTATTTATTATATAAAAATAAATACTCAAAAATTTGAAAATTTTCTGTTCACCCCATTAAAGTGTTAGGCTGTCTATAGAAACGATGCTCACCAAATTTGGTTCAATTCCAACCAGTGGAAGCGGAGTTATTGCCCTCGAAAAATTTGGATTTGAAGAAAATAGTATTTACGGTGAGCACAACTATAATAAATAAACAAAGAATCGGTCACCGTAAATACTATTTTATTCAAATCCAAATTTTTTCGACGGCAATAATTCCGCTTCCACTGGTTGGAATTGAACCAAATTTGGTGAGCATCGTTTCTATAGACAGCCTAACACTTTCATGGGGTAAACAGAAAATTTTCAAATTTTTGAGTATTTATTTTTATATAATAAATAGAAACTTTCTTCTCCTGTAGCAAAGCGGTTACTGGCTGGAATTGAACCAAATTTTGTATGTAGGCTTAAATTAGGTAACTTAACAATATTATCAAGTAGCCAGTACGATTTGAGAAAAAAAAGTCATTTTTGAAGAGCCCTAATGCACATTGCACAGCTTAGGCACAGACGAGCCAAGCCTCACCCGTGATACCGCAACTCATCGTAAATAGCTGAGAATTTATAATCACTGATATTAATCTAATTTTATTGTCGCACTGATTCCAAATATCTGAATATTGATCGTCTTCTCCAGTATTCGGCTAACAAAACATTGCGTTACACACCTACATTTTGAAGCTATTTACCATTCAAGAACATGGATGCATATGGGGTTGTTTTAAATTTTAATTTCTAATTTGGAATGTCACTTCCAAGTCAGTTCATTTCTAGGCGTGGATCAGGGAGAAAAGGTGTATTTGAAAACTGCAAGCGTCGCCATGTCTTCTGTTCTCTTCGATCAATCAAGGTATCGTGCAATCCAAAAGTTGGAGACGCGATGTCGGGTAGATCGAATTCGCGAATGATGTTAGTGGCCGGCGCGACAGCAAATTTGAGGATTTTGAAAAGGGGGATACGAGACCCTAATCCTGGATACTCCACTGTCTTTACCTCTCAAAGACATGTTTAGGCTGCCACGAGAATAATCATTCTGGACGTAATAAAAATTTACAAACATATGTTGCTGCAATAATGATAAATTTATTACAAAATTTACATTTGCTAAAGAGCCATTTCTTATACCCAAAAGAGCCATATAGGGTTCGCGAGCCATAGGTTCGCGACCACTGCTATAGGTGATGGTCATCACTCATGTGCTCTAAACTTCGACCCCTTGGGAAAATGAAGTGATGAGAATCACAGATACTCTGTAAATTACTGATTCACGTCTCTTACCCATCATAATTTTCGAAAATTGACTTATGGCAAATACCAAGGAGGGGAATATTGAACACTGAGCATCTTCAAAACAAAGTTACCATACTTGCAGGGCGGTTCCCTTATTTACTCGATTCTTTCTAGAAACAACATGCTAAATATGTAAGTAGTATATATTACATGAAGACAGGGCAATAAGTCCTCAATTTGCAATGCAAGAAATTATGACCGTGGAATTTACTTCCAAAACGATGACCTGAGCAGCCAACATGCTTCCAATGCAGCAGAGCTGATTTGACAATCAAACGCAGCAGTACACGCTGTCATCGTCAGGCAAAAGGTAATCGTGGTTGTAATCGTAATCGATTACGACGATTACAGCATTCCCAAGCAACCGTAATTGCCATCGTCATCGTAATCGATTATGTCACATATCTAATCGATTTCTCTGTACAATAACGATCACTTTTTATCTGCATAAGGACTATGATAAAAGGGAACATTCGTAAACAAGGAATAGTGCGATATTGTATCAGGTTGCTGATAGCAGAAACGTCAGATTTTCAAACTCCACTGCGCACTTATACATCACGAGTATATTAGCTTTGCTATAGTCATTGCATAACGAATTTTATCAACACGCAAGGCCGTAACGGCACTTCGTCAGTCCCCTTCAAAAAAACGCATTGGTCTTGCCACCCCTCTTATAGTGATAAACCGAACTTCTGTGGGCCGTTTAATGAGCTAGCCTTTGACGCCTAACCGCGCGCGAAGCGCGAAAAAATTCTATAATTCTTGATTGAATCGGTCAATATGATCGAGATTTGCATATATATTGATATCAATTTTATCCTTTCTCTGCTCACGTAATCAGATTTACCGGTAGAGCTGAGTGAGGTGAGTTTGAAAAAGGTAGGACCCCTCAATATTAATTAAACATCTTCGGGCGTATACCCGTTGGCAGGAACGAGACACCACCTCGTCAGGCCCCAAAAAACTTGGGTCTTGGGCTCCCATACCTATATGTATTTTGTATATATAACGAGGTTTTCGGTCAGCATAAGGGCAGTCCTTTTCGGCCAAGGTTTTCACGCTGCCTATCGTTCTGGCATACATGTTGGAGTCGCATGTTACATGGCCTAAAACTTTATATGTCTTGGTGCGTTGTGGCGCAGTAATGGCCAACGCCGACATGCCCATTTCAATAAATATTGCATATTTTTTCTTGGGGGAAGAGTACCCAAAAATCAAGACAACTGCAAACTTGAAATCGCGCGAAGCGCGAAACTTTTTTGAAAAAGATTCATAAATTAAAAAAAAAACACTCTATAATTTATGCTAATTCACGAAATAATTTCGGGCCCCCATCGAGCTCGCCCCCCCTAATTGGGGGGTTTGGGTGTGGCAGTTACGGTCCCGTCAACACGTAGTAAATAGATATTCGATGTAGTAGTAGTTAGTAGTAGTAGTAGTAGTAGTAGTATGATTGAAAGTACTGCCGACTTACCGTATATTCATAGGTTATCAATACACACCAGAAACCACTATCTCGAACAGAGGAGAAAAATAATCACCATCACTCGTATATGTGGTGTCTTATAAACAAAGCCTGGAAGTGATGAGCCGTACCACAAGTCAGTAAACACGAAATCGAAAATAAATAATATCGGCCTGGTGTAACATGGCCAATATAATCGAAACACCTGAATATCAAACAAACAAACCACGCTACCTACAGTTTCAAATAGTAACGCAATTATTGATGTTTGGTTGCGCTTAGTTAAGCGTAATTGGAATGTTACAAGGAGTATATACACCAGACAAAAATATAAAATTTTGTACGGCGACGATTTGGCGGGTGCCAACCATTCTCTATCGTATACGTAGACTATTTCTGGTGTAAGTCGTCCGTAGGCTCACACTACATGTTTTTCCGAAAGCATTTAAAAAAACAATTATGATATAATTATACAACTTTTGAAATGACATATGTTCAAAACATAGATTTAAATGCAACCCTACGAATATTCAACTACGAGAAACATCATTCGTTATGGAAGAATTTTATGCTCACTTGATCTTATTCTCAAAGGGCCTTCCTTGAAACGGACACCAATCGGTAATCTGCAACTCTTTGCTCAACATTTGAATTTGCCGTCATAACCATCCGATTATACAACATGTTAGTGTGGGTTGTAGTTAGAATGCAAACGATTGGGGCGACAAATCGTCAGCTATAAATTTGGCCAATGCATGTAATGTGACGTAGCAAGCAAAAAATTGTTCTCTCATGAGGCCTTCTAATTGCAATCGTTAGATTGTATTTCAATATGTGTTGAAGGCTCAAGTTTCAAGAAGCAAATGAATGTAATCGTGAGTAATCGTGAGTAATCGTGATTACTTTTCCATGTAATCGTAATCGCTATCGACTACTTAGATATGTTGCCGCAATCGTAATCGTAATCGTAGTGGCATGATTCAGAAGTAATCGTAATAGTCGCAATCGATTATATCTGATGTGAATCGTCCGTAGGCTCATACTACATGTTTTGGAAAGCATTTACACAATTATGGCATAATTATATAACTTCAAAAACACAATTTTTAAAGGTCTTAGTTTGAAATGCAACCCTGCGTACAGGCGTTGTATTTCCAACAAGTGATTATTTTAAAAGATTTGTAGCTTAAAAGGATGCTGGGGCATTTGGGGGAGCTTTTGCGCCAACACTTCAAAGAGAGTCGGGCTGCTGACGATTACGTTTACCAGTTTTAGCGCCAGTGACACATGCCACAGCCGCAGTAGTTACCAAATTAGTCGGACAGAAGTTTTGATGCATTTATTACATGCGATTGAATTATCCGCGTCTGAAAGCGTCCTCTCGTCAATAACACGCATTCCCCTTACCCTCATATTTGCAGTATTTCTCTTCTTGGATTTTTCATCAACACCTGAGGTACGATTCTTCTTTTGTTTCATGGGTCTTGCGAAACTCTTGTTGACGCAGAACAACACATCAGGAAATGTAATGCTATCTGAAATGATTGTGATTTTTGAATACATCATCGGAAAGCCTGAACGTATACAAATCATAGAGTACATATATAAAACCTATGTTTATAAAACATTGAGGATATGCTTCGTATTGTATAGATCAGTGTTGAACACTCTTCCTGCAATTCACTATTCAGGACATGAATGTTCCGATAAGTATTAGCAGACGTAATTACCGTTGAGCTATAGCGTCAATTCGCCCGAAATAACTGAGATATTTTTAATACCAAACGTCACGAAAGTTCCTATGGAGTCACGACAATGAGAATGAATTGGTGTTGTTCATTATTTTGCAGCATTAACTGCGTATTTCTATCCTAGTTTCTTCTTGTCCTGCTCCTTGGGAACCATATGCAAGTCTACTAACCAACCTTTTCGTACCATCCACTATACTTCACGGTCATAAACATGAATATACATTTGGCAGGATTCAGTTAATTGCAAATCTGTTGCTCCGTAATGCTGGTCGGCTCATGTTATACAGCAGTCTATTGTTTCGCTATAAATAACATCTGCGAATTGCTTCATGTACTCGAACTCACTCAATCTATATTCTATGTACCCCACAGCATCTTTCGAAGAGCTGTGCTATTCTCAAATGCCCTTGACTAGACGGATTACTCGAACATGAATTCGATAGCAATATTATCTGAAATAGCCTACGGCATATATCCGAGCAACAGCGAATGATCAGTTCCGCGCTTAAATTAATTTTCGATATACGTGAGTAGTAATTAGCGATCGCCAATTCCAACGAACCAAGCGAGCAACACCCGATAACAGAATATTGCTTTTACTGCATACTCCGACATACTGCATAAGCAGAATTCACAGATAAGCATTTCATGACTAGTATTTTCTTTTATCTCTGAACGACTCTATGCACTCTACAGCAGTGATTCCTTTTTGATCATGCGGCGACCTGTCAAAGAAATTAATAGTTTGCATCTCCCTGACAATGATATTATGACGGAGGTTAGTGGTTACCATGTGTACCGTGATAGTTTTGTGGTTGTCACGCGCATATTACATTTCATCTCTTGTTAAGTATAACGAGCACTACCGTGATCGTTTTCCAATTGTAAAATCTTATAACAAATCTCAATTTTGCAATATCTCACTGCAGAAACTGATGAGTGTGATGCATACAAAATCAAGTACCTGAGTGTCGTGTGACGTAGTCAAATATCACTCATTACGACATCACAGTGTCTCATATTGTGTCGACACAGGCAAATCACACGCCTCAGTGAAATTGTATCACGTCACAATTTCCATTTGGCTACAGGCAATTTGACGGTCATTTTTGACCGGCTTGCCGAGCATTAAATTTGATAAAACGGGTATCAATCGAAAGCTGACTCAGCACTGATTACGAAAATATAAATTTCATTCCGCTCGTGGCCCTGGAACTCCCACAATCAGCCTCGAAATTTTCATGTAATGTTAACATTCGATAATGACATCATAAAAGTATTGATGATATGAACATTGAACACTGGGCAGCTCAAATGTAGGCTTCCATTTATGCAACCACAAAGAAAACAATGTCATTTTACACCTCAGTAATATAAGTTGGTATATTTATAAGACCATAAATACCTATTTCAGTATGTCATTGGACTTTGCGGTCATGTTGTGAGTTGATCACGGCCTTCAAAAAATGTTTTTTTTTTACTTAACCTTTGTAGCTGTGTGCTGCCTTCCACGATGGTAAAAAGCATTGAAACTAAAATTCTCGTTGATAAATTAAACTTTTTGCAGAAAGGGCGTATAATTTCAGTACTCGGAAAATCGCATCACGATACCCGACTATAGAATCTTTAAAATTAATACTGGATTTGGATTGGAGTGTGCCCCAGAGATGAGCGGATTTGAAATTTCTATGTCCTAATCCAATCCATATCCGAACCTTTAAATCAAAATCAAAATCCTAATCCATAACTTCTTCATATTCAAGTCCATGTCCAATCCTAATCCGATTCCAACTGAAAATTCAGAAAAAAAACTAATTTATTCAAGGGAGGGATTCGAAAATTTTCTTTCACAACCAACGATTCACTTGATTCAAGATAACCTAGTAACCATAAGTACATTAATAACTGATCTGAATAAAGTTTGTCGCTACTCGCCACACGATATTTCAATCTCCCAGAAAATAGGTGAATCCAATCCAAATCCTAATCCGTTCAGAAAAAAATGTCTAATCCAAATCCAATCCAAATCCGACAAAATTTCACAAATCCTGTTTTTTCAAAACCTAATCCTAATCCATGCTCATCTCTGGTGTGCCCATATGGAGCTCTACTCGTTGTCATTCTTGGACGTTATTGTCTTAAAACGAGGTAAATACCTTTATTGTACCTCGGTTTTTCTGAAACCTACGTTTACCGAACAAGTTTTCGTACGGGAAATTATCGTTCAGTCTTAAACGAAGGACACTGATGGTGGCACATTGATACACACACACATCACTGATGGTTTGTTCGAATATCAAATTACAATTTGAATTGGAATACATTCTGAAAATTTTCATCAATAACTAACACACCGAATTAATCGTCAAGAACTTTGTGGAAAGAAAACTGAAAAATTATCTAAATATTTGGGAACGAACACACGATCTGTAGAAATGTGTATTGTGCAATACATTACAGCAGGGACGGGCCGGCCAGCGACGTGATTTTGAGCGGCCCGCAGACAGTTTCCGGTAGTACATGATGATATGGCCCGCGGTCACAGTCTGCTGCAATCTCTCACTACGTGTTTACTACGTCATATTTTAGTGACTGTAGGTTATACTTTAGCGTGCGAGTGTGTATAGCGTGCGAGAGTGGATCTTATGCATACGTTCGTCAACGCGTGAAAGTTTGCATTGCCGGTATTCACGTGTGAACTCAACCCGAATCAATTGATATCTTGACAAATTAAAAAGATCCAAACCCCTCGTTCATATACAATTCATATTTTACCAGAGGTGCGCAACACAGGCTACGGTCCGCGAAGGGATTTTGAGCGGCCCGCAGATAGTTTTCAAACTGTTCACAACTTTGATCGACCACAGATGTCTCACTGACTTGAACAGCTATTAAAGTAAGTTACGTTAATAAATTCATTGAATACTGTTTTGGTCTCTATGCTTCAAAGTTTACATTAAATACGATTAATCCTATTGAGGTGGATCAATACACGCTTGATGTATCGATTTAGGAATCCGGCCCGCGAAATACTTCATTTTCCCATGTCCGACCCGGCGACTGCAGAAGTTGCCCGCCCCTGCATTACAGGGATATCTAAAACTCCCTGAATAGCCTACGTCTAGATATCCCTGAATACGGTAGTGCGGGCAATCCATGGACTGGATATCCACCGGATATGTTCTTTCTATCCGGATCCGGGTATAATCCGGATACAGGCTTTTGCTGATAAAACCGGACTTGAATCGGAGACGAATTCATGATAATTCATTTTTAATTTCATGTTTGTTTTGCTGCAATATTCTATACTAATTCTACAGCAAAATATATGTTCTTGCGGTTTACTAACGTCCCCTCTAATTTTTCACGAGTCTGCGCAAACACGTCAACTCACTGCGCAGGCCCTTGGACAATAGTGCGCAACCAGCCCCCCACATAAGGTGATAAACCCTATCGGGCTCTGCGCTTTTTGCCGATATTTATCATCTACATCGAGGCCGGTTTGGTGGCTGTCTCGCCTTTTATAGGATTCATGATTGAATCGGTCAATATGATCGGGAATTGCATAAATGCATATTTCTATTGCTATCCATTTATCCTCTCTCTGCTCACATAATCAGATTTACCGGTAACGCTGATCGAGTGAGGTGTGTTAGAAAAGGTAGGTCCTCTAAATATTAATTAAACACGCGCGCACCCGTTGGTATAATGACTTCGTTACATGATGCTATTTCGTGACCTCTTATCGGCTATGTCAAAAGACATTGGAATCGCTCAAACGTACTAAACTAAAACACGAACACGATTTAAAATTGGTATTTCTCTACTATCAAATAATGTTCCCTCGACATGGCATTTGTCTTGTTGTGGGACTCGGATCGCCAGCACATGAACATTCAGCGCCAGCCATTTACGCGCCTATGAACAACTAAACTTATATTATATGAATCGAAGTTTTCGGTCAGCATATAGGGCAGTCCTTTTCGGCCAAGGTTTTCTCGCTGATGATCGTTTTGGCGCACTTCTCGGAGTCGCATGTCACATAGCCTATAACTTCATATGTCTTGGTGCGTCGTGGCAAGGTAATGGCCGACGCCCAAGTGCCCTTTTCTCTTAATCACGCGTATTTTTGTTGTGGGAAGGGTATACCCAATAATCAAGATATTTGACAATATATTATTATTCGCGCGCAGCGCGAAAAATATTTTGAAAAATTCCCAAAAAATACACCATGATTTATGTTAATTCACGAAATAATTTTGGGCTCCCTTTGATCTCGGCCCCCTAATTGAGGGTTTGGGTGCGGCAGTTACGGTCCTGAGGAAATGTTACGCAATGTTCATATCACGCAGGGAAGACTATGCGCTAGTTTCTCGCAGATTAACTTCGAGCTAGCCCATTGTTACTTATAACTTTGTTAAACCATGTTATTTCGCCATTCCCAGAAAATAATGCGCTATTGAAATGATATCAGTATCGCTCACGCGTACGAGACCATACTAAAAGAAAAGATTTTTCGTTAGGCGCTCGTGATTACAAAGTCTCATTTCTTCACGGAGCGCAATATTTACCTTTGCGGGCCGCACTTGTACCTCGGTGTAAGACTTCAGCGATAACGCTATTTGCCCCTGGCAATGCTCCCTCTAATTTTTCAAGAGTTTGCGCGCCTGCGTGGTCCCTTGGACAACAGTGCGCAACGACTTTAAAAAAAACATCACTTCGGATTTTTGTGCGCAACTTAGATTTTCTGTGCGTAGAGACCGCTTCAGCACTGCGCATTTGCGCACGTGCGCAGCTTAGAGGGAACATTGCTGTTTACCATAGGTCAGGGTTGTAACCAAGTCACATGGTTCCGAGTCACGAGTCAGTCTTACTTTTGTGGTTTTGACTCGAGTCAAGTCGAGTCATTTTCAATTTATCACCGACTCGAGTCCGAGTCCAAGTCAACGTTTAAAGGGTCAAGTCCGAGTCATAGTGTTATGACTCGAGTCCGAGTCCAAGTCACAGCATTGAAAGCATGTTTAACTTATATGTTCTCAATCTTACTAGGGCGATATCGAATTCCTTTCTTGCCAAACATGCTTATTTTGTCCCTACCAGAGTCTTGGCACAAGTATATTTAGGCAGATAACAGACAGTTCCTGGCCTGATTTACCGATGCTACAGATAGACGAGACAGGCCGCTAATATGATAAGTTAACTAATCGTAGAACTTAATCAAATATCTATCCGTCTTGTCGTCAGTCTGATACATCACAAATACAAGCATTCAGTTTTTATTACGAGCATATCGAAGACATCTCACAAATAGCTTATAGATAACCAAAGAATTCACGTGTGGATATCAGCAGATAGAGAATCAACATATGCATGTTTATGTGGATGTAGAGGCACAGTTTTTCTTTCACATTATCAGGTAGTTGACTTAAAAAAGGTCAACTTTCCTGCTCAGCTCACGAAATAGCCGCCGGAGAGTTACTTCAGTGCTGATTTACTGTATGTTAGTCGAATTTGCCCTACATTTATCAAAAATTCTCAAAAAAGAGGACAAAATCTTAAAAAGGACGCTCCTAAAATAACTTAAATTTGGCTCAATCCCAACCAGTAGAAAGCAATGCTACGAGAGAAAATTTTGGATTAAGTACAAATAGAGATTTTCGAATTTTACCGGCTACCTAGCGATATGGTTAGATTGTGTAAAAATATGATTCATAGCAAATTTGACTCAATTCCAACTAGAAGAAGCGAAGTTATTAGGGTTTGTTTGTTTGTTTTGGGCTATTCATGGTGTTTGTCGACTACTATGGTCATTTACACCAGGCCGGTTTTCTTTAACTGCCTTAACTGTGTGTTTTCACAGACAGCAGATCAAATCAATTAGTTACACTTCAAAAATACTAAAGTGAAAGGGAGATCCTCAGATATGTTAAAGCGGCATGGACTTATAATAAATCCACATCTACTGAATACGTGTTCCACTGGTGCACTAGATGCAGGAATTGACCAGCATTTTTGAACCACACGGAAGAGCATTGGATACTCATTCTTTCTAGTCCCCAAAAAATGCAAAGAATCATCGCCTTCAAATCCGCACATGAGCTTATCAGTCTCTTGCAAGTACTTGACCATATGAGTCATTTCATTGGCTCTAATTGAACTTTGTTTCGATTGTTTGATTGTATAGTCTTGAGTACTTTGATTGCGGAGGATCTACTACCTCTTCATCACTGGATGATTTTGTGCAATGCATTGCTCCTATGTACCATTGTCTGTTGCTTTTACGGCGGCATATCTTATATCAGACGAGTGCAATGAAAGCAGTGGTGACAAATAGCGGTGTCGGTAGAATTCGTCAGATGCGTTGATCTAACCATTACGATTCGCAAATTTCTTCATCTTCAAGTCATATAAAATAAGCCGAGTCAATGACTTGGGTCGAGTCATGCGTAATGACTCGAGTACAAGTCGAGTCAATCCAAATATTGACTCGAGTCGAGTCGAGTCATTTTCCAATTTCAAGAAAATGACTCGAGTCAAGTCGAGTCACAAAAAAATCGTGACTCGAGTCTGACTCGAGTCATTACAACCCTGCCATAGGTACTTGTAAATGATTATTCAGAGCTTTTCGCATCGGATTCTGCTCATTTCCAGAACCCGTCCTCGGAGTCGGATTCCATTTCATATAAACAGGATTAGAGTCGGACTATAGAGAATTTATCAGACCGTGACTTTCTTTTGGTCCCATCTATTTTCGCTTTCAGAAATTATTGGTTTCCGCGCCAATTCGGTGTTTTGACAATGTTCAAACTATGATGCTGTGTTTACTACCACGGAATTATACTTTACAACGCGCAAGGATGTTCTTCCCAGTTCGGCTGAAGCAATCAATTCAAGTAACATTGGGATTACAAAGAATCCTGTGCTTGCAGAAACGCAGCAAGCTATATGTTCCAAGAGCTATTCGATCGCGCACAGTACATTTACGAGAAAATAAAATGCATCCTTGGCATATTCACGGAGACTGAAATATGATTACTCGAGAATGACACTTGTGCTAGAAAAATTATAGTGACGAGATATTTTTCATATTGGGGAGAAGCCGAACTGTCTGCACTTACATTGAGCTCACATTTATTAAATCATACCAACTTCTCTTGAGTAAGTAGAAAGAATTCTCATTAATGCCGAATATTCGCCCCCAGCTGTGCTCTCGGTTTGTCTGCATTTTATGATGCACACACTGTCTATTTTGTCTATAAATTTCGAAGTGCAATCTCCGTATTTACTGACTGCTGCTCCCGATCAGCGTCAGTTGAGAAGCTTAGAGTGAACAAATTGCGAAGACGAATGTGATGTTCGTTGAAATATGAAAAAACTAGAAGTATGAAAATTTATAATTCATTAGGGCACTTCGAGTGTTTAAAAGTCTTTGAAGTGCCTCGTCAACAAAAATAATTTGTGAGCAACTGTTTCGTGTGGTATCAGTATCTGAAATATATATTATACATACCTTTATGAAATTATAACGCAAGCGCCGCATCGATCCTGACACCCGTGTAAACTTTAGGCGAATTTACTGATAATATTGTTTATAACAACATTTTACCCTGCGTTTTAAAACAAAGGCTCGGCGCGGTAGGCCATGTCCAATTACACTGTTAGCGGCTTCCAGAATATGCGACTCATCTTCAAAGGTTAAAGGCGATACTTGAAACTTTTGATTAACAGAGCCGGATAAACCAGTATCGACACTTTGGCAGTGTTCTGGTCAGTCATAAAATCTAGGCTATCAGTTACAGAGAAGCACGACTTCTTTATACAATGATCTGTTCTGGCTGCAAAAACACAGGATTTCAATTATTTACATTCGAATTTATCCGTTTGTTTATTCATTTCATCATTTGTAAACATCTTTGATGGCGAAGATACAGCACATAGTAGATTGCTATCAATGTGAACTAGCAACTAGGTTCCGCATTTTTTTCGGTTACTGAGCCCAGAGGAAGACCCAATGAATGACGGAAACAATAATGAATCGAATAAAAAAAATACCAGGGGAGTGCTGTCCAAGAAACAACACATAGGCTACTCAGAAAGATCAAGGTCGAAATCAATGTTGCATCGGACATTAGGCGGAGGTGAATACCAGATTGAACGTACGCAACTTGTCGTTTCGGCATCCTCATAGCAGTTCATTACATCGCATTGCGTATTGTGTATTGTATAGCGTACAGGGTTGTAATGACTCGATCACATATGCAGTCAAATGACGCGTGACTGGGACGGCCAAAGCGGACATTTCATTGTAACTTCGAAGGATAGTAAAGTCGCCGCATTATTTGGTAATTGGTCTATCAGTACTGATACTTGGAAAATAGGGCCAGAAACTGTTAAGACCGAGGAAAATTATGACATTATGAATGTGAGCCATTCTTTATCAATCGAGCAGAGTTGGAAAAAGTGGGTTGAACCTGATTCAATTCACAACTGAACGGTGAACACAATGACCTGGACTCGGATCGGACTCGATTCACAACACTATGACTCGAACTCGACCCTCTGCTGACTGGCTTGGACTCGAACTTGACTCGGTGGTGAATTGAAAATGACTCGACTTGACTCGAGTCAAAACTATAAAAGTGAGATTGGCTTGTAACTCGGAACCTTGTGACTTGATTACAGCCCTAATATCGTATTCTACATTGTGTGTTACTTGATCGAATAAAATATATATAATCTGACGGTTATTAGGATTATTACGAACCTCATCCGACAACTTTAAATATGATCCTTATGCTCATTATCATGATTAGGCTTTGTTATTATCATTATGTTAATTATGATCCTTGTACAAAATTATTACTCCTCTCATGTAAATAGACCTTCTGTTTGCGAATAAAAGTGTTGCTAGAAATTATAGACCGTATGACCTATACCCCTTGTTCCCAAAACTGTGGTACGTAGGGGCATTTCAATAAGTGGTAGGCCTACTCGAGTCACTTCTGCATATAGCTATGAATTTCTGTATTGAAAATAATATAAGTAGATCACGACGTCTTATTTTCTTTGTATCCAAGTCGCGATGTGCGTACTAAAATTAGATTGTTCAAATGACGCAGGGAAGCTTCATGTATCCGTCCCTGAGAATATTCAATGTAGGCCTAGTAATGACCTAGCTAGTGGCACAAACAATTTATGGTATGTTCGCGATTGCTCGCGGCTCAATTACGGCCCGTGATTGAAATTAATCAGACGTGCAACCGCGCGAAAAGCCGAGAGCGATCCTTGTACTCCCCGAAGCTCGTAAAGCTTATTTTTTAAACAAATATATCAAATCCATGAAAACATTTCCTACGCTTTGCGCGATTTGTTGTCACGGAGATTTTCTAATTTTATCAGGTCTTCCATCAAAATATTTCGAACAATCGTAACAAATTTTGCCTTCGAAGCAAAATTGTTTGTGCCCAACTCATCTCTGTACTATTAACTTGTGATCAAGCAAAAACAGTGGCCTTCAGCGATTTCGAGCTAATTACCTCTGTTCCGGTCGCTATAATGAGATGGTACGTGAGCTCAGTGAAAATGCTCGAAATGGTGCTCGCACACTCATAGTTTTGTCAAGCAGAGGGCTCCTATATTATGAATAAATTGAGAAATAAACTGACACCCGGCGCACGCGAACGAAACATATTTCGCGAAGGGTATAATTTTGGGTCACGACAACATCAGAGCTATATCTAATATGTATGTAATATTTGTTGAATTTCTTCCAACACAAAATTTCTTCGGGCGAGTTCCTGTGGACAGGACAGTTGGTTAATGTTCGAGGTCACTGCGTTGGGTGCATAGCCAATAAGTGAGACAGGCATAGGAAATTTGTTACTAGAATATGGCTTGATCGTAGAAATGCGCAGAGGTGGTCAATGGTCAGTAACGAAGTTCTTCTACTTTTTCGAAGTACTCAAGTAGTTTTCCTCTACTTCTGGTACTTACTCAAGTGGATAGCGTTTTCGCTACTTCTACTTCTACTTCGTAATATTTTGTGATGTACTTACTTACTTTTCGCTATTTTAAGTTTGTCAAGTAGAAGTAGTGCAACCCGCCAATTAGAAAGAGAAAATGTGGAATTCTCGGGCTGTTTTCACGGAGTTCTAACTTTCAGTTTTTAGAAGTAGATATGGAGTTTTCACGAAACTGAATATTAATTAGGTAGCAGGTTGCGCGGTTCCCTTCGCACCGCATTGTCGCCCATATGACATATTCCATCAGAGTAAATATGGCGCTTCATAACGTTTGAAACTGCCGCTTAACAATCTAGCATTTACCCATCCGTAATCTAACAGTCCATGGCGTGTTTAAATTTGGAAAAGTGGGCTTCAATTTTTTTGAGCGTTAGACCTGTTTTAGCAGAACGTCGTTAAAATTGTCTCGACAAAAGTCATGAAATACGTTTGTTTCGACGCGACACTCCAATGTCAATGAGTGCCGATTCTTCAAGCGTCGAATCCTGTCTGGTCAGCTGAATCTGCTTTTGGACTCTGCAAACCTTGCGTATCAGCCTTGTATTCAATCAAAATCAAGCAACCAAAACCGAATAATAGATAATGTTAACTTAGGTTTTCATTCTACTCGTACTTGAGTAGGTTTTTACGTCGCTACTTCTACTTGAGTAGCTTTCTTGGCTAGTTTGACCACATCTGGAAATGCGTCTACCTTTGTTTTACGCAAATCGGTTTGAATTCATGATAAGATTTGTCTGTCATTGGATACTCTGGAAAACGCCGTCGGAGATCGTTGGGATGCTTTATTGTATAAGTGTGTAACGATCGGGTGTAGGACTATGAGACACAGGTATTTCGAGAGCAACCTGCCTTCAATACCGGAACACATATAGACGTGAAGTTTTGGCCTACATACAAATGTGCAAACTGCGGTGCCAACAAGATCTGCGACGATAGACCTTGGTCAAAGATGTACGTGGCTGGTTGGCCAAATCCTTCCGATATTTATATGTCGCCGAAACTCGTACACCCCTGACCATGACGGCATATTACACCGATTCCGTAGTAAACCTAAACCAACCTTGTTGCTGAACTGTACACGGTCGCATTTCGATTACATATATAGCATACGGTCGCATCCCAGCGGATGGTCGCCATGGCGCATCTCGACGACCAAAGCTCATTGCTCATGTTAACTTGACCATATAGGAACTTTGCACCGCGGATAACCCTCGTGGCGTTCGGTGCTATCACCGATTTCTTGATCACCTTGCGTATAAAAGTTTATAATTGTAGAAGCAGAACGTCCCCGCAGGCTTCCTATGCACTAAAATCGCGAGTATGAATGTTAATATAAAATTAGAATCCGGTTCTTGGAATCCAGTGTCTAGTTGAGAAAATGTTTTCAACATCTTGAATGAATTGCGTAGATAATATTGGTAGTTTCACATGCTGTCTAAATGATCGATTATCACCCCACGTGATCAGATTAGCTGGTATAACTATGGTGGAGGGGTGTCTCCAAACAATGATTTGACCACAAAATTAATCAAAGGAACTATATCTTCTCTATATTTTCAATTGTCAATGTCAATCCACCATGACGTCACAATTGAATATTCGTGAAGTCAAGGCTTAAAAAACAATAAAAAGCATGTTTTAAACAAGGGTCTTGTTTTAAACATCTTTGTTTTAAATTGATTTTTGTTTTAAATGCAACCCGATGTATAATAGACAATACAAAAGAAGCCCTTCATATCATGGCAATAAACCAAAAGAAAAACAGTTCAGAAACAGCTTTCCTCAATTCCGATCAAATGTGACAGTATATGGAAACTGGAGAAGAAGAATTAGCACGATAAGTACAGGTGGAGATTAATGATGATAAATTATTTCAAGTTATCAAGATAAGCGCTTTTTTTCTTTGGAAAAGCAGACATCCTGTTTCTTTACTGTTTCAAGACAAGACTAAAGGGCCACATATTCGGGTCATGTACCAGAGTGAACAACTGCTGTATCCATACATACAAACATTTATGGGTCGAAAAGAGGTCCTGATCGAAATACGATAGAGAACCACTGGATTCAAGTTCACCGAAAACTCAGTTATTCTGTTCTACAAGAACCTAGATTTCATCATTATAGATGATCTCGATAACAATATTTGATCTGTTGCTGTTGTACGCTGACCATGATGTCACCAACGAAAGCCGAAATTTGATTCATTTATGAAAATGAGAAAAATAGATACCGAAAAAATCTGACATGTTAGAGAAATTCTGACGACAGAATCGGATTCAACAACCTAAAATTAGCCTATATCCATCAATAAAATTTTTGTGGCATTTTTTTTTTCGAAATTTCTACACCAGTGTAATTTTATGGGTCGAAAAGAACTTCTGATTGAACGAAGATAGAGAATTACTCGATTAAAGTTCATCGAAAGCTCACTCATGCGGTACTACAACAACCCAGGTTTCACGACAGATGATTTGAATAACAATATTTTATCTGTTGCTGTTGTATGCTTACCGTGATATCACTAACGAAAGCCGAAATTTGATTAATTTATGAAAATGAGAAAAATTCATACGGAAAAAATCTGACGTGATGTAGGGATGATGTGAACCTCTGAAAGGTTCAGGTTCGTGTGAACGCGAACCTTTTCGAAAGGTTCTGTGTGAACACGAACGTGAACCTCATGACGTCACGTGACGTTATATTGGTAATTTCAACCCTACATTTCAGTGACGTGATATCTTAATGTACAATACGATATCTAGTGACGACTCGGGCGTTATTATGCCACAATGCTGAAGTACATACTGACTTTTTAAAGGTCGCCAAAGATATCAACTGGAGCAATCAAATGATATAATTATCCCATAAAATCAATATCTTCCGTCGCTTTGCCAACAATTTCGACGAAGACTTGCAAGGGAATATAAGCTTACGCCTTAAACGGTCTATAGGCCAGACCGGAATATGTATTCGGCGTCTTAGTACTGCTACATTGATATTGAATAGAATGTAAAAAGGGTTTCTATACTTGCTACCTATATCATCCCATAACCAGTTAGCCTATACAGGAGTGTCAAGCACCCCAATCACGCCGATTTTTTATATTATTTTTCATGATACAATATACATATCAAATCAAGATGGTCTCCGCACGCCTGCTAGATTTTTTACATTTGACAACGATGTATTCTGATATGAATTTCATTGATTGGTTGAATAAGCATCATTCGCTGACTATAATACCCTACATGTAGCGTATTTCGCTCTTGATATTGTGTGATTGTGGGTCAAGCTCACAGCAGAGAGTCACTAAATATTTAAAAACGAAAAACTAGATGTTTCGAGCAAAGTTTTTGCGATTGTCAATGTTGCATGCTCGGTTAGTGTTGATTTTTTATGCTTTCAGTGTCATGCATAGAGTGGCCCGCAGTTGAAATGCAATGAATTTTAACCAATAACGTGGAAATTGCAATATATGAAAAAGGTTCACAGTGCAGAACCTACCAAGGTTCGTTTGTGAACGTGAACCTCTAAATTTCTGAGGTTCACACACAGAACGCGAACGTGAACTTCGCGTTCACACCATCTCTAACGTGATGGAAAACTTCTGAGCACAGAATCGGCTTCATCAACCTTAAATTAGCCTAAATCAATCATTAAAATATTTGGTGCGAAATTTTTTTCGAAAGTTGTAGACCAGTGAGGGAAGCGAGTGGCGCAGTTAGTTAAACACTGCAAACACGACACTAATGGTTGCTGGTTCGAGTCTGCCATGTTTCTATGTTTCGGAGGTTAATCCGGGCTCCTCATCGCCGATTCCGCTGTAAATACAGCGCCGTGTAATTGTAAACCCCAGAGGAAGAGAGCCGAACTCTAGACGCCCTATATTTCTTGTCGCTTCCTTTTTCTATACTATCTTCTTTACTTTCATTCAGTGTGCATGCCTCCTCTTTACATCGCCTAGGCCAAGGTGGGTGTCCGATTCCATAGACAACTCCTAGTCGCTTCGACATCTTCCTTTCTTTTCATTGTATCGCATTTTTTGTGGTGTATTGAACTGCTAAAATTGCTAATAAACCAATGATGATGATGGCAGCAAAAGACCAGAAAAAGGACGCAAGAAAAGCGAAAATTACGAAAATTACTGCGCAAATGTCCCAAGTGTTTATAAGTGCCGATTGTGTCAATAAAACAAACAAACAAACAAATATATACATGCATCAGATGGTGTTACGAAGATCCTACATCAAATAGTGTCGAGTCACCGTCACTGACGCACCCCAAATCCCCCAATTTGGGGGGTCGAGCTCGAAGGAGGCCCAAAATTATTTTGGTAATGGGTACCCCAACCCCAAGAAGAAATGAAAATATCGGCGTCGGCCAGTAGGCGACCGCGCCACGACGCACCAAGAGATATGAAGTTTTAGGCCATGTAACAATGCGACTCCGAGAATAAGTGTGCCAGAACGATTGGCAGCGAGAAAATCTTGATCGAAAAGGACTGCCCTTATGCTGAACGAAAACTTCGATACATATGTTCGATATCTACATGTCTACATATCTGTTTTATTGTCCATATAAGCGCCTAACTGGCTGGCGCCAAAGTTGTTATCCTGGAAATCTGAGGCCCACAAGACAATACATGCCATTCCTCGGAGAAAAATTATTTGCCAGTGAAAAAATACGAATTTGAAATCGTGTGCGTCTTTAAGTTTAGCACGTTTGGGCGATTTCAATATCTTTTGGCATAGCAGAGAGGAAATCACGAAATAACATCATCAGACGAAGTCACTATACCAGGGGTTCTCAGCCATTTGTTGGCTGTGGCCCATTTTCCGGTTTGAAAATGTTCTGTGGCCCACCTCTTATAAATTCATAGTTCATTTCAATGTGTGGTAGGCTAATCGCCGCCGATATGGTTATTAGGGATGGTGTGAACGTGAGGTTCACGTTCGCGTTCTGTGTGTGAACCTCGGAAATTTAGAGGTTCGCGTTCACAACAGAACCTTGGTAGGTTCTGCACTGTGAACCTTTTTCATATATTACAATTTTCACTTCATTATAACATCTTTGGTTCAAATTTATTGCATTTCGACTGCGGACCACTTTATGCAACGCGGTGGCAGCATAAAAAAAATCAACAATAAACGAGCATGCACCTTGGCAATCTCAAAAATTTTACTTGCTTTGTTACAGAAGTTTGCTCGAAATATCTAGCTTTCCGTTTGTGATTGCAAACGGAAAACTAGATATGACTCTCTGCTGTGAGCTTGACCCGCAATCCCACCACATCACGAGCGAAATACACTACATGTAGTCAGTGAATGATGCTTATTCAATCAATCAATGAGATTGATATCGTTTTGTGATGTAAAAAATCAAGCAGGCGTACGGGGTCAATCTTGACTTCATATGGTAATGTATCATTAAAACCAAATCCGTGCGATTGAGGTGTTGGCTACTGCCGTATAACTTGTTAATGGGGTAATATCGGGGGCAAGTATAGAAACCTGTTTTACACTCTGCTCAATATAAATGTAACAATACTCAGACGCCGACTACATTGCACGGTCTGGCCCAGACCGTTAAGGCGTAAGCTTATATTCCCTGGCAAGTCCTCGTCGCAATTGTCGGCAAAGCGACAGAAGATATTGATTTTATGGAATTATTATATCATTTGATTGCCTCAGTTTATACATTTGGCGACATTTAAAACGCCAATATGTACTTCAGCATTGTGGCATTATGTGGCCCGAGTCGTCGCTAGGTATCGTGTACAATTGAACATTAATATAGGCTAATACTTCATTGAAAGATAGGGTTGGAATTAGCAATATGACGTCACGTGACGTCATGAGGTTCACGTTCGCGTTCACACAGAACCTTTCAAAAAGGTTCGCGTTCACACGAACCTGAACCTTTCAGAGGTTCACACCATCCCTAATGGTTATTTCTTTTATTACTGTTCATAGTGTTCATATTTAAATGTCGATCAGAGGGAACATGAAATCGTGTGGAGCGCGACGAAAAATTTCAAGGTAAATAAATCTCCAACAGACAACCAACGAAATAGTTATTAACAACTTGAAGCTCTCCCAATTGTAGGTTACAGGTGCGAAATCTACGGCCCTGCAATATCGTATATAACTCTTGTGAACATCCTCTGTTCCACTCAAGTCGCGAAACCCAATGATGCAATGCCCGCATTCACTGTGTGATTGGGGGGTTCAATTCCACTCTGGTGGGGAATACTATATCCATTCTGGGCCCGCTTCAAACAATTCATTGATGAATGGGATACTACAGAGAAGTGGAGAATTTTTTTTAATATGCTATATAATACAATGTAGGCCTACCTAGTATATGTCTTGTAGCCTACCTTTTGAAGTTGCGATGTAATAACATTAAATCCAATGATACCACCAATTCATGTGACTCTTACATTATGTGCAATGATTTCAAGGCCGGACATTTTTAGACCGACTCCGACGATTGATGTGCTGTGCCAACTCCTCAATCCATTATGACTTTGCCGGGATACTTGGACATTTCAGCGTTAACTTTCAGTTATTATATAATCGAAATTATTTTCGTTGCTGTTGGCCGGAGGTTGTCATAGCTGAGGGGGGACAAAAGCCGCCGTATCTCCTCCCATTTCGACTAGAACATTCGTGACTCCATACGTGCCACTAAGTCTCATCAGATTCGGATGAAGAGCTTTACGTAGCATACATATAATTCGGATAACATCAATATATTTTTTTAATATATGAACAAAAAAATGCAACCAAACTTTCACAAATTCTACAATTTTCCAAGTAGCTCTGTGGCCCACCCAAATTACTCCTGTGGCCCACTAGTGGGCCATGGCCCACCCTTTGAGAATCCCTGCACTATACCAAAGGGTCCGCCCAAATATGTTTATTATTATTATTTACAGGCGCTACATTTTTCAAAACACCTCATTCAGCTCTGCCGGTAAATATGATTACGTGAGCAAAGAGAGGATAAAAAATTGATAGCAATATATATGCAATTCCCGATCATATCGACCGATTCAATCATGAATTAAATAGAGAACTTTCGCGCGGTTTAGGTAAGATAAGCTGACTCACTAAACAGTACAAGAAATGTCGCTGATAAGTAGCGGTAAAAACATACAGCGTGCTGGGGATCTGGGAGGGGAAGCCTCCCAGAAGTTTGGTATATCACGCCACGTGGGCCCAATACCAACTTTTGGGCAGAGGCGGTCAAAGTAGTCAAGAAAGCTACTCAAGTAGAAGTAGAAGTGGCAACGCAAAAATCTACTCAAGTACGAGTAGAAGCAATCTATTTAAAAGTGGGCTAAAACCACTTGAAGTAGAATTGACTGACTTTAGATCTACTCAAGTAAGTAGTTGTGAAAACGATCGTAATTCGATTGCATACTGTCAAAAGCTGCAAATTGTGCGATGCGAAAAGTACAGAGCTTGATTCATATTGATGCATCCCAGGAGGTATAAATTTTCAACTGCATAAGCATTCGTCCACATTATGGGATGAAAATGATAGCATTGATGTGGGAATGTGATACTAATCATCTGTTTATTCGAACACCCGGATTTAGAAAATATGATGGTTTGGCGCCCATGGGCTGCTAGATTACGATATGATAGGTAAATGCTGGATTGCGAAAAGGTAGTTTCAAATGCTATGATGGACCATATTTACTGTGATGAAATATTTCATACTGGCGACAATGCGGTGTGAACGGAACCACGCAATCCGCTACCTAAATTATATTCACCGATACGTTCGTGAGATATATATTAGTCTACTGTGCGCGAAGCGCGACGAAAATTCTGGGCTTAATACCAACTTCTATGAAAATTAAATGCTGATACTCCGTGAAAACAGCCCCAAAATTCCTCAGGCTATCTTTCTGATTGGAGGATTAAAATACTTCTACTTGACAAAGTAAGCGAGAAGTAGCAAAAAGTAAATAACAAGTAAGTACCAAGAGTAAGTACCGCAGTAGCGGAAAACTACTTGAATACTTCAAAAAAGTAGAAGTAGGCTACTTCGTTACTGACCACCTCTGCTTTTTTGGAGGGAAGCTGACGAAGTGCTCTTTCGGTCATGGTAGGGTTACCATACCATGACTCGTTTTTAAGGAAATTGAAAATGTACTTCGAGGACGCCTAAATGTCCTCGTTATTGGCAATTCGTCCTCCTTTACAGCTTCTATAGCTTGGATAATGGTCCGAGTTAACTGAAAATCATCATTAATGACGTGAAATAGGTAATACGGTCGTTCGAGCGGGTCATTCAGGAGTTGAATGAAAGTGCCGGTGATATTATTTATAGTCAGCACCATGCAGAGTTGGATCAATTACAATAATTCAGTTCAATTACAATTACAATTACTTCATTGCATGCTTCAATTACATTACAATTACAATTACTCATTGCTAAAAACATTAAATTGCAATTACAATTACAATTACTGTTAAACATGTAATTGACTCGGATTTAGAGGTGTTCTTTGACAACCGTAGCGTTGTAACTAGCAACAATCTCAAGCTATTCATGTTTCATTCATGACAAGTACAATACCCTTAAATTAAAAAAAAACTCGAACGTATTCGAACTATTCCTAATCATGTCTACTGAAAACTACAAACACAGAAAAATGTTTCAAGCGACTGTTAACAACCAAAGGTTTGAGCGATTAACAGCGAATAGGCGGCACTTCTTCGGTGGCAGTCAGAGATCGAAAAGTGTTCACCATGATCACCTATCAAGGCTTCCCATGAACACGAATAAAAATTTATAAACGTCAAAATATATTTTTTTGTGCATTTGGAGAGACAGCTATTAGGGTTGGGGTGGGGGAAAGGGGGATATTAGGGTTGGGGGAGGAGATATTAGTGTTAGGATTGGTGGATGGGAATATTAGGGTCGAGGGAGGCGGAGATAGCGTAGTGATAACGATAAGCGCCCACCAATCTGGCGGACCTAATTCGATTCCAGTCGGAGGTTTATGTGGGCTCCTCTTTCCCCGCCGTTGCCGCTCTTACGGCGACTTAGTGGTAATGATAAGCGCCCACCAATCTGGTGGACTCAGTTCGATTCCAGTCGGAGTTTTATGTGGGCTCCTATCCCCAGCCGTTGCCGCTCTAACGGCGACATAAAAAGCCCAGAAAATACCCGATGAAAGAAAGTACTCACAAGGAATCGAAAGAACTAGTAGAAAGGGCCGCGGCTTCAACATGATAAAGATGGAAAAGAACTGCGAGCTCGAAGGGGGCCCAAAATTATTTCGTGAATTAGCATAAATCATAGAGTCTTTTTTGAAAATTTATGCAATTTTTTCGCGCTGAGCGCGAATTCAAGTAGCCATTTATTTTTAGTATTGGGTATTGGGCCATTACCGCGCCACGACCCACCAAGACATACAATCAAGTTTTTCGCCATATAACATGCAACTCCAAGAAGTGTGCCAGAACGATCGGCAGCGAGAAAAGCTTGGCCGAAAATGTCTATGCCCTTATGCAGACCGAAGACTTCGTTATATATACAAAATACATATGGGTTTAATTGTCCGTAGGCGTCTAAATGACTGGCGCCGAATGTTCCTGTCTTTGCAGTCTGAACCTCAAAAGACAAATATCATCCCGCTGGGAAAAATTTTATGCCAGTGAAGAAATACCAATTTGAAACCGTGTGCGTCTCTTAGTTTAGAAGCCTACGTTTGGGCGATTCTATATTTTTTGATATAGCAGACTGGAATTCACAAAATAACATCATGTAACGAAGTCATATCATCGGGTCCGCCCGCCGGAGATGTTTAATCATTATTTACGAGCCCTCTCGTTTTCAAGACACTTCACTCAGTTCTACCGGTAACTCTAATTATGTAAGTAGAGAGGACAATAAATTGATAGCATAATATATATGTAATCACCGATCTAATTGACCGATTTTATCATCAATTATCGAAAATTTTCGCGCTTCGCGCTGGCTCACAATACAGTACCGATAATTTCGTGACAAACGCGAACAACGTGATTGGGGTCGTTTTATTACCCTATGGGAGCCCAAGACCCACGCTTTTGGGGGCTTGACGAGGTGCTGTTTCGTTCCTATGCCAACGGGTATACGCCCGAAGATGTTTAATTATTATTGAGTGGTCCTACGTTTTCAAACACAGCTCACTCTGCTCAACCGGTCAATCTGAATACGTGAGCAGAGAGAAGATAAATATTGTTAACAATATATGCAATTCTCGATCATACTTACCGATGAAATCATGAATTCTAGAAATTTTCCGCGCTTCGCGCGCTTAGGCGACAAAAGCTGATTCACTAAACAAACTCCCAATGAATATGATGAATAGCGGTAAAGAGTGTATCACCGGAGGGGGGTCTGGGGGGGGGGCCAGAAGTTCTGTCTATAACCCTATGGGGGCCCAAGACCAAATTATTTTTGGGGGGGCTGACGAAATGCTGTTACGGCCCTGGCCATAAGACAGTATAAAAGAGGCACTGACTTCGTAATATAGCGCTTTGCAATATGAACTTGAACATTGCAGGATGGACAGTTGGACACTGAATAAAAAGTAACAGAAGTGAAGGGAAGACATCTCTGAAAGCGTCGAATGCCATCCCGACAGTCGTCAAGAACCTCCACATTCAAATCTCAATTTGCTATATCGACCAATCATTCCGAAACATGCCACTTCATTAGGCTATCATCCCTTCACTTCTGTTACTTTTTATTCAGTGTCCACTGTCCATCCTGCAATGGTCAAGTTCATATTGCAAAGCGCTATATTACGAAGTAAGTGCCTCGTTACACTGTCTTATGGCTATAACAAGGGGGTGTCCGACTGTCCGGTTTCAACGACTACTAAATATCGTTTCAATACCTTCCTATATTTTTCGTTCAATCGCAATCTTTTCGTGTATTCGAAAGGATGAAAAATCAACATACTGATTATCATCAGTTCGCTACAGCATCACCTATCGCAAAGTATGTCCTAGCGACACGAGCCTGCAGCCTTGAATTCACCCGCTCATGTTTTTCCATCGTTTGTAATGATGATTCAGCGTGAATTGACGTAACATTGATTCAATGGGCTTAATTTTCATCACTCGATCATATTTGGATCAGTCTTGTAATGAACTATAGAACCCCTCATCCCCCGTGCGCGAATGAAATATTCGATACTTTCTGTCCTGGCAATTGGAAATGATGTATCTTTTAAACAGATGGTAAAGGGTGCTGAATGTAATGAATGAACCCTAATATTCCTCACCTCAACCCTAATAATAATAATATAACAAGTCACACACAATGCGATAAGACAAAATGCGATGTAATGAACAGATAGCATGTCGAACGACACGCATGCAGTTGCGATCCTTTTAATCAAACATCCACCTCGGTCTAGAGTGCCCAATGTCGCAGTTCTTTTCGATGTTCATCTTGTTGAAGCCGCGGCCCTTTCTAATAGTTCTTTCCATTCCTTGTGAGTGCTTTCTTTCATCGGGTATTTTCTGGGCTTTTTATGTCGCCGTTAGAGCGGCAACGGCTGGGGATAGGAGCCCACATAAACCTCCGACTGGAATCGAACTGGATCCGCCAGATTGGTGGGCGCTTATCGTTACCACTAAGTCGCCGTAAGAGCGGCAACGGCGGGGAAAGAGGAGCCCACATAAACCTCCGACTGGAATCGAATTAGGTCCGCCAGATTGGTGGGCGCTTATCGTTACTAGGGCTGGGCAAAATCGAGTACCTGAGTGATTCGATTCTGAATCACGCATTATGCTTCGAGTCGAGTCGAGTATTCGAGTATCACTCATTGTGACGTCATAACAGAATGTAATATGTCAAAGTTAAAATATGTACCCTTTATGCCACCACAAATGATAAAATGCCTGTTATCCGTCACATTAAAGATACTTTGGTATTTTTTCGACCATACCGATTTCATTGCACGTCTTGACAATGTTGTGGGATGATCACGACTTCGAAAATATGCTATTCCAGTAACGTTCGTAGCTTTGTACTATGTCTCGTATGCTGCGACACGGTTAATCAAGGTTTCAAGGCTTTCTCAGTGAAAAATAGTATAAAAAGTATAATTCTCGTTGATTCTTTAACTTTCAGCTGCGAGAAGCGTATAATTTCAGTACTCGAAAAAATCGTCTTTTACTACTCGACTCGAATCATGGAAATTAATACTCGATTCAGATTCGAGTACTCGAATCATTGTGCCCAGCCGTAATCGTTACCACTACGCTATCTCCCCCTCCCCGACCCTAATATTCCCATCCACCAATCCTAACACTAATATCCCCTCCCCAACCCTAATATCCCCCTTTCCCCCACCCTAATACCCCCCACCCCAACCGTAATAGCCGTCTCTCAAAATGCACAAAAAAATATTTTGACGTTTATATATTTTTATTCGTGTTCATGGAAAACATGGATAGGTGATCACGGTGAGCACTTTTCGATCTCTGACTGCCATCGAAGAAGTGCCGAATATTCAACACCAACTTCACTTTTCACCGTATGGTTATGCTTCACCACTGTGATTCTGCCAGAAAATGCTTACGTCATATTTCCGAAATCGCCGAGTCATTGTTGTCGCAATGATTCACTTGTGCTAAAATCAAATATTATAACCGGAAAAACAATTTCGCGACAGATTTGGAGTGCAAACGAACTGAAACACACGAGTTTTATCAATAAATGGCGCAAACGGTATGATCAATACAATATGTCATCGAAACTTGGAAGGAGTGCTTCATTTAACAACCGCCAGGTAGTAGTTATGGCATCCAAATTTTCAGCCGTTACGTAATCTACGCAGGCGGACCGATTTCGATTCTCGCCTGTAGCCGAAGCATTAGAGGTTAATTTGTGTTCCTTCCCCCATGTTTGACTATTTCTTACGGCGTCAAGACGCCCGAAGAAAGACTCCACAAAAGATTATACGTGATGTCGAGCAGAAAAAAAAACAAATAATAACGTTTAACGAAGACAGCCTATCCCACACTGTTACATCGGCCAATTGGCTTTAGTCGTTGTTTGATTAAAATACCATAATAGGTAAATGCAACATCTTCTTGCCGGTTAACTACATCGCATTGCACACTATGTGTCTTGAGCACATCAGAATATAAATGATTACGATTATTGCGATTAACGTCATGTTCGTGTTTGGTATAGGTCGACTGTAATGCCGCAATTTATAAGTTATTCAATAAACAATAAAAACAAAAAAATGCAATAGCGTTGCTTCTGCTTCGGACATTTTATATATTCGCAAAACTATTTCATCGTATGGTTTTACGTAGCCTACTTATTGAAGATCAAAACGCACGATTTTGCGTCAAATACGACTTTTCGTCAAATTCGATTTTCGGTCTATTTCAATCAACGATTAGGACACCCTAAATGTAACGGCGTGCTATCTGCTTCGGATATATTATATATTCGGATAAGTATTAAATCATGATATTAATGACAATATCAAAAAGTTGAGAAATTGCGTACTTTTTGAGGATCAAAACGCATGATTTTGCGTCAAATACTACTTTTCGTCAAATTCGATTTTCGGTCAGTTTCAATCGACAATTAGGACACCCTAAATGTAACGGCGTACTCTCTGCTTCGGATAAGTCATATATTGGGATAAGTATTAAATCATGATATTAATGATAATATCAAAAAGTTGAGAAATTGCGTACTTTTTTAAGACCAAAATGCACGATTATGCGTCAAATACGACTTTTCGTCAAATTCGATTTTCGTTCAGATTCAATCGACAATTAGGACACCCAAAATGTAACGGCGTGCTCTCTGCCTCGGATATGTTATACATTGGGATAAGTATTACATCATGATATTAAAGATAATATCAAAAAGTTGAGAAATTGCGTACTTTTTGAGGATCAAAATGCACGATTTTGCGTCAAATACCACTTTTCGTCCAATTCGATTTTCGTTCATATTCAATCGACAATTAGAACACCCAAAATTTAACGGCGTGCCCTCTGCTTCGGATATATTATATATTTGAATAAGTATTAAATCATGATATTAACGATAATATCAAAAAGTTGAGAAATTGCGTACTTTTTTAAGATCAAAATGCATGATTTTGCGTCAAATACGAATTTTCGTCCAATTCGATTTTCGGTCAGTTTCAATCAACGATTAGGACACCCTAAATGTAACGGCGTTCTCTCTGCTTCGGATATGTCATATATTGGGATAAGTATTAAATAATGATATTAATGACAATATCAAAAAGTTGAGAAATTGTGTACTTTTTGAGGATCAAAACGCATGATTTTGCGTCAAATACCACTTTTCGTCAAATTTGATTTTCAGTCAGTTTCAATCGACAATTAGGACACCCTAAATGTAACGGCGTGATCTCTGCTTCGGATATCTTATACATTGGGATAAGTATTACATCATCATATTAACGATAATATCAAAAACTTGAGAAATTGCGTACTTTTTCAAGATCAAAATGCACGATTTTGCGTCAAATACGACTTTTCGTCCAATTCGATTTTCGGTCTATTTCAATCAACGATTAGGACACCCTAAATGTAACGGCGTGCTCTCTGCTTCGGATATATTATACATCGGGATAAGTATTACATCATGATATTAACGATAATATCAAAAAATTGAGAAATCGCGTACTTTTTCAAGATCAAAATGCACGATTTTGCGTCAAATACGACTTATCATCCAATTCGATTTTCGGTCTATTTCAATCAACGATTAGGACACCCTAAATGTAACGGCGTGCTCTCTGCTTCAGATATGTTATACATCGGGATAAGTATTACATCATGATATTAACGATAATATCAAAAAGTTGAGAAATTGCGTACTTTTTGAGGATCAAAACGCATGATTTTGCGTCAAATACCATGGTGTTTGTCAACTACTATGGCCATTTACACAAGGCCATTTTTTCATTTTACTCCGTAGCTGCCGACTTGTAGCACGGTCCGAATAGGATTTTTATAGAGCACCGATTACACTGATGAGATAGCGAGGAGGGGCCTTGATAAACATCCAACACTAAGGTAGGAGTTCTTGAGTCATCCTCGGTAGCTAACGACTATATTGGCTGTCACTTGAATTCACGATCAATAATTGGTATTTTGCGGCGTAGACACGAAGATTATTAAGGGCCCCCGCGCCACAATTACGTTAGTTGATGAACCAGCTCGTCATGTCATTTGAACTTGTGAACTATATGAAGAAGAAGTGTTGTCACTTGGCAAAACCAATACGGTGCAGTGTTAAGAATTGTATGTTGCAAGCGTTGTTCTATCAAGAGTCATGGGTCGGGCTTCTACCCGTACCAATAAGCATTCAAGTACCCATCAGTCAAGTACCCATCAGTCAAGTACCCATCAGCCAAGTACCAAGCAGTCAACTACCAAGCAGTCAACTACCAAGCAGTCAACTACCAAGCAGTCAAGTATCAAGCAGTCAGGTATCAAGCAGCTAATTACCAAAAAGAAATATCTAGTGAGGACTATAGCTAATTTTCTGCATCGTAATGGAGTAGAATCACTAAGAACTGATAAACTCCTAAATCATTTTCTGGATAGCTGCAGTTAATGTAAAGGGAAAAGCACGACGCAGCGCAAAACACTTCTGCGTAGTTTCTGTAAACTTCAAGACGTGGAGATAAAGAATGCTCTCAAAGAAATGTCTCGTTTCGAAACAGATGATGTGGCAACCAGTGATGACGTCGATGTCCGCTGTATTGTTGAAAAACACAACTCCAAACAAGTTAATGAGTTGACAAATTTTGCTGGTCAGAGGTACTGTGTGTGTCGCAAAGAGTGGCGCGGGGAGGAGCTAGTTCAATGTGACACGTGTGAGTCGTGGTTTCATGATATCTGTATTTTCAAAGGCACTGATCTGCGTAAATTTGTAAAGGGAAAGTGGGAAAAAGTACCATTACTGTGCCAACACGCCACTGTAGCCGTACATACCAAATCAGGATCAGGAATATTCCACCGTGTTGATGGAAATATACCATCAAAGATTCTCCAAGATGCCGGTACCTGTACTTCGTCGGTGGAGCTATTGACAAAAGGGACTCAAACCGATAGCCTTCATGATGTACAAGAGATTCCGTCGTGTAATGATGGCATTGCGCAGATCCACAAATCATTGTCTGATGAACTGTCGGATAACGAAGCGGAAACCGGACTTGGCTCATTAATGACCAGCAATAAACTCGACCTTATTACATCTAAAACAATTGAAATCGAAGGTCACTTTAATATTGAGGGAAGTAAATGGAAATACATCGTCGGTGTTGATAATAACAGATTCGATAAGGACGAGTACAGGAATGTTATTCTGGACCCTATAAAATCTTTGTACGACGAATGCGTTCCGGCCTTTCTCAATCATTATTTGCGACATGTCGTCAACGAAAGAGGGAGTGACTCTTATGAAGGCGGTATAATGCAAATCTGTATTGCTGGCACAAAACATGTTACATTACGTATCGTGTAACCTTTATGCAGCGTCAAAATTGTCCTGATGTTGAAGGGAGAATTATTATCGACGGAACTCGTTGTCACACAGGAGAATGCGTACGATCACGTCCAGTTCGCGGAAGCGAGCGGAAAATGATCAGAAGTAAACTGGAGCACCGAAAGCCGGCATCGCTCCACAACGAGTTGTACGATACTCTGACCGCTGAGCAGAGGATCCTCGGCTCCCATACAGACGTGCCAAGTTCCAACGTACTTCGAAAACTCAAGTGCGAACAGATATTAATTGATGTCAAACGCGAATGGTACGTCAACTTGGAGAAAATGAAGGATGAAGAGGCGGATTCCACAAGATTTATTAGATCCATTCAAACATCTCCCCCGCAAATCATTTTATTTACAATTTTTGGGATCAAAGCGCTTAATACCTTATGTAAGATAGACATGATTTATTCCGACGCCAGTGGGAGCCTGAACAGAGACAAAGACTTCCAAAGTTATACGTTGTTGGTGCGAAATCCTATCAAAGGAGAAGTTTCTCTTCCTATCGCTTCCTGCATTACAAAAAGTCACGACTCTATATCTATCTCACAGTGCCTGAATTTTTTTCTATCTGAACGATTTCGCCTGACCGGAGCTCAGGATTGCCTGCAATGTGGAATGCAATTTTAAGATCGTTTTGCAACGAAACAAGACTGCAATATTACGTCCGCTGCTATCGCGTAGTATCTGGAATGCCAAATGCGAATGTTCTATTTTACCCAAAATCATGCGTTTTGATCCTCAAAAAGTACGCAATTTCTCAACTTTTTGATATTATCGTTAATATCATGATGTAATACTTATCCCAATGTATAACATATCCGAAGCAGAGAGCACGCCGTTACATTTAGGGTGTCCTAATCGTTGATTGAAATAGACCGAAAATCGAATTGGACGAAAAGTCGTATTTGACGCAAAATCGTGCGTTTTGATCCTCAAAAAGTACGCAATTTCTCAACTTTTTGATATTGTCATTCATATCATGATTCAATACTT